>NC_136065.1:932984921-933584921 GCF_964261635.1 Lissotriton helveticus
GGACAGAGGGACACAGCGTTGCAGACACTTTGTGTGCGAGACTTTGCCCGTGCAGCTTTTGCTTGGACCTTTCTTGCACAGGTTTGGTGGTGGGTCCCTGCTCCGCTTTTCTTGGCGACATCTGAGAGTGTTTGCATCGGTACCACTTCCTGTATGCTCTTCATAGACTACCTATTTGACACTGTTTCATAAGCCTATGTCGGATGCCCGCAGAGTCCGCTGATCTAATTTGACACATGATCCTTCTATTTGCTTTTCCTGATGTCGAACTCTGCAATTACGAAATGGCCGTCCTGGTTTTCCGATCTAATGTGCTTGGAAGGCAGTCGCAAAATGGCGGCGGCGCCCCGGATGGTGCGGCCGCTTGGATTGTTGCAAGACATTCTGCTCCGTTTGTGTTGGCATGCCCTCTCACTGTGCGATTTTATTTGTGCTTTCTCGTTTATACTTTCGCGCCATGTTTCTACTCGGGCCGGCGAATTGTATGTATAACATTGACACTTGGCTCCTTCTTCCCTAGCATGGAGAGTTCTCCATATTGTTTGGTCGGCTCGCGGGGGTGGGCTGTATAATTGATTTTGACCCTGCTTATGTTTTTTTCGTATTTTGTTATTCTTTACAGTATTATTGCAGGGGTGCGGGACCCGGGGGGTGGGGGGGTCGGGTGCCTGTGTTAGGGGCTCCCCCTGGATTCTTTCCCCTTCTGTGGGGTTTTTCGTTCGTTCTCTTTTCTTTTTCATTTATTTCGTGTTGAATATTGTCTTTCTTCTTCTTGGTCTCTTCTTTCTACATTTCGGGTTTCGACAATGGGCGACAGGCACGCTGCTAGGGGGGTGGGCCGTGGCCGTATGCAGTTGTGCAGGGTGGGGGGATGGGTGTGGGGTATAGGGTTCTTTTGGTTTCTTTTTTAGTTCCATGGCCTTCCTTTTCATGTTGTTCTTTTGGCTTTTCTTTCCTTTTTCTTTCTTCTTCCCCCCCCCCCTTTTTTGAGGGTCTGATTCTAGGTACTTCACTGGGCGTTGCTTTTGTTCAGTACGGGGTCTCTGTCCTACTGCTTCATTCCGTGGCGGGCGGGTACTGTGTGGGCAGGGATCTGACTTGTTTGTCTAATATCCTGATTATACGTTTTGCTATGTATACCCTGCCTATGATGGTCCTGCCGCGAATATCCTGTCTCACGTGTAACCCTAGTGTTGGTGATATTTAACTGTATGATATCAGATCCTGCATTTTTTCATTTAAAAAACACAAACCTTTCTGATCCTGTGACCTTGTTCCATACAGCTCTCCTGAGTTACGCATCGATACTGTGAGGTGTACTATCTCTTTGATCCTGCTCTACATTGTTCGACTGTATTACCTCTGTACCCTTGCTTAACCGTGCCGTTTGTCGGACTATGACTGTAACTGTGCAATGTCAATAAAGGTTTTAAAAAAAAAAAAAAAAAAAAAAGAAGTGAGATGTTGTGTTTATATGGGATAATGTGGGGGGATGGTTTAAAAAAAATTCACATTGAAAATAATTTATCCAAAAATAAAAACATTAATATATTTAATATTATAATATGTTAAATTTGATTTACATTTTTATGAGTGGAATGTTAGTGTTATATGGTATAAGGGTGGTGAGTCTATAGATCAATATTAAATCTTTTAAATGTAAGCAGTATATTAATAATAAAAAGTAAAAAACATTTTTATTAGTTCAATGGAATGATTATTTTTAAATATTTATTACAATATAACCAATTTATATAAATAAATTGATAAAATATTAAAATTTTTAAATATATGTTATAAATATTTATTTTATAGATGTTTTATTTGTATTTAAAAATTACATAGGTTCAGTGTCCATCACCTACCCCAATTCAATGTACATTTGAGTTGGATTAGTAAATTAAATAGGTTATATGTCCAGCACGTACTCAAATTAAATGTAGATTGGAGTTGGAATAGTACATTAAATAGGTCTAGTGTCCAGCACCTAACCCAATTAAATGTAGATTGGAGTTGGAATAGTAAATTAAATATGTTCAATCTCCAGCACCTACCCTAATTAAATGTAGATTGGAGTAGGAATAGTAAATTAAATAGGTTCAGTGTCCAGCACCTACCTCAATTGAATGTAGATTGGAGTTGGAATAGTAAAATAAATAGGTTCAGTGTACAGCACCTAACCCAATTAAATGTAATTTGGAGTTGGAATATTAAATTAAATAGGTTCAGTGTCCAGCGCCTACCTCAATTAAATGTAGATTGGAGTTGGAATAGTAAATTAAATAGGTCTAGTGTCCAGCACCTACCTCAATTAAATGTAGATTGGAGTTGGAATAGTAAATTAAATAGGTCTAGTGTCCAGCACCTACCTCAATTAAATGTAGATTGGATTTGGAATAGTAAATTAAATAGGTTCAGTGTCCAGCACCTACCTCAATTAAATGTAGATTGGAGTTGGAATAGTAAATTAAATAGGTCTAGTGTCCAGCACCTACCCCAATTAAATGTAATTTGGAGTTGGAATAGTAAATTAAATAAGTCTAGTGTCCAGCACCTACCTCAATTAAATGTAAATTGGAGGTGGAATAGTAAATTAAATAGGTTCAGTGTCAATCAATCAATCAATCAAAGACATTTATAGAGCGCACTACTTACCCGTAGGGTCTCAAGGCGCTTGGGGGGGGGGGTGCCGTTACTGCTCGAACAGCCAGGTCTTGAGCTTCTTCCTGAAGGAGAGGTGGTCTTGGGTCAGGCGCAGGTCGGTCGGGAGGGAGTTCCAGGTCTTGGCGGCCAGGTAGGAGAAGGACCTTCCTCCTGTTGTCGCTCTTCGGATGCGGGGGACGGCGGCGAGGGCGTGGTTGGCTGATCGGAGGTGGCGTTTGGGAGCGTAGAAGTTGATTCGGTTGTTGAGGTAGCTCGGGCCTTGATCGTGTAGGGCTTTGTGTGCGTGGGTGAGGAGACGGAAGGTGATTCTTTTGTTGACGGGAAGCCAGTGCAGGTCTCTCAGATGTCCGGAGATGTGGCTGGTTCGTGGGATGTCGAGGATGAGTCTGGCTGAGGCGTTCTGGATCCGCTGGAGTCTCTTCTGGAGCTTGGCGGTGGTGCCGGCGTAGAGAGCGTTGCCGTAGTCCAGTCGGCTGGTGACGAGGGCCTGGGTGACGGTCTTCCTGGTTTCGGTGGGGATCCACCAGAAGATCTTCCGTAGCATGCGAAGGATGTTGAAGCATGACGAGGAGACAGCGTTGACTTGCCTGGTCATGGAGAGGGAGGAGTCCAGGATGAAACCCAGGTTCCGTGCGTGGTCCGTTGGTTTGGGTGCGGTGCCCAGGGCGGGGGGCCACCAGGAGTCGTCCCAGGCGGAGGACGAGGAGCCCAGGATGAGGACCTCCGTCTTGTCTGAGTTCAGTTTCAGGCGGCTGGATGTCATCCACTCGGCTACATCCTTCATCCCTTCGTGCAGATTAGCTCTGGCGGCGGCGGGGTGGTTGGTCAGGGTGTGGTAAATAAATAAATAAATAATACCCTATTTTTGACTAGACATATATCATAACAGATAGCTCAATAAATAAGAGTCAAGATTCGAGGTAGTAGGAGTTTTGCAGGTTTAATACAGCATAAGGACAGGAACAGGACAACCTGCATAGGAATAGGATGACAGGGCCCAGCAGCTGCTGGGGCTGGATCTGGGATGAGCGCGCTCTAACTTTTAATAACAATACACGAGCATATATACATAGCGCAAACACATAGCATTACATTGCAGTAGGCGTAGCAGTGGGTGGAACAGAAGGCGTGACGCGTAGCAGTCGCGAAAGATAAGAGTAAAAAGAAGGTGTAACTCAGACATGTGATGCAAACGTAACAGAATATGTCATGAATGGGCGGAAACATAGGAGGGGGCTACCTAAGGAGCCGGGACCTCTAACCTGATGGTGCGCGCAAACTGGCAATGACGTGTTACGAGGAGAAGCTGGGGCTATGAACTCTGTGCTAGGAGCAGAGACTAAAGTCTGGAGGGTCGGAGCGACATGTACCTAAACCCTATCTAGTATCTGATGTTTAGAGAACATGTTGATATAAACTAGAAGTCATGAGGGGAAAGGCTAACTGACTCTAAGACTGGAGCATGCATTTATTCTACCTGTAGTGCGTGATGAAGAATATTAAATGACCATTAAATACAGTATTTCTCTTAACATGGAGCCGCATAGGCTAGACAATGACGGAAACTATTGATGTAGTTCAGTAGCTTAGGAATGCAGAGAAGGAAGACTAAACTGATAACTGGAATCATAACATAGTCTTGGCAGACTCAGAGGCAGAGCCAAGCTGCACCGGGCACTGCGAGGCAGGAAGTAAGTGAAAGGTCGAGGATACAGGTGGGGGCTGGATCACTCCTCAGCGAGGCTTCAGGAGACAGGAGCTGAATCTGATGTCCGGGCCCTGTTGAGGCCTGGAAACGGGGACTTTATAATGAAATAACGTGCACACTGAGAAACGTGGCAACGTAGCTTTACATAGGCCTGGTATTCGTAGTATTCACGAGGACTGGAAACTGGCATACTAGAGGAGGACACAACTATAATTGCGTCATTAATCGGACATGGGGAATAACATATGCATATTGGTCATGCACACATAACATATGATGGATGACACGTAGGGACACAGAACATGACAAAATTTACTTTTCCACATTCCCTCCTTGTCACTACGTTTCCATCAGGAAACATTAATATTCATGATACCATCTATCATTTCATACAGTACCATTTGTTCATCTCGAATTGTCTTGGAACGAGATTTAGAACGGGGCTTGGGACTAGGAATACAAGAGGTAGCACACATGCCGCAAATCGCAGGGCCACATTGTATACAGAGGCAGCAGCTGAATATGATCGCTACTGCGATACCTAGAAAGGACAGGACTTTCCATCCCCAGGCGGAAATTATATTCCAGAACCAACCGGACCATGTCCAGGTGCCTGGATCTTGGTGTAATAGATGGGCAATTTTATGAAGTCTGGTTATAGCTGAATAAACAGACGGCGCGTTATTTGGAATAAAAATGCAACAACTGGATCCGATGACTCTACAGGCCCCGCCCCTATCGGCCAGTATGACGTCAAGGACGAGACGATTCTGGAGCACAACAATTCTCATAAAGGATTGCTCTTCGGTTAAGTTACCTAGAGCGGAGGCAGTCTCATCTACTACAGCTTCAAGGGTTCTTGTTAACCTACGGATTAGCTTACTATTTACAACTGTACCTAAATAAGGGAACACACCTTTATCAATATCAATGAATTGCTCTGCAGCAGTTTCAGTATAATCGACAATCGGGAGGTTTCTCTTGTGTCTAGTATGTACTAGGAAGGAATTCCTATGGTAGTCAGGTGGGGCTAGGAAAACAGGTGGCAGTAGGAAGGCAATGTAACAGGTTCCCTCCCAATCGAGGGGCAGACGAGCATATGCAGTTTGACCACAAACAAAATAAGAATGACGTGAAGCTTTAAAAATAGATTTCCCACTGTCACTATACTGGATAATAGTAGTACAATCACTATGTCCTACGTGTACAGAACCATTATTTCGGACACATAATTCGCCTTTGACTGGTAATACTGAAATAGCAGGTGAGTCTGGAGTAGTATCAGACTGAACATTCAGGACCATGAAATTCGAAGAATAGTCACCTAAATTATACACTTCATTTTCTAGATCTAAACCTGTTCTGTGGGGGAAACCTTGCTTGTCTGGGAAACATGTACTGTTAAGAAAAGACATGTCTGTTGAGGATGACGTTAACGTGGACCATGCTCCACACGAACCATTATGTGAAAAAGGATAAGGAAAAAGTGGCAGAACTCCCTTCGGTGTCTGGAAAGGGGGGAGTCGACCACACACCCAACAATTAGTGGCATTGCTGGTCTGGTGTGAATAATGTAACATGCGGATAAATGTATTGTTACGCATAGCGAGGCGGTATGAATATTCGTGAGGAGGCAGATCACTAAACGTGTGTTCTACTGTAACATTAGAAGGCTTATTTACATGAGGAACTGGAAAACACAGGAAAAATGCGTAACTAGTGCAGGATATCAAAAGGCTGAGAAATAATATGAAACTTAGAAAAACGATACATCGGTTTGAGTTTTGACTAAGTCTCTCACTATGGGGGTCTATTTTATACATGTCAGAAACAGTCTAACCGTTTCACCTAGGGGAGGACTTAGACAATCAAACTGACTGACTTATTTTACTAGACCGGAGTTTCTGTTTATACTCCTGCTGCGGAGTTTTCTCTACCAAGGGAGGGGTTGTATCAATGTCATTTGCGGGACAGTCCTTAGGAACAATGTTTTGACAAGTCTTGATATCCTGGGAAATGTTTTTAAAGACCGGCTTTAATCCGTAGAATTTCTTGACGTGCGAAAGGTGCACCCAGCCGCGGCGTCCTTCCAATTTCACAGCTGTACGGGTGGTGAGGAGGACCTGACGGGGCTCCTTCCAACGTGGCTCCAGCGGACTTGATCTGTCAAAGTTCCGGACGAGCACCATCGAACCTGGAACGATTTCATGCGGTGCCACCTCGGTATTGTCTGGAAATGCGGCGGCAACCTGTGAACGACATGAGTTGAGGGCAGACATCAAGGAAGCTAGGTAATCTGTCAGCATATTACATGAAACATCAGTAATACTTCGGGGTCTAGGAGTACCCCACATGTTAGGGGGGCGGCCGAAAACGACCTCATACGGGGACAGACCTGATCTGGAATGTGCGACCATGCGCATGTAAAACAAAGCGACTGGCAGAGCTACTAGCCAGTCCACACCCTTATCTTTACATATTTTGGCAATTCGAATTTTCAGAGTCTGATTATGTCTCTCGACTAGACCGGCTGCTTCAGGATGGCGTACACAATGAAACTTCCACTGGTACCCTAACAACAGGGAAACGTGCTTCATCAACTCAGATGAGAATGGCTGACCGTTATCAGAATATACGACTCTAGGGAGTCCATATCGAGGGAAAAACTCACGAACCAACTGCTTGGCAGTGGTCGCGGCTGTGTAATCGGGGACTGGATATGCTTCTGTCCACCTGGACAAAGCGCATACAACTACAAGGACATACTTGAAACCTCGACATCGCTCCATCTGAATATAATCCATCTGGAGGACTTCAAAAGGGTGGTCAGGGGGCTGGAAACCACCTTGTTCCACCGGGACACTTTTACCTGGATTAAACTGACAACATATCATACAGGTACGGACTTTCTGCTTGGCTGCAGCTCGTAAATGCTTGTTAAACCAAATGTTCTGGATACTGTCTAACATTGCTTTTTCTCCTAAATGTGCTGGACTATGTGCGGTATTAATGATGACTTGAACCATAGAGTCGGGGAGAAACCATGCGGTTCTACCCTTTGTTAACCATCCTTGATCTGTCTGGACCCCTCCTTGTTCAGACCATTTCTTGATTTCATCGGGAGTAGCATGTAACTGGATATCTATGACATCTTGAGTAGGGTCTTTAACTGTCATACATGTAGTCGGATCTGGAGTATGTGTCTGTGTCGGATTAACTTGAATGTCTGGAGTCTGTGCTGTAAGCTTGGCTGTGCGATCTGCTAGATCATTACCTTGGGAAATAATGTCAGTAACTTTCGTATGTGCTTTGCATTTCATGATAGCAATAGATGTCGGTAAGTGTATGGCATCTAACAGAGCTTGAATAAGGAGACCATGCTGAATCTTGGTTCCATGAGAAGTCATGAAACCTCTCTCCTGCCAGAGCACTCCAAAGTCGTGTACAACTCCAAATGCGTAACGTGAATCTGTGTAAACATTAACTTTCAGGTTCTTGGCGTGTATACAGGCTTGTGTCAGAGCAACTAGCTCTGCTGCTTGAGCGGACAGGGTATCAATACGGTGTGTTTCAATAACTTCGGTGTCAGTAGTCACTGCATACGCGGCGACTAGTTCTCCTGTACTAGTTCTCATACATGAACCATCCACATAAAGTGTCAGGTCAGGGTCTGGTAACGGAATATCTGTCAGATCTTGTCTTGGCTTTGTCGTAATGTTAACTACTTCCACGCAATCATGTGTGGTTGGATTTGAATTAAATGATGTTAACAGTGTAGCAGGATTCAGAATGTTGCAGCGTCTAATTTCTATGTGTGGCTGAAACAGTGTCAATTCATAACCTGTTAAACGTGCAATTGTCAAGTGCTGTGTTTGTGTTCGGTTTAAAAGAACTTCCACGGAGTGTGGGACTTGTACTGTCAAGGAGTGTCCTAAAACTATGGAATCACTTTGTCTGATAGCTAGGGCTGCGGCTGCAACTGACTTGAGGCACGCAGGCAGAGCCTGGGCTACAGGATCTAGTGTGCTCGAAAAATAAGCACAGGGCTTGTATTGTCCTGCTTGATCTTGTGTAAGAACAGATAATGCTGTACCTTCACGTTCAGTAACGAAAAGTGTAAAAGGCTTACTGTAGTTCGGTGTAGCTAGAACTGGAGCTTGGCATAAAGCTTTCTTTAACTCGTTGAAACTAAGTGTATGTTCAGATGTCCAAGGGAGGACAGTCGATACGGCTGCCTCCTGTGTCGTTAACTGTATCAGTGGCTTGGCTAGAAATGCATACTGGGGAATCCATTGTCTGCAATAAGAAGTAAGGCCGATAAAGGCACGTACCTCCTTCTGGGTCTTGGGCTGAGGAAGACTCGCTATTAACTGGATACGGTCTGGTGTCAACTGCCTACCCCTCTTGGACAGTAAGTGTCCTAAGTAGACCACTTGCTGGACACAGAATTGAAGCTTCGAAGGGGACACCTTGTGTCCCATCTCGGCTAGGAAATACAGAACCGTCAGTGACGCTCGCTCGCAAGCACGTTCAGAACGGGCTGTGATCAGTAGATCATCGACATATTGGAGCAGGGCAGTGTCAGTTGGCATGTGAATATTGTCTAGTTGTCTCTTAAGTGCTTGACTGTAAATACTAGGGCTTTCTGTGAAACCTTGAGGAGCGCGTGTGAACATATAGCTCCTTCCATTTAAACAAAATCCGAAAAGAAACTGGCTGTCTGGATGGATGGGAACACTAAAAAATGCGTTCTTGAGGTCTATGACAGTGAAGAACGTGGCTTCGGAATCAATGGCTGTCAATAGGGAAGAGATATCTGGGACAACTGGGTACTGAGGAATAATACATTTGTTAAGTTCCCGTAAATCAATCACTAATCGATATACTGGGGGTGCATTTGGATCAGTACGTTTCATGACTGGAATGATCGGAGAGTTACATACATTGGAGTCAGTTTCTACAACTACTCCTTGAGCCATGAGCTCGTCAATAATTTTGGATAAGGCTGCTACAGCCTCAGGTGGCAATCTATACTGCCTGATTCGTGGTAACACTACACCTGGTTTCAGGGTCACACGATGGGGTGTGATTTGCATGTAACCTACATCAGTTGGACCTTGCGCCCATAAATGCTGCGGAACATTGGACAGTCTGGAATCAAAATCTCGTAATACATAGTGACCCTTAAAGTCACGTAGGAACAGACGTATTCCCTCTGGGGAACAACATATAACTGCACCTAACTCTTTCAGTGTTTTAATGCCTAATAGATTTTCTGGACATGACTTAGTAAGTAACAGATCAGTAGTGCGGGACAATGGACCTACTTCTAGAGTGACTGGCTTTGAAATCTCATTAACGATAGGCTTTCCTGAAAATCCAAGGGAAACATTTCTTGAGCCTGAGAGCGGAGCCCCTGGAACTTCGGCATGACTAATTGTGGTCCTACTTGCCCCTGTATCAATCAAAAACTTTCTGTCTTTCCCTAATACTTGACTGTGAACATAGGGACCTTCTTGATCTACAGGTATCTCGATGAGAGGCAAGCCTACCTCCCTCTCTAGGCTGTTTCATGAATATGGCTGGTACTCTGGATACTCAGACTGTGCATACTGGTACATCTGCGATGTAACATGCTGTGTTGCAGCAATAGGCTGCGGTGCTGTAACTGTCTGTGGTGCATTCTGTGACTGAGGAGTCTGTGAAACTTGTTCTTGTCTAGGCGGACGTGGTCTTTCTTTAGTCTTACCAGTAGCTATGTTATGTTTCAGAACTGCACACTCATTTATAAAATGACCTGGCTGTTTACAATAATTGCAGTTCCCTTTAACGGGAGCTGCAGGATGACTGGCTTGATTCGGACCCCTCTTCTGACTGTCTTGAGGAACAGATTGTGCAACTAGTACTTTCATGTTCGTGTCTTTCATACGTTTTCTCTCGTGTTCTTGCTCTTCCCTGATTCTATTCTGGTGGTACTGGAGCATCTGGAGCATCTGGGACGGAGTATTTGCTTGCCAGGTGCTTTCGACTTTCAAAACTCGGTTTTTAACTTGTGGGCTTGAATTCTCGACTAATTTAGTAACGAAAAGGTGAGGGTATGACTCACTACTTGTCTTGAGGCCACTGTTGATACTAAAGCACTTTTCAAATCTAGAATAAAAATCACTAATATCTTCATCTTGTTTCTGTTTACAGGCTGAGATTGCATCCCAGTCTTCTTTTCTCGTTGTTAATAATCTGGGTAAAACTTGAATTAATAATTCTGGTAATTCTTTACATTTCTCTCCAAGACCAGTACCTGGTACACGTATCTTATCTTCTGCTTCTAGGACTGCCCAATCTATCTTTTTCTCTCCCACCTCCCATTCTTTTTCCTTTAGCTTTTCATACACCCCTGCGGGCAGCAGAACCTTTAACATTTTAATGATATCTGGGTAAGTGTATTCTCCCATACGGAGCATGTCTTTTAATTCTCTATGGAACCCTGCTGGATCTTTATCATGACAGGGAATTAATTTCTTCATTTCGAGGAGTTCCATCTTTGTGATCGGAGTGTATACAAACACTCGCTGCATTTCGCCACCCGCTCCTCTGACTGGGTGGACTTCTCGTAACGGATTCTGTCTGTCTATGTAGAATGATTTACTTTCTGGGGGTGAGACATGAACAAAATGCGGGTTCAAGAATGTTCTATATTTGTGACGCTGTTCTAGAATGACACTAATTAAATCGGTACCTAGACCTCTCCATCTATACTGGAGTAACTCGTTCAAGATATCATGTAACGGGCCTGGATCAGAATGTTGACCCTCATACAGAGTAATGAGGTGCTGAATCATATACATACCCACCAGTCGCTGCTCGGCTGGGGGCATTTTCAGAAACATTTGTGCCACTATTTCGTCTGGAAAAGTGGTAGAATCAGTAATCCATCGGACTGCTGATCGGGCTAGTTCTTGTTCATGCATAGTACTTAACTCACTGTAACCGATTCGTGATTTCAGAATGTGATCGGTAGCTTGAAATACTTGTTCTAGGGAACCTTGTTCTGGTGCTGGATGATGGAAAATAGACTTGTGTTCTAGACGTAAATGGCGATCTGGAAATCTGGGTTTTCCTACATACGCTATTCTGGCAGTATTCTCATCGTCTTCCTCTTCAGGATCAGAGATACTTTCTTTCTCGCTTACTTGGGCTGCTTTACGCTGTTCGTGTATCTTTATTATCTCTCTACGAATTTTCTTGTACATACTTTCCATGGCACCAATGGTATTGTGCTTTCCTTCGGCTATATTATCACTCCACTTTGTCAGGGTTTTCATTTCTTCCGGGTCTTTAGACGGATAATCCTGTTCCCTTATTAGACAGTTAATTAAGAACTTTAATATCATACGCTGAATCTCGGCTTTCCTTTGAGACATGGCATCACTAATACTTTGTGGGTCATCCCCTGTACGGATGAAACGATATATCCTGTCTAGATCTTCTTTCATATTCGGCAGGGTGACTAGATACTCGGTCACTCTCCTTACGCGTACGGAATATAAAACCATATTAAACTCGCCTGGAACTGGGTCATAGACACATTCGCCAAGGGTTTGCCTGATTTCTGCAACAGACTTATTACTCTTAGGAGTACGCTGTGATGCTTGAGCATGTAATTCGAGTGCTGATAAACGCTTGTATGGCGGCGGAGTTTGAGGAAGACCTCCTCCTGCGGCCCCTAAACTAGAATCATCAACTGATGCTTTTCGTCCTGGCAGGGTCGGTAATTGTAACGTGGGCTGGACTTGTATGGCGGGCTGACCTGGGGGAGCTGTTAAGGGCACCCCGGTGTCTGGAGGAGCAGGAATTACCTGATTTACAGGGACTGGCGGAGTGCGAACAGGATTTGCATATTCTGGGACTGTGTCGTCCAGATAGGACGAAATAAAAATATCAGCTGCGGTCGGTTTGTGACGTAGCTTGGTCGGAACTAACGGTGGCGGGAAATTACTGGATGCCTCTGGGGTCGCTTTTGGCAAGCCCTCAGCAAGAAGAGGATACATACCCTTAATGAGGGCATTCCTCTGTCTGTCTGATTGCTCAGTTCTAACTCGTTCACCTATCTCGATTAATTCTCTTTCTTGGGCTCGTTCTTGGGATTCTCTACTTAATTCCGATTTTCTGATTTCTTTTTCAGTTCTTTTATGAGCTTCTTTGCGCCATAACTCGATGGCATCTTTCTGTGATTGTCTGGCTTTCTTTTTCCATAATGCCTCCTCTACTCGCATGATGCATTCGGCATCCCATGTACCCGATACGGGCCATCTATACTTTTCTTCTAACTGTTTGGTATATTCTACCCATAAATCTAGATACAATATGGCGCTTATGCCATGTTTCTGATACATAAAGTGACCTGGACTGTCCCTGGGCGGGACGGGAACTGCTGCTTCCAGCAGACCCTTTCTAGTTTTTAACTGACGTAATTTTGAGAAGAGCGGCATGACTGGACTATAATCTGGACATGATACAATACACAATGAAAACACGAAATCACGTCGCACTCATACCACAACATTAAAATACATGAAGAACATTATGAATAACAGTTCGAACAGAATACCACCTGAAAATACTTGAAATTTCTCGAGAACAGAACTGACTAGAACAGAAACTAGATGCACTGCTGAAACAGTACGAAACTTACCGGTCTCTTAAAGAGACACGTCAGGACCCGCATCCACCGAAGTGGACACTTCGTTTGTGGGACTGTGTACCACCAACCCACAGACCAGAGTCAATTAAATTGACCCTGTCTAGATACCACCCCAGTAACGGTACTCACCGGGCAGCAAGAACGGAAAGCCTCGGACTGGACTGGACTGCTACGACGACGAACTTCGGACTTCGGACTTCAGTTACGGGTGGACCTCCGGATACCTCGGACCTTGGACTCTTGGCTTGGGCTCTGGTCGGGACTCGCCGCGTTCCTCCACCGTCTCGTCTGGATGCTGGACCGCCTCCTCCGTCTCCTCCGTGGGCCTGAGGGATACTTGAGCAGAAATATCTGCCACTGCGCAGAAGAGTTCCGTCACGACTGCAGAGGGTCAGGGGTCGGCGTGGCTTCACCGACGCGTGGGGAAAGGGCAAGTCCCTATTCGGGCGCCATTATGTGGTAAATAAATAAATAAATAATACCCTATTTTTGACTAGACATATATCATAACAGATAGCTCAATAAATAAGAGTCAAGATTCGAGGTAGTAGGAGTTTTGCAGGTTTAATACAGCATAAGGACAGGAACAGGACAACCTGCATAGGAATAGGATGACAGGGCCCAGCAGCTGCTGGGGCTGGATCTGGGATGAGCGCGCTCTAACTTTTAATAACAATACACGAGCATATATACATAGCGCAAACACATAGCATTACATTGCAGTAGGCGTAGCAGTGGGTGGAACAGAAGGCGTGACGCGTAGCAGTCGCGAAAGATAAGAGTAAAAAGAAGGTGTAACTCAGACATGTGATGCAAACGTAACAGAATATGTCATGAATGGGCGGAAACATAGGAGGGGGCTACCTAAGGAGCCGGGACCTCTAACCTGATGGTGCGCGCAAACTGGCAATGACGTGTTACGAGGAGAAGCTGGGGCTATGAACTCTGTGCTAGGAGCAGAGACTAAAGTCTGGAGGGTCGGAGCGACATGTACCTAAACCCTATCTAGTATCTGATGTTTAGAGAACATGTTGATATAAACTAGAAGTCATGAGGGGAAAGGCTAACTGACTCTGACAGAATTAGTTATCCTCATCACTGGCAGGAAGGCTCGCCCAAATTTACTTGGTAAAAACCTGACCCAACCGCTGTTCTGGGTGCTGTACAGCATGCGTAACCCCAGGCGCTTCTAGGGAACCGGTTGCCCTGCGCAAGACCTCTAACACAGCAAGGTCAATAGATACTTGGAGGTACACTGGTGCTGGTGTCGAGGGGAGAACTGAGCCTGAAATGGCTGAATTAGCAAAATTGCTGCCTACGAAGCCTTGCAGCTCACGTCGGAGCAACTGCACTTACTTCCCCTACTTGCTGGTACCTAATATTGTCTGGCGCCTGCCACCCTCCGTACATAGCATAATTCCGCTATACCGGACGTGTACCCTGCCCAAGGCAGCCCATAGCCAATAACATCCCCCAAAAGGGAGGATGTCATCTCGCACCCTATCCACGGTGGTAGATGCTCCAGTAGCCAATATGTTCCAGAACCTGCTTAGAGTGCCTGTATTGAATACTAGTGACAGGCATACTGCCTGTTTCCGGGCAGGGCAGTCTACCTCAAGGGACTTCTGTACCCGCTGTGCACCCGTCCCCTTAAACTTGGGTTGAACAAAGAGAAGATTATCATAACATCTGGGAGCCAATAAATGGCCTCAATTTATAGAGACACGATGCACCAGACAGATGTTGCACCAGACATGAGACTGATTGTTAGTGTAACTGCACACACCTCAACAGGGTTGGTGCCGTACTGGATTAACCAGCTGATCCCGGAAATTGAAAAAATTGGAAGACTACCCAGGGAGAGCCCATAAACATAGCCAAGGAATGTGAAAACACGCGCCTGGCTCTAGGTTCTGGGATAGGCTCCTACTGAACCTTTGCCCCTACTAGCTACCTACTTGCTTCCTTGCTACCTGGACCCTTCAGCAGGAAAAAAAACATACTACGGTGCATCACAACACTGCAAAGTACCGACTAAGATGGCACCTGCATGTACAAGTAAGAGAGGCTGTCCTCTCCGCTCTCCCAGCCTCTTATACCCTTAATGGGGAGTGTCAATCGGTGCTGTCCAGCTTGCCCATGGTTGCCCGAGCATGTGAACCGGAAGCACTAATCAGTGATTCCGGTTCACGAGGGCCACCAGCCAGTCATCAGAAGACCCAGGGGAGGCCGGGTGCGCCGCGCCACTACTGTGCTCGGCGCTGCGCGCCCGCCTCCCACTGATGCAGGGGACTGGCGCGACCGCCATTATGGCGGTGGGCCCGAGTCCGTGCCCTGCCTCTCAAAAAGCCTTTAGCTGCATCCACTTTCAACTGAAGCAAGACGCCAGCAAATATATATGGTCTGCACATGAGTCCAATCATACCAACATGGTAAAAATACTTCGCTGCTCATTACTAGTTCATAAATGTTTTTTATTCTTTGACTTGTGTCACCAATTCTTTTTAACCCAGTATGAGCAGTAATATAACTCACTATGCAAAACATGCTATTTTAAAACCTGCATCTCTTTTACTTTGCAGCACTTGATTTTAAAACATAAATACAGTCTCTAAGAATGGCTGTTGTTTTTAAACGTACACCTCACCACTAAGCACCTGCCTTATGCAGCACCCACAGCGTAAGGGACGCTATAGTTAGGTTCAGATTACACACACGAAATCATAGAAATTCAGCAATTATAGTTATAGTTATCTGAAGTAACTATAACTCGTGCCCTAAGGTAATTATAACTCGCGTCCTCGCCATGCACAGTTTTCTCACCAATACTTGCAGTGATATCAATAATGTCATAGAAGATGTCAGGACCAATGTAATATGTGGGGTAATTAGCAGTGTATGGTTAGGGCGTGAGTTATAGTTACTTGAGATAACTATACCTGCTAAATTTCTATGGTTTTGTGGGTGTGAAATATGAGCCTGATTATAACGCCCATGTAACCTTTAATTTTGTTGTGAATTTCTAAGGTTTTTTTAATTCTATCTTCTAACTCTAACATCCCTGGAATCATTGTTTTGTTCAGTGAATTTCTACATTTTATTAATGCAATTTCCAAGTTATAACATCCCTGTAACCTTTATTTTTTCTGTGAATTTCTATGTTTTTAGGGCTATTTCCTAACTATATGTCCCTGTAACCTGGGTGTGTGAGTAGTTGGGTGAGTGTGTAAGTGTGTAAGTGGGTGTGTGAGAGTGTGGTGGGTATGTCAGTGCGTGTGTGATTAACTGTGTGGGTCTGTGAATGGGTTTGTGAGTGACTGTATGGGTGTGTATGTGGGTGTGTGAATGGGTGAGTGGGTGTGTGAGTGCCTGTGTGGGTCAGTGAGTGGGTGTGTGAGTGGATCACTGGGTCTCTGAGTGGGTCTGTGAGTGGCTATAGGGGTGTGTGAGTGATTGAGTGGGTGTATAAGTGGGTGTGTGAGGGGTTATGTGAGTTTGTGTGTGACTGGCTGTGTGGTCTATAAGTATGCATGTGTGAGTGGCTGTATGGGTGAGTACTTTGGTGTGTGAGTGGGTGTGTGAGTGGTTCTCTGGGTCTGCGAGTGGATGTGTGGCTGCCTGTGTGGGTCTGTGAGTAGGTGTGTGAGTGGTTTTGTGGGTCTCTGAGTGGGTGTTTGAGTGGCTGAACAGGTGTGTGAGTGGGTGTGTAAGTGTTTGCAAGGGTACACAGTCAAAATATCGAGTGTTTTATGTCGACTTGCAGTAATATCGAGTTCCAAATATCGAAGGTAAGAAATGTCGATGTATTATATATCGTAGTTAAAAATATCGTTTTGATGTATTGTTTTTAATATCAAGGTAAGTAATGTCGAGATAAGAAATATCGACATAAAATATCGAAATGTCAAAATATCGATGTTTTTAGTATTATATGGTAGAACTTTTTAATAGTTTAAAAATAAATATTTATAGTGAATTTATAAAGTTTAGTAATGTATTATAAATTTTTAGGAGCGGGATGTTGGGTTTATAGGGGATAAGTGTGGGGAGTGTTTTCATTTTTTTTAATACAAATGAAAAATTGTAAATATTTATTAAATAGAAATCGGAATTTCAAATTTCAAATTTCAAAATAAATATCAAATTTTAGGAGCTGGATGTTGGGTTTATAGGGGATAAGGGTGGGGAGTGTTTTAAAAATATTTACATTTAATTGAAATTTTGTTAAAATTTAATAAATATAATTAGGAATTTCAAATTTAAAAATACAAAATAAATATACATTTTTAGGAGCGGGATGTTGGGTTCATAGGAGATAAGGGTGGGGAGTGTTTTAAGAATATTTACATTATTTTAAAATCTATTTCAGAATTTGAAATTTCAAATTTAAAAAAATAAATAAAATTAGGAGCGGGATATTGGGTTTATAGGGGATAAGGGTGGGGAGTGTTTTATCAATATTAGAATTTAATTGAACATTTAAAAAAAAAATGTAATTGAATTTGGAATTTGAAATTTGAAAATTCAAAATAATTTTTCGATTTTAGGAGCGGAATGTTGGGTTTTTAGGGGATAAGGGTGGGGATTGTTTTAAAAAATATATAATTAAATTGAAAATTAGTAAATAATTAATAAATTAGAATTTAGAAATTGAAATATCAAATTTCAAAATACATTTTCAATTGTTGGGTTTTTAGGGGATAAGGGTGGGGATTGTTTTTTAAATATTTAAAATTTAGAAAAAAAATTAACATTTAATTAGGATTTTGAAATTTCACATTTCAAAATAATTTTTTTAATTTTCGGAGTGGAATGTTGGGGTTTTAGGGGATAAGGGTGAGGATTGTTTTTAAAATATGTAAATAAAATTGAAAATTGGTACGATTTTTAAACAAATATTTTGGAATTTGAAATTTAAAATTTTAAATAAAATTATCAATTTTAGGAGTGGATGTTGGGTGTATAGGGGATAAGTGTGGGGAGTGTTATTAAAATAGTTATTTAGAAATAAAAAATGTGGAAAAAAAATATAATTTAAAAATGATTTAGAAAACTTCAATTGAAAGTGAATATTTTTATATTAAGAAGTGAGATGTTAGGGTAGCGGGCGGAGCCGGGCCAGCGGCCAAGATGGTCGCACGAGTGCCCGGCTCCGCCGGCTCTCCTCTCCCGCTGCCTGAATACCCCGTCTGCCCCGCACATCATCGGAGCCTCATGTGTCGGAGGGGGTGCCAAGTGGATGTGTTCGCTTCTGAGTGCTTTCCGCGCTTCAGGAGCGGAGTTACGACTATTTGTGTCCCTGGCCAGAGAGAGACTTCCAGCCGGGCCCTGGCGTGATGGAGACGCTGCCAGCGAGATCCACAACGTCGGATGCTGAGCTTTGGAAGGTTCCGCCCCACGATTGCTCAGGTCAGCCCGCCCCTATGGACGTGGCTCCAGCGCTACCCATGCACCGGGAGGACGGAACGTGTGCTGAGTATCGTGCCGTTTTGATGTCCCCCCCCCCTTTCCACTCTTTACTGGGCTTATTCGGCCCCTACTTGTTGCGGGTTGTTTGGATGGCGTGCTGCCCGTCCTGCAAACAGCTGCCTAATCCACGTCTACGCCATATGGGGCTGGCTCCGGCGCGGTATCACCAATGCGCCCTTTTGGATTGTGGGGGTTTGATCCTGCGTATTCACCTGCACTGGGGCAAGGACACTAATGAGTGGTGCATGGGGCTGCTGACTCCCTTTCCCCTTTTATCGATCTTGGGGCGGGCGGCCATGACACTTGTTTGGACGGCGCTGGGGCTTGGGGTCCCCCCGACGAGTGGTCAGTGGACCGGTTGAGCCCACAGTCGGTGTTGGAAGTGTAAGCGGTGCCGGCTGGTCCATGGAGGGGACGTCCCCCGTGCGCTGAAATGGAGGAGCTGGCTTTGGATTACTACGGGGGGCACCGGACACCGCCGGGACAGAGGGACACAGCGTTGCAGACACTTTGTGTGCGAGACTTTGCCCGTGCAGCTTTTGCTTGGACCTTTCTTGCACAGGTTTGGTGGTGGGTCCCTGCTCCGCTTTTCTTGGCGACATCTGAGAGTGTTTGCATCGGTACCACTTCCTGTATGCTCTTCATAGACTACCTATTTGACACTGTTTCATAAGCCTATGTCGGATGCCCGCAGAGTCCGCTGATCTAATTTGACACATGATCCTTCTATTTGCTTTTCCTGATGTCGAACTCTGCAATTACGAAATGGCCGTCCTGGTTTTCCGATCTAATGTGCTTGGAAGGCAGTCGCAAAATGGCGGCGGCGCCCCGGATGGTGCGGCCGCTTGGATTGTTGCAAGACATTCTGCTCCGTTTGTGTTGGCATGCCCTCCCACTGTGCGATTTTATTTGTGCTTTCTCGTTTATACTTTCGCGCCATGTTTCTACTCGGGCCGGCGAATTGTATGTATAACATTGACACTTGGCTCCTTCTTCCCTAGCATGGAGAGTTCTCCATATTGTTTGGTCGGCTCGCGGGGGTGGGCTGTATAATTGATTTTGACCCTGCTTATGTTTTTTTCGTATTTTGTTATTCTTTACAGTATTATTGCAGGGGTGCGGGACCCGGGGGGTGGGGGGGTCGGGTGCCTGTGTTAGGGGCTCCCCCTGGATTCTTTCCCCTTCTGTGGGGTTTTCGTTCGTTCTCTTTTCTTTTTCATTTATTTCGTGTTGAATATTGTCTTTCTTCTTCTTGGTCTCTTCTTTCTACATTTCGGGTTTCGACAATGGGCGACAGGCACGCTGCTAGGGGGGTGGGCCGTGGCCGTATGCAGTTGTGCAGGGTGGGGGGATGGGTGTGGGGTATAGGGTTCTTTTGGTTTCTTTTTTAGTTCCATGGCCTTCCTTTTCATGTTGTTCTTTTGGCTTTTCTTTCCTTTTTCTTTCTTCTTCCCCCCCCCCTTTTTTGAGGGTCTGATTCTAGGTACTTCACTGGGCGTTGCTTTTGTTCAGTACGGGGTCTCTGTCCTACTGCTTCATTCCGTGGCGGGCGGGTACTGTGTGGGCAGGGATCTGACTTGTTTGTCTAATATCCTGATTATACGTTTTGCTATGTATACCCTGCCTATGATGGTCCTGCCGCGAATATCCTGTCTCACGTGTAACCCTAGTGTTGGTGATATTTAACTGTATGATATCAGATCCTGCATTTTTTCATTTAAAAAACACAAACCTTTCTGATCCTGTGACCTTGTTCCATACAGCTCTCCTGAGTTACGCATCGATACTGTGAGGTGTACTATCTCTTTGATCCTGCTCTACATTGTTCGACTGTATTACCTCTGTACCCTTGCTTAACCGTGCCGTTTGTCGGACTATGACTGTAACTGTGCAATGTCAATAAAGGTTTTAAAAAAAAAAAAAAAAAAAAAAGAAGTGAGATGTTGTGTTTATATGGGATAATGTGGGGGGATGGTTTAAAAAAAATTCACATTGAAAATAATTTATCAAAAAATATAAACATTAATATATTTAATATTATAATATGTTAAATTTGATTTACATTTTTATGAGTGGAATGTTAGTGTTATATGGTATAAGGGTGGTGAGTCTATAGATCAATATTAAATCTTTTAAATGTAAGCAGTATATTAATAATAAAAAGTAAAAAACATTTTTATTAGTTCAATGGAATGATTATTTTTAAATATTTATTACAATATAACCAATTTATATAAATAAATTGATAAAATATTAAATTTTTTAAATATATGTTATAAATATTTATTTTATAGATGTTTTATTTGTATTTAAAAATTACATAGGTTCAGTGTCCATCACCTACCCCAATTCAATGTACATTTGAGTTGGATTAGTAAATTAAATAGGTTATATGTCCAGCACGTACTCAAATTAAATGTAGATTGGAGTTGGAATAGTACATTAAATAGGTCTAGTGTCCAGCACCTAACCCAATTAAATGTAGATTGGAGTTGGAATAGTAAATTAAATATGTTCAATCTCCAGCACCTACCCTAATTAAATGTAGATTGGAGTAGGAATAGTAAATTAAATAGGTTCAGTGTCCAGCACCTACCTCAATTGAATGTAGATTGGAGTTGGAATAGTAAAATAAATAGGTTCAGTGTACAGCACCTAACCCAATTAAATGTAATTTGGAGTTGGAATATTAAATTAAATAGGTTCAGTGTCCAGCGCCTACCTCAATTAAATGTAGATTGGAGTTGGAATAGTAAATTAAATAGGTCTAGTGTCCAGCACCTACCTCAATTAAATGTAGATTGGAGTTGGAATAGTAAATTAAATAGGTCTAGTGTCCAGCACCTACCTCAATTAAATGTAGATTGGATTTGGAATAGTAAATTAAATAGGTTCAGTGTCCAGCACCTACCTCAATTAAATGTAGATTGGAGTTGGAATAGTAAATTAAATAGGTCTAGTGTCCAGCACCTACCCCAATTAAATGTAATTTGGAGTTGGAATAGTAAATTAAATAAGTCTAGTGTCCAGCACCTACCTCAATTAAATGTAAATTGGAGGTGGAATAGTAAATTAAATAGGTTCAGTGTCAATCAATCAATCAATCAAAGACATTTATAGAGCGCACTACTTACCCGTAGGGTCTCAAGGCGCTTGGGGGGGGGGTGCCGTTACTGCTCGAACAGCCAGGTCTTGAGCTTCTTCCTGAAGGAGAGGTGGTCTTGGGTCAGGCGCAGGTCGGTCGGGAGGGAGTTCCAGGTCTTGGCGGCCAGGTAGGAGAAGGACCTTCCTCCTGTTGTCGCTCTTCGGATGCGGGGGACGGCGGCGAGGGCGTGGTTGGCTGATCGGAGGTGGCGTTTGGGAGCGTAGAAGTTGATTCGGTTGTTGAGGTAGCTCGGGCCTTGATCGTGTAGGGCTTTGTGTGCGTGGGTGAGGAGACGGAAGGTGATTCTTTTGTTGACGGGGAGCCAGTGCAGGTCTCTCAGATGTCCGGAGATGTGGCTGGTTCGTGAGATGTCGAGGATGAGTCTGGCTGAGGCGTTCTGGATCCGCTGGAGTCTCTTCTGGAGCTTGGCGGTGGTGCCGGCGTAGAGAGCGTTGCCGTAGTCCAGTCGGCTGGTGACGAGGGCCTGGGTGACGGTCTTCCTGGTTTCGGTGGGGATCCACCAGAAGATCTTCCGTAGCATGCGAAGGATGTTGAAGCATGACGAGGAGACAGCGTTGACTTGCCTGGTCATGGAGAGGGAGGAGTCCAGGATGAAACCCAGGTTCCGTGCGTGGTCCGTTGGTTTGGGTGCGGTGCCCAGGGCGGGGGGCCACCAGGAGTCGTCCCAGGCGGAGGACGAGGAGCCCAGGATGAGGACCTCCGTCTTGTCTGAGTTCAGTTTCAGGCGGCTGGATGTCATCCACTCGGCTACATCCTTCATCCCTTCGTGCAGATTAGCTCTGGCGGCGGCGGGGTGGTTGGTCAGGGTGTGGTAAATAAATAAATAAATAATACCCTATTTTTGACTAGACATATATCATAACAGATAGCTCAATAAATAAGAGTCAAGATTCGAGGTAGTAGGAGTTTTGCAGGTTTAATACAGCATAAGGACAGGAACAGGACAACCTGCATAGGAATAGGATGACAGGGCCCAGCAGCTGCTGGGGCTGGATCTGGGATGAGCGCGCTCTAACTTTTAATAACAATACACGAGCATATATACATAGCGCAAACACATAGCATTACATTGCAGTAGGCGTAGCAGTGGGTGGAACAGAAGGCGTGACGCGTAGCAGTCGCGAAAGATAAGAGTAAAAAGAAGGTGTAACTCAGACATGTGATGCAAACGTAACAGAATATGTCATGAATGGGCGGAAACATAGGAGGGGGCTACCTAAGGAGCCGGGACCTCTAACCTGATGGTGCGCGCAAACTGGCAATGACGTGTTACGAGGAGAAGCTGGGGCTATGAACTCTGTGCTAGGAGCAGAGACTAAAGTCTGGAGGGTCGGAGCGACATGTACCTAAACCCTATCTAGTATCTGATGTTTAGAGAACATGTTGATATAAACTAGAAGTCATGAGGGGAAAGGCTAACTGACTCTAAGACTGGAGCATGCATTTATTCTACCTGTAGTGCGTGATGAAGAATATTAAATGACCATTAAATACAGTATTTCTCTTAACATGGAGCCGCATAGGCTAGACAATGACGGAAACTATTGATGTAGTTCAGTAGCTTAGGAATGCAGAGAAGGAAGACTAAACTGATAACTGGAATCATAACATAGTCTTGGCAGACTCAGAGGCAGAGCCAAGCTGCACCGGGCACTGCGAGGCAGGAAGTAAGTGAAAGGTCGAGGATACAGGTGGGGGCTGGATCACTCCTCAGCGAGGCTTCAGGAGACAGGAGCTGAATCTGATGTCCGGGCCCTGTTGAGGCCTGGAAACGGGGACTTTATAATGAAATAACGTGCACACTGAGAAACGTGGCAACGTAGCTTTACATAGGCCTGGTATTCGTAGTATTCACGAGGACTGGAAACTGGCATACTAGAGGAGGACACAACTATAATTGCGTCATTAATCGGACATGGGGAATAACATATGCATATTGGTCATGCACACATAACATATGATGGATGACACGTAGGGACACAGAACATGACAAAATTTACTTTTCCACATTCCCTCCTTGTCACTACGTTTCCATCAGGAAACATTAATATTCATGATACCATCTATCATTTCATACAGTACCATTTGTTCATCTCGAATTGTCTTGGAACGAGATTTAGAACGGGGCTTGGGACTAGGAATACAAGAGGTAGCACACATGCCGCAAATCGCAGGGCCACATTGTATACAGAGGCAGCAGCTGAATATGATCGCTACTGCGATACCTAGAAAGGACAGGACTTTCCATCCCCAGGCGGAAATTATATTCCAGAACCAACCGGACCATGTCCAGGTGCCTGGATCTTGGTGTAATAGATGGGCAATTTTATGAAGTCTGGTTATAGCTGAATAAACAGACGGCGCGTTATTTGGAATAAAAATGCAACAACTGGATCCGATGACTCTACAGGCCCCGCCCCTATCGGCCAGTATGACGTCAAGGACGAGACGATTCTGGAGCACAACAATTCTCATAAAGGATTGCTCTTCGGTTAAGTTACCTAGAGCGGAGGCAGTCTCATCTACTACAGCTTCAAGGGTTCTTGTTAACCTACGGATTAGCTTACTATTTACAACTGTACCTAAATAAGGGAGCACACCTTTATCAATATCAATGAATTGCTCTGCAGCAGTTTCAGTATAATCGACAATCGGGAGGTTTCTCTTGTGTCTAGTATGTACTAGGAAGGAATTCCTATGGTAGTCAGGTGGGGCTAGGAAAACAGGTGGCAGTAGGAAGGCAATGTAACAGGTTCCCTCCCAATCGAGGGGCAGACGAGCATATGCAGTTTGACCACAAACAAAATAAGAATGACGTGAAGCTTTAAAAATAGATTTCCCACTGTCACTATACTGGATAATAGTAGTACAATCACTATGTCCTACGTGTACAGAACCATTATTTCGGACACATAATTCGCCTTTGACTGGTAATACTGAAATAGCAGGTGAGTCTGGAGTAGTATCAGACTGAACATTCAGGACCATGAAATTCGAAGAATAGTCACCTAAATTATACACTTCATTTTCTAGATCTAAACCTGTTCTGTGGGGGAAACCTTGCTTGTCTGGGAAACATGTACTGTTAAGAAAAGACATGTCTGTTGAGGATGACGTTAACGTGGACCATGCTCCACACGAACCATTATGTGAAAAAGGATAAGGAAAAAGTGGCAGAACTCCCTTCGGTGTCTGGAAAGGGGGGAGTCGACCACACACCCAACAATTAGTGGCATTGCTGGTCTGGTGTGAATAATGTAACATGCGGATAAATGTATTGTTACGCATAGCGAGGCGGTATGAATATTCGTGAGGAGGCAGATCACTAAACGTGTGTTCTACTGTAACATTAGAAGGCTTATTTACATGAGGAACTGGAAAACACAGGAAAAATGCGTAACTAGTGCAGGATATCAAAAGGCTGAGAAATAATATGAAACTTAGAAAAACGATACATCGGTTTGAGTTTTGACTAAGTCTCTCACTATGGGGGTCTATTTTATACATGTCAGAAACAGTCTAACCGTTTCACCTAGGGGAGGACTTAGACAATCAAACTGACTGACTTATTTTACTAGACCGGAGTTTCTGTTTATACTCCTGCTGCGGAGTTTTCTCTACCAAGGGAGGGGTTGTATCAATGTCATTTGCGGGACAGTCCTTAGGAACAATGTTTTGACAAGTCTTGATATCCTGGGAAATGTTTTTAAAGACCGGCTTTAATCCGTAGAATTTCTTGACGTGCGAAAGGTGCACCCAGCCGCGGCGTCCTTCCAATTTCACAGCTGTACGGGTGGTGAGGAGGACCTGACGGGGCTCCTTCCAACGTGGCTCCAGCGGACTTGATCTGTCAAAGTTCCGGACGAGCACCATCGAACCTGGAACGATTTCATGCGGTGCCACCTCGGTATTGTCTGGAAATGCGGCGGCAACCTGTGAACGACATGAGTTGAGGGCAGACATCAAGGAAGCTAGGTAATCTGTCAGCATATTACATGAAACATCAGTAATACTTCGGGGTCTAGGAGTACCCCACATGTTAGGGGGGCGGCCGAAAACGACCTCATACGGGGACAGACCTGATCTGGAATGTGCGACCATGCGCATGTAAAACAAAGCGACTGGCAGAGCTACTAGCCAGTCCACACCCTTATCTTTACATATTTTGGCAATTCGAATTTTCAGAGTCTGATTATGTCTCTCGACTAGACCGGCTGCTTCAGGATGGCGTACACAATGAAACTTCCACTGGTACCCTAACAACAGGGAAACGTGCTTCATCAACTCAGATGAGAATGGCTGACCGTTATCAGAATATACGACTCTAGGGAGTCCATATCGAGGGAAAAACTCACGAACCAACTGCTTGGCAGTGGTCGCGGCTGTGTAATCGGGGACTGGATATGCTTCTGTCCACCTGGACAAAGCGCATACAACTACAAGGACATACTTGAAACCTCGACATCGCTCCATCTGAATATAATCCATCTGGAGGACTTCAAAAGGGTGGTCAGGGGGCTGGAAACCACCTTGTTCCACCGGGACACTTTTACCTGGATTAAACTGACAACATATCATACAGGTACGGACTTTCTGCTTGGCTGCAGCTCGTAAATGCTTGTTAAACCAAATGTTCTGGATACTGTCTAACATTGCTTTTTCTCCTAAATGTGCTGGACTATGTGCGGTATTAATGATGACTTGAACCATAGAGTCGGGGAGAAACCATGCGGTTCTACCCTTTGTTAACCATCCTTGATCTGTCTGGACCCCTCCTTGTTCAGACCATTTCTTGATTTCATCGGGAGTAGCATGTAACTGGATATCTATGACATCTTGAGTAGGGTCTTTAACTGTCATACATGTAGTCGGATCTGGAGTATGTGTCTGTGTCGGATTAACTTGAATGTCTGGAGTCTGTGCTGTAAGCTTGGCTGTGCGATCTGCTAGATCATTACCTTGGGAAATAATGTCAGTAACTTTCGTATGTGCTTTGCATTTCATGATAGCAATAGATGTCGGTAAGTGTATGGCATCTAACAGAGCTTGAATAAGGAGACCATGCTGAATCTTGGTTCCATGAGAAGTCATGAAACCTCTCTCCTGCCAGAGCACTCCAAAGTCGTGTACAACTCCAAATGCGTAACGTGAATCTGTGTAAACATTAACTTTCAGGTTCTTGGCGTGTATACAGGCTTGTGTCAGAGCAACTAGCTCTGCTGCTTGAGCGGACAGGGTATCAATACGGTGTGTTTCAATAACTTCGGTGTCAGTAGTCACTGCATACGCGGCGACTAGTTCTCCTGTACTAGTTCTCATACATGAACCATCCACATAAAGTGTCAGGTCAGGGTCTGGTAACGGAATATCTGTCAGATCTTGTCTTGGCTTTGTCGTAATGTTAACTACTTCCACGCAATCATGTGTGGCTGGATTTGAATTAACTGATGGTAACAGTGTAGCAGGATTCAGGATGTTGCAGCGTCTAATTTCTATGTGTGGCTGAAACAGTGTCAATTCATAACCTGTTAAACGTGCAATTGTCAAGTGCTGTGTTTGTGTTCGGTTTAAAAGAACTTCCACGGAGTGTGGGACTTGTACTGTCAAGGAGTGTCCTAAAACTATGGAATCACTTTGTCTGATAGCTAGGGCTGCGGCTGCAACTGACTTGAGGCACGCAGGCAGAGCCTGGGCTACAGGATCTAGTGTGCTCGAAAAATAAGCACAGGGCTTGTATTGTCCTGCTTGATCTTGTGTAAGAACAGATAATGCTGTACCTTCACGTTCAGTAACGAAAAGTGTAAAAGGCTTACTGTAGTTCGGTGTAGCTAGAACTGGAGCTTGGCATAAAGCTTTCTTTAACTCGTTGAAACTAAGTGTATGTTCAGATGTCCAAGGGAGGACAGTCGATACGGCTGCCTCCTGTGTCGTTAACTGTATCAGTGGCTTGGCTAGAAATGCATACTGGGGAATCCATTGTCTGCAATAAGAAGTAAGGCCGATAAAGGCACGTACCTCCTTCTGGGTCTTGGGCTGAGGAAGACTCGCTATTAACTGGATACGGTCTGGTGTCAACTGCCTACCCCTCTTGGACAGTAAGTGTCCTAAGTAGACCACTTGCTGGACACAGAATTGAAGCTTCGAAGGGGACACCTTGTGTCCCATCTCGGCTAGGAAATACAGAACCGTCAGTGACGCTCGCTCGCAAGCACGTTCAGAACGGGCTGTGATCAGTAGATCATCGACATATTGGAGCAGGGCAGTGTCAGTTGGCATGTGAATATTGTCTAGTTGTCTCTTAAGTGCTTGACTGTAAATACTAGGGCTTTCTGTGAAACCTTGAGGAGCGCGTGTGAACATATAGCTCCTTCCATTTAAACAAAATCCGAAAAGAAACTGGCTGTCTGGATGGATGGGAACACTAAAAAATGCGTTCTTGAGGTCTATGACAGTGAAGAACGTGGCTTCGGAATCAATGGCTGTCAATAGGGAAGAGATATCTGGGACAACTGGGTACTGAGGAATAATACATTTGTTAAGTTCCCGTAAATCAATCACTAATCGATATACTGGGGGTGCATTTGGATCAGTACGTTTCATGACTGGAATGATCGGAGAGTTACATACATTGGAGTCAGTTTCTACAACTACTCCTTGAGCCATGAGCTCGTCAATAATTTTGGATAAGGCTGCTACAGCCTCAGGTGGCAATCTATACTGCCTGATTCGTGGTAACACTACACCTGGTTTCAGGGTCACACGATGGGGTGTGATTTGCATGTAACCTACATCAGTTGGACCTTGCGCCCATAAATGCTGCGGAACATTGGACAGTCTGGAATCAAAATCTCGTAATACATAGTGACCCTTAAAGTCACGTAGGAACAGACGTATTCCCTCTGGGGAACAACATATAACTGCACCTAACTCTTTCAGTGTTTTAATGCCTAATAGATTTTCTGGACATGACTTAGTAAGTAACAGATCAGTAGTGCGGGACAATGGACCTACTTCTAGAGTGACTGGCTTTGAAATCTCATTAACGATAGGCTTTCCTGAAAATCCAAGGGAAACATTTCTTGAGCCTGAGAGCGGAGCCCCTGGAACTTCGGCATGACTAATTGTGGTCCTACTTGCCCCTGTATCAATCAAAAACTTTCTGTCTTTCCCTAATACTTGACTGTGAACATAGGGACCTTCTTGATCTACAGGTATCTCGATGAGAGGCAAGCCTACCTCCCTCTCTAGGCTGTTTCATGAATATGGCTGGTACTCTGGATACTCAGACTGTGCATACTGGTACATCTGCGATGTAACATGCTGTGTTGCAGCAATAGGCTGCGGTGCTGTAACTGTCTGTGGTGCATTCTGTGACTGAGGAGTCTGTGAAACTTGTTCTTGTCTAGGCGGACGTGGTCTTTCTTTAGTCTTACCAGTAGCTATGTTATGTTTCAGAACTGCACACTCATTTATAAAATGACCTGGCTGTTTACAATAATTGCAGTTCCCTTTAACGGGAGCTGCAGGATGACTGGCTTGATTCGGACCCCTCTTCTGACTGTCTTGAGGAACAGATTGTGCAACTAGTACTTTCATTTTCGTGTCTTTCATACGTTTTCTCTCGTGTTCTTGCTCTTCCCTGATTCTATTCTGGTGGTACTGGAGCATCTGGAGCATCTGGGACGGAGTATTTGCTTGCCAGGTGCTTTCGACTTTCAAAACTCGGTTTTTAACTTGTGGGCTTGAATTCTCGACTAATTTAGTAACGAAAAGGTGAGGGTATGACTCACTACTTGTCTTGAGGCCACTGTTGATACTAAAGCACTTTTCAAATCTAGAATAAAAATCACTAATATCTTCATCTTGTTTCTGTTTACAGGCTGAGATTGCATCCCAGTCTTCTTTTCTCGTTGTTAATAATCTGGGTAAAACTTGAATTAATAATTCTGGTAATTCTTTACATTTCTCTCCAAGACCAGTACCTGGTACACGTATCTTATCTTCTGCTTCTAGGACTGCCCAATCTATCTTTTTCTCTCCCACCTCCCATTCTTTTTCCTTTAGCTTTTCATACACCCCTGCGGGCAGCAGAACCTTTAACATTTTAATGATATCTGGGTAAGTGTATTCTCCCATACGGAGCATGTCTTTTAATTCTCTATGGAACCCTGCTGGATCTTTATCATGACAGGGAATTAATTTCTTCATTTCGAGGAGTTCCATCTTTGTGATCGGAGTGTATACAAACACTCGCTGCATTTCGCCACCCGCTCCTCTGACTGGGTGGACTTCTCGTAACGGATTCTGTCTGTCTATGTAGAATGATTTACTTTCTGGGGGTGAGACATGAACAAAATGCGGGTTCAAGAATGTTCTATATTTGTGACGCTGTTCTAGAATGACACTAATTAAATCGGTACCTAGACCTCTCCATCTATACTGGAGTAACTCGTTCAAGATATCATGTAACGGGCCTGGATCAGAATGTTGACCCTCATACAGAGTAATGAGGTGCTGAATCATATACATACCCACCAGTCGCTGCTCGGCTGGGGGCATTTTCAGAAACATTTGTGCCACTATTTCGTCTGGAAAAGTGGTAGAATCAGTAATCCATCGGACTGCTGATCGGGCTAGTTCTTGTTCATGCATAGTACTTAACTCACTGTAACCGATTCGTGATTTCAGAATGTGATCGGTAGCTTGAAATACTTGTTCTAGGGAACCTTGTTCTGGTGCTGGATGATGGAAAATAGACTTGTGTTCTAGACGTAAATGGCGATCTGGAAATCTGGGTTTTCCTACATACGCTATTCTGGCAGTATTCTCATCGTCTTCCTCTTCAGGATCAGAGATACTTTCTTTCTCGCTTACTTGGGCTGCTTTACGCTGTTCGTGTATCTTTATTATCTCTCTACGAATTTTCTTGTACATACTTTCCATGGCACCAATGGTATTGTGCTTTCCTTCGGCTATATTATCACTCCACTTTGTCAGGGTTTTCATTTCTTCCGGGTCTTTAGACGGATAATCCTGTTCCCTTATTAGACAGTTAATTAAGAACTTTAATATCATACGCTGAATCTCGGCTTTCCTTTGAGACATGGCATCACTAATACTTTGTGGGTCATCCCCTGTACGGATGAAACGATATATCCTGTCTAGATCTTCTTTCATATTCGGCAGGGTGACTAGATACTCGGTCACTCTCCTTACGCGTACGGAATATAAAACCATATTAAACTCGCCTGGAACTGGGTCATAGACACATTCGCCAAGGGTTTGCCTGATTTCTGCAACAGACTTATTACTCTTAGGAGTACGCTGTGATGCTTGAGCATGTAATTCGAGTGCTGATAAACGCTTGTATGGCGGCGGAGTTTGAGGAAGACCTCCTCCTGCGGCCCCTAAACTAGAATCATCAACTGATGCTTTTCGTCCTGGCAGGGTCGGTAATTGTAACGTGGGCTGGACTTGTATGGCGGGCTGACCTGGGGGAGCTGTTAAGGGCACCCCGGTGTCTGGAGGAGCAGGAATTACCTGATTTACAGGGACTGGCGGAGTGCGAACAGGATTTGCATATTCTGGGACTGTGTCGTCCAGATAGGACGAAATAAAAATATCAGCTGCGGTCGGTTTGTGACGTAGCTTGGTCGGAAATAACGGTGGCGGGAAATTACTGGATGCCTCTGGGGTCGCTTTTGGCAAGCCCTCAGCAAGAAGAGGATACATACCCTTAATGAGGGCATTCCTCTGTCTGTCTGATTGCTCAGTTCTAACTCGTTCACCTATCTCGATTAATTCTCTTTCTTGGGCTCGTTCTTGGGATTCTCTACTTAATTCCGATTTTCTGATTTCTTTTTCAGTTCTTTTATGAGCTTCTTTGCGCCATAACTCGATGGCATCTTTCTGTGATTGTCTGGCTTTCTTTTTCCATAATGCCTCCTCTACTCGCATGATGCATTCGGCATCCCATGTACCCGATACGGGCCATCTATACTTTTCTTCTAACTGTTTGGTATATTCTACCCATAAATCTAGATACAATATGGCGCTTATGCCATGTTTCTGATACATAAAGTGACCTGGACTGTCCCTGGGCGGGACGGGAACTGCTGCTTCCAGCAGACCCTTTCTAGTTTTTAACTGACGTAATTTTGAGAAGAGCGGCATGACTGGACTATAATCTGGACATGATACAATACACAATGAAAACACGAAATCACGTCGCACTCATACCACAACATTAAAATACATGAAGAACATTATGAATAACAGTTCGAACAGAATACCACCTGAAAATACTTGAAATTTCTCGAGAACAGAACTGACTAGAACAGAAACTAGATGCACTGCTGAAACAGTACGAAACTTACCGGTCTCTTAAAGAGACACGTCAGGACCCGCATCCACCGAAGTGGACACTTCGTTTGTGGGACTGTGTACCACCAACCCACAGACCAGAGTCAATTAAATTGACCCTGTCTAGATACCACCCCAGTAACGGTACTCACCGGGCAGCAAGAACGGAAAGCCTCGGACTGGACTGGACTGCTACGACGACGAACTTCGGACTTCGGACTTCAGTTACGGGTGGACCTCCGGATACCTCGGACCTTGGACTCTTGGCTTGGGCTCTGGTCGGGACTCGCCGCGTTCCTCCACCGTCTCGTCTGGATGCTGGACCGCCTCCTACGTCTCCTCCGTGGGCCTGAGGGATACTTGAGCAGAAATATCTGCCACTGCGCAGAAGAGTTCCGTCACGACTGCAGAGGGTCAGGGGTCGGCGTGGCTTCACCGACGCGTGGGGAAAGGGCAAGTCCCTATTCGGGCGCCATTATGTGGTAAATAAATAAATAAATAATACCCTATTTTTGACTAGACATATATCATAACAGATAGCTCAATAAATAAGAGTCAAGATTCGAGGTAGTAGGAGTTTTGCAGGTTTAATACAGCATAAGGACAGGAACAGGACAACCTGCATAGGAATAGGATGACAGGGCCCAGCAGCTGCTGGGGCTGGATCTGGGATGAGCGCGCTCTAACTTTTAATAACAATACACGAGCATATATACATAGCGCAAACACATAGCATTACATTGCAGTAGGCGTAGCAGTGGGTGGAACAGAAGGCGTGACGCGTAGCAGTCGCGAAAGATAAGAGTAAAAAGAAGGTGTAACTCAGACATGTGATGCAAACGTAACAGAATATGTCATGAATGGGCGGAAACATAGGAGGGGGCTACCTAAGGAGCCGGGACCTCTAACCTGATGGTGCGCGCAAACTGGCAATGACGTGTTACGAGGAGAAGCTGGGGCTATGAACTCTGTGCTAGGAGCAGAGACTAAAGTCTGGAGGGTCGGAGCGACATGTACCTAAACCCTATCTAGTATCTGATGTTTAGAGAACATGTTGATATAAACTAGAAGTCATGAGGGGAAAGGCTAACTGACTCTAAGACTGGAGCATGCATTTATTCTACCTGTAGTGCGTGATGAAGAATATTAAATGACCATTAAATACAGTATTTCTCTTAACATGGAGCCGCATAGGCTAGACAATGACGGAAACTATTGATGTAGTTCAGTAGCTTAGGAATGCAGAGAAGGAAGACTAAACTGATAACTGGAATCATAACATAGTCTTGGCAGACTCAGAGGCAGAGCCAAGCTGCACCGGGCACTGCGAGGCAGGAAGTAAGTGAAAGGTCGAGGATACAGGTGGGGGCTGGATCACTCCTCAGCGAGGCTTCAGGAGACAGGAGCTGAATCTGATGTCCGGGCCCTGTTGAGGCCTGGAAACGGGGACTTTATAATGAAATAACGTGCACACTGAGAAACGTGGCAACGTAGCTTTACATAGGCCTGGTATTCGTAGTATTCACGAGGACTGGAAACTGGCATACTAGAGGAGGACACAACTATAATTGCGTCATTAATCGGACATGGGGAATAACATATGCATATTGGTCATGCACACATAACATATGATGGATGACACGTAGGGACACAGAACATGACAAAATGTACTTTTTGTCCAGCACCTACCTCAATTAAATGTAGATTGGATTTGGAATAGTAAATTAAATAGGTTCAGTGTCCAGCACCTACCTCAATTAAATGTAGATTGGAGTTGGAATAGTAAATTAAATAGGTCTAGTGTCCAGCACCTACCCCAATTAAATGTAATTTGGAGTTGGAATAGTAAATTAAATAAGTCTAGTGTCCAGCACCTACCTCAATTAAATGTAAATTGGAGGTGGAATAGTAAATTAAATAGGTTCAGTGTCAATCAATCAATCAATCAAAGACATTTATAGAGCGCACTACTTACCCGTAGGGTCTCAAGGCGCTTGGGGGGGGGGTGCCGTTACTGCTCGAACAGCCAGGTCTTGAGCTTCTTCCTGAAGGAGAGGTGGTCTTGGGTCAGGCGCAGGTCGGTCGGGAGGGAGTTCCAGGTCTTGGCGGCCAGGTAGGAGAAGGACCTTCCTCCTGTTGTCGCTCTTCGGATGCGGGGGACGGCGGCGAGGGCGTGGTTGGCTGATCGGAGGTGGCGTTTGGGAGCGTAGAAGTTGATTCGGTTGTTGAGGTAGCTCGGGCCTTGATCGTGTAGGGCTTTGTGTGCGTGGGTGAGGAGACGGAAGGTGATTCTTTTGTTGACGGGGAGCCAGTGCAGGTCTCTCAGATGTCCGGAGATGTGGCTGGTTCGTGGGATGTCGAGGATGAGTCTGGCTGAGGCGTTCTGGATCCGCTGGAGTCTCTTCTGGAGCTTGGCGGTGGTGCCGGCGTAGAGAGCGTTGCCGTAGTCCAGTCGGCTGGTGACGAGGGCCTGGGTGACGGTCTTCCTGGTTTCGGTGGGGATCCACCAGAAGATCTTCCGTAGCATGCGAAGGATGTTGAAGCATGACGAGGAGACAGCGTTGACTTGCCTGGTCATGGAGAGGGAGGAGTCCAGGATGAAACCCAGGTTCCGTGCGTGGTCCGTTGGTTTGGGTGCGGTGCCCAGGGCGGGGGGCCACCAGGAGTCGTCCCAGGCGGAGGACGAGGAGCCCAGGATGAGGACCTCCGTCTTGTCTGAGTTCAGTTTCAGGCGGCTGGATGTCATCCACTCGGCTACATCCTTCATCCCTTCGTGCAGATTAGCTCTGGCGGCGGCGGGGTGGTTGGTCAGGGAGAGGATCAGCTGGGTGTCGTCGGCGTAGGAGATTATGTTGAGGTTGTGTTGGCGTGCGATGGCCGCGAGGGGGCTCATGTAGACGTTGAAGAGGGTGGGGCTCAGCGAGGATCCTTGAGGGACGCCGCAGATGACTTCGGTGGCCGCTGACTTGAACGGTGGTAGGCGGACTCTCTGTGTTCTTCCGTCGAGGAAGGAGATGATCCATTCCAGTGCCGTCTCCTGGATTCCGACGTTGCTGAGGCGCTGCACTAGGGTGCGGTGGCAGACAGTGTCGAATGCCGCGGAGAGGTCTAGGAGGATGAGGGCCGCTGTCTCTCCGTTGTCCATCAGGGCTCGGATGTCGTCGGTGGCGGCGATGAGGGCGGTCTCGGTGCTGTGGTTGGCTCGGAAACCAGACTGTGAGGGGTCGAGGGATCCATTCGTCTCGAGGAAGGCGGCCAGCTGTTTGTTGACAGTCTTCTCGATGACTTTGGCAGGAAACGGGAGGAGCGAGATGGGGCGGTAATTCTTGAGTTCGGTGGGGTCCGCTGTGGGTTTCTTGAGTAGAGCGCTGAGTTCGGCGTGCTTCCAGCTCTCAGGGAAGGTGGCGGTGTCGAAGGAGGTGTTGATAATGTCCCGTAGGTGGGGTGCGATGACAGCGTCGGCCTTGTTGAAGACGTGGTGAGGGCAGGGGTCGGTCGGAGATCCGGAGTGGACGGAGTTCATCATGCGGACGGTGTCTTCGGTGTTGACCGGAGTCCAGGCGCGGAGGGTGGTGGTGGGCGGCGTTGCTGTGGTCGTGGCATGCGTCGGTTGAATGTTGAAGCTGTTGTGTATGTCCGCGATCTTGTTGTGGAAGTAGGAGGCGAGGGAGTTGCAGAGGTCTTGCGAAGGGGTGATGTCGTTGCTTCCTGCGTTGGGGTTGGAGAGCTCCTTCACGATGTTGAAGAGTTCCTTGCAGTTGTGTGCGTTGTTGTCCAGCCGGTCCTTGAATGCAGTTTTCTTGGCGGTGCGGATCAGTTGGTGGTGCTTCCGGGTGGCGAGCTTGAGGGTGGTCATGTTGTCCGGTGTAGGTTCTTTTCTCCAGGCTTTCTCGAGGGCTCGGCAGTTCTTCTTGGAGCTATTGAGTTCGTCGGTGAACCATGGGGCTTTCTTGCTGCCGGGTCTGCTGGGCGGGGTCCTCAGAGGGGCGAGTTCGTCCGCGCTGTTGCTGATCCACTTCGCGAGGTTGTCGGCGGCCTGGCTGGGGTTCGCTGAGCTGGCAGGAGGGTGCTGGCTCAGGGAGGCGGCAAGCTGGTCGGCCGTGATCTTGTTCCAGTTCCTTCGAGCAACCTGTTGCTGGTGGTGGTGGATCGTCGTTCTATCGAAGGTGAAGTGGACGCAGCTGTGGTCCGTCCAGTGGAGTTCTGTGGCGTGGCTGAAGGCGATGTCTTTGCTGGATGAGAAGACGGCGTCGAGTGTGTGTCCGGCGAGGTGGGTGGGGGTGCTCACCAGTTGCTTGAGTCCCAGGTTGGCGAGGTTGTCGCGCAGGGTGGTGGTGTTGCGGTCGTTGTTGTTCTCCAGGTGGAAGTTGAGGTCCCCCAGGAGGATGTAGTCGGCGGAGGGGAGGGCATGCGGGCTGACGAAGTCGGCGATGTCCTCGCTGAATTGTGTGCGTGGTCCCGGGGGTCGGTAGATCAGGGTGCCTCTGAGGGTGGTCTTGGGGTCGGTGTGGATCTGGAAGTGCAGGTGTTCGGCGGTGGTGAGGGTGTCGTCGGTGCTGGTCGTGATGCGGATGGTGTCCCTGTGGATGATGGCGATGCCTCCTCCCAGCTGGTTGGCGGTGCGGTCCCTCCGGGTGATCTTGTAGCCCTCTGGGATGGCGATGGCGATGTCGGGAGCTGAAGAGGCGTTCATCCAGGTCTCCGTGAGGAAGGCAACGTCTGGGGCTGTGGTGTCGAGGAGGTTCCAGAGTTCGATGGCGTGTCTGTGGACGGAGCGGGTGTTGAGCAGGATGCACTTGAGGTGGTTGCTGCTGGTGTTCGACTTGGCGGGTGCTGGTGCGTGGCAGGTCCGGATGCAGGAGAACTTGCAGGCGTGGCAGCTGAAGGGTCCGTGGGTGCGTCGTGGGGTGGCTTGGTAGCATCCTGGGAATCGGCCGGTGTTGAGTGCGTTGAGGGTGGCGGCGGTGTACGTCAGGCGGGTGGGCAGGGGTCGTCGAGGGACAGGGGTCCTGGCACTGGGCGCAGTCCAGGCGCGGACGGGCGTAGACGGGCTTACCTTTGGCGCGCCTTCGGCGCACAATCGGCGCACCCGCTGCGCGTGACCGCTGCGCGTGACCGCTGCGCGTTCGCACGGTCGCCATATATGGCAAAGTGCGCGGGGGGGCGGAGCAGCTGGGAGGCGGGAGCGGGGAGGGTACACAAAGAAAGGGGCGGGGCTAGCGGTGAAGGCGGGGAGCGGGGAGGTATGAGACGGGGACGGCAAAGAGCGAAGGCGAAACAGGCACAAATGGGGGAATAAAACAAATCAACAGAACAGTTTACAAGTCAAAAAATCTATACAAATCGAATGACAACAACAGAGACAGGTACACAGGCCCGGAAGCTAGCACAGACCACGCCGCTCGGTGGCAGGGGGCGTGGTCACGCGGCGGAGCCGGGGCAGCGAGGCACAAGGAGGGGAGGCACACGCAGCAGCTGGTGGCCGTGCGGCGCGGGGGTGTCCTAGAGCTAGGTCACACTCACCTGCGTCGCACGGTCGCCATATATGGCCAAGTGCGCGGGGGGGGCGGAGCAGCTGGGAGGCGGGAGCGGGGAGGGTACACAAAGAAAGGGGCGGGGCTAGCGGTGAAGGCGGGAAGCGGGGAGGGATGAGACGGGGACGGCAAAGAGCGAAGGCGAAACAGGCACAAATGGGGGAATAAAACAAATCAACAGAACAGTTTACAAGTCAAAAAATCTATACAAATCGAATGACAACAACAGAGACAGGCACACAGGCCAGGAAGCTAGCACAGACCACGCCGCTCGGTGGCAGGGGGCGTGGTCACGCGGCGGAGCCGGGGCAGCGAGGCACAAGGAGGGGAGGCACACGCAGCAGCTGGTGGCCGTGCGGCGCGGGGGTGTCCTAGAGCTAGGTCACACTCACCTGCGTCGCACGGTCGCCATATATGGCCAAGTGCGCGGGGGGGCGGAGCAGCTGGGAGGCGGGAGCGGGGAGGGTACACAAAGAAAGGGGCGGGGCTAGCGGTGAAGGCGGGAAGCGGGGAGCGGGGAGGGATGAGACGGGGACGGCAAAGAGCGAAGGCGAAACAGGCACAAATGGGGGAATAAAACAAATCAACAGAACAGTTTACAAGTCAAAAAATCTATACAAATCGAATGACAACAACAGAGACAGGTACACAGGCCAGGAAGCTAGCACAGACCACGCCGCTCGGTGGCAGGGGGCGTGGTCACGCGGCGGAGCCGGGGCAGCGAGGCACAAGGAGGGGAGGCACACGCAGCAGCTGGTGGCCGTGCGGCGCGGGGGTGTCCTAGAGCTAGGTCTAGCACCTACCTTAATTAAATGTAGATTGGAGTTGGAATAGTAAATTAAATAGGTCTAGTGTCCAGCACCTACCTCAATTAAATGTAGATTGGAGTTGGAATAGTAAATTAAATAGGTCTAGTGTCCAGCACCTACCACAATTAAATGTAAATTGGAGTTGGAATATACATTAAATAGGTTCAATGTCCAGCACCTACTCCAATTAAATGTAGATTGGAGTTGGAATAGTAAATTAAATAGGTTCAGTGTACAGCACCTACCCCAATTAAATGTAAATTGGAGTTGGAATAGTAAATTAACTATGTTCAATGTCCAGCACCTACCTCAATTAAATGTAGATTGGAGTTGGAATAGTAAATTAAATAGGTCTAGTGTCCAGCACCTACCTCAATTAAATGTAGATTGGAGTTGGAATAGTAAATTAAATAGGTCTACTGTCCAGCACCTACCCCAATTAAATGTAAATTGGAGTTGGAATAGTAAATTAAATAGGGTCAATGTCCAGCACCTACCCCAATTAAATGTAGATTGGAGTTGGAATAGTAAATTAAATAGGTTCAGTGTCCAGCACCTACCCCAATTAAATGTAGATTGGAGTTGGAATGGTAAATTAAATAGGTCTAGTATCCTTCACCTACCCCAATTAAATGTAGATTGGAGTTGGAATAGTAAATTAAATAGGTTCAGTGTCCAGCACCTACCCCAATTAAATGTAGATTGGAGTTGGAATAGTAAATTAAATAGGTCTAGTGTCCAGCAACTACCTCAATTAAATGTAGATTGGAGTTGGAATAGTAAATTAAATAGGTTCAGTGTCCAGCACCTACCTCAATTAAATGTAGATTGGAGGTGGAATAGTAAATTAAATAGGTCTAGTGTCCAGCACCTACCTCAATTAAATGTAGATTTGAGTTGGAATAGTAAATTAAATAGGTCTAGTGTCCAGCACCTACCTCAATTAAATGTAGATTGGAGGTGGAATAGTAAATTAAATAGGTTCAGTGTCCAGCACCTACCTTAATTAAATGTAGATTGGAATTGGAATAGTAAATTAAATAGGTCTAGTGTCCAGCAACTACCTCAATTAAATGTAGATTGGAGTTGGAATAGTAAATTAAATAGGTTCAGTGTACAGCACCTACCCCAATTAAATGTAATTTGGAGTTGGAATATTAAATTAAATAGGTTCAGTGTCCAGCGCCTACCTCAATTAAATGTAGATTGGAGTTGGAATAGTAAATTAAATAGGTCTAGTGTCCAGCACCTACCTCAATTAAATGTAGATTGGAGTTGGAATAGTAAATTAAATAGGTCTAGTGTCCAGCACCTACCCCAATTAAATGTAATTTGGAGTTGGAATAGTAAATTAAATAGGTTCAGTGTCCAGCACCTACCCCAATTAAATGTAGATTGGAGTTGGAATAGTAAATTAAATAGGTCTAGTGTCCAGCAACTACCTCAATTAAATGTAGATTGGAGTTGGAATAGTAAATTAAATAGGTTCAGTGTCCAGCACCTACCTCAATTAAATGTAGATTGGAGGTGGAATAGTAAATTAAATAGGTCTAGTGTCCAGCACCTACCTCAATTAAATGTAGATTTGAGTTGGAATAGTAAATTAAATAGGTCTAGTGTCCAGCACCTACCTCAATTAAATGTAGATTGGAGGTGGAATAGTAAATTAAATAGGTTCAGTGTCCAGCACCTACCTTAATTAAATGTAGATTGGAGTTGGAATAGTAAATTAAATAGGTCTAGTGTCCAGCACCTACCTCAATTAAATGTAGATTGGATTTGGAATAGTAAATTAAATAGGTTCAGTGTCCAGCACCTACCTCAATTAAATGTAGATTGGAGTTGGAATAGTAAATTAAATAGGTCTAGTGTCCAGCACCTACCCCAATTAAATGTAATTTGGAGTTGGAATAGTAAATTAAATAGGTTCAATGTCCAGCACCTACCCCAATTAAATGTAGATTGGAGTTGGAATAGTGAATTAACTAGGTTCAGTGTCCAGCACCTACCTCAATTAAATGTAGATTTGAGTTGGAATAGTAAATTAAATAGGTCTAGTGTCCAGCACCTACCTCAATTAAATGTAGATTGGAGGTGGAATAGTAAATTAAATAGGTTCAGTGTCCAGCACCTACCTTAATTAAATGTAGATTGGAGTTGGAATAGTAAATTAAATAGGTCTAGTGTCCAGCACCTACCTCAATTAAATGTAGATTGGAGTTGGAATAGTAAATTAAATAGGTCTAGTGTCCAGCACCTACCACAATTAAATGTAAATTGGAGTTGGAATAGTAAATTAAATAGGTCTAGTGTCCAGCACCTACCTCAATTAAATGTAGATTGGAGGTAGAATAGTAAATTAAATAGGTTCAGTGTCCAGCACCTACCCCAATTAAATGTAAATTGGAGTTGGAATAGTAAATTAAATAGGTTCAATGTCCAGCACCTACCCCAATTAAATGTAGATTGGAGTTGGAATAGTAAATTAACTAGGTTCAGTATCCAGCACCTACCTCAATTAAATGTAGATTGGAGTTGGAATAGTAAATTAAATAGGTCTAGTGTCCAGCACCTACCTCAATTAAATGTAAATTGGAGGTGGAATAGTAAATTAAATAGGTTCAGTGTACAGCACCTACCCCAATTAAATGTAAATTGGAGTTGGAATAGTAAATTAACTATGTTCAATGTCCAGCACCTACCTCAATTAAATGTAGATTGGAGTTGGAATAGTAAATTAAATAGGTCTAGTGTCCAGCACCTACCTCAATTAAATGTAGATTGGAGTTGGAATAGTAAATTAAATAGGTCTAGTGTCCAGCACCTACCTCAATTAAATGTAGATTGGATTTGGAATAGTAAATTAAATAGGTTCAGTGTCCAGCACCTACCTCAATTAAATGTAGATTGGAGTTGGAATAGTAAATTAAATAGGTCTAGTGTCCAGCACCTACCCCAATTAAATGTAATTTGGAGTTGGAATAGTAAATTAAATAGGTTCAATGTCCAGCACCTACCCCAATTAAATGTAGATTGGAGTTGGAATAGTGAATTAACTAGGTTCAGTGTCCAGCACCTACCTCAATTAAATGTAGATTTGAGTTGGAATAGTAAATTAAATAGGTCTAGTGTCCAGCACCTACCTCAATTAAATGTAGATTGGAGGTGGAATAGTAAATTAAATAGGTTCAGTGTCCAGCACCTACCTTAATTAAATGTAGATTGGAGTTGGAATAGTAAATTAAATAGGTCTAGTGTCCAGCACCTACCTCAATTAAATGTAGATTGGAGTTGGAATAGTAAATTAAATAGGTCTAGTGTCCAGCACCTACCACAATTAAATGTAAATTGGAGTTGGAATAGTAAATTAACTATGTTCAATGTCCAGCACCTACCTCAATTAAATGTAGATTGGAGTTGGAATAGTAAATTAAATAGGTCTAGTGTCCAGCACCTACCTCAATTAAATGTAGATTGGAGGTAGAATAGTACATTAAATAGGTTCAGTGTCCAGCACCTACCCCAATTAAATGTAAATTGGAGTTGGAATAGTAAATTAAATAGGTTCAATGTCCAGCACCTACCCCAATTAAATGTAGATTGGAGTTGGAATAGTAAATTAACTAGGTTCAGTATCCAGCACCTACCTCAATTAAATGTAGATTGGAGTTGGAATAGTAAATTAAATAGGTCTAGTGTCCAGCACCTACCTCAATTAAATGTAAATTGGAGGTGGAATAGTAAATTAAATAGGTTCAGTGTACAGCACCTACCCCAATTAAATGTAAATTGGAGTTGGAATAGTAAATTAACTATGTTCAATGTCCAGCACCTACCTCAATTAAATGTAGATTGGAGTTGGAATAGTAAATTAAATAGGTCTAGTGTCCAGCACCTACCTCAATTAAATGTAGATTGGAGTTGGAATAGTAAATTAAATAGTTCTAGTGTCCAGCACCTACCCCAATTAAATGTAAATTGGAGTTGGAATAGTAAATTAAATAGGGTCAATGTCCAGCACCTACCCCAATTAAATGTAGATTGGAGTTGGAATAGTAAATTAAATAGGTTCAGTGTCCAGCACCTACCCCAATTAAATGTAGATTGGAGTTGGAATGGTAAATTAAATAGGTCTAGTATCCTTCACCTACCCCAATTAAATGTAGATTGGAGGTGGAATAGTAAATTAAATAGGTTCAGTGTCCAGCACCTACCCCAATTAAATGTAGATTGGAGTTGGAATAGTAAATTAAATAGGTCTAGTGTCCAGCAACTACCTCAATTAAATGTAGATTGGAGTTGGAATAGTAAATTAAATAGGTTCAGTGTCCAGCACCTACCTCAATTAAATGAAGATTGGAGGTGGAATAGTAAATTAAATAGGTCTAGTGTCCAGCACCTGCCTCAATTAAATGTAGATTTGAGTTGGAATAGTAAATTAACTAGGTATAGTGTCCAGCACCTACCTCAATTAAATGTAGATTGGAGGTGGAATAGTAAATTAAATAGGTTCATTGTCCAGCACCTACCTTAATTAAATGTAGATTGGAGTTGGAATAGTAAATTAAATAGGTCTACTGTCCAGCACCTACCTCAATTAAATGTAGATTGGAGTTGGAATAGTAAATTAAATAGGTCTAGTGTCCAGCACCTACCACAATTAAATGTAAATTGGAGTTGGAATAGTAAATTAACTATGTTCAATGTCCAGCACCTACCTCAATTAAATGTAGATTGGAGTTGGAATAGTAAATTAAATAGGTCTAGTGTCCAGCACCTACCTCAATTAAATGTAGATTGGAGGTAGAATAGTAAATTAAATAGGTTCAGTGTCCAGCACCTACCCCAATTAAATGTAAATTGGAGTTGGAATAGTAAATTAAATAGGTTCAATGTCCAGCACCTACCCCAATTAAATGTAGATTGGAGTTGGAATAGTAAATTAACTAGGTTCAGTATCCAGCACCTACCTCAATTAAATGTAGATTGGAGTTGGAATAGTAAATTAAATAGGTCTAGTGTCCAGCACCTACCTCAATTAAATGTAAATTGGAGGTGGAATAGTAAATTAAATAGGTTCAGTGTCCAGCACCTACCTTAATTAAATGTAGATTGGAGTTGGAATAGTAAATTAAATAGGTCTAGTGTCCAGCACCTACCTCAATTAAATGTAGATTGGAGTTGGAATAGTAAATTAAATAGGTCTAGTGTCCAGCACCTACCACAATTAAATGTAAATTGGAGTTGGAATATAAATTAAATAGGTTCAATGTCCAGCACCTACCCCAATTAAATGTAGATTGGAGTTGGAATAGTAAATTAAATAGGTTCAGTGTACAGCACCTACCCCAATTAAATGTAAATTGGAGTAGGAATAGTAAATTAACTATGTTCAATGTCCAGCACCTACCTCAATTAAATGTAGATTGGAGTTGGAATATTAAATTAAATAGGTCTAGTGTCCAGCACCTACCTCAATTAAATGTAGATTGGAGTTGGAATAGTAAATTAAATAGGTCTAGTGTCCAGCACCTACCCTAATTAAATGTAAATTGGAGTTGGAATAGTAAATTAAATAGGGTCAATGTCCAGCACCTACCCCAATTAAATGTAGATTGGAGTTGGAATAGTAAATTAAATAGGTTCAGTGTACAGCACCTACCCCAATTAAATGTATATTGGAGTTGGAATAGTAAATTAAATATGTTCAATGTCCAGCACCTACCCTAATTAAATGTAGATTGGAGTAGGAATAGTAAATTAAATAGGTTCAGTGTCCAGCACATACCCCAATTAAATGTAGATTGGAGTTGGAATGGTAAATTAAATAGGTCTAGTATCCTTCACCTACCCCAATTAAATGTAGATTGGAGTTGGAATAGTACATTAAATAGGTTCAGTGTCCAGCACCTACCCCAATTAAATGTAGATTGGAGTTGGAATAGTAAATTAAATAGGTCTAGTGTCCAGCAACTACCTCAATTAAATGTAGATTGGAGTTGGAATAGTAAATTAAATAGGTTCAGTGTCCAGCACCTACCTCAATTAAATGTAGATTGGAGGTGGAATAGTAAATTAAATAGGTCTAGTGTCCAGCACCTACCTCAATTAAATGTAGATTGGAGTTGGAATAGTAAATTAAATAGGTCTAGTGTCCAGCACCTACCTCAATTAAATGTAAATTGGAGGTAGAATAGTAAATTAAATAGGTTCAGTGTCCAGCACCTACCCCAATTAAATGTAGATTGGAGTTGGAATGGTAAATTAAATAGGTCTAGTATCCTTCACCTACCCCAATTAAATGTAGATTGGAGTTGGAATAGTAAATTAAATAGGTTCAGTGTCCAGCACCTACCCCAATTAAATGTAGATTGGAGTTGGAATAGTAAATTAAATAGGTCTAGTGTCCAGCAACTACCTCAATTAAATGTAGATTGGAGTTGGAATAGTAAATTAAATAGGTTCAGTGTCCAGCACCTACCTCAATTAAATGTAGATTGGAGGTGGAATAGTAAATTAAATAGGTCTAGTGTCCAGCACCTACCTCAATTAAATGTAGATTGGAGTTGGAATAGTAAATTAAATAGGTCTAGTGTCCAGCACCTACCTCAATTAAATATAGATTGGAGTTGGAATAGTAAATTAAATAGGTATAGTGTCCAGCACCTACCTCAATTAAATGTAGATTGGAGTTGGAATAGTAAATTAAATAGGTCTAGTGTCCAGCACCTACCCCAATTAAATGTAATTTGGAGGAGTTGGAATAGTAGATTAAATAGGTTAATTGTCCAGCACCTACCCCAAATAAATGTAGATTGGAGTTGGAATAGTAAATTAACTAGGTACAGTGTCCAGCACCTACCTCAATTAAATGTATATTGGAGTTGGAATAGTAAATAAAATAGGTCTAGTGTCCAGCACCTACCTCAATTAAATGTAGATTGGAGTTGGAATGGTAAATTAAATAGGTCTAGTATCCTTCACCTACCCCAATTAAATGTAGATTGGAGTTGGAATAGTAAATTAAATAGGTTCAGTGTCCAGCACCTACCTCAATTAAATGTAGATTGGAGTTGGAATAGTAAATTAAATAGGTCTAGTGTCCAGCAACTACCTCAATTAAATGTAGATTGGAGTTGGAATAGTAAATTAAATAGGTTCAGTGTCCAGCACCTACCTCAATTAAATGTAGATTGGAGGTGGAATAGTAAATTAAATAGGTCTAGTGTCCAGCACCTACCTTAATTAAATGTAGATTGGAGTTGGAATAGTAAATTAAATAGGTCTAGTGTCCAGCACCTACCTCAAATAAATATAGATTGGAGTTGGAATAGTAAATTAAATAGGTATAGTGTCCAGCACCTACCTCAATTAAATGTAGATTGGAGTTGGAATAGTAAATTAAATAGGTCTAGTGTCCAGCACCTACCCCAATTAAATGTAATTTGGAGGAGTTGGAATAGTAGATTAAATAGGTTAATTGTCCAGCACCTACCCCAAATAAATGTAGATTGGAGTTGGAATAGTAAATTAACTAGGTACAGTGTCCAGCACCTACCTCAATTAAATGTATATTGGAGTTGGAATAGTAAATAAAATAGGTCTAGTGTCCATCACCTACCTCAATTAAATGTAGATTGGAGGTGGAATAGTAAATTAAATAGGTTCAGTGTCCAGCACCTACATTAATTAAATGTAGATTGGAGTTGGAATAGTAAATTAAATAGGTCTAGTGTCCAGCACCTACCTCAATTAAATGTAGATCGGAGTTGGAATAGTAAATAAATAGGTCTAGTGTCCAGCACCTACCCCAATTAAATGTAAATTGGAGTTGGATTAGTAAATTAAATAGGTTCAATGTCCAGCACCTACCCCAATTAAATGTAGATTGGAGTTGGAATAGTAAATTAAATAGGTTCAGTGCCCAGCACCTACCTCAATTAAATGTAGATTGGAGTTGGCATAGTAAATTAAATAGGTCTAGTGTCCAGCACCTACCTCAATTAAATGCAGATTGGAGTTGGAATAGTAAATTAAATAGGTTCAGTGTCCAGCACCTACCACAATTAAATGTAGATTGGAGTTGGAATAGTAAATTAAATAGGTTCAATGTTCAGCACCTGCCCCAATTAAAGGTAGATTGGAGTTGGAATAGTAAATTAAATAGGTTCAGTGTCCAGCACCTACCTCAATTAAATGTAGATTGGAGTTGGAATAGTAAATTAAATAGGTTCAGTGTCCAGCACCTACCTCTGTGGTTCTGAAAATTCTGAATTCATATAATCATTCTGAACTCGAGAATTAAAACTTCATCGAAGTCTTACCAATTTGGTATCAAAAGACCGAGAATGACGAGCACAACATGTACATGTATTTTCAGCACATTTGGGTGACGATTTCGCCTCGAAATCGTCATTTGCGTTCTGAACCCTTGGCTTCCATTTATGTGTTGCCCTTTACATAGGCCTTAATCCAGCTGAATTCGATTCCACAAGGACACATACTCCTTAATTGACTTTTCTTTGACCTATACAAGTTAGAACCATTGCCCCAAGCCAAACTCGTTAGGTCAGTCCCCTCCCAGTGGCTGAACAAGATAGCATCAGGGCTCAACAAGCCATAAAACCATTCCAGCACGCACACCTGCCGTATCTCGCTCACATCTTTCTCTGCTCCTTTGCTTCACTTACTTTATGATGGGGAGGTGCCCGTTTTTATTGGGGGTCCAGCGATATCTGATGAAATGTTGGGCCTTGCGAATGATTTGTTATGGGCAGCACGACATGAAATATGTACATGTCATCATGACTCTGCTTTTCTTTTGTAACCAAAACCTGTAAATGATATGTTGCAAATTCGAAGAATGTTTGCCTGAAGCCGAATATTCTGTATAAAGAGAGAAGCCTGACTTTGTAAATTGAAGCAGTCTCCTGAGAATATACTTCCCGTGTGTTGTACTTCTAGGACACTTGTTACCTTGGTTGCAGCCAATAAAATCGATCTTTTTTTTTTTTTTTTTTTTTTTAAACCTTTATTCATATAAGCAGAGCAATACAAGCGCAGGCCTACAACCACTGGGGCCGGCCGCAAAATCAGGAGATCAAAAACAGAGCAGTTTAGACGTGTATGGTAAAAAATAAGTACAGTATATCCGTGAGATGTGGTCGTAACACAGGAAGCGCAAGGATAAAAAAGGTTTCATTTTTATGATTTTAAGAGGAGGCAGCGGCTATATCTACCAAGGCACCATGCAACACAGTCAGAGAAAAGGAGACGGGAGGGGTATATCCCCCCATGCAATCAGAAAGCAATAATAAGGAACGGGACCAAATATACCCTATGCCCACCAAAGGTGGGCCAGAAGTAAAGGACAAACCATAGCAAGCAATTTAGCAAGACGTCGTGTAGAAAGCCCACCCGCCCCAAACAGTAAGAAAGACAAGTGCAGACACCGGATAAATAAAGGAGAGAAAAAAAAAAAGAGAGACATAGCCAACCCCCTTGAAAGGGGAGAAAAAGGGACCATAGAACAAAACAAATTAAAATAACAAACCCCCCCCATCACCCGCCACCCTACATCACCGTAATGGCTATGGCCTACCCCACTAACAGCGTGTCTGTCGCCCCAGAGTCACCCGAAAAAAGGGAAATAAAAGAAGAAGAAGAGAAAAATAACGAAAGGGAGAAAAAGAAAGAATGAGGAGTGGAGCCGGCGATGGAAACACTCGGTCCCCCCCCATCCCCGCAACAGAAAACTTACAAATCGAGGCCAGAAAGAATACAGAGAAAAGCCAACGCACAGGGTGCAATCAAAAACAGTCCACAAGACGAGTCCCGGATACGCCATTAACTAAGAGAAAGTCCCGCCAGGATCTAGGCAAGGTCACCCCTGGCCACTTCTGTGAATAGTAGAACTGCCAAACCTCCGTGCAGTCAGTAGACAGTACGACACAAAAAGTCCATACCAGTCAGGTAAGGCAGGCGGCATCTTCGCACAACACTGTCCCAGCCACCAAGAAGTAGCCAACGATACATGGCGGCAGCCAGAATGCAGCAGTACGCCAATCACCAACGCGGCCAAGTCCAAAATCAGGTCTGCCCAGCACGGAGTGGAGAACACAAGATGTGGGAAACATTGCCGCACCGGCGCCAGGTCCATTTGTTCCCTCAAAATCGTAGACTCATCCGGGGACCCCGGCTCAGCAACCGGAGGAGAATCAACGGGACCAACTCGGGGAGAAGGCACTACGGTACAAAATGGCGGATCAACAATGGCAGCGATCCGTAACTCCAAGTCCCGGGACTTCCAGAGCAGATCGGTTCACAGAGTAACCAGCGCAAGCAGCACATGACTTCGTGTAAGCGCCGCCCCAAGTAACCGAGGTCCGGGGGTCTCAAATGCAACAATGTCACCGTCTCCGGGAGGGATACACTCCAAGGGGCCATCCGCCATCTTGAGCACATCGTTCGCCGCCATTATCCCCTCCACCTCCAAGTCCATCATGACCGCCAGAGGCAACAGGACCCACAGTCGATCAGCGGCGGTCGGCGCCCGGCGAAGAAAGGAGAGTCACCAGAAGGCCGGGTGTGCTCCCAGCAGCTCTCCGGGAGCCAGGCACCGGTTCCCGGACGGGACTATTAACAGGAGTGGGCGTCCCACCCAAGGGGAACCGGACAACACGGCCTCTCTCCGGTTCACCAACTGCTCGGGCATACGGGGCGACCCACTATTGGGAGTGGGTCCGCTCCATCTCTCCCGGCTGCGGCTCTCAGGCTCCCACCAACAGGCTTCTCATCCGGACCAGGGCCACCAAAGCTCCGAGCACCGCCGGGCAGGCGCTGTACTCGAGGCCCCGGCGTCAGGGCCGGGAAGGCCAGCAAGCAGACAAGGGCAAATTGCAGGAGCCACTGCACGTTGGAGCCCCAAAATCAAACGGTAAGTGAGCGATTTTCTCTAGCAGTAGAAATCAGAAAGCCTCGAACAGGATTATCGACAGGATAGGTAAGCGGGGAGGAAGGGACCTCAGAGCGAAGCGTTCATGCGACTGTTCCGATCGCCATCTTGGCTCCTCCCCAATATAAAATCGATCTTTGACTTCACCTAGAAGACTCTGAGTTTCTGTAGGTCTGAATCAGGAAGAACTCGAGGTCTCCGGGTGTGTCCCCTGGCACCGCTGGGTTATCGGTTCTTTACCGGTTCTTAAGAAAACCCAGTACCTCAGTTGGCGCCCAACGTTTGGGGCGATTCCAGTGGTACCAGTCAGCCAGAGGTTCGTGAGGAGCTTCGTGTGAAAATTCCGGAGGACGGCCAACCACTTCAACGACCCCTGCATGTCGACGTGGTCCGAAGGTCTTTGCTGTGAGGTTCCCCGCTTCCCGACGGTTACAAGGACTGCTGCCTTGGCTATCGCCCTGATTTGGACCCTTGAAGTTCGGTATAGCGAAACACTATGACGAGTCTTCCGTCAACGATATTTCAGTTAAGTATAAGTGGAGCGTCTCCCAGTCCTTAGTTGGTCTTAGTTTTTGGTATCCTTTGGGATAGTTTTGTTGGTACTTGCAAGCACCAAAACCGAAGGACTTGTGTATTCACAAGAACTATCGTAATCGATAATCCTTCGAAGTTTGGAACTAGACTAGAGAGCGAAGATGCCTAGTCTTAGACTTGGGAATTTGTTTTGTCTTGGTGGTAATAATAGGGACTCTCGATTGGAGGACTCATGTCCGGTTCCTCCAGTTGGAACTCCAACTTACGAGTTATATGTGAAACATGGGGTAGGCCCCATCACATACAATGAAGTGTGGATAAAATACACCAGAAAAGATGGTGTTTTAAAATGGCCCCAACACGGTAGTTTTGACACCGAAATACTAGATAATCTTGAAGTTAAACTGTTCAAAAAGAAAGCCCGGCCGGCAATGTTCGACTCTTTCCGCCTATGGCGTAAGGAGGCCAAACAGAAAGAAATTAAATTAGCTAAGAAGAATAAGAGAGAAGAGAAACTTTCAGTAATGGCACCACCGCAGCCTTTAGTTGTACAACCTACGCCTTCTGTTCCTCCACAGCACCCACCAGCTACTCTTCAGCTGGCTTTTTCTCCTCTGATGCAGCCTCCTCAAGGCTCACCAACCTCTTCTGTTTCCCCTGTACTCTCTATTTCTCCTAATGCTCCCTCTATGATTTTGCCTAGCGCTCCTTCTATTTCTCCTGATGTATCCTCTACTATTGTCTCTGCCTTGTCTCACCCTGTTTTTCCACCCGTTCTTCCTTCAGTTTCACCTTCCATTCGGCAGAAAATGGCTAGCACTGTCACTAACCTTTTCTAGCCTCTTCTTGGGTCGCCTACTACGACCCCTAACATGGAACGCAGACAGTTGCGAAGTCGACTGCCTGACTATCAAGAGAGAGACTCATTGAATCGTTTAGCACGTAAATGGGTGATGGACACTGGGAGATACAATATAGATTCTGTCATGGAGGTCTTCCATCAATGGGAAGCACCGACACAGAGATATGTTTTCGAACAAATGTGTGTTTTCCTTTGTGAAGATTTGGAAGACAATGATTTAGAATGCGTCCCGCAGGAATTGTGTCATGTACGGTTTAAGTTTGGAGAGGGTATGATTGTAGGTCCTGATGTCAAGAAAGCGATTGAAATATTGTTATCCTATCGGTGTAAGGGGAATAGTTCTGGGTCACAATCTGAGCCTAGTGCATCTAGTAGGAAAAAGGCGCGACAATACCCTATGAGAGAAGTTCCCCCACAATGGAGAGAGGGCGACACAACTGACATTACCTGATCCGCGTAAAAATCCTGCAGGGTATTATAAGGAGTTGTCACAAACTGCTGGTTCATGTATCATGAATCTAGCCGATATCGATATGTTATTTGGGAATGTTGTTCCACAGCCTTTATGGAGTAAAATTTGCCATACAGATCACGATCAAGAAGTAGGTGACTCATGGGCTAATATTGCTACCGCAGATGCCCGACAGGTTGGCGGTGCCAAGCCCGAGCCTTTAATAGCAGAACTCCCCGGTAAAATAGTGGATTACATGAAAACGATAATGCCTGCAATACGTGTAAATTGGGACAAGTTGTCTGCATGCAAGCAGAAGAAAGAAGAAACTGTCTCAGATTTCTTCACCAGGTTTGAAGAAACATTTGTCGATCACAGTGGTCAGGATATGACCACCGAAGGAGGTCAGAGATTGTTCGTCGATAAATTCGTGCACAATCTACTTCCAGAATTGTGTAAAAAGTTAAAGGATTCAGAAAGTTCTTGGGCAGTTTCGTCTTCAGCGCAGATATTAGCTACAGCACAGTACTATGAAAATAGGGACAAAGATGAGAAAGACAGAGCAGAAAAGAAGACTAAGGAGTTGAAAACGAAGGTTTTGTTACAACAAGCATATCCGCCACGTGGTGGTGGTAATCAGAATAATAACGGTCAGAAGAACTATCAGAATAACTTTCAGCACCCTCAACAGTATCAGAGGGACTCGCAAAGAGTCGAGTATACTCAGCCACGTGTCGCTGTAGGCCCCAATCAGTGTTTATATTGCAAGGCAGAAGGTCATTTTAAGAATAATTGTCCAATTCTGTTACAGCGTGCAAATAGTTCAAACACAAGAGGTCGAGGTGTTCAGCAAGCCTTTAGAGGTAGAGGACGTGGAAACGTCCCCCAAAACGCGCGTCCACTTCCACCCCAAAATTCTATGAACAGGTTCGATCAGCAGAACAACACATCTGACAGAACAGCTCAATACTATGTTGATGATTACTATACAGAAAGTGAGAATTGGGAAACTTATGATTGCTAGGACAGCCATAGACAAAGAGAGGGAGTTGTTTCAGTTCCAGTAGATCAGAGTGGACCATACGTTGAGGTGATTACATCAGGTGTGTCGGAACCTTTTCTTTTGGATACTGGTGCTATGAAGAGTTCTATTATGCACTCCAAACTCCCTGGCGCACCTTTGTCTGGCGAAACGAATGTATCAGTAGGTTTTTCTGGCGCCCCAGTTAGAAATCCAATTTCTGACCCTTTGTCTCTTTCTGTTGGTCCTTGCGAATTCGAAGCACCCCTTATTTTGACAACTGGTTGTGGTGAAAACTTGCTAGGATTGGATTTGTTAAAAAGATTGTATGCGACTTTATACTGTTCTCCGTCAGGAGTACAACTTACTTTAGGTAAAAAAGTGGTTTCTCCCATGTACCTGTCAAGAGATAAACTTCCAGCAGAATTGTCGTTTCTTCCAGATATCCTGTGGGCCGCTGGTCCTAATGATGTGGGTCTTCTAGAGATCCCACCATATGTTGTAACATTGAAAACCAATGTGAAAATGCCACGAATTCCCCAATACCGAATTTCTAGTGAAGGTGAAAAAGCGTTGCTAGCGATCGTTTATGAATTGATTGAAAAGGATGTGATTGAAGAAACACGAGGCAACGTTTGCAATAGTCCTGTTCTGCCTGTTTTGAAACGAACTGACCCTTCTCAGCCACCCGTGTACAGATTCGTGATCGATCTTAGAGAAGTCAATAAAATAGTTGTGCCACAATTCCCAGTTGTCCCCGACATTACCACATTATTGACTATGATTCCAGCTTCTGCCTCCTGGTTTTCGGTGATTGACCTGAAGAATGCTTTCTTCAGCATCCCAATTGCTGAGGAGAGCAGGGATATTTTTTCCTTCAGTTTAGGAGGTCGCAGTTTCCGCTTTAAACGCGCACCTCAGGGCTACTGTGAAAGTCCGTCAATATATAGTCAAGCTCTAAAAACACAGCTTGATACGATTGTTTTGCCTGAAGGTGCTACTCTTGTACAGTATGTTGACGATTTGCTCATTGCTGCTGATACTGAGAAAATTTGTAAGACAGCAACAACGTCATTGTTACGCCATCTGTGTGATTTACATCATAAGGTGTCACTTTCCAAACTACAATATTGCCGACAAGAAGTGACCTACTTAGGTCACCTCTTATCGAAGGAGGGAAGGAAACTGACCCCAGAAAGAATTCAGGCAATAGCGAAATTGAGTGTGCCAAGAACACAGAGAGAAGTGCGTGCTTTCTTGGGCATTACATCGTACTGTAGACAGTGGATTCCAAATTTTTCGTTATTAGCCAAACCTTTAGTGGCATTGCCGTGTAAAGGTACGCCCAATCCTATTCCTTGGTCTGAAGAGTGTCAGGAAAGTTTCCTCGAATTACGTACAGCATTATGTTCAGCTCCTGTGTTAGGTACCCCCGACTACAGTAAACCTTTCACATTGTATGTCCACGAGAAAGAGGGCTGTGCATTGTCTGTGTTGACTCAGTTGTTTGGAGGTAGGCAGCGTCCATGTGCCTATTTTTCCTCGACTTTGGATCTGGTAGCTAAAGCATTGCCAAGTTGTTTAAGAGCCACAGCAGCAGCAGCTGTTTCTATTCGACAGTCTGCTGGTTTAGTAATGAATAATACACTAGTTGTGATGGTCCCACATGCAGTAGACACGTTGTTAAATAGAACCAAGACACAGCACTTAACCAGTGCTCGTCTGTCCAGTTACGAACTGACACTGTTAGCGAGTCATGTGCACATAAAAAGGTGCAGTACCTTAAACCTAGCTACATTGTTGTGAATTACAGATGAATCAGATGTTTCAGAACAGCACAATTGTTTGCTCAGAACAGAGGAGGAAACCAAAGGGAGAATAGATTTATTAGACACTCCTCTTGCTGAATGTGATGGTACCTTATGGGTGGATGGTTCATGCTTCAAGCTCCCGAGTGGTGACACGACTGCAGCATATGCTGTCACGACTTTGCACACAGTTGTTGAAGCTGCACGTGTCCCACATAATTCAGCTCAAGCAGCAGAATTAATTGCGCTCACGAGAGCATGTGTGTTGTCTAAAGGAATGAAAGTGACTGTCTATACCGACAGCCAGTATGCATTTGGAGTGGCTCATAGTTTTGGACGATTGTGGAGAGAACGTGGATTCCTGACTTCGCATGGAGCTAAGATTCAGCATGGTCAGTTGGTGAATGAGCTTCTTGAATCACTGACCTTGCCTCTACGAATGGCGATTGTGAAGTGTAGTGCTCACAAGAAGGTGACCGATGATGTTGGTCGTGGAAATGCATTTGCTGATGAAATCGCGAAGGAAACGGCAAAGAACGTGATGAGCCGAATGTATGTTGCAGGTCCTGCAAGATGGACTGGTGATGTTGGATTGTGTGAAGACACGATGGAAAGTGTGAAATCCATCCAAGCTGAGGCTACAGAGAAAGAGTTGAGCGTGTGGAGAGAAAGTACGGGTAGGATGGATGCAAATGGTTGTTGGGTTGAATTGTCCGAACACCGGAGATGGTTGTTACCCGATGCGTACGTACTTGCAGTAGTCACAATGGCTCATGGAATGGCTCATATCAGCGTGAAAGGGATTTGCGAGTTGTTGGCTCCAGTATGGAAGAATTCAGGGATTCCCAAGTGTGCAGAGAATGTTGTCAAGAATTGCATGGTATGTTTGAAACACAATCCTGGTAGGGGAACCCCAACTCCAGCTGATCACTTTGCACCTCCTACGTATCCGTTCGAGGTTTTGCAGCTAGATTTCATCCACATGGAGAGGTGCAACAATTTAAAATACGTGCTAGTTGTTGTTTGTGCCTTCTCAAGATGGGTAGAAGCATATCCCCTAAAAGACAATACCGCCTTGTCCACAGCGAAAGCCCTTGTGAAAGAGTACTTCCCTAGATTCGGAATGCCTAGAATTATCTGGTCTGACAACGGGAGTGAATTTATAGGCCGTGTGATGAAGAATGTATGTGAGGGATTAGGTATCAGGCAGAAGTTCCACGCTGCAAATCACCCCCAATCAGCTGGATTAGTAGAATGCTACAATGGCACTTTAAAACTCAAACTGGCCAAAATCCAAGCAAGCACAGGTCTTAAATGGCCGGATGCTCTACCCTTAGCACTCCTGTCCACCAGAATGACTGTGCACTCACGAGTGAAACTTAGTCCATATGAAATAGTTTTTGGCCGGCCAGCCAATATATGGGGAGTGCCTAGACCCAGAAAATTCAGTGAGTTGGAACACCCTGTTTTGCTCGATTATTTGTATGAATTGACGGCTAAATTGCGTGTTTTGCATCAACAGGTTCACAACACCCTGCCTCCGGTCTCTGAGACTCCCGGTCACTCCATTGACCCCGGTTCCTGGGTTCTCGTTAAAAACTTTCAAAGAACAAAGAACGACCAGCCCAGGTGGACCGGGCCTCACCTCGTCCTTCTTTCCACAAGATCTGCAGTTCGGGTGGAAGGGAAGGCCAACTGGGTCCACGGGATCCATTGTAAAAAAGTAACATTTCCTCCGCCCCCATGACCAGTGGGTCCAGAAGGGTGTCACTGATCCAGAACCTGACACATTGTCACATGCCGCCCCTTTTAAAGATTTGCACGTAAAAAGTACTGACTCTGAACCAGAAAATGAGAACATTTCGCACAAGGCTGTGCCACCGTCCAAGCTATTGAACACTGCAGAACCCGACCTGTTGTTTCCGGACCAGACAATACCTGGGAAACAACGGTACGACCTGAGACCGAGAAAAACGAACTAATAAAATTATCTTTTTTTTTGCAATTTGAGACCAAAACCTATGGACAAATAAAAGTACTATTTTTGAAAAGCGCAGCTCTCACATCTAAGAAACTTGCTCATTTTTGTTTTTCGAACCGCCATCCGGGTTCCGCTGCTAGGGCCGCGGTTGCCCAAAAAGTCTTTTGGGTGCAGCTAACGACGTTAGGTCGGTAGTTCTGGTTGGTCTAAGGGAGTTGCCCTGGACTGACAGAAGCATCCTTTAGCAGAATCAACCTACCACGGCGGGCAGCACTCTAGAGAGGATGGAGTTTCCCGATGTGGAGAGACCTGCCAAAAGAACGAATTTTAAGAACAAAATGTGCACCGTAATGACAAAGAAAAGTTTTATAATATTGTGCATTTTTGTGTTATTGAGTATGATGACATTTTTAATAAGTTACGCTTTATTCTCTTTTCGTGTAACATTTGTACCCACTGCATCACCTCCCCCTACTGTTTCCTCTCATTCTTTTCACCCCCTTCCTGACCATGAGTCCAATAGACGGTTAGAGTTCATTAATAACTCCTTTGTTCAGCTTTTACACCAACACCAACTGGTAATGAACACAACTAACTGTTGGGTTTGTGGCCTTATGCCTCACACTACGGATAAAGGTATCCCTTATTTGGGGGGGTTCCTGTGGGCGGAGGGTGGGTTTTGTTCCGGTTGGTTCAAGGGAATGTTACCTTATTAAGTATGCTACAAAATACAAAATGTACGATATAAATGCTGATATTATGTTCGCGAGAGCACGCCTCCTTCTAGTGCTGGCTTTAAATGTTAACTCTGTAATGTTGCTCGAACCACTATGCTAATAAACAGATTTGAAAAAAAAAAAAAAAAAAAAGGTATCCCTTATTTAGTTCTGCCTTTCAGCCACAATGGTTCTGTGTGGGCATACAGAACAATGTTCATATATGCACGAGAAGTCCAGCCCCTACGTTCTGTAAAAGACAACCTCAAGACTAGCGCCCTAGTAAAAGGTATAGTCGACATGATCAAGGAAGTAATTTCTTATGAAGATACTTCGGATGATGAGATACTGGCATATGTAGGTTGGAACGTGACCGGATATGGAGCTACTTTAAGTGAGAAGCAGCAAGCAAAAAGTTCTTCCCCGATCTGGATCGTACCCCATCAGGGTAACCTGTGTCTGCAAGGTATTGGCAAGAATCCCAGAGCTCAGTTAGGGAAAAGTGTCTGTACAAAAACGTATGTTTTTGGGTCTCAGACTTCCCCTGCATTTTTAGCAGCTAAGGGTACCTATTTCATCTGCCATGATAGAGCCTATACATGGTTGCCCCCTGACTTCTCGGGCTCATGTTTTGTTTCATTCCTGTTGCCTCCCACCTACACAGCAGCGGCAGACTACCACCGGACAAGGATAGTTAGAGGTGTTTTGAGTAAAGAAGACACTGCAGGTCAAGAATTTGGGGACTTTGCAAAGGGCTTTCTGCCGTTCTGGGGATCCATGGCTAACAGTAGGAACCTAAGGCAATTGACAAGGGTAGTTGAGTGCACCGTGACCAAAACTGCTGGTGCCCTTAGTAACCTGACTGCTGAGCTCCAGTCGGATCGACTTATGACCCTTCAGAACCGGGTCGCTTTAGATGTTATACTCGCAGACCGAGGTGGGGTATGCAGATTGATCCAATCTAGCTGCTGCATTTTCATCCCAGATAACGCTCCAACGGTGTACCAGGCCATCTCCAAACTACATAAGATTTCCGAATCTATTCATGTGGATAAAGGAGATTGGTCGTTAATGGGATGGTTCTGGGAACTGATATCTGCCTGGGGATGGAAAATTCTAATGGTCATTGGGATGGTCTTAGCCATTCTTTTCCTGTTCTGTCTGTGCATACAGTGTGCTCCTGCAATATGTGGCCTCTGTGCTACATCATGTGTAAGGAAGCCTGTGTCAAGAGATGAACTAAGTACTAGAATGATGTTACAGCAACATCTCAATGACTTTAGGAATATAGATCTGGACTCAGACTAACATGAGGATAGATTAATTGCCTATGTAAGGGCAAAAGGAGGGTTTGTGGTTCTGAAAATTCTGAATTCATATAATCATTCTGAACTCGAGAATTAAAACTTCATCGAAGTCTTACGAATTTGGTATCAAAAGACCGAGAATGACGAGCACAACATGTACATGTATTTTCAGCACATTTGGGTGACGATTTCGCCTCGAAATCGTCATTTGCGTTCTGAACCCTTGGCTTCCATTTATGTGTTGCCCTTTACATAGGCCTTAATCCAGCTGAATTCGATTCCACAAGGACACATACTCCTTAATTGACTTTTCTTTGACCTATACAAGTTAGAACCATTGCCCCAAGCCAAACTCGTTAGGTCAGTCCCCTCCCAGTGGCCGAACAAGATAGCATCAGGGCTCAACAAGCCATAAAACCATTCCAGCGCGCACACCTGCCGTATCTCGCTCACATCTTTCTCTGCTCCTTTGCTTCACTTACTTTATGATGGGGAGGTGCCCGTTTTTATTGGGGGTCCAGCGATATCTGATGAAATGTTGGGCCTTGCGAATGATTTGTTATGGGCAGCACGACATGAAATATGTACATGTCATCATGACTCTGCTTTTCTTTTGTAACCAAAACCTGTAAATGATATGTTGCAAATTCGAAGAATGTTTGCCTGAAGCCGAATATTCTGTATAAAGAGAGAAGCCTGACTTTGTAAATTGAAGCAGTCTCCTGAGAGTATACTTCCCGTGTGTTGTACTTCTAGGACACTTGTTACCTTGGTTGCAGCCAATAAAATCGATCTTTGACTTCACCTAGAAGACTCTGAGTTTCTGTAGGTCTGAATCAGGAAGAACTCGAGGTCTCCGGGTGTGTCCCCTGGCACTGCTGGGTTATCGGTTCTTTACCGGTTCTTAAGAAAACCCAGTACCTCACCTCAATTAAATGTAGATTGGAGGTGGAATAGTAAATTAAATAGGTCTGGTGTCCAGCACCTACCTCAATTAAATGTAGATTGGAGTTGGAATAGTAAATTAAATAGGTCTAATGTCCAGCACCTACCTCAATTAAATATAGATTGGAGTTGGAATAGTAAATAAATAGGTATAGTGTCCAGCACCTACCTCAATTAAATGTAGATTGGAGTTGGAATAGTAAATTAAATAGGTTCAATGTCCAGCACCTACCTCAATTAAATGTAGATTGGAGTTGGAATAGTAAATTAAATAGGTCTAGTGTCCAGCACCTACCTCAATTAAATGTAGATTGGAGTTGGAATAGTAAATTAAATAGATTCAGTGTCCAGCACCTACCTCAATTAAATGTAGATTGGAGTTGGAATAGTAAATTAAATAGGTCTAGTGTCCAGCACCTACCCCAATTAAATGTAATTTGGAGGAGTTGGAATAGTAAATTAAATAGGTTAATTGTCCAGCACCTACCCCAATTAAATGTAGATTGGAGTTGGAATAGTACATTAACTAGGTACAGTGTCCAGCACCTACCTCAATTAAATGTATATTGGAGTTGGAATAGTAAATAAAATAGGTCTAGTGTCCATCACCTACCTCAATTAAATGTAGATTGGAGGTGGAATAGTAAATTAAATAGGTTCAGCGTCCAGCACCTACATTAATTAAATGTAGATTGGAGTTGGAATAGTAAATTAAATAGGTCTAGTGTCCAGCACCTACCTCAATTAAATGTAGATTGGAGTTGGAATAGTAAATAAATAGGTCTAGTGTCCAGCACCTACCCCAATTAAATGTAAATTGGAGTTGGAATAGTACATTAAATAGGTTCAATGTCCAGCACCTACCCCAATTAAATGTAGATTGGAGTTGGAATAGTAAATTAAATAGGTTCAGTGCCCAGCACCTACCTCAATTAAATGTAGATTGGAGTTGGCATAGTAAATTAAATAGGTCTAGTGTCCAGCACCTACCTCAATTAAATGTAGATTGGAGTTGGAATAGTAAATTAAATAGGTTCAGTGTCCAGCACCTACCACAATTAAATGTAGATTGGAGTTGGAATAGTAAATTAAATAGGTTCAATGTTCAGCACCTGCCCCAATTAAAGGTAGATTGGAGTTGGAATAGTAAATTAAATAGGTTCAGTGTCCAGCACCTACCTCAATTAAATGTAGATTGGAGTTGGAATAGTAAATTAAATAGGTCTAGTGTCCAGCACCTACCTCAATTAAATGTAAATTGGAGTTTGAATAGTAAATTAAATATGTTCAGTGAAATTTTGAAATTGAAATTTGAAAAAGCTTTATTCGACTTTAAAACACATAAAATCATAAAAGCAACATATTCATTACAATCACAATATAAATTAAAATGCATACATTTTAGCAAAAAGTTAAGCTTTTCCGTTTTTTTAAAATACTTTTAAAAAAAAACAGCATGACAGCTACACAAGTCACATCATTCAAGGATAGCAGGAATAGCAAAGCTGGGCGGCATTGCCTCCAATTACCATATTTTGTTAAAAATGGTTTGATCCATCTGGACCTTTCCAATATATAAAATTTACAGAAGCATATAGCATGTAACGTGGATTGAGTAGATACATTGTCACATTGGCATTTACACAGGTTTCTTCCCCAGTCATTTACTTTCGGGAAAGAAAATAAACGAAAAAATATATCAAACCTAAATCTTGTCAACAGATATCGATCAAATGCCTCCAAGCACCATATTAAATAGGGCTGAATGCTATATGTGACTACGGTGAGCTGATGCTGCATAACTAGCTTTTTATTCATTTCCACAGCTAGTCTCAGGGATTCAACTTGGTACCAACACAGCTGCTTCAGAGCTTTTCTAGATATCTTAAGTAATGAATCAGGTTGTTGGTAGAACTCTGGTCTTCCTAGATCCCTGGTAAATTTAAAAATATACATCAGCCAGGGTATCTTGTTGGCCTTATCCAAGCTCATACAGTCTTTAATAATATCTCTATTTAGCGCGAGCTCGGGTGTGGTCCAGATTCGGTGCCAGAGCAAAACAGGTTGCATACTGATCAGGTCAATAATATATCGGATCCCCAACTCAGCATGACAATTGAATACTGGGGAGCTTGCAGGAGTGGCCAGAATGAATCTTAAGAACGCATTCTCAACCTTTTGTATCTGACTGCACTTTTCGATTCCCCAGATACCTGCGCCATATGTTGCTGTGCTAATGCACTTGGCCTGGTAGATTTTGAGCAACATTTCTGGAGGCCTCTTTCCCATTTTTTTCGCAAATGACATAAGTGCCGCAGTAGCTCTCTTAAACATCAGGGTCCTATTTCTGATGGCTAACCCCCAAGACCCAGTTTCTTCAAGTACAATGCCCAGGTAGGAAAAGGATTTAGTAGTTGCTATTTTTTCCTTCCCGGCAAACCGGCGACAAACTTTATTCCCAGATCGACCACTCGTCATTACAAATGTTTTTGACACGTTAAGTTTTAGACCCCTACCATTCATGAAATCTAAATAAGTGTCCAGAGCCACCTGTAATCCTACTTGGGTCCATGACATAATCACGGCGTCGTCTGCATATAAGAGGGACGCAAGTTGTTGGTGGTTTGCCTGGGGAGAGTCGCGCACTTTAGCCACTAATTCCTTTTCTAAATCATTGGTGTACAGGTTGAAAAAAATGGGGCTAGAACGTACCCTTGCCTCACTCCCCTCTTTACAGGAAAGGACTTGGTACATTCTCCTTGTGTGCCGAACCTCACTTTAGCCTTAGCTCCGGCATAAAGTTGTCTCAAAAATGAAATTATTGTTTCATCCACCTTCAAATCCCTCAGGATCTCCCATAAGCGGTCATGTATGACGCAATCAAACGCCGCGCTTAAGTCAATGAACACGGCATAAAGCTTGCCCTCCTTGGATTGGGTATATTTTCCTAGGAGCATAGTGAAATTTAAAACCTGTTCTACGGTACCACGGTCCTCCCTAAAACCATATTGTACAGGGGATAAGATTTTTTCGTCATCCGCCCATTGTTGAAGACGATTTAAGACTACCCTCCCGATAACTTTCATGAAAGAATCCAGGAGGGATATTGGGCGATAATAGGCGGGATTTTCCCGGTCACCTTTTTTAAATATGGGAATGATTATAGATTCCGCCCAGGTTTCAATAAAACCCAGATCACAGCTTGCATCAAAGACTCGCTTAAGTAACGGTGACCATAACTCGGGCTGATGTTTAAATAAATCAATAGGAATACCATCAGCACCTGGTGCTTTATTACCCCTGCTCTGGGCTATGGCAACCTGTATTTCAATTACAGATATCTGTAGATTAATTGATGCGTAACCGACCTTGCCATGTCCTGTTGAATTTTCACCTATAATAGCCAGTTTATGCACTCCTCCCGGATTATAGACCTCAGCAAAAAAGTCTATCCAGGCATCTTCTGCTATTGCCACTTCCAATTTTGCATTGTCTGCTAGATTAAAAAACGGGGCCTTCACTGCCGTCCAAAAGGCACAGCTATCCCTTTTCAAAGAAGCCTCGTGTAGGTTTACCCACGCTTCGTTTTTGATAGTACGTTTCCGTGCCTTTCTTGCCATATTGTAATTTCGCCTACACTGGGTTATTTCTGCTTGGTTTCTTGGGTTTTTACTCAATGCTCTCTTGAGTTGTACATGAGTTTTCGAGCATATTGAGTCAAACCACCCATTTTTAGGGGATTTCCTATTTCCCGCTGGGCGTATAAGGTTCGTTTGAATAATTCTAGTAATATCAGAAAAACAGTCCAAAACCTCTGTATGTACAACCTCGTCCTCAAGACATCTAGTGATGGGTACAAGTGCTTGTTTAATTATTTTACTATTTATTACTTCTGGATTGGTCATTGACCACTTAAGGGCATAACCGTTCTGTCTATTTAAAACACAATTATTTGTCCAGGCCAATCTCTCAATCATGTAGCAATCTCTATTTACAGGAAGATGTAATCCAAAACAAAGAGGGAGGTGGTCGCTCAAGCCTATAATGTGGGTATCGAAGTCGGTTAAACAATTCGAGTGCGAATTGGTAATCGTTACAAAGTCTATCAGAGTACTATGCCCTCTTCCCACATAGGTGGGGCTAAATTCTACTGGTGGGCTACATAACAAATTGACAAAACCCAAATCGTATGACGCCATCATGTCGTTAAAGGCGTCGCCTCCATTATTGTGCTGAAAATGGGGTTGATTGTCCGACTTATATATTTCATGGTCCCCACATCCACTTAAATACTGTTTACATAGATGATGATTGAAATCACCTCCCCAAATCAGGATAGAGTCCCCAGCTGTATTGTCCATGAGCGTTCTGATTTCCTTATTAAGGGAGTATATCATGTTATTTACCAACCCTTTTTCCATATTGTTATACATGTTGGTGATAATTACTTCAACCTTGTCGGTCACCTGTATATCCACAATTTGAAACTCGCTAGATGAGCCTACTAATTTCAGAGAGGATACCTTTAATAGGTTTGAAACATAAACAGTCAATCCACCTTTACACCTCCCATGTCTAGAAGGGCTTGCTGGTACAAAGAATGTTTTGAAGCCGTTGATGTGAATTGCTTCACGCGACCAGGTCTCCTGTAGGCAGAGAATATCTATGTCTTTAATAAAATCCAACCAATAAGGATTGTTTAGCTTTGAAAGAAGACCAGCAATGTTCCAAAAAGCGACCCTAGTTCCTTTCTGCGGAGATTCTTCAGGAAGATCTTTGTGCGTATTTTCTGAAGTGCGGACAATCTCGCTTTGTGCCGTTAGAAGTTCAGTCCTTATCAAAATAGGAGCCTCAAGGTGCTCCTTAATGGGTTTTTCCTTATATGGTCCGCACACACTCTGTTCCCCATCTTGTACTACCACTGATTCTAAATCCGTACATAAATCCTCTCTGTCTGCAATGGTTCGTCGTCAGTCGACTCCCTCTAGCCCCATCAAAGCCGAGTAGCGGTTTACCCCTTCAAAACTGGGGGTTTGTCCATTCGAACCTCCACGTTGTTGATATGAAAAGGATTTAGGATATACCCATCCCTGTCTAGTTGGTCTTTGCACGTATCTATCATAACTCAGTTTGTTTCCTCTGCTGGGATTAGATCCATTCAGCTCTCTATAGAAATATTCTAGTGGGTGAATCTCAATAGACCTTTTTTGTAACTTAGCATGAAACAACACCTCACTCAATATACGTTTGACAGGGTCAGGTCTTTTAAAATTCAGGACAATACAGTCCCCTAATTTATTCTTTTTTGTTCTCCCTATCCAAGATACTCTGCGGACCATAATTATGTCTTGCCAGATATTATTTCCCTCAGATGTATTATTAGTGATCCAATGAACTACCTTGTTTTTTAATTGGACAACATTTTCCCTTGAGCCCTCATTCAAAGCGGGAACATTCGCTAGCATCAGTACCAGAGGTGCTGATTCTGGCGGAAGATTTATTACTGGTAGGGACGCCGTACTTCTTAGGTTTAGTTCAGTGGTTTCCTTCCCCCTATCCTTGTTCTTATCTAAATCTGGTGTTTGTGTTTTGAGTAAGTTTTGTTCTTGAGGTTTGCTCACTAGTGGGGGCAGACTTTGAGTAGTGTTTCTTTTGCAACCTGAGTGTGTCTTGTTTATAGAAAGTGAAGTAGACGCTTTAGTGTGCGAATTAATACTAGGCGTGTTCCCCTTTGCAGAAACAGACTTGGGTAGTGTTAATATATCAAGTCTGCGTGTATTATCATTAGCGAGCTCACTAAGGGCATCAATCTTACTATCAATAATTTTGAGTCTCTCAATCAGGGGTAGAGTAAACGAACGTAATAGATGCGACAGGTTTTGAAAGGATAACACTAGTTCTTCCCCCTCCTTGAGTTCTGTAGTTATATTTGCCTTCTGTTTAGTATTGGCACTAGCGAAAGGGGGGATTGTGGTGGATTTTTTCAATTTTTTAGATGTATTACTAGGTTTCTTTAACATAATAGTACTCGGACAGCTGGAAGTTCTAGAAACCTTGGGTTTTCTGCCAACGTGACGTCCCCCACTCCTCTTCCTTTTCCCTTTTAGCTTCGAGCATGGTGGAACATTATCCAATACCAGTGGAATATCTGGTCGCTGGAGGCTTTTCCTTGGCTCAATAGGATAAAACCCCTCTGATGAAGCAGTGCTACTAGAAGAGATATTCAGGGAAGGTGCAACTTCGCCCCCAGAGAGGTAATCAAATTGTAAGTCCAGTTTTTCTAGGTCAATGGGGCTACAGGAAAGTAGGGTAGTTGGTAAAGTGTTGGCTGGTGAGACTGCATTTATCAGGCCACCTATAGAGGAGCGTTTAGCACTCAAAAGTTCAATAGACAGACGTTTCTCTGTCAAAGCAATTTCTCTGCCCAAGACTCCGGCTGCTCTGGTAAAAAAGTCATCTAGAGTCCCAGTAGGTCTGCCCCCTGCGGGAGCAGGTGTTAAACAACGCTGACCCTCCATGGCCACAGAGGATATCAGATGTTATCAGAAGCGGGATGAATAGAATACGAAACGCTTACCCGGGGAAGTAGCAGTTAGAGGGCTGGCCCAGCCCAGCCTTGGTCGGCTCTGGACGGCCGTAGACGGCCCGCCCTTAGCCCGGGCTTCGCCTGGCGTCACGCTCGTGTCCCGTGAGACGGGGCTGTCCCAGTAATTATGCGCCTCCTAGCGCGTTGATTGGGCATACGCGGCAGCTGGCCGCCCGGGATGCTGGGAAATGTAGTCCCGCATGCCACTCAGCGGCCGCACCGTAGGTCTTGAAGGTGCGGCGGCGGGAATATTGCGGTGGAAATGCTACAGGTCTCTGCTCCTGTGACTCTTGTTAGGACCGGGCACAATCCTCATACACTGTGTCCTTCGGTGAGTTCCCCCGCTCAACAGGGGCTGTCCCAGTAATTATGCGCCTCCTAGCGTGTTGATTGGGCATACGCGCCAGCAGGCCGCCCGGGATGCTGGGAAATGTAGTCCCGCACGCCACTCAGCAGCCGCACCGTAGGTCTTGAAGGTGCGGCGGCGGGCGGTGGGAATATTGCGGCGGAAATGCTACGGGTCTCTGCTCCTGTGACTCTTGTTAGGACCTGGCACAATCCTCATACAATATGTTCAGTGTGCAGCACCTACTTCAATTAAATGTAAATTGGAGTTGGAATAGTAATTTTTTTTATCTATATATCTCTATATATGACGTTTTTAAAAAATATTGTTTTTTAGATTGGTAGTAATATTTTTTAATATGTAGTAGACAAGAATTACACAGTTTTTGAAAAATAATTGTTTTTATTTGTTTATATAGTACATAAATCAAATAATAACTTTATTAGAAATGAATGTATACAATTTTAACAAATGAATATAAGTACAATTTTAATAAAGTATTTAGTTGTTGTATAATTGTTGAGTAAAGTAAATTTTACGTATATATAAACAATATAGTGAATGAAAATATAGTGAATATTAGAATATATATAGTACATACAGTTTGAAAAAAATATTTTACATTTCAAACATTTTATTAATGTTTATTTATAAAAAATTTAACATATAAATTTAGTGGTGAAATTATGTTATACATGTTGATATATTTATCAAAAACAACACTGATATTATATATTGTTTATATTAAACAATATAAGCATTTTTTTTACATTTTAGAAATAAAATGTGTTATGATATTTAATTTTATTAATATTAATTTTGTATTATTAATATTAATACATTTAAAATGTTGCACTTATTTGTAACTAAATACATAAAAATTATACATTTTGCTTCAGAAATTGTAACACAAAAATATTTAATAAATATATAAAAAATATTAAAATTTAATAAGATTTAATTTTATATTTTTAAATATATTAATATAATAATATATTTCTTTAATAAACATACATAAATTGCATACATTGTGAAAAATCATTTCATAAAGTTTTACGAAAAGTTTAAATGTTAAATACTTTTTTTGTCATTTATTTAACTATTTTTGTGGTTACATTATTATTTGGGTCTTTTATTTTGTAACCGCTCTTAGTCTTTTTGTGTCATTTTGGAAGATTCAAGCTCGCGGTTGGAAGATACTTCGCGTCTGAGAAGGTAAGAGTTATATTCTTTATATTTTAACTATTTTAAGTAAGTTTCGAAGGTAGTAGTTTGTTATTTAGAGTTTGTGGACTTCTGTATTAGACTTTAGATTGTATGTAGTTCGTTATTTACGTTTTTATGTTTTCTCAGCGTTTTCTCGATTTAAGGCCTTGTTGGAGTTAATGTGTTTGTGGATATTTATGTACTTTTCGTTTTAAATATGTATGTATTGGTGATTAATAATGTATGGTTTTAAGTTTATTGTGGGTGGGAATCTTTATTTTTGTGTTCTAGGTTTTTGGATACAGCGTTTACGGTTTCGGAACTTTTCAGTTTTTTTTTCAAAAGGAGGTGTGTTTTAGTTGTTTCAACTAATATGTATTTTACACTTCCTTTATTTTTCGGGTTTCCAGGAGCGTTTCTTAATATTTTTAACCTTTTTCGGGTTTTTGATGGATTCTGTATTATCTATTTATTTGGATATTCGAAGAATTTTTTACAGTTGTATTTTTTCATTTTATTGGGGTATTTTATTTTTAATTTTGGAATTTATTACTACCTGGATTATTATGGACATTTGGATTTGCTATTTACGTTGTTGTGCAAGGTAAGTGGTTTTACATTAATATTTTTGTGGGTTGGGAAATGTACATTTGTTATACTGTTTTTGTTTATTTAGATATTTGTTTTGTCGACATATTTTTGAATATTTAAATATTGTTGATAAAATAAATATGTAATCATTGGTGAAGGAAATGTGTTTGTTTATATAGAGGCATTTTTAGGATTAGTTTACTTTTAGATGGTTAGTGTTTTTAATTTAATGTTTTGGCAATCATTTTTAAGTACTCTAGTCCTCTTGTTGTAGGATAAAGTTGTACTTGTTGTTGTAAATATTGGTACATTTGGGCCGTTTGTCTTGATAGTTTAGGTTTTAATTGTAAGACAGATTGCTCCATTCTTAATTCCTGAAAACTTTGTTCATTTTTGTATTGCTAGTAGGAGTTTTTGTAGTGTAGGAGTTGTTCGGCCAGTTGAAGAAAGAAGGCATTATGCCAACCCTCCACTGCGTTGTTTGTTTTGGCTTCTTGGTTTAGGGTTGGTAGATATACATTCCACCGAGGTATTAGGAATTTGGGTTGGCGTCTGTGGCCTGACCTGTGTAGTCTCCCCACCCAGGTGTCCTTGAAATAATCGAGAAGTGGAGCTAGTTTTTGTTAATTTTTTGTATAGAAAGGACTTTCTATTAAAAGGTTATAGTGTTCAGCCACATCGGTTATTGGCACGTATGCTAGGGCTATCAGGTGTTTTATTTGGTATGCAAATGTAATATTGGTAGCATATTCAACACTAAGGGGTCGATTCCGATTCGGGAAAAACCGCTCCGAATAGCCGTTCGGAGCGTTTTTCCCGTACGAATCGTACCCTGCAATGTCCCCCGTACGTACGACGAAGTACGATTGGTACCAGGAGCCATACTCCGTACGAGTCGTACAAGACACAGTACGACTCTAAGCTCCATACGATTCTCCCTCGGAACCCGCTGTACGCGACATCTGTACGGTTCGCGGCTGGTTTTTATGACTCAGCAAGTACGATACGTGTCGGGTACGCACCGTACGACCCTTTTTCTACGGGAGCTGAAAACAGCCGTAAATGCGGAGTTCGCGCCGAAACAGGTACGGAACGGCCCCCCCGGGTACGGTGCGTACCCCCCATGATCGCAGGGGTACGCACCGTACCCCTGCGATCATGGGGTGTACGAGCCATTGTACGATGGGGGTACGGCTTGTACACCCATCGTACAATGGGGGTACGGCTCGTACACCGATCGTACAATGGGGGTATGACTCGTACACCGATCGTACAATGGGGCTACGGCTCGTACACCGATCGTACAATGGGGGTACGGCTCGTACACCCCATGATCGCAGGGGTACGATGCGTACCCCTGCGATCATGGGGGGTACGGACCGTACGGTGTGTATGTGTTTGTGTGCTTTTCCGTACGACTCGCCCTTACCTGACGTGGACCGTATGAATCGCGTCCTCATCCCCCGGTCTGGATCGTACTCGTTGGGTCGTACGGCATGTGTACGAGTCGTACGGTATGTGTATGAGTCGTAGGGTTCACGGTTTCAGCCTTGCAATACGTACGGACCGTGACGATTCGGACGGATTCACGGAATACGGATTGTACTTCGCGACTCGGACGGACGGGTACAATTCGTACGGAGAGGGCTCCGGATATAAATCGTACGGACGTTTTTTTTCCTGAATCGGAATCGACCCCTAAGTGTTAATTTTTGCAAATGTCTCTATAGACATTGGTTAAAGTGGAAGTAACATCCTTGTATGGATGTGTGAGGATATATTTTAAGGATGGAATTTATCATGGCTTGTTCAAAGTCTATTATAATTTTTAGGGGAAAGAAGTCTGTTGTTTCTTCTTTTATTTTGTTTAAGATTTCTGTGTAGGTTGAGGTTTGTTTGTTTGGTAACAAACAATAGATAAATGGTATGCATGTATTATGGTATTGCCCATGTATCGTATATAATTGATAGAATGGTTTAGGGCATATGGTAAATGTGCCATCCATCATCCACTTTTGGCTCTCTTTTAATTTTTTAATGTTGTTGTTTGTAGCAAACATTATTATCCTTTTATCTTTATTGTTGTTATCGTAGAAGATAAAAGTTTCATCGTTAGGAGTTATGGTAAGGTCAGGTGGAATTATGACCTCTTCAAAAGTTTTAGGTGTTGGTAATGTTGGTCTTGTTGATTTTTTTGTCCTAGCTATTGTTCTTTTTATAGCAGCTATTGTTGGTAATCGACCTTTTGCTTCTCTAGGTACTTTAGGTAGTATTTCTTTAAGTATTACGCTTGTTGGTAGGTCTGAGGTGCTGCTTAATTCTTTAATATTTTCTAGAGTAGATCTAACCTCTATTTCTGACATATTAGGTGGATGGTTGTGTTCAGTTGTATTAATTACACTTGTTTCTCTAGTTGTTGCACACCCATAGCATTTGTTAGAGTAATACTTAGTACATTTCCAGTTTACTTTAAGGTCTTTTTGTTCTTCCTGAGTATAAGTATACCCCATATAGCATAACAAAAATGTTCCTTTCTGAGATGTAATAAATCTTGCTTCTTCAGTCATTGTTCTTTTCTTAAATCTAGAAAGGATGTATTAAATAATATTAGAAAATGTATTTTTAATATAAAAATACAGAATTGTATATGTTCTATAGTTAGGTACTTACCAATTGTAATGTAGTTGAGTTTGAATGTAGATGTTGTCTTTTCTCCTTGATGCTCTTCTGAATTTTAGTAGTCTGTGGAAAGAAAGTTAAGTATTTTTTTAGTGAATGTTTACATGTGTATTTTGGTTAAACATTTTGTAGGGTGCTATATTTTATTCTTAAAAAGGTCAGTTTATTTTAGATAAAGTAAATACTTGTTAAAAACATTTATATAGATTTTTAGTTAGTGAAGTATTAACATTGTGGGTTTTTACCATGAATAATAGGACATGTGCATGTCTTCTATACTTACCAAGTGTTATTTATTTGTTGTTGAATGTAGATATTTTCTTGATATTTTGCTGCTTTTCCTGGTTAAGTTGTCTGTTGAAATAAATAAATGTATGTTTAATAATTTGTTTGTTATTTAAATGTGAAGTTGGTTTATTTAAACAAGCATTTTACATTTTATTTATTTTAAAACATGCGTTTACAATTTTAAATAAATTTGAAAGTAAAGTAGGATTTTTTTAGATGCTTATACAATTGGAGAATTTTATTTAGCTTTTCATTAGTGTTTACAAAAAACATTTATTATACTTACTTTTCTATTTGGTTGTTTTAGTTTGTCGAAAATGTTCTTATTTTTCTTAATGTTGAATCTGTAGTGGAAATATGTTGAGATAGAAAGATAATTAATTATTTAAGTTCTGAGTATAAATAGTAGGTTACATTTAATTTAACATTTTAATCAGAAAACTAAGATTACTTACTTTTTGTTGTTTGTACTTTGTTGGTTATCAGATGATTCTTTAAGGTTGTCGAGAAATTTGCAGGGTTTCTTCAAGCTGAATATTTTCTGCTGGTTTTAGAGTATAGAATTTAGTTCTTTATATAGTGTGTTTTTAATTCGTGTTTCTATGTGATTGGTTAGATACTTTGAAATGTGTTTCTATTGGTTAGTTTGAATTTTTTTACTTAATTAATTAAGTTAGTTGTATGTGAAATAGTTATTTAGATATGTCGTGTGTTTTTAAGTATTTTAAGTATAGTTTATCGATTTAGGATAGATTTTAAAAAAGTATTATGTTAATTTAAAAATGTGTATATTTTACATGTGTTTGTTTAAATCGTTTTAATTTATGTAGTATTTTTTAAGCATTATGTTAGGGAGGTATCTTTTTTTAATTGTGTTTGGTATGTTTATATATTGTTATATGAAATTATTTTTAATAGTTTCAATGAGTCATGTGTTTAATAATATTTTATGATTAGTTTAGGAATGTCGATATTTAGGTAATGGCTATATTATTGATGTCTATATTTTTGTTATCGATAAATTTGTAATGTTGTGTATTTATTTATAAGTGTCGATATTTTTAATTCCGATATGAGTGTTTTCAATTTTTTTGTGATCGATGTTTTAGTATAACGATATTGTTTGATCAATGTTTTAGTAGTTTTTTAAATAAATATAGGGTGTCGATTTATTTGTATTCGATATTTGAGACACGATATTAGTGTAGGTCAAATTTAGTGAAATCGATAATTTGACAGTGATTCGTTTGCAAGTGTGTGCATATGGGTGTGTGAGTGGGGATGAGAGTGCTTGTGTGGGTCTGTGAGTGGGTGTGTGAGTAGCTCTCTGGGTCTTTGAGTGGGTGTGTGAGTGGCTGTAGGGGTGTGTGAGTGGCTGTGTAAGTGGTTGTGTGGGTATGTAAGTAGGTGTATGAGCATATGAGTGGGTATGTGAGTGGGTGTGTTGGTGTGTAAGTGGGAGTGTGAGGGTGTGTGTGAGTGGTTGTGTGGGTGTATAAGTATGTATGTGAGGGGGTGTGTGAGGGGGTGTGTGATTGGCTTTGTCTGTCTGTGAGTGAGTGTATGCATAGCTGTATGGGTGGGTACTTGGGTGTGTGAGTGAGTGTGTGAGTGGCTGTCTGACTCTCTGAGTGGGTATCTGAGGTGCTGTATGATTGTGTGAGTGGGTGTGTGAGTGGTTGTGTGGGTGTGAAAGTGCATGTATGACTGATGTGTGGGTCTGTGAGTGTGTGTGTGTATGTGGTTTTGTGGGTGTGTGAGTGGGTGTGAGAGTGCCTGTGTGGGTTTGTGAATGGGTGTGTGAGTGGGTCTCTGGGTCTCTGAGTAGGTGTGTGAGTGGCTGTAGGGGTGTGTTAGTGGGTGTATGAGTGGTGGTCTGGGTCTCTGAGTAGATGTATGGGTGGTTGTATAGATATGTGAGTGGGTGTATGGGTGATTGTGTTGGTGTTTAAGTAGGTGTGTGAGTGGGTCTGTGAGTGGGAGTATTTTTTAATTGGGATCTGGATCCACAGAGCCACAGCAGATTCACACGGGACTATGCTGAGTGCCACAGTGGATCAGCGGATCCTTGCATGCCTGACATTTTTGAGGGGGAAATGTCTTGCCCATGAGAGGTCGCCCTTACAGACCCCTCCATCAGTCCCATAGAGTCAGGACATCCCTATCCTGCTCCTTATATCCTATTGTCAATATACTCCCCCAGGGAACTTTGTCCCCATTGACAAAATGGCAGCCGCAACTTTTGTCTCAGGCATTTGGTGTTGGTGCATGGATCCACTGATCCACCACGGTGGATCTGCATCTCTAGATATACATAATTTTTTATCTTTATTAACTCCAAAACTACTGAACAGATGTACACCAAATTACAAAAAGCACTCTTTCTGGACCAAGATCTAGCTTACTGCCAAATTTGGTGTAATTCAGTTGAGCGGTTCGGCCTGTAGCTATGTCTAAAATCCCTATAGGAAATTGCATGGTGAAAATGCATTTTGGGACCACCTCTTTTTCTCTGCCCCACTTGACAAATTACTTTAGCTGAAGTGAGTCGCAAACTGGTTTTGAACATTTTATGGAGATTCGTCAAACAATGGCAAAGTTATTAGCAAATCCCAAAAAACGCCCATCCTATTGAAGCCAAGTCCTAAATATAACTATCTTATATATTACCTGCTGGAGTGCTTATTACTTCACTTACCTGACGCCAAGGACTTGCCTGACTGCCGTGAGGGGAACGGCTCAATATTGGACACTTGTGCCGCCATCATCTGCCCCCCACCAGCACCATCGCCGCCCCTGGGACTCCATTTCCCAGGTGCCCCGGCGGCCGTGGCGCGAGAGTTTCGCCATCAGAGCGCCCGGAGGCGCGTTAAAAGACAGGAGCGCCGAGCGCTCATTGGGAGCGCTTATTACTTCACTTACCTGACGCCAAGGACTTGCCTGACTGCCGTGAGGGGAACGGCTCAATATTGGACACTTGTGCCGCCATCATCTGCCGTGAGGGGAACGGCTCGCTGCTCCTCGCTCTCGCCCCCCACCAGCACCATCGCCGCCCCTGGGACTCCATTTCCCAGGTGCCCCGGCGGCCGTGGCGCGAGAGTGACGCCATCAGAGCGCCCGGAGGCGCGTTAAAAGACAGGAACGCCTCTCGCCCCCGCGAGTCGCGCGCGGGAGCGCCCGGTCAAAGCCCGGGCCAAGGGCAGGCCCGTTTAAGCCCGTTCAAGACCGGAGAGGCCGGGTCGGGCCACCCCCCTTCCATTTGCTATCCAGCACTTCCGAGTGAGTACATTATCTTTATAAACCTCTGTAACAAACCAGGTGATCTGCTATGCCACCTAAAGAAGCAAAGGGGAGGGCAGGTGCTGCAATATTTACGGGAGCTATGAACCAATTTATAACAAAGATGAACAGTGTTGTTGACGAGGGGATTACTATAATGGAGCGACGTGTCTCGCATGAACTAGCTATTGCAAGAAGATCTTCTATGGGACTAATTGCGGACGCTCGGACTCCTGATAACTTGAATGCCAATAGTGGCTTAAGTGCTTCCCCCATTTTAGAACTTCCAATTCCACAGCTACCCCTTTGTAATCTGTCACAGACTACCCTTAGTAGCTAGTCCACAGCCTCAGAATCATTGCTGTTATCGCCTCAAATGTTTCCTACTGTGCCCAGTGTAGTAAAGGTGTATAACAGTAGGCAACAGTGTAGGAAGGACCCAGGGGCAATCCCTAAAAACACCCATCAATTACCAAATAACGCTGGTGGGAGGAAAAATAAAGGTCGTAAGGGCAGGAAAGTAAACCTACCCATCGCGGAGCAACCAGTCGTAAATTCACCCCATGGATTAACAGGCTCTACTCCGCCTAGTAGGGCGGCAGAGGCTCTAGATGGGTTACCAAGCCAAGAAATGCGACAGAGGGTGTTGGAGGTTGAGCCTAATACTATCTATGACACTATTAAGCTCCTGTTAGCTCCGCTAGAAGAGAGGTTGAGCAAGATTGAGGTCCACCTAAAAAGGATTGAACGTGATGTTAAGGGCCTTGTCGAACCCACTCTTAGAGTTATTTCGCCCTCGGTCACTAAATTGTCTAAATTGCCTAAATCCCGAAAGGAAAAAGTTATCGTTCCAGCAACCAACAATGAGTTAGTAGGCATAAGTACAGCCCAGTCCGCTATATCTGTTCCCGTAGCTATTCCTACTGACAAAGAAGCAACTCATCCCAATGTAAATAATTCATACCAACGCAAGAAGATCTTAGATCAAAATATGTCTGGTGGGGGGGCATCGACCAACCAACTTAATGCGGGTAAAAAGATCTTAAATCTACCTCCGGAGGTTTGCCCATTTGTGGTGGTCCTAGCGGGAGTCCCAGAACTGGGCAAAAACGAGAGGGAAAGCCCTACAAAACTATGGAATAGGGTCGTACATTGGCTAAATACGAATAGACCCTTGCCCCGCACCTAGTGGGTAAAATACTTATGATTCGCAGGACCCCATGGGTGGAACACTTGGCTAAAAACATAAGGGGTGACTGTATTTTGATCAATTTCAATAACCCTAGAATTGTTGATTTTATCTACAACTGGAGATACCTTAGCACAGGCACGACTGTCCGCTCCCTCCCACTAACCTACTTCTATCCTCCCAGCCATTTTGTTTCTCAGCTTGATGGATGGACTATGGTTCCTGGGAGTAGGAGGGGCCCAGCACAAGGAGAATAGCCTATGCCCCCCTTAAACATTGATAGCTTCTTTCATTATAATCGTTATGACTGTCTGGATGCAGTCGATTGACCCGATGATATCACAAGTGAAATAAGTATTTCTTCTTCCCCCCCGGGTGATCATTCCTTAGAGCTACCTGTATTGCAACAGTCAGCGGGTATAAAATCCACTGACATAGCCCCGGACTCCGGGAGTATTATGAACACCAATGCCAACCCGGTCATGGGTGAAACTGCAAGTGTCTTAGTCCATAGTAGGGATAATGTTAGCAATCTTAAAATTGTTTCATGGAATGTGGCAGGTCTGCGAAACAAGCTCTTGTTATCTGATTGGATTGGCTTTATTAATGGGTTTGACATTTGCATGTTTCAGGAGACATGGAGTTTGGAACCGCTGTATATGCAGGGATTTTCTTGCTTTTGTGTACCCGCTACCTCGGTTGGACGTGGTCGTCCTTCTGGTGGGCTCATAATGTGGGTAAGGGTTGATCTTAACCTCAAGATTACACACCACACCCCCTCCTGTCCGGACATTATGAGGCTCTCTATTGAGGGTATAAATGGTGCCCCTGCTTGGGGATTCTTTAATGTATATGCAAGAGGTACCCAGGGGGGGGCCAAATCGCCCACAATCGACATTTTAACTGACTTGCTGAGGCTGTGTGCTCCTGATTCCTTAGTTCTGGTCGCTGGGGACTTTAACTGCTCATTCGAACCCTTGGCAGTAGAGGACATACTTGGAGTGCACGAGGATGATGCATAATGGGGCGTCCCATCTCTAACCCTCAAGCCCGTGCGGAGATGGTCTCCTGTAGTCATCCAATTAAATGGTTTAATGATCGAAACAGGGTTAAGAGCTGTCAATGGCCGTACTACCTCCGATGCTCAGGGAGCCAACACTTACAATAGAGTGTCGTGTGAGAGTAGGATTGACTACATAATGATAGATAGGAGGACTTGGAAGTCAATAGTGGATATGGTCATTATACCATCGGTGGAGAGTGACCATAACCCCCTGTCCCTCACATTGCTAGATCCATGGCACAGAAGGGTGCGTATACTTTCAAAAAGCGAGGGGCTAATAACCAAGCAAATTATTCCATCTAATTGTAATAGATTTCTCAAGTGGCCTAAGTTCTGTCTGGATGAGTCTAGACTGAGTGAGTTGGATGGAATTCTCGCCGAGCAGTCAGTAAGGCTATCTGTAGCTTGTGATGAGGCGGCTGGGCCAGCAGAGGTAGAAGATATCTATACTGCCACCATGGATCAAATTGGCAAGTTGTTTACAGTCCCAGCCAAGAAGAGCCTGGCAACTACCAAGCCACCTCAGGACTGGTTTGATAGTAATTGTAGAAGGAGGAAAACCGATTTAATTTCTGCCATCAAATCTTCTAATCCAGTATCTGTACGTTCGGCCAGATTGTCCTATAGAAAGTCAATTACAGCCGCTAAAAGGGCTTGGGAAAAGTCCCATTGGGAAAATCTCAGAGATGCAAGCCAAAACAAGGATGGTAATCTGTTTTGGTCACTAGTCAGAAAATCGACTGGTTGCAACTCGAACCAAATTCCAAATCATATCACGGACAGTGAATGGTTTGAACATTTTTTTAAACTCTACGGTGGGAATGAACTGCCCGGAGTCCCTGGGCATTTGAGCGGTGCTCTGGATGATGGTTCCCGGCGGCTCGCACCTACTGGAGTTAATAATAAAGAGGTTCTTGCTGCAATAGCAAAAATAGTATCTGCCAAAGCCCCAGGACAGGACGGTGTGCCAGGCGACCTCTTTTAAGCTAACCCTGATGGTTGGGCAACGTATTTTGCTACCCTAATAAACGCATTGCTGGCAGGCTCGCCGGTCCCTAAATCTTGGAAGGCGGCCGAGGTGATTCCTATCTACAAGAAGGGTCCTAGGGAGAATCCTGCCAACTACCGTCCAATTAGTCTTATAGACGCTGGGCAGAAATTGGTGGGCAGGGTTCTCCTCGATAGGATCCTCTCGTGGGCAGAGGAGCATAAGATCATTTCCCCTTACCAGGCTGGCTTTAGGGCATGCACAGGTACAACTGACCAAGCGTTTAGGTTGTTACTCCTTCACTGGAAGTTGGTTACCATTGGCAAAGGCGGTCTTTATTTGGCATTTATTGACTTAAAGACCGCCTTTGACCTGGTTCCCCGAGACCGCCTGTGGTCTATATTGGAGGAGATGGGGATTCCCCCACCAATCTTAAACCTTTTGGCACGCATGCACGATGGTACCTATGCCCGTATTAGATGGAGCTCCCAAGGGCAAAAAACCGATAGGATTCCTGTGAACCGAGGGGTACGCCAGGGGTGCGTGTTAGCCCCAACACTTTTTTCTTTGTTTGTGAATGGTGTGGTCTCCTTTCTGCTTGAAATAGACGCAGATGCTCCGGTTCTGGCGGGCGATAAAGTGCCCACCTTACTTTTCGCAGACGACACACTGTTGGTCTCGAAAACCCCCGTGGGCCTGCAAAAGTTGCTGAACCGCTTCTGTTTGTTTTGTGAACTTAGGGGCCTTGTCATTAACACTTCGAAAACTAAGCTCCTCTATTTCAATCCTAGTAAGTCCTCCAGGTCCACCCTATTTCTTGATGGAGAACCATTGGAGCGTGTAAAAGAATTTGACTACCTGGGAATTAGAATTTCACAAAACTTGAAGTGGCAGCCCCATATTGATGCTTCTGAATCACAAAAGGGTGGCTGGTGCTTTGGGGCGAGAACATCGTATGTCCACCTCTAAGCCCGTTGCCCCTGCCCTGGATATATATGCTGCAAAAGCTGTGGGCAGTGCCCTCTATGGTGCAGAGTTGTGGGGTTTCGATTCCATTAGCGGTCTTACCACTTCTGAGAATAAGTTCCTTAGAGAGCTGGTATCCCTTCCAATGGGCACTCCCATCAAACCATTACTGAGTGATCTGGGTCGCCGTTCCATCCGGGACCTAGCCAGGCTACGACCTCTTTTATATTGGGCTAGGCTATGGCGGACCCCAGAGCTCTCTAAGTATCTAGATGGTCTGAAAGAGGTCATGAATCTTAATGGCTCCCATAAAATCAGCTGGATCCGTAATATTAAGAAGCTTCTGAACGACACTGGCTTACCAATCGATTGGGAGCTTGGAGTTCCCTTATCTAAGCCTGAAATTAAGCGAGTTTACTGGAACTGGGTGGACGAGCAAGATCTAAGGGACCTAAACCAAGGAAGGCTGACTGAAGAGTTTAAACAGCACAAACCCAAGCCTCGTTTGGAGCCTTACTTGGATTTTATAAAAAAGACAAGGAATAGATCCCTATTCATTCAGTTCAGGCTGGGAAACCTACCCATACACGATTACACCTGTAAGTGGAAGCCCCCGTACCAAACCCCACCTGACTGCCCAATTTGTGAAGGCGTTAATGAAAGTATCGCTCACGTCTTTTTTGCATGCCCAGCCTATGTAAAACCGAGACAGAAATGGCTAAAACCTGCATGTTTATTGCTCGGAACCAGGAATCATTCCGTAGCACTTAGAATACTTAAGGCTGACACTAATACAAGCTTAGTGTGTGGGGTTGCCAAATTTCTGAGCTGGGTTTGGATAATTAGAGCAAAAGCTATGAGATGATTCAGTTTTAATTAACTTTTTAATATCCACAAAGCTGCTAATGTTTAATATGCCTCTTAAATTATTTATTGTAACATGAATGTTTTTACTGTAACCAACTTTGCAAAATGTAAGATTTATGAATTGTGGTTTTTCTTTTAAATTTTGTATGTGCTTTTATGATATCTTGTATATCGAAATAAAGCTTTGATGATGATGATATATATTTAGGACCTAGCTACCATAGGAAATCCGCAACATTCTATTGGGAATAACTTTGGCGCCGGTTGAGGAATTTGCGTGTAATTTTCCAAAATTTAGGCGAGCTCCGCTCCGCTTCTTCCCTGGAAGTTTCGGGGGGATTCGTCATGCGGGGGCCGAGAAAAAGGGGGGGTCCCAAAACCTAACTTTGCAAAATTGTAGGGACTGGTACACAGAAGTGCCTTTTCTATATTTGGTGAAAATTGCTCCAGTGGTTTTTATGAAAATTAACTTCAAAAACACATATATATCTGGGCGGAGCCTAACCACACATCTCATCGTGAGATCTGATTTGCTTGTCAGCACTTCATCCAAGAAGTGTTGGCAGCCATCTTGGGACCAATATACATGATAGCACCTCATTAAAAAGCATTGTAGTTAATAGTTACATTATAAATCATTTGTTGATGGTACCATACTCATTTTAGGAATTGTGGTGTGTTCTAAGGTGATTTTACCATGTGAAAAAGCCTTCTGCTGAGATATCATGAATCATGTTTGGTTCTCCATCAAGAAATAGGGTGGACCTGGAGGACTTACTAGGATTGAAATAGAGGAGCTTAGTTTTCGAAGTGTTAATGACAAGGCCCCTAAGTTCACAAAACAAACAGAAGCGGTTCAGCAACTTTTGCAGGCCCACGGGGGTTTTCGAGACCAACAGTGTGTCGTCTGCGAAAAGTAAGGTGGGCACTTTATCGCCCGGAATTAGAATTTCACAAAACTTGAAGTGGCAGCCCCATATTGATGCTTCTGAATCACAAAAGGGTGGCTGGTGCTTTGGGGCGAGAACATCGTATGTCCACCTCTAAGCCCGTTGCCCCTGCCCTGGATATATATGCTGCAAAAGCTGTGGGCAGTGCCCTCTATGGTGCAGAGTTGTGGGGTTTCGATTCCATTAGCGGTCTTACCACTTCTGAGAATAAGTTCCTTAGAGAGCTGGTATCCCTTCCAATGGGCACTCCCATCAAACCATTACTGAGTGATCTGGGTCGCCGTTCCATCCGGGACCTAGCCAGGCTACGACCTCTTTTATATTGGGCTAGGCTATGGCGGACCCCAGAGCTCTCTAAGTATCTAGATGGTCTGAAAGAGGTCATGAATCTTAATGGCTCCCATAAAATCAGCTGGATCCGTAATATTAAGAAGCTTCTGAACGACACTGGCTTACCAATCGATTGGGAGCTTGGAGTTCCCTTATCTAAGCCTGAAATTAAGCGAGTTTACTGGAACTGGGTGGACGAGCAAGATCTAAGGGACCTAAACCAAGGAAGGCTGACTGAAGAGTTTAAACAGCACAAACCCAAGCCTCGTTTGGAGCCTTACTTGGATTTTATAAAAAAGACAAGGAATAGATCCCTATTCATTCAGTTCAGGCTGGGAAACCTACCCATACACGATTACACCTGTAAGTGGAAGCCCCCGTACCAAACCCCACCTGACTGCCCAATTTGTGAAGGCGTTAATGAAAGTATCGCTCACGTCTTTTTTGCATGCCCAGCCTATGTAAAACCGAGACAGAAATGGCTAAAACCCGCATGTTTATTGCTCGGAACCAGGAATCATTCCGTAGCACTTAGAATACTTAAGGCTGACACTAATACAAGCTTAGTGTGTGGGGTTGCCAAATTTCTGAGCTGGGTTTGGATAATTAGAGCAAAAGCTATGAGATGATTCAGTTTTAATTAACTTTTTAATATCCACAAAGCTGCTAATGTTTAATATGCCTCTTAAATTATTTATTGTAACATGAATGTTTTTACTGTAACCAACTTTGCAAAATGTAAGATTTATGAATTGTGGTTTTTCTTTTAAATTTTGTATGTGCTTTTATGATATCTTGTATATCGAAATAAAGCTTTGATGATGATGATATATATTTAGGACCTAGCTACCATAGGAAATCCGCAACATTCTATTGGGAATAACTTTGGCGCCGGTTGAGGAATTTGCGTGTAATTTTCCAAAATTTAGGCGAGCTCCGCTCCGCTTCTTCCCTGGAAGTTTCGGGGGGATTCGTCATGCGGGGGCCGAGAAAAAGGGGGGGTCCCAAAACCTAACTTTGCAAAATTGTAGGGACTGGTACACAGAAGTGCCTTTTCTATATTTGGTGAAAATTGCTCCAGTGGTTTTTATGAAAATTAACTTCAAAAACACATATATATCTGGGCGGAGCCTAACCACACATCTCATCGTGAGATCTGATTTGCTTGTCAGCACTTCATCCAAGAAGTGTTGGCAGCCATCTTGGGACCAATATACATGATAGCACCTCATTAAAAAGCATTGTAGTTAATAGTTACATTATAAATCATTTGTTGATGGTACCATACTCATTTTAGGAATTGTGGTGTGTTCTAAGGTGATTTTACCATGTGAAAAAGCCTTCTGCTGGGATATCATGAATCATGTTTGAAAGAAAACTATTATCTCATGCTTTTCCCACAGTGGTTTGGAAGGGGATATATAAGCTAAACTGAAAGCATATTTTCTGTAAATTCACATTATCTTTCTCAGTCATATGAGAATGAGGTCTGACATTCTCAGTAAAACATGTACATACAACAAGGACAGAGACTGTCAGTTGATTCCTTTGTGTTCTTCTGCAGCCTCCTAGAGTGTTCTAAAGAACAACTAGAGCGCTAACAGTCCTACTTATTACAAAGGTATGGCACACCTGAAGCCATCTTGATTGGAATAAAGTGGTAACTCTTAAAACATTTAATTTAAAAAGGAACAAAATGAGGGGGTATTTTTTGCCATTGAAAGTATGATTAGTGCTGCAGAAAGAAAAATTAGGGCACATTTTGAGTGACTTCTCAAATCCTCTTCTATTTCATTAAAGAATTCTGACATGCAGTCTCCCAAGATGGCCACAAGAGACAAAAGAGCCCAAATGTAGCCCAAATATCACCCAGATGTAGCCCAAGTATAGCCCAATGACAGAATGTCCCAGAGTGTTCTAAAGAACAACTAGAGCGCTAACAGTCTTACTTATGACAAAAGTATGGCACACCAGAAGCCATCTTGATTGGAATGAAGTGGTAAGTCTGAAAACATTTAATTTTAAAAGGAACAAAATGAGGGGGCTCATTTTGCCATAGAAAGTTTGATTAGTGCTGCAGAAAGAAAAATTAGGGCACATTTTGAGTGACTTCTCAAATCCTCTTCTATTTCATTAAAAAATTCTGACATGCAGTCTCCCAAGATGGCCACCAGAGACAAAAGAGTCCAAATGTAGCCGAAATATCACCCAGATGTAGCCCAAGTATAGCCCAATGACAGAATGTCCCAGAGTGTTCTAAAGAACAACCAGAGCGCTAACAGTCTTACTTATGACAAAAGTATGGCACACCAGAAGCCATCTTCATTGGAATGAAGTAGTAAGTCTGAAAACATTTAATTTAAAAAGGAACAAAATGAGGGGGCTCATTTTGCCATAGAAAGTATGATTAGTGCTTCAGAAAGAAAAATTAGGGCACATTTTGAGTGACTTCTCAAATCCTCTTGTATTTCATTAAAAAAATTCTGACATGCAGACTGAAACATGCAATTTGAACACCAGCAGCAGACTTCCCTGGTGAGCAGTAGCTTTACTACAGTGATCTAATGAGCAGCTAGAGTGCTAACATTCAGAATTTATGGCAAATGTGTGACACATTTGAATGCCTTCTTGATGGAACCAAAGTAAACAAGCATTGAAAATGCAATAAATCTCACCCTCGTTTAAGTTAAAGCCATTCTGTTTGTAATGAGGTGGCTTTTTAGCTTTGCTTTTATTAGTGTTTTTAAAACTTTCATGTAAATAACATGCATATGTATGCATATATGTATATGTATGCATGCATTTATATTTGTATTTATATAGATATGCAGATTATATATGTTTATATATGTATGTATATATATATATACACATACATATATATAAATGCATATGCATATATATGCATATATATATATGTGTATATGTGTGCGTGTAGAGAGAGGTAGAGAGGTAGAGGTGTAGAGGTAGAGAGGTAGAGGTAGAGAGGTAGAGGTAGAGAGGTAGAGACTAGTAGAGAGAGAAGTAGAGAGAGGTAGAGAGGTAGAGAGTAGATAGTGAGTAATAGAGAGTAGAGAGTGAGTAGTAGAGGGTAGTAGAGAGCAGTAGAGAGAGTAGCAGAGAGTGAGTAGTAGAGAGTAGTAGAGTGAATAGTAGAGTGAGTAGTGGAGAGTAGTAGAGAGTGAGTAGTAGAGAGTGAGTAGTAGAGAGTAGTAGAGAGTAAGTAGTAGAGTGAGTAGTAGAGAGCAGTAGAGAGTGAGTAGTAGAGAGTAGTAAAGAGTGAGTAGTAGAGAGTGAGTAGTAGAGAGTGAGTAGCAGAGAGAGAGAATAGTAGAGAGTAGTAGAGAGTGAGTAGTAGAGTGAGTAGTAGAGAGTAGTAGAGAGAGAGTAGTAGAGAGTGAGTAGTAGAGAGTAGTAGAGAGTGAGTAGTAGAGTGAGTAGTAGAGAGTAAGTAGTAGAGAGTAGTAGAGAGTAGTAGAGAGTGAGTAGTAGAGAGTAGTAGAGAGTGAGAAGTAGAGAGTGAGTAGTAGAGAGTAGTAGATAGTGAGTAGTAAAGAGTGAGTAGTAGAGAGAGAGTAGTAGAGAGTGAGTAGTAGAGAGTAGAGCGTAGTAGAGAGTGAGTAGTAGAGTAGTAGATAGTGAGTAGTAGGGAGTGAGTAGTAGAGAGAGAGTAGTAGAGAGTAGTAGAGTAGTAGAGAATGAGTAGTAGAGAGTGAGTATTAGAGAGTAGTGGAGTAGTAGAGAGTAAGTAGTAGAGAGTAGTGGAGAATATTCCAAAGTTTGGCACAGCACCACTTGCACAATAAGTCCAATCAAATCATATCACTTAGAGTCCTTATTGAAGCGCTGAATCTTGGTGTATATTCAAATGCTTTTATTTTCCTTAAGTTTATGTACCACAGCCAGCTGACGCGTTTCGTTCTGTACAACAGAACTTCTTCAGGGCGTTCTTATTTCCTTCAAGTTATGTCGGTATCCTGTTGTCATATAATTAGATATTTCTTCCAAATGTTAGACGAGACATAAGTACATTCTTATTCAAAGTGACTAGGTATCAATTTTACCCACACAATTCGGGCAGACTTGAGCAATTTATAGCATCCTCAAAGTCAGTCTTTCAAAAATTCCAAAGTATAGGACATGATAATCCAAATCCAAATGTTTCTCAAGAAAAGTCATTTTCAATCGTTCGGAATATCGGCGTTTGGGCAGATATGACCCAGGGACCCCCAGTATGCAAGGGGAATTAGTCCCCCCTCTGCAAACACGCCAGTGGCCTGCGTTGCAGAGAGGTGTAAAAAGGGGTATAGCCTCATTTCACCTCTGTGCAATGCAGCCCCCTGGCGCATACTGGAGGTTCCAGGTGGGCAAGTTGGCCCCCAGGGACACCCAGCATGCAAGGGGAATTAGTTCCCCCTCTTCAAACATGCACGGGCCTGCGTTGCAGAGAGGGGTAAAAAAGGGTGTGGCCTCATTATACCTCTCTGCAATGCAGCCCCCTGGCGCATACTGGAGGCTCCTGGTGGGCTATTTGGCCCCCAGGGACCCCCAGTATGCAAGGGGAATTAGTTCCCCCTCTGCAAACGCGACAGGGGGCTGCGTTGCAGAGAGGTGTAATAAGGGGCATAACCTCATTATACCTCTGTAATGCAGCCCCCTGGCGCATACTGGAGGTTCCAGGTGGGCTAGTTGGCCCCCAGGGGCCCCCAGTATGCAAGGGGAATTAGTTCCCCCTCTTCAAACATGCACGGGGGCTGCGTTGCAGAGAGGTGTAAAAAGGGGCGTGGCTTCATTACACCTCTCTGCAATGCCGGCCCCTGGCGCATACTGGAGATTCCTGGTGGGCTTTCAGGTCTTATATAGTTAGGAATTAGCATTAAAAAAAAATTGAAATTCACTGAAAAAAACATAGGTTTCAGGCCTTATATAGTTAGGAATTAGCATTTAAAAACCTTGCAAATTCACTGAAAAAACCATAGGTTTCAGGCCTTATATAGTTAGGAATTAGCATTTAAAAAACCTTTGAAATTCACTGAAAAAAACCATAGGTTTCAGGCTTTATATAGTTAGGAATTAGCATTTAAAAAACCTTTAGAATTCACTCAAAAAACTATAAGTTTTAGGGGTGTTATAGTTAGCTGGACATTTCACTCATACAAAACCATTGAAATTGCTCCTATATAGTTCGTTGTACTAACTATATTTCGCTCACCCGCAATCCACTGCTGATGATGTCACATATTACATCATTCATGACATGGTCAGTGACATCACTGATGACATCTCAAATGACATCACTGATGACATCACTAAAGGGTAGACATCGATAAGGGACCAAACCCAACAAACACCAATGGGCATTTGAACAATAAAAATTTACAAATACATATCATAAAGCAGTGGATGGGCATATGTCCCTTAACAGACGCGTACCATGCAAAAGATATATATACGCATTCACATGCTAGGAATTATGCAGAGATATTCAACGCATATCATAAGACATAAATCGACTGCGATACATGATTGTATAAATATAATCAGGCGATTGCAGAAGATAAAATAACCACCATAAAGTGAAAACAGCCAAACCCCTGCCACTGGGAAAGGAAAAAGACTAGAATACTTAATCAAGGAAAAATATTACACAAGATTTCAAAATGAGAATTTCATATACAATTTCTGAGGAATAATTCATAAACAATGCAACGGTTCAATCAGGTAAATCGAAATAGGACTTAATCAAGACATCAGCATCATATCAACAAATCACAGCTTCAGAACATAGTCCTAAGATAAGACATTCAGTTATGTTCATAGCCAATAGCAGTAGGAGCAGAGCCAGATAATATAAGCAGTCATCCTTAATCTGTTACAGTAGATAAAGGTAGTTATTATTTACCAAGGTGGACTGCCATATCCTCCCCACTATTCATACCTTTCGGGTGCTTAGTGGACAAATCAATGATATACCTTGATTCAAGGCGTCGTAGCCTTCTCTGTCTGTCCCCACCCCGTGGGTTGTACGGAACATGGTCTAGCCCGAAGAAACGTAACTTGTTTCTATCTTTGTTTTGGTATTCGGCAAAGTGCCGGGCTACTGGGTAGGAGGGGTCTACTCTGTCTATTGCCCTAAAATGCTCAAGCACTCTTAGCTTGAGTTGGTTGATAGTACTACCGATGTAGCGTAATCCACATGGGCATACTAGACAGTACACAGTATAGACAGTGCCTCACGTGATGAATTTAAGGATCTTGTTGGCTCTGCCTGCATCCGGGATATCATAGTGGAGCACCCTCCGGCTATTAGCACACGCTTTGCACTTTCCACAGGGAAAGAACCCACTCATTTCCTTAAGGGTTTTGGGCTGAATGATAGGGGCCTCCAAATGGCTATGCACCAGCATATCTCCCAAAGATCTAGCCTTGCTAAAGGTTACTAGGGGATGTGGTGGCAAGTCTTCTCTCAGCACTTCATCAGTAAGCAAGATGTGCCAATTCTTGCGCATCATTGCTTTGAGGTTGCCGGCCCCCATGGAGTAAGGTGTTATCATCCTAAACATGCCCTTCTCATTGGTGTTGGTCCCACCCGGTTTCTTTTTTCTGGGTTTGAGCAGGTCCTCCCTGGGGATCCTCTTAACTCTCCTCAGTGTGTTCTGCAGTAGTGGTTCGTCATACCCTCTTTGGCGGAAGCGGGCCAGACAATCTGAGGCAGCCGCCTCAAATTCCCGATCTTGGGTGCTATTCCTCTTGATTCTCAAGAGTTCCCCATAGGGGATACTCTTGATGAGTTTAGGTGGGTGTCCGCTTTTGGCGAAAAGGATAGAATTCCCCGCTGTCTCCTTACGGTACAGCGAGGTGTGGACATGGCCTTTCTCAACATACACCCGTAGTTGGCTGCCACCCCACTAATTCTCCCAGACAGATGCACATTGTAGCTGTTGTCATTAAGAGATTGGATGTACTTCTCTGCCGTGTCCCTGGTCCCCTGCCACACGATGAACAAGTCATCGATATAGCGGTACCAGTGTACCACCTTCCCACTTTCCTGGCCTTCCTTCCAGCTTCTGGGCACCTGCTCCTCCCACCAGCCAACGAACAAGTTCGCATAGCTGGGAGCAAAGCAGGTGCCCATCGCCGTCCCAGAGATTTGCCAATATAGCCTATCTTCAAACAAGAATATGTTGTGTGTTAGGCAGAACTGCACGAATTCTAGGATCATGACATTATGTTGTGCAAAACGGATTTGACGTTTGCCTAGGTAATGTTCAATAGCAGCTAGGCCGTGAGTATGATCAATGATGGTATAAAGACTGGTGATAACCATCACCAAGAATAGATAGTCAGGCTCCCAGTCCATACCAGCCACTTTGTTTAAGAAGTCTTTAGTGTCTTGAATGTAAGATTCCAAGTTCAAGACAAGGGGAAAGATGTAATTGTCCACGAATCTGGACATGTTTTCTGTCAATCCGTCGATGGAAGCCACAATGGGACCGCCTGGGGGCGAGATATTGTTTTTGTGCAGCTTGGGCAAGTGATAGAGCATCGGCGTCATGGGGTTGTTACTGCGCAGGAAGATATGTTCATCCTTCCCTAACATGGAGAGGTTGTACCATTTTAGAACCAAATCATCATATTCCCTGATACTAGATTCATAAGCTTCCTTAGTAGTGATGGTATAATACTTTTTGCCCGAGAGTTGCCTTATTGCTTCCTGTTGATAATAGTCTCTCGTCATCAGAACGACATTTCCCCCCTTATCCGAGGGTTTTATAACAATTTTCTTGTCGTTCATCAAATCTTGCAGGGCTTTTTTCTGTGGTTCTGTGATGTTACGAATGTTCGTACTGGTAACCTTCCTGTGCTTTACTAAATCCATCGTCATGGCCTCAGCAAAGGCATCAATAGCGTCCCATGGCGACTGTGGGATAAATGTAGAAAGGGGTTTAAAATGGCTTTCATCCCTCTCTTGTTCAATCCCCTGTATTGCCGCCCTTTGCACCATATCCATACCTATAACTTGTATAGGTTCAATCTCAGTTCTCAAAGCTTCCATAGCTTCAATGCATGGCATATCTGTGCCTATCAAAGCATCAGTAGCCGTCAATCTCGTCCCATGTTTCGATGGTCCCTTGATGTGTGGTCTTAACTTGAAGTACTTATGTAATTTGAATTTCCTGGTAAACCGTAAAAGGTCTATTTTGGTTTGCGTATATTCCAAATTGGTATTCGGGCAAAAGGTGAGCCCCAGGCTCAGGAGTTCATGTTGTTCATTGGTGAGGACTCTATTCGTAAGGTTGACCACGGTCAAATTGGTCACCCCTGCTTCCTTGTTGGCCCTTACTTCTTTTTGTTGCGGCTGGTCCAGTTCTGGGGCTTTGCGCTGCCCCTTCCTCTTCCTTTTGCCGCCACCCCCTGATCTCCTGGTTTTCCTTTTTCTTGTTGCTCTGGGGGCTTGTTCTTTCCCCCCCTTAACCAATTTTGTCATATTAGTTGAAACTCGGCGTGAAAAGGAACAGCCATTCTTCTGCGTTCATGCACGGGGCCCCGCTGCTCATCACTTGATTCCCCAGCTGTTACATCAGATTCCGAGGTTGCTGCACTCGAACTGGGTGTAGCTTGGGCTCCCTGGTTCATGCCTTTTCTGGGCGCATCGTACTTTTTGGCGAACGTTAGGACACGTCCCTGGCGATAATCATTTTCATCGCGCTCGAACTTTTCCTGCTTGCACGTCATTGTCTTTTGTTGGTATCTAATCAGGCGTATTTTCAATTTTCATTGCCTCCTTAAGTTCTTGAACCTTGGCTATATATATATATATATATATGTATATATACCTGGTGCGACTGGTCGCTGCAGTCAGAGGGGACTCGGAGGGAACTCTGCTGTTTCAATTGATCCTCGATCCGCCCTACTCACCTGAAAAGCTTGCACCGATCCTACGACTACTCACTCCCCTATACTACCATCTCGACAATGCAAACACACTGCATGCTGGGACCTGAAGTTCGCTATATTCAACACGAACTTTGATTGGTAAGCCGACTGCTAGGGGGAGGAGATTTAGGTGCTAGTAGAGATTTCAACAGGAGGAGTTAATGAAGGACGATTTCCTAACAGCATGGGGCGCTGAAGAAGGCCCACTCGCCGAAATGCATCCGCCTCCGCTGGGACCCTTGAAATAAAGCTGCTGTTTTCAATGAACTCCCCTCGTGGCCTCTGTTTCTTCTCCTTGGAAAAGAATCCCCTTCATATATATATATATATATATATATATATATATGCCACACGAACTGTCCTGTCACAGAGGGAGCACCCAGAGTTGGTGCCAGGATCGAGACCAGGACAGGGTCTCGTAATAATGCCACTCCAAGAAAAAACCGGCACTCCGCTTGGTAAATTCAATTCAGTTTATTAAGCACACTGTGATTGCCAACGCGTTTCGAACATAAAGTTCCTTCTCACGGCGGTGTCAAACAATTGTCCCTTTTCACTTTCTATGTTTATACAATTTCGGTGTTGGTGATGCATGCTGGGGTATGTAGTTAATGCATTCATTTGAATAAAACTTTATTTCAAAAACCCTCTTAACTGTTCAAATGTTTCTGGTTTTTGCAGTGTTTGCAAGCGTTATGTGTATTTCAATAATTTGCACCATTGACTGACCAAACTGTTTGCATTCATAATGTTGTTGAAACACTAAACAATGTCAAAAGGTGTAAATTCTAACCATACATGCACAGTTATACACTGCTCAGTCGCAATCAATGCAAAAAATTAGTTAAATACTAACTTGAGGGGTTCATGTGAATTGCGCTGCATTCATTTCGTACTAAGGGCACTTAGTCCCGAATTGTACGTCTCACCATGCGACTCAATGGTGCAAATTATAGAAATACACATAACGCTGGCAAACACTGCAAAAACCAGAAACATTTGAACAGTTAAGAGTGTTTTTGAAATAAAGTTTTATTCAAATATATTTATTTAGGCGCTTGGACGCCTCCGGGCAGCAATTCGCGCTCTATAAATCCACATCCATTTCCATTTCCGTATGTGGAAACAGTTGTTTGGGTGAGTGAATCTCTTTATGGGTGTGGTGATGAGTAAATATATTTCTCAATGATATATTTCCAACAAACTAAAAATGTAAAAGGCAGTGTATGTGACAGTTCTTGTATATAAATAAGTATACATAATACTCAGTGATTGTATGAGTGATGTATGGATAACTGTATACTTGTAATACTGATTTCATAACACATTAAGGGGCCCATTAGGATGGCGGGCGGATCGCCCCCGCCAGGCTGGCGGTAGCCACCAACGGCCTGGCGGGGGCGATCTGCCCGCCATCCTTGCTGCAATGACCTCCCCGCCATATTAACATGGCTGGGGGGTCCGCGGCGGACGGAAAGACCGTCCGCAGCTTTTCTGCCCCGGTCGCAAAGGGGCGGAAAAGGATTTATATGGTGGCGGTGTCTATCAGACAACGCCAGCCATATCAGGATGGGCTTTGTCAGATGCCTTTCCGTGGTAGCAATGCCACCGCGGAAAAGCATGCGGTCTTCACTTTGGGGGCCCGTTACAGGCCCCCATGGTGAAGGCGAGGTGGGGGGTGCACATGAGGGGGTACCTGTGGTATCCCCTTCATTTGCATACACAATGCGGCAGGCACCGTGCCGTACCTGCCGCTTTTTGTATGCAAATGTATGACAAGCATTTCTAACATTGCGGCGGGTGCTGGTGTAAACACCGCCAGCCACAATGTTAAACATACATGATGCGCCCGCCACTGTGGCGGGCGCATCCTAAAACCCCCCACGTGACCCCCGCCCTTATGGCGGGCGATCCCTTTCCCCGATGGGATGTCGGGCGGACTAAGTCTGCCCGTCATCCTAATGACCCCCTAAGTATGAATCTATATGAATAAATAATGTGGTGTTTGTATAAGTGTATAGCTAAGTAAATGTAAGTATGATCTATTGTTTGCATAAGTGAGTAGGATGTCTGCATAAAGGAATAGGATATGTGCTGGTGTGTAATGTTGATGTAGGTATGTAAGTATATTTAATAGTGTTCTATTGATCTTTGGTAGCATGTATTAGTGAATCTATAGGTAAGTGTTTAGATGTGTGTGTAGATGTAGGAATCACTGAGTGGGTTTTTAGAAACTTGTACTGGTGTGTCAATGTTTCAAATACGGTACTTCATATTTTATAATGTTTGTTAAAAGATTATGCTACTGTATGATCAGGTGTATCAGCTTGTCACATGGATGATGTCATCAGTGATGTCATTTGAGATGTCATCAGTGATGTCATCAATGATGTCACTGACCATGTCATCAATGATGTAATATGTGACATCATCAGCAGTGGATTGCGGGCGTGCGAGATATAGTTAGTACAGCTAACTATAACGGGGGAATTTCAATGGGTTTATACGAGTGAAATGTCCAGCTAACTATAACACCCCTGAAACCTATGTTTTTTTCAGTGAATTTCTAAGGTTTTTTAAATACTAATTCCTAACTATAACTTATCTGAAACCTATGTTTTTTTCAGTGAATTTCAAAGGTTTTTTAAATGCTAATTCCTAACTATAACATGTCTGAAACCTATGGTTTTTTCAGTGAATTTCAAAGGTTTTTTTAAATGCTAATTCGTAACTATAAAATGTCTGAAACCTATGGTTTTTTCAGTGAATTTCAAAAAAAATGTAAATGCTAATTTGTAAATATTTTTTTTAATATTTTCTAACTACATTTTTTAAATCTTTTTATTTTTAGATGTTATTTTTTAAATTACATTACACATTTTGTAATTAAATTTTTTTACATAAAAATTTTTTTTTTTCATTATTATACATTGTTCATAATATACTTAAATTTTTTTTTTTTTTTTTTTATGGAGTTGCACAATGTTATCCTATGGGTAGAAATTCACTTAGCAGGTAAATAGTGTTATCGTTACCTTTTCTTACTCAGTGGTGGATCCTGGATACAGCACTGCTGCATCTCCTCTAAACGGTTAAAAGAATGCAAAGTACCAAAGAAGGGTGGTAGCCCACGTCTTTTTTTTATATCGCTAGAATGTGCGGATCATATGCGCACCCCGCCATTTTTCTCAAAAAAAGAAAAAAAAATAGGGGCCCTGGGAGACCTTGTGGGACCCCCTGAGGAGACCTAGAGGATCAGGGTGTGTCTACCCTCCCGCTTCTCACGTTTTAAACACACATTTCACATGCTTCTTCAGCCTCCCTTGTACGGAGACATAAAATGGCTGCCAACAGTTTCTAGTTTCGAATGTTGACAACCACTTGACAGCCAATTAGCCTTCAGCGCGTGATCGGAAGGGTGCGCTTATGGTACAATGACAATAAGCAGAGTATAGGTACTAGGCCTTGCCCAATTCCGGGGCATGGCTAATTATATATTATTATTTTAAGGAGAAGGGCTGCAAAGCCCCCCTCCTGAAGCCACTTCAAGGCCACGGGGACATCCGAACTCCATCTATGTATGTACCCCGTAGGAGTTGCCTTCACTTTGCGCATGCATGTTTGTGGTAGCGCATGCGTGTTACTGTTACGCATGTGCACAATACGTCCCACCGTCTGGCTATGTACCCCTAACGTATTTCATTTTATTTGCGCATGCTCAATTACAACATGCCCAATCACAGCTCTCACACCCAGTGACATCATACTCAACCATTCATCCTTCTGCAAACCATTTATAAGCTGCCAACCTTCTTGAACTTTTCCTATTCCGCAGTCACAGCCATTGAGAGTGTTCGTATCCACTTCTTCGTAGGTGAGCACTTTTTTAAGAGTAATTAAATTAATTAATCTGAACAATCTTTAAATACCGCATAAATGCAAATTTATGTACGATTTGGCAATGCTGTTTTTAAGCCTGTTTTCCTGCTTTTTTATATCGTTAAAGTTGACTTTGTAACTTTTGTTTCTGTCCAAATCCCTTATTCCTGGCGCGTTTGTTTAATTTGCCAAGCGCCACGTTGCCGCTCTTACAGCAGTGTGCTACGTGCTGTTCAAGTGAATGAGATGTAGTTTTTCTCGTGTAAGTAGTGTGTCACGTGCCCCATGCATTGCAAAAGTAATGTTTTTGGTAAAAGTGTATTTTAGCACGGTGTCCAGCTTTTATAATTTAAATATTTTGCCTTGGTAGGCGATGTTTCTGGGCAAATTACTTAATCCGGCCGCATATAATTTTTAAGTAGTGCGTCACGAGCTCCTTCCTCCCTATGCACTGCACATGTAATTGATTGGTCAATGTTGTATTTTAGCACGCTCTCCATGTTTTTTAATAACCTTAAACTTCATTTGCCCCCTGTTCTATCTCATTATACAGATATCTCAACCATGAGACGTACTGGTCGCCACAAGCTGTCCTGCCCATCCACTATACCACGTGGTGGTGAACAACGCGACGCACCAGATCCACTGACTGCTCTCCATATGTTATCAGCTGAAAATTTCAATGTAAATAAAGTGAGTGACCAATCTCGGCCTAACATTTGTATAATGCATTGCTATTTCCTATTTTGCTTGCCAAATATAACCACTGATAATTGCTTTTCACCCCCAATCTAATTGAGAACAAATGTTTTGATGTACATTTAAATTAATCTTGGACATCTGTACAACATATAAATTTTTAACTCTTTTTTCAGTTTGCAGAATGTTTGTTGCCGAGGTTGTAGAAAACTATATCCTCCTGTTCCAACTGATTACACCGATGTCTCAAATATAGCATTTACTAGTTGTCCGAAGCCATGCACATTCACAAATTTTTAACGGACAACCTTAAGGTAAATATTCACAATACGACTACTCGACGAAGTTAAAAAGTAACGGATATAAGTACTTGAGGGGTTTTTGGTGGCAGATAATCTCAAATTCACACTTCTACGAATGAGTCTGATACAGGGTGGATCTCTGTATAACTAATGGATAATTAGGTTTTAGATGGAATACAGAGCTCCCAACCTTCTTACTTTTTTCTTAAAGGGTTCCAAATTGGGGACGAATATTAAACTGTGCAGTAGAGGTTGATGGTGTTGCTCCACTGGTACTTGAGTCTCCTCATGAAGCAGGAGGAGCCTCTATCAATCTCCTTAACTCTTCCCTTGCAAAGTTGACCTAATTCTTAGTCTGCAAGTGCTTCCGCATACTTGCAGTTCCACACCAGTCCTCTTTATTGGGGTCTCCTCTTGAAAGCAGAACCTCTGATAATTGCTTTTCATCCCCAATCCTATTGAGAACAAATGTTTTGATGTACATTTAAATTAATCTTGGACATATGTACAACATATACATTTTTAACTCTTTTTTCAGTTTGCAGAATGTTTGTTGCCGAGGTTGAAGAAAACTATATCCTCCTGTTCCAGCTGATTACACCGATGTCTCAAATATGGTATTTACTAGTTGTCCGAAGCCATGCACATTCACAAATTTTTAACGGACAACGTTAAGGTAAATACTCACAATACGACTACTCGACGAAGTTAAAAAGTAACAGATATAAGTACTTGAGGGGTTTTCGGTGGCAGATAATCTCAAATTCACACTTCTACGAATGAGTCTGATACAGGGTGGATCTCTGTATAACTAATGGATGATTAGGTTTTAGGATGGCATACAGAGCTCCCAACCTTCTTACTTTTTTTCTTAAAGGGTTCCAAATTAGAGACGAATATTAGGCTGTGCAGTAGAGGTTGACGGTGTTGCTCCACTGGTACTTGGGCCTTCTCATGAAGCAGGAGGAGCCTCTCTCAATCTCCTTAAATCTTCCCTTGCAAAGTTGACGGGATTCTTAGTCTGCAAGAGCTTCCGCATACTTGCAGTTCCATATCAGTCCTCTTTATTGGGGTCTCCTCTTGAAAGCAGACTTGCATATGCGGCAAGTAACTTTTCTTGCATTCACCTTTTTTAAGACTTGTGAAAATTAATTTCAAAACATTCAATAAATACGGTGTCACTATGCATTGTGTCAAATGCTTTATTAAAAATATGCAGAAAATGTTACCTTTAATTGTTGTTAACGTCTTTACAAAAGAATTTTAAAGGAGAAAGTAGGAGATGAATAACAGAGGTACGACGTTATATCTCAAACTGCAAAAATTGATAAAAAGGGTGGACCAAAGTCTGCATGTACAATGCCAGTGGCAGCATTTCAGGCACACTGGAAACATTTAAAAATATATATATATCATCAAGTGTTACTTTGACTTATAATGTTTGACCTCATTTAGTCACATCAATCTAATTTTAAACACTAATTTTCATTTTTGTTTTACAGATTAACTACAATACTTTTTTGGGACTCCATATTATATGTTGTTTATTATATTGTTTTGTTAGTTATAGTTATAGTTATTTATTGTATTGTTATCTTTTAGTCATAGTTCCAGTTATTGTTTTAATAAAAGTTAACAAAAAAAGTACATACGTATGGTTTTTTTTCTGGGGGTAGCAGTCATCAATAGAAATTATATTTATAATTTGAAGTATAATTTGAAGCTAACTCATTAGAAACATAGAGTGATGAACTTTTAACCTCTGTGCTCACGTAAGGCAGAAAGCTGTTTGGGGGTAGGGTTAAAGTTATTGGCTGTACAAAAACCGTTATATTTACCCAGGATCTTCTACATCACAGAAAGGAAAGCAAAGTAAAATAAAACACTGTGTATCAGATTTAAACCCCCTTGCACCACTTTCGCGTCCAACCCCCCCACAACATTACAAATATGTGGGCTTCAAAGACCCCCCTCAAGCCCCGTGAACCACCACCCCCTGAAATGTGTGTATTACGGGACGCAAACTGCATGGTCTATGTTTATATTTATTCATATGCCACCTTGCGTGATGCACCACTAGGATACAGAAGGTCTTCAGCCCCAGGAGCCGCAGCGTCAACCTGACCGAGACCCGGGATAAAAGCTGAAAGATCAGAATCAGAGCCTAAATATCCCGAACCCGCTGTTCTGAGTGAAAAACCCGATACTGCGACGAGTCCAGAACCGCTCAGTTGAAGAGGAGCTTCTGTGAGGGGCACAGGTACGATTTCGGCACGTTGATGGACAACCCCAGCAGGTGCAAGAGGTGGACCGTAGTCTGGAGGTCGGAGACGACTGTCTGGGGCAAGCCCGCCTTCAACAACCAGTTGTCGAGATAGGGGAAGACTAGAACACCTGATCTGCGCACATAAGTGAATAAATATGTGAATTAATCTTTCTACTTTTCAACAAGACTATAGAATATTGTCCATATACCACGACAATCTGCATTTCAATATGCGTGGCATCTATATAAGAGATAGCGTACATTTTACAGATGAAGGAAACCGAGGCTTCCTCATGAACTTTAGACTTTGCATCGGTACTTACTTGTAATTACTAAAATCACTCAATAAACACAAGGGCTCTTCCTAGAACTCCCCAACATTTACACACATAAGCTCGATATATATCTCAAAAATACATGCTTGTTTTTTTCAGCGACCAAATGCGCAGTTCCTATGCGCATATCGCAACTTTTTTTGCAAAAAAATGTTCTTACTTTTTTTGCCCTACGGGTCCCTATGTCACCCTCTGAGCAGGTCTAGGGGGTCAGGGTGTGTCTAACCTGCCCCTGTTTACGTTTTGCCAACATATTTCACAGACTTCTTTACCCTCGCTTCGACCGAGGCAGAAAATGGCTGCCAACAGTTCCTGGTTTCGAATGTTTACAACTGCTTGACATCCAATTAGAATTCAGCGTGGAACGGTGCGCTTATCCTACGAAGCCAATCCGCGGATCCTCCGCGCCCATAGATATATAAATGACTTTAACCGTAATTTTCAAAGAAACTACTGAACAGATTGCCACCAGATATGCCAAAGGCACAAGTAGGAACTGAGGACTACCTCTCTGCCAAATTTGATGTAATTACATTCAGCCGTTCGAGCTGTAGCCGTGGCTAAAGGTCCTATGAGAAATTGCATGGGGAAAACGTATTTTGGGACCCCCTTTTTTTTCAGCCCCCACTTCACCAATCACCCCCATACTTTCAGGGAAGGCGTAGAACTGAGCTGGCCGAAAGTTTAGAAAATTTCTAGAAGATTCATCAATCGACGCCAAAGTTATTGGCAATAGAATTTTGCGGTTTTCCTATGGATAATAGGTCCTAACTATAACTACCTACTGGCGACCGCCAGTAGGTAATACCTATATATATATTCACTGAAAAAAACAAAGGTTACAGGGGCGTTATAGTTATGCTCAGATTTCACTGATACAAAACCAGTGAAATTCAGTTAGTGAGCTAACTATAACAAGCGCTCTTGCACTGCACTACTTAAGACCTCATGTATTACATCACACATGACATGTCAGTGACATCACTGATGACATCAGGTATGACATCTCAAATGACACCACTGATTACATCATCCAGTGACTGTTAGTGTTTTAAAAAAGTTTATGAGTGTTTGTATATATATATATATATATATAAATATATATATATATATATATATATATATATATATTACCTACTGGCGGTCGCCAGTAGGTATATATAGTTAGGATTTTTTCTCTATGGGATTTTTGAAAATTCTATGTCTAATAACTTTGGCGTTTGTGGACGGAATTGGCTGAAATTTTCAGGAAAATGGCACATTTTGTTTCTGAGCAGCCCTTGAAAATTTGGGGGGGTTCGTCAAGGGGGGGCCGAGAAAAAAGGGGGGTCCCAAAACGTGTTTTTAACATTGAGTTTTCCATAGGGCGGTTGGCCTCACTTTTAGCCCGAACGGCTGAATGGATTTGCACGAAACTTGGCAAAATTGTAGGGACTGGTAGCCCGATGTGCCTTTTGTAGGTCTCAATATATGTGCTACAGTGGATTTTGAGAAATTAACGTTTAAAAAAAGATATATATCTGTAACAGCGGACCGGGCAGCGCTCCAGGACGCGTACTTTTCGCGCAACGGAGCTTTGTGAAGCGAAGCTGATTGGTTCTCCGGCGTCTGTAAACATTCCAAACAGTCCGTAGCGGCCACCATCTTGTCTCTCGGTAGGATCGAGAGAGAAGAGGAGGCCAAAGCGAAGGGGCAAATGACCATAAGGGGGCATAGTAGATCCTCGCTGACCCCCTAGGTTTGATGTGGAGGTTTTAAAAGGGCCCCGCGGGGCAAAAAAAAAAAATAATAATAATAATCGAACGGCTGAATGGATTTGCACGAAACTTGGTAAAATATTAGGGACTGGTAGCCCGATGTGCCTTTGCTAGGTCTCAATATATGTGCTCCAGTGGATTTTGAGAAATTAACGTTCAAAAAAAGATATATATCTGTAACAGCGCTCCGCTTCGTGTACTTTTCGCGTTACGGAGGTTTGCGAAGCTGATTGGTTCTTCGGCGTCTGTAAACATTCGAAACAGTCCGTAGCGGCCGCCATCTTGTCTCTCGGTAGGATCGAGAGACAAGAGGAGGCCAAAGCGAAGGGGCAAATGACCATAAGGGGGCATAGTAGATCGTCCCTGACCCCCTAGGTTTGATGTGGAGGCTTTGAAAGGGTCTCGCAGGGCAAAAAAAAAATATACCGTTTTTTTAGTTTTTTTGCGTGGAGTGCGCCCGGTTCGCGAACCGGGAAGCGTTCTGGGGAGCGTACTTTCTTGAAAATTAGTGAAAAAAGTTAGAGTAAAATAATAATTGTGAGTGATCAGATGTAGGGTAGCTCTGAGAAGAGCTTTTGGGTTTATGGTACATTTAGGTACTTATAAGTAGGTACCAATGCACAGTCTTAAATTCAGAGTGAAAATTCTGTTGCCCTCATCTGAGAAGTGAACTCCATCTCCTCTGTAGATATCTTGCATGTAGTAACGCAAGTTATTGTTGTACAGGGAGCCCATTCCATGGTCTCTCATGTAAGCTGAAACAGATTTGTTTACATGCTTCCTCGATTTCTCAATTTGTGGACAAAATTGGTTCGACCACCTCCATTTTTGTCTTTGGCATATATTTGAATATACCAAGGCAGTCTGAGGAAAAAGTGCCATCAATTGCTCAAAGGTGTCCTTTAAAAGCATTTCCAGACCTACCCCAGTCAAAGTGCCCAAATCATTACCTCCACAGTGCACAATTAACAGGTCAGGTTTTGGCAAATGCATAAAGGTTTTCACCAATGGTATCAATTGGTGACATTTTAATCCTCTGTGGCCAAACCACTTAATTTCCACATCTTGTAAATTGAGGTTAGGTAAATTCCTGTTTTCAGCGTACCTTTGAGCCCAATAGATATAACTATGTCCAACAATCCAGACAGAAAACATGGCGAGAGAAGGTTCTGCTGCAGTCAGATGAAGTGTGGCAATGAAATGGCAGTTGAAAAAATGAGAGTGTAAAATGAAAAAAACTGAGGAGTTTCTGTGTTAATGAAGCAGTAAGAGTGATTGGTGGATTTTGATTGCTGAAAACAGAAAGTTAGTGTGCATGGATGAGTTCGTTGAAAGATGTATTTTGAGTGGCGAAGAAAAAAATCATTAAATGAAAGAATGCTCTGGATATGCAGGTGCACTGAGAGTTCAGAGTTCAATTGCAACATTGTTGTGTGAACTTGGAAACACCAGAGGTCTTGCAAGAGGTGGTTGCTATGCAGAAAAAGCAGAGAGGGGGCAGGGTTTTGCTTTGAAAAAAAGTGAGGGAAGAGTTTTGATTGGTGTGACATGAGAGATATGTGTGAGGAATTACAGCATTTCTGTGCTTTTGATAGCTGCAGACTCTGGAGTGCATACCTTTTGCTCTGCTGAAGACAAATTGGTGTGTTTCTGAGACTGTTTTGAAACTCAAAGTATGAATATATAAAAAAAAAGAAAATCGTTTTTGAGGTAAAGGAATGTTTTCAAAATTTATGTGCGCCATATGCCCCCAAATTTCTTTTTCGGGGGTGCAGCAGGGTGTTCTTGAGACACCCCTGCACCCTCGGAAAAATTTGTAATTTGCGATGAGGTAATTGCTAATCGCAAATTGCACCTTCATTCCTATGGGCCTCCTGCTGCATGGAAATGAATGGGTAATTTGTAATTAGCAAATAGGTCATCGCAAACTAGGAATGGTAAAGAATCGCTATTTATTCCTTAAAGTTCGCTATTTAGGAAATGCAAAAAACTTTGATGATACATATGGCGGTTCATCTCTAACAAGATAAGAAGCATAGGGATAGATTTATGATGACTGGCGCATCACCAGGGATGTGTTAGTCATTCTGTGCCGCTGTTCCGTCACCTATGGTGTGCTGCATTTACAATGCGGCGCATCATGGGGCAAAAACAGCACAGATGCGTGACGTATCTGTGCCGTAAAGGTGGCGCATTGCTGGAGTTGTATCGCAAGTGTGATGAAGCTCCAGCAAGGCTCAGGGGTGCCCCTGTCGCAGGGTTTCTGTTCTCACACAGAACTGTGGACAGAGGATTGGAACCTCGGCGAATTAGGGTGTCCCAGAACTCACCTTAGTAATCAAAACCCCTTAGCAAGCTAGGTACAGTGTCACATTGGATATAACAAACTCTCAATGTTTAGACAATCCAGAATATGAACTTATAGTACCTCAGGATACGTGGAACTCATGAATAGTCGGTCGTTATATATTTCTTAGAAACCAGAACATGGAGTTAAGAAGAACACATGTGTATTTGAAATGTTTATTTACTAATGCCGTCTTCTCAGGCGTAGTATCTTACATAATACAAGTACACATATTATCAGTAGCAAAATTACCAGCATAGTTACTAGTACATAAAAAGCGAATGGTGACAGTATGTTAACATGCTGTAAATGAATAAGAGTTAGCAACACTTATAAGCAGCCGCGGGCCGTGGAGGGAGTTACGGTGGGGCAGGGAGGCGGGGAGGGGCAGGGTGGAGAGGGCTCCACCCTGCCCCTCCCCCTCCCCGCCTCCCTGCCCCACCGTAACTCCCTCCACGGCCCGCGGCTGCTTATATCTCACCCTCCCTAATACACATATTATATTATTTGCTAAGAAGGTCTCTTTGTGTTGGTTTAGGGCGTGCCCATACTTTAGTGTCTTAGATTTGAAGGAATCACATCAGCATACACCAGCTCTCTCTTCATGTGAACCGCATCAACTGTTGTGTATGTGTGTTCGGCAAAGCAATATAAAACCCGCCTCATGCCCAGAATTGGCAGAAGTTGCACTTATGTTATGAGTATGAAGTCGTGGAGATCAGACCTCATAACAATTCTGTATCGTGTTGTTCTTGAAACTTCAGCACTCGCTGTACAGATATAGTTTAACAAGCAAAGCAGATAGTAGAGCAAGAACATATTATTCTCATGTAAACCACGATGAACTACTAGGTTGAAAGCTAAAGCAACAACTAAGTGTCGTGTGCAGAAGTTGCAAAAAAGGAAAAATGGCGTTTAAACCGGTAATGAGCCCATGCTAACTTAACACGGTGTAAAGATATCCAGGACCTAGATGACACCTCCCCATGATCCGGAAACGAACTGAATAAGATAATAGAAGTGCCATCTCATGAGAGCAGATTGCAAGTTTATATGTGGACGGTCCGCAAGGTAAAGCATTAAAAACTAGGAAAATTTAATGCTAAAGAAAAATAAAACAGCCAAGTACTTTATCGAGTCTTAAGCCAATAGGCAAGCTAAATGATAAAAACTTGACAAATAAGTCAATGAATTGTCAATGAAATGCTAGTACTCAGCATATCAAACATGAAAAAGGTCTATGACATAACTGTGTATGCAAAATAAGCTGCAACAGCCTCCAATAGGAAGTCACCGTGTTCATCCGAAAAGAGTTCAGCCATCCAATTTAAAAGCGGAAAAGAACATACGTGCTCTCCCAGCACCGGATCCTCTATCACCATCAGAGGACAGCTCGGTGGGTTTTCAAGAAAGCTCTGTTCCAAGAAAGACTGTGTTGCCGCCAGTAAATTCCAGGGACCAATTAGTCCATGCATCAATGCCACAGCCATAATCCTTTCGCCAGGACAAACCAACTCGTGAGTAATGATAGGAGTCATCAGCTGATTAAAGTCGACGTCAGGAGAAACCGGTCCGCAGAGACACAAATCAATGGCCCAATCGAAATCACAGGTCAGGCAGTGAAATACAGGCTGGACACAGGTGAAGTAGGAGAATCGAAAAGATAATCCATATGCCGTGCTTAATATCGCCAACGGCATTGTGCCATAATATTCTAGCATGCGATTGCGGAACAGTGTCAGCAGCTGCAGGGCGGGAGCTTGCACAGGAGGGACATCCATATTTAAAAATGTAAAAAAGCACAAGAGCGTCCGCTGGTAATGCAAGTAAAAATGGGAATCCACGAAGCAGAGTGGAAAAAATAGAATGAAAGAAAGCAGGGATGACTCCAAAGATTTTCTCAAATGAAGTCACGAGACCACTGGTAACAACTTTAAAAAAGTGCGCCAGGGCCTTTGTGGAGGACGCGTTAAAGATAGTCCGAACCATCTTGCTGAAATGGAAAGGCAAATCTGTATTGAAAAGGGTCTGCACCTGTGTACGGGTGTTCGCTATGTGAAGCACGAAAGTTTCACGGGCCGAACTCAAGGCCACCTCTCTCTGAGACAAAAGAGCTCTTATTCTTGCCATGCCGTTGAAATCTGCTCCCAAGGTTGGTATTTGTGGCGAGATTGAAAACTCCCTATGTTCATGTGTGGGAGGAAATAGAACATTTCTGCAGCAAATAACCCGTTCACTTACTGTTACGATAAAAGGAATACTTTTAATTAACCCAGAACAATCTTCATTATTGAGCATCAAATAACTACCATTTTCCAACAACTTGAACGTGGGGATGATAGCAGGAACTGGCGTGCCTTGCAACACGCAAGCCATATTTGGTCGGTGTTTGTTGCATGAACCGTGTAACTGTATGTGCCTACACATTAGTGAATGATGTGGCGTCTCAGTGCATTCCTCTCCATTCAGATAAACTTCTTGATCATCTTTGAAACATCTGTATGTGTATGGAAGCGACCAGACCTCATGAAGAAAAGCACTACCTAAAGGTTCATAACGACCTATTGGTATATATTTCATACAATTTGAAAACTTATATAAAGCAAAAGGCAGCGTTATTAAACCGTGGATAAGGCACGTTGCCAAAAAACCCGCAATCCTCTGCTGATGATGTCACTGAGCATGTCATGAATGATGTAATATGTGACATCATCAGCAGTGGATTACGGGTAATAGTATCTCTAGTTTACTCCCTTATAGCTGTCTTTCTTTTAACATAAGTGTCTGTTTCCTTCCCTTATACTTACTGTTCTTTTTTTTTTTTTTTTTTTTTGGTTCACTTCCGGTTCGCGTACCGGCGTGCGAACTGGGAAGCGAACTACGAGAAATAGAGGTTGGCACAGTTCCAAATATTGTACCAATTTTTTAATAACGGGGAGGTAGTTCTGAAAAGAACTTTTTTTTTATTGTTTTTGTTGTTTTATATTTTTTTTATTATTTTTCTGAACATTTTTTTACTTTTTTTGAATTTTTCTGAACAGTTTTATATTTTTTGGGGTTTTTCTTGGAGGGGGCAATGAAAACGATTCATTGTAAAGGGCTCAACAGGAGCAACAAAACAAAAAAAAAGTATTTATTATTTTGGGCGTTTCGTACAAACTTGCATATGATAGTCAATAGCTCTGTTGATCAGAGTGATGCTTCTTTCTCCGTAGCAAATGAATCCATCGCAATGTACGCAGACGTGTTTTACTTCACCAAATCTCATTTGTATATTTGGCACTATCTCCCTGCCCTCTGGTCCCGTTACTTCCGGTACAACAGATCTTCTGGCCATAATAGGGAGATTATCTAGGTCGTTCCGAAACTGTGCAGCACTGTAGTTGTTAGGATGCCACCTAGTCATATGGCGATGCATTGTGTAGTTTCCGAAACTGTATTTTTTCTCGGTCCCTCTGGACAGTCTATCTTGACATATAAGGCAAGTTACGTATCTTGCATTTACTTTTTTCTGACCTTTGGGAATTTTAAAAAATTGCCAAATGAAGTTTTCTTTCCGGTGAGACGTCCTGGGCTCCTCAGGCAAAAACTGCCTCTCTTCGTGCTCGTCGTCCTGTTCCTCTTCTTCCTCTTCTTGTTGAATTATAACTTGAGCAGGTGGTCCACTCTTCCTTGGATGTGGTGGAGGTGGTGGGGAAGCACCAGCTGAAGCTACTAAAGAAGCCATTGCTCACTGGTAACAAAGGGTCTTTCTCTCACAATGATGAAAGTCAGAGTGAGGAAAGAAGGAGGGATTTTCATCATTTGGGAAAAACAAGAGTTCTCAACCAATGAAAAGTGTTCATTTTATATTATATGACCTAGTCTTACATCATTAGGAAACCAAAAGTGAAATGAACCAATGAAAAGTGTTATTACCAAGTCACATGACCTGCTGTGTTTACGTTAAGCGCTTTGCAGGGCCTCCCGGTTTGCTTCCAGAAACCTGCGCTTTGCGACTCGCTTCGCGTACCAGTTCGCTAACGTAGCACGTCATATGACGTATCACGCGACAACGTGAAACGTCATGCGGACGGGAGGCGTCACGATGTTGTTTTCTAACGCGGCAGTTGCGGTAAAGAAACGTTTACCGGCTCGCGGTCTATTTCGCGGCATCAAGGTCAGCTAACGGGAAGCTTCCCGATTCGCGAAGCGGGAACGAAGAAAAAAAAATATTAAAAAAAAAAATTATTCATAAACATATAAAATATATTTTTGGATTTAAAGAAGAATACATTTTACAGCTACAGATATTAGCTGTTAAAAAACCAATGAAATTCACTGAAAAAACCATAGGTTATAGACCATATATAGTTAGGAATTAGCATTTACAAAACCTTGAAAATTCACTGAAAAAACCATAGGTTATAGACCATATATAGTTAGGAATTAGCATTTACAAAACCTTATTTTACTCACACAAAACCATTGAAATTCCATATATAGTTAGTTGCACTAACTATATATCGCGCACCCGCAATCCACTGCTGATGATGTCACATATTACATCATTCATGACATGGTCAGTGACATCACTGATGACATCACTGATGACATCTCAAATGACATCACTGATGACATCTCATTTGACATCAATGACCACATCACTGATGATATCATTCATGTGACAATACAATGCCTCTCCTCACATTTTAATATAACCTCTGTTTCACCCAGTGTTAAATACAGAGTATAATTTTTGAAACCATTGACACACCAATACTAGTTACTACATACGCACTCACTGATTGCTACGTCTACACACACCTTCACTCATTCACCCATACAATCATTCATACATACAATCACTCATCTTTACAACACTATCATATGCACTCATACACCTATACAGACACTCACAGTCTGCCACTCATCCATGGAGTTACTCACACACCTAGTCAGTCCTGTAAAGAATCAATGACACTTCCATTTTCTTGTCTATACAGTTAAACATAGAGCACCTTACATTTTCAAACATATACTAACACATACTTACCTTCTTATACAATCATTGATACAAGTACACATTGATCTGCACAGAGTCACACACCTCCCAGCTAGCCACACACACACTCAGTCTCCCATACAAATACTTGGGCAATCAATCAATAACCCATATAGTTAGTCATATAGCTACTGATCAACACATGCAGCAGTTTACAGAACAACAGACATAATGATGCACAAATTAAGACAGTTTAGTCACTAACCCATGCACTCAGTGAGACACATTTAATCACTCACTCATACAGTCAGTCATGCACCTACTAAATCCTTCGTCCAGACACTTACACATCCACTCATTCTTCAATATGTAAGACATATTTAAACTTTACAGAAACAAAAAATCACTGGATGTTGTTATCAGTGATGTCATCAGTGATGTCATTTGAGATGTCATCAGTGATGTCACTGACCATGTCATGAATGATGTAATATGTGACATCATCAGCAGTGGATTGCGGGTGCGCGATATATAGTTAGTGCAACTAACTATATATGGAATTTCAATGGTTTTGTGTGAGTAAAATAAGGTTTTGTAAATGCTAATTCCTAACTATATATGGTCTATAACCTATGGTTTTTTCAGTGAATTTTCAAGGTTTTGTAAATGCTAATTCCTAACTATATATGGTCTATAACCTATGGTTTTTTCAGTGAATATATATATATATCCACCACCAGTCCTGCCCTCTTAATAAAGAAACAGGTCCGACACATGCACTGGGACCAATCCAGGAAACTTTATTGGCACCATCAAGAAGACACAGGTAAGTTAAACACGTGGCAGACGCGTTTCGGCATTTTGCCTTAATCATTGCCATTTCAGTGTTCTTTACTGTAATTAGCGTTAGGGGTCCATGCTGCTAATCACACTCCCACTGGAGCCTGGTTCAATCCAGTTTTGGAGGCATCACTCTTTTACCACCTCCCTTGTAATCCTCGCAATGCTTGATGGTCTATGTGGTCCCCACACCACTGTGTCGATTTTAAAACATCCGCCAACAGAATTTTGTAGTAATTCTCGGACTTAGATCTCATGTCGAGTCCGGGCACTGATTTCGCCCCAGATACTTCAGCTCTCGATTTCAACCACATACTGCTGCGGGATATCTTCCATGGCGGCAATCATCTCCCGGATTTAGTCCCAGTCCAGCACGGATTGTGCTGCTCTCTCTCTCTCTATATATATATATATATATATATATATATATATATATATATATATATTTATTACCTACTGGCGATAGCCAGTAGGTATATATAGTTAGGACCTAGCTACCATAGGAAATCCGCAACATTCTATTGGGAATAACTTTGGCGCCGGTTGAGGAATTTGCGTGTAACTTTCCAAAATTTTGGCCAGCTCTGCTGCGCTCCTTCCCTGAAAGTTTCGGGGAGATTCAGGAAGTGGGGGCTGAGAAAAAAGGGGGGTCCCAAAACGTGTTTTCCCCATGTTAATTTCCATAGGACGTTCTGACAAGGCTACAGCCCGAACCGCTGAACGGAATTACACCAAACTTGGCAAAATTGTAGGGACTGGTACGCAGAAGTGCCTTTGCTATATTTGGTGAAAATTGCTCCAGTGGTTTTTATGAAAATTAACTTCAAAAACACATATATATCTGGGCGGAGCCTAACCACACATCTCATCGTGAGATCTGATTGGCTGTCAGCACTTCATCCAAGAAGTGTTGGCAGCCATCTTGGGACCAATATACAGGATAGCACCTCATTAAAAAGCATTGTAGTTAATAGAGGGTTTTAGGACTTTAGTTACATTATAAATTATTTGTTGATGGTACCATGCTCATTTTAGGAATTGTGGTGTGTTCTAAGGTGATTTTACCATGTGAAAAAGCCTTCTGCTGGGATATCATGAATCATCTTTGAAAGAAAACTATTATCTCATGCTTTTCCCACAGTGGATTGGAAGGGGATCTATAAGCTAAACTGAAAGCATATTTTCTGTAAATTCACATTATCTTTCTCAGTCATGTGAGAATGAAGTCTGACATTCTCAGTAAAACATGTACATCCAACAAGGACAGAGACTGTCAGTTGATTCCTTTGTGTTCTACTGCAGCCTCCTAGAGTGTTCTAAAGATCAACTAGAGTGCTAACAGTCCTACTTATTACAAAGGTATGGCACACCTGAAGCCATCTTGATTGGAATAAAGTGGTAACTCTTAAAACATTTAATTTAAAAAGGAACAAAATGAGGGGGTATATTTTGCCATAGAAAGTATGATTAGTGCTGCAGAAAGAAAAATTAGGGCACATTTTGAGTGACTTCCCAAATCCTCTTCTATTTCATTAAAAAATTCTGACATGCAGTCTCCCAAGATGGCCACCAGAGACAAAAGAGCCCAAATATAGCCCAAATATCACCCTGATTTAGCCCAAGTATAGCCCAATGACAGAATGTCCCAGAGTGTTCTAAAGAACAACTAGAGCGCTAACAGTCTTACTTATGGCAAAAGTATGGCACACCAGAAGCCATCTTGATTGGAATGAAGTGGTAAGTCTGAAAACATTTAATTTAAAAAGGAACAAAATGAGGGGGTTCATTTTGCCATAGAAAGTATGATTAGCAGCAGACTTCCCTGGTGAGCAGTAGCTTTACTACAGTGATCTAATGAGCAACTAGAGTGCTAACATTCAGAATTTATGGCAAATGTGTGACACATCTGAATGCCTTCTTGATGGAACCAAAGTAAACAAGCATTGAAAATGCAATAGATCTCGCCCTCGTTTAAGTTAAAGCCATTCTGTTTGTAATGAGGTGGCTTTTTAGCTTTGCTTTTATTAGTGTTTTTAAAACTTTCATGTAAATAACATGCATATGTATGCATATATGTATATGTATGCATGCATTTATATTTGTATTTATATAGATATGCCGATTATATATGTTTATATATGTATGTATGTATGTACGTCCACAACCGACGTGCTCAGGAACCGTGATGAGCGTGCGGATGCAATGTTTGCCAATATGCCGGTATCTTCTGTGACCGGACAACAGCATAATGTGCAAGCTACGGAGGTGAAAGATATCAAAAGCTTACTGAAGAAACTGGAAAAACTTCAAAAAAATGAACTAACAAAATGGTGGGAACGAAAATCTTTGGAAAAGTATAAAGAGGCAGGACGAGTGCCTAGAGGATTACGTGTCTTAATTGCACCTTCTTTTGACAAGCCAAATCCTTTAATGCTAAAAGAATGGGCTACGAACAATTTAGAATGTTCCATAAACATGGTTATAATGCTTGTCAAATATGCTGAGATTGACAGAGTGGAAATAGCGGCAGAAATTGAACTGTTAATTGCTGAACTTGATGCTTTAGATCAAAAGATGCGGTTAAAAAAGGAAGAGATGATATACAAAGACGCCTTGACAAACATGAGAGTACTATAATGAATCGCAAAATAACTAAGTTTGCGCGTGACAAACGCGATTATGAGACTGGACGTATTTTTACCTTTGCCAAGCGCTTCGATAATGTTAAAAAAGTGGCAATGAACAAGGTCCAACCACCTCTAATCTCTGTGAATCAAGGTACTCTATCTAATGCCGCGTCAAGCTCAGGATCAAGTCTCTTATCTAGTAATGCGGATTCAATCTCAGAAGAAAATGGGCAACATTTAAACCTGTCAGAACCCCAAAGCTTCACCCCCTCGGAGGAATTGGGGTTTATGATAGAGGACCGGCGCCAAACACTCAGGTCATGGGCACCCTAAGCGCAACCTCAAAATGCTGCAGAAGGAACAAACAGCGCAAAGAGAGGAGGAAAGCGCGGAGGATTCAGGAAAAGAAACTGAATATGCCTGTGAGCCAGTCAATCAATGTGGACATTCCATCTGTCAACACTGTTGTAAATATGACTGAGCTAGAATTAAATGCTGCAGAATTACAGTTGCTGTCTTTGGGACTTTCTTTCTGCCCAAAAAATTACTTTAAATATGTACAATCTCGTATTGACATTTTTAAGTTTATCAGAAAGTTAAAGCTTATTAAGTTCCACAAATTAAAGAAAGCTAATGTTAAAGCTACAGTGATTTCTGCTGAAAACCAGCCCAGCACTCGTTTTCAAGTAGCTGATATACCTGCACTTCGTATAGCGAGTAGTTTAACAAATGATAATGATGAAGGTGGTCTTGGCACACAGGAAGATCTTCTAGGTATGGGTATATCGACTTCTAATGCTGCTCTCACTCCCTTTCGCCCAGCGTCTACTTTTCAATCAATCAATCAATCAATCATGGCATTTACATAGCGCACTGCTCACCCAGAGGGTCTCAAGGCGCTAGGGGGGGGGGGGTGGGGGGCCGCTACTGCTCGAACAGCCAGGTCTTGAGCTTCTTCCTGAAGGAGAGGTGATCTTGGGTCATGCGGAGGTCGGTAGGGAGGGTGTTCCAGGTCTTGGCGGCCAGGTAGGAGAAGGACCTTCCTCCTGTTGTCGCTCTTCGGATGCGGGGGACGGCGGCGAGGGCGTGGTTGGTCGATCGGAGGTGGCGTTTGGGAACGTAGAAGTTGAGGCGGTTGTTGAGGTAGCTCGGGCCTTGGTCGTGTAGGGCTTTGTGTGCGTGGGTGAGGAGACGGAAGGTGATTCTTTTGTTGACGGGAAGCCAGTGCAGGTCTCTCAGGTGTCCGGAGATGTGGCTGCGTCGGGGGATGTCGAGGATGAGTCTGGCTGAGGCGTTCTGGATCCGCTGGAGTCTTTTCTGGAGCTTGGCGGTGGTTCCGGCGTAGAGGGCGTTGCCGTAGTCCAGTCGGCTGGTGACGAGGGCCTGGGTGACCGTCTTCCTGGTCTCGGTGGGGATCCACCGGAAAATCTTTCGTAGCATGCGCAGGATGTTGAAACAGGATGCGGAGACGGCGTTGACTTGTCTGGTCATGGAGAGGGAGGAGTCCAGGATGAAGCCCAGGTTGCGTGCGTGGTCTGTCGGTTTGGGTGCGGTGCCCAAGGCGGGGGGCCACCAGGAGTCGTCCCAGGCGGAGGGCGAGGAGCCCAGGATGAGGACTTCCGTCTTGTCTGAGTTCAGTTTCAGGCGGCTGGTCGACATCCACTCGGCTACCTCTTTCATCCCTTCGTGGAGGTTGGTTCTGGCGGCGGCGGGGTCGTTGGTCAGGGAGAGGATCAGCTGGGTGTCGTCGGCATAGGAGATGATGTTGAGGTTGTGCTGGCGTGCGATGGCCGCCAGGGGGCTCATGTAGACGTTGAAGAGGGTGGGGCTGAGCGAGGAGCCCTGAGGAACGCCGCAGATGACTTCCGTGGCTGCCGATCTGAACGGTGGTAGGCGGACTCTCTGTGTCCTTCCTGCGAGGAAGGAGATGATCCAATCCAGTGCCTTCTCCTGGATTCCGATGTCGCTGAGGCGCTGCACTAGGGTGCGGTGGCAAACAGTGTCGAACGCCGCGGAGAGGTCTAGGAGGATGAGGGCCGCTGTTTCACCGTTGTCCAGCAGGGTTCGGATGTCATCTGTGGCAGCCATGAGGGCGGTCTCGGTGCTGTGGTTGGCTCGGAAGCCTGACTGTGAGGGGTCGAGGGATCCATTCGTCTGTCATGGCAAGAGATGCCATAGACATTTTTGGCGACTGTGTGATTAGTGATCTTAAAGTTCTCCATAAAAAATGTATTTCAATGAACAAAAAGATTCAGTATAGAGAACAACAATATTTCCGCCTAATGGACAAACTTTCTAAAGAAAAAAATGTCATTATCAACAAAGCAGATAAAGGCGGCAATATTGTGTTATGGCCTAGAGACGCTTACCTGGAAGAGGCTAGAAAACAATTGAGTGATATTCAATGTTATAAGCAGGTAGCCTTTCAAATCCTTTTGAAAGTAAAAGATCAAATTTTTAAAGAACTATCTAAGTGGAAGAGGGAAAGTTTAATCGATAAGGATTTGTACAATTTTTTAAGAACAGAGCATCCTATTACTTCAACTTTGTACCTACTCCCTAAAATTCATAAACAGATTACCCCAGTGCCTGGGCGTCCAATTATATCGGCCCAAGGCAGTTTACTTGAAGCAATGTCTAAGTATGTTGACTTTTTTCTTCACGACTATGTAGCCGCTCTGCCCTCTTTTATTCGTGATACAGGACACTTTTTGGATAAACTTAAAGATGTTATTTGGGAGGATGGTTATCACTTGTTAGTGATGGACATCTGTTCCTTATATACAAGTATCAACCACAAAGACGGCTTGAATGCTATTAAATTCTTCCTGTCCAATAGAAATATTTGTTATAATGAGCATAACAAAATGTTACTCCAGATGACAGAAATATGTTTGACTAACAATTTCTTTATTTTTAATAAGGAGCTGTTTCACCAATTAAGGGGCGTCGCTATGGGGGCGTGCTTCTCTCCTAGCTATGCGTGCTTGCACGTTGGCTGGTGGGAGAAGCACGTCCTCATGCAAGCCCATAAAGATGACTTCTCTGAACATGTCATCAGATGGTGGCGGTTTATTGATGACTTGTTCGTCATATGGAAAGGTACTAAACAATCAGCTATGGATTTTGTCAGGAAGATTAATATCAATTCCCTCAATTTGGAATTTACTGCACAGGTCAGTGATTCTAAGGTAGAATTTTTAGATGTAGAGGTATTCATCGATCAAAGTAAGATTTGCACTAAATTACATCGCAAAGTAACAGCTGGTAATTCCATTTTACACACCAGTAGTGCTCACCCTAGACACCTCATAAAAAGTATTCCCTATGGTGAGTTTTTACGTATTAAAAGGATTTGTAACAGAAAGGAGGACTTAGACATTTGTCTATATGAAGCCAAGGAAAGATTTTTAAACAGGGGTTACAGTGCCAAAGATCTACAGTGGGCCCTGGACAAATTAAATAGATCTGAGATAACAGAGGTCAATGAGGTAACTGATGAGACTCAGGCAGTGATAACCGCTCCTACACCGGTAAGGCTAATTACTACCTATAGTAGTCAAGAACAGGACATCAGGAGAATTGTGAATAGGCATTGGTCTATTCTTCATACTGATATTGTCTTATCGCCAGAACTACTCAATCAGCCTACTGTCACCTTCAGAAGAGCACCATCTATGCGTGATGCTCTAGTTAAAACCAGTCCTGAAGTGACAGATAAAAAGAACTGGTTGACCGACAAGAGAGGTTTTGTAAAATGCTTCTCTTGTCGTGCTTGCAAGTTCGGTATTAATAGACAATCCTTTGTTGACCCCTTTTCAGGAATACCCAATAAGATCAATGGTTACTTTACCTGTAAAACTGACTACGCGGTATATGTTCTTGAATGTACATGTCAATTATCATATATCGGTAGTACCAAACTCCCCGTGTTCAATAGGATTCTGCAACATTTGCGAGCAATTGTGAATTCTGATCCATCTTATCCAGTTGCTCGCCATTTTAAGCTTGTACATCGAAATAAATTGGATGACCTAAAATACTATGTAATTGACTCTATTCCAAAATCAATACGTGGTGGTGACAGAGAGAAAAAGCTCCGCCAGTTAGAGAGTAAATACATAGTGAGATTAAATACCAAGATACCTAATGGTTTGAACACAGGAGAAGATATGGTTAATTTTCTATGAATATAGTGGTTTTCTTGGTTTTTGATTATGGGATTATTTCAGATATTTACCTGGTATTGGGCTCAATATCAGGTATTGTTTTTGTACTGAATCATTACCTACATTATGTCTACAATATGTGAAGCTCCTTTAACATAGATGTTATATATGTGTGTATATATATGAATTTAGTTTTTTTAAAAGGTAAACTTATGAATTTTTTAATGTAATGGATTTTTTATATACCTTTAATTGTATATTACCTATTAGGTCGTCTAGTTTTTTCTAGCTTGACTATGGGGTTTTCTAAGAGAGGTTTATCAATCTATTATGGATTTGTTGATATTGATTAGCACCTTATCATGATTCCACTAAAATTGCCTTAATGATTTTATTCTACATTCTGATTTTATACACATATATATTTATTTATCTATTTATTAATTGTGAATTGATCCTTTTACCTTTTCAAGTTTCAAATTATAATAGCATTAATATGTTTGATGCAATATTCATCTCTTTTGCCATGTATTTGACTGTTTGATAAATTGCATCCGCACTTTCATATATTTTAACTTATCATTTATGAAAGGTTGTAATCAACCACATTTTCTTATTCACACTAATGGGTTTTTACTATGATCAATTGTGGTTAAAATCGTGCAATATTGTCAGTCATATTTAGTGATTAGGACTTGGGCACTTGCCCCGGATTTCTTTCCTTCACTTTTAAGATTTAATACTTTTTAATATTCTGCTTTTAAAATAATGAAGTAGATGTATTTAAATTATGTTGAACAATGTATAATATGTATTGTTGGACATTTAGGACAGAATTTGGTTTTGCACGATTGTACTATGCACTTTACTAATGTTGACTAGTCTGTTTACCCTTTTCATGTTAAGAATGGGAGGGTTTTCACACTGATTCATAGTATTTAAGGGTGGAGTTTTTCCTGACACGTCATGTGATCAAGGCCGGGGCAACCCGGCTGAAACGCGTCATGTTGTGAGAGGCTTAAATAAAACGCACTGAAATTCTACAACCTTGGTGGTGGTCCGTTCCTGTTTGAAGGAGTTCGCTTTTTCCGTTACAGGATTTGGTTTCCGTATATATATATATATACGCATACATAAATGCATATGCATATATATATGCATATACATATGTGTATATGTGTGCATGTAGAGAAAGGTAGAGAGGTAGAGGTGTAGAGGTAGAGAGGTAGAGGTAGAGAGGTAGAGACTAGTAGAGAAAGAAGTAGAGAGAGGTAGAGAGGTAGAGAGAAGAGAGTGAGTAATAGAGTAGAGAGTGAGTAGTAGAGAGTAGAGAGCAGTAGAGTGAATAGTAGAGTGAGTAGTAGAGAGTAGTAGAGAGTGAGTAGTAGAGAGTGAGTAGTAGAGAGTGAGTAGTAGAGAGTAGTAGAGAGTAAGTAGTAGAGTGAGTAGTAGACAGCAGTAGAGAGTGAGTAGTAGAGAGTAGTAAGGAGTGAGTAGTAGAGATTAGTAGAGAGTGAGTAGCAGAGAGAGAGAATAGTAGAGAGTAGTAGAGAGTGAGTAGTAGAGTGAGTAGTAGAGAGTAGTAGAGAGAGAGTAGTAGAGAGTGAGTAGTAGAGAGTAGTAGAGAGTGAGTAGTAGAGAGTGAGTAGTAGAGAGTAGTAGAGAGAGAGTAGTAGAGAGTGAGTAGTAGAGAGTAGTAGATAGTGAGTAGTAAAGAGTGAGTAGTAGAGAGAGAGTAGTAGAGAGTGAGTAGTAGAGAGTAGAGTAGTAGAGAGTGAGTAGTAGAGATTAGTAGATAGTGAGTAGTAGGGAGTGAGTAGTAGAGAGAGAGTAGTAGAGAGTAGTAGAGTAGTAGAGTAGTAGAGAATGAGTAGTAGAGAGTGAGTATTAGAGAGTAGTGGAGTAGTAGAGAGTAAGTAGTAGAGAGTAGTGGAGAATATTCCAAAGTTTGGCACAGCACCACTTGCACAATAAGTCCAATCAAATCATATCACTTAGAGTCCTTATTGAAGCGCTGAATCTTGGTGTATATTCAAATGCTTTTATTTTCCTTAAGTTTATGTACCTCAGCCAGCTGACGCGTTTCGTTCTGTACAACAGAACTTCTTCAGGGCGTTCTTATTTCCTTCAAATTATGTTGGTATCCTGTTGTCATATAACTAGATATTTCTTCCAAATGTTAGACGAGACGTAAGTACATTCTTATTCAAAGTGACTAGGTATCAATTTTACCCACACAATTCGGGCAGACTTGAGTAATTTATAGCATCCTCAAAGTCAGTCTTTCAAAAATTCCAAAGTATAGGACATGATAATCCAAATCCAAATGTTTCTCAAGAAAAGTCATTTTCAATCGTTCGGAATTTTGGCGTTTGGGCAGATATGACCCAGGGACCCCCAGTATGCAAGGAGAATTAGTCCCCCCTCTGCAAACGTGCCAGTGGCCTGCATTGCAGAGAGGTGTAAAAAGAGGCATAGCCTCATTACACCTCTGTGCAATGCAGCCCCCTGGCGCATACTGGAGGTTCCAGGTGGGCTAGTTGGCCCCCAGGGACCCCCAGTATGCAAGGGGAATTAGTTCCCTCTCTTCAACCATGCACGGGGGCTGCGTTGCAGAGAGGTGTAAAAAAGGGTGTGGCCTCATTACACCTCTCTGCAATGCAGCCCCCTGGCGCATACTGGAGGCTCCTGGTGGGCTAGTTGGCCCCCAGGGACCCCCAGTATGCAAGGGGAATTAGTTCCCCCTCTGCAAACGCGCCAGGGGGCTGCGTTGCAGAGAGGTCTAACAAGGGGCATAGCCTCATTACACCTCTGCAATGCAGCCCCCTGGCGCATACTGGAGGTTCAAGGTGGGCTAGTTGGCCCCCAGGGGCCCCCAGTATGCAAATGGAATTAGTTCCCCCTCTTCAAACATGCACGGGGGCTGCGTTGCAGAGAGGTGTAAAAAGGGGCGTAGCTTCATTACACCTCTCTGCAATGCAGTCCCCTGGCGCATACTGGAGATTCCTGGTGGGCTTTCAGGTCTTATATAGTTAGGAATTAGCATTAAAAAAAACTTTGAAATTCACTGAAAAAAACATAGGTTTCAGGCCTTATATAGTTAGGAATTAGCATTTAAAAAACCTTGCAAATTCACTGAAAAAACCATAGGTTTCAGGCCTTATATAGTTAGGAATTAGCATTTAAAAAAACCTTTGAAATTCACTGAAAAAACCATAGGTTTCAAGCCTTATATAGTTAGGATCCAGCATTTAAAAAACCTTCAAAATTCACTCAAAAAACTATAAGTTTTAGGGTTGTTATAGTTAGCTGGAACAATGGATTCAAATATGATACTCTGTATTTTACAAAGAGTGATGAAAGATTTTACTAGTGTATGAAAAGGTGTATGTGATTGTCACGTGGATGATGTCATCAGTAATGTCATCAGTGATGTCATTTGAGATGTCATCAGTGATGTCACTGACCATGTCATGAATGATGTAATATGTGATATCATCAGCAGTGGATTGCGGGTGCGCAAAATATAGTTAGTACAACTAACTATATAGGACCAATTTCAATGGTTTTGTATGAGTGAAATGTCCAGCTAACTATAACACCCCTAAAACTTATAGTTTTTTGAGTGAATTTTAAAGGTTTTTTAAATGCTAATTCCTAACTATATAAGGCCTGAAACCTATGGTTTTTTCAGTGAATATATATATATATACACACCAAGGTGTATTGGTGAATCAGTGAGTGTATGAGTGCCAGTTTGGATGATCCAGTGGATGGGTGACTGACTGTATAAGTGAGTGATTAAGTGTTTCAGGTAATATATGGGTAAGTGACTGGTTGTGTGAATGTCTGTGTCTCTCTGTCAGTTGGTGTCTAAGTGGCTGTATGGGTGTGTGAGTGGGTATGTGAGTTTCTCTATGGGTGAGCGATTGGCTGTCTGAGTACCTCTATGGGTGCCTGAGTGCCAGAATAGGTGGGTGAGGGTGTGTGTGACTGGCTGTATGGATGAGTGAGTGGATGAGTCAGTGGCAGTATGAGTTAGTGAGTGCATGTGTGAGGGGTTGTATGGGTAAGTGTGTATATGGCTCTGTCAGTGAGTGAGTGCATGTGTCAGTGGTATATGGGTGAGTAACTGGGTATATGAAAGGTAGTATAGATGAGTGATGGGGTGTGTAAGTGACTGTATGGGTGAGTGAATGTGAGTGGCTGTATGGGTGAGTGTGGGCTTGTGTCTGCACCTGTGTAGGTGAGTATGTATAGCATCTGTATGAGTAAGTGGGTGAGTGTGTGTGTAACTGTATGGGTAAGTGCCTGAGTGATTGACTGTATAGGTAAGTGAATAGGTATGTGAGTAGCTTTAACGGTGACTGACTCAGTGTGTGAGTGGCTGTACAGGTATATGAGTGGATATGTCAGTGACTGTATTAGTGATTGAGTGGGTGTATGAGTGGCTGTATGGGTGAATTAGAGGATGTGTGTGTTGATCTATGAATCAGGGAGTGGCTGTGTAGGTACTGGTATGGGTGCACGAATGGGCTTGAGAATGGTAGTGTTGAAGTTGGAGTTGGTGTATAAAAGGTTATGTGGGGAGTGAGTGGGTGAATCAGAGATTATGTGGCTGATGTCATCAGTGATGTCATCAGTGATATCATTTGAGATGTCATCAGTGATGTAATTGACCATATCATGAGTTATAGGATATGTGAGGTCATAAGCAGTGCATTGGGGGTGTGAGTTATAGTTAGCTCACTAATTATACTGGCTGAATTTCACCAGTTTTGTAAGAGTGAAACCTGAGCCTAACTATAAAGTCCCTTTAAGCTTTGGTTTTTTTCAATGAGTTTAGAAGGCTTTTTAAATGCTAATTCCTAATTATAACATCCCTGTAATCTTTGTTATTTCCAATGAATTTCTGTTTTTTAAAGTAATAGCCGCATTTGCAGAGTGGTGCCCCCTTTTCGTTTTTTTTAATGTTTTTTCCAAGATGACTGCCCACACTTCCTGGTTTGAAGTGTTGGCAGCCAATCAGATCTCAGCAGGAGATCAGGAGGGGTTGCGGATCCACCGTGTCCCTATATATACAACTGAAAATTTCTGTAAATACCTCAGCAACTACTAAACGGATTTACACCATTAAACAAAAAGGTCACTTTCTGTACCAACAGCTACCTTTCTGGCAACTTTGGTGTAATTCCATTCAACAGTTCGGGCTATAGCCTTGTTCAAAATTTCCTATTGAAATTAAAATGGAGTAAACGCATTTTGGAACCCCCCTTTTTCTTGGCCCCTGCTTAACGGATCACCGCAAAACTTTCAAGACAGTAGCTGAATTAAGTGGTAAACTTGTTTTGAAAATTTCATAAAGATTTGTAAAACGAAACAAAAGTTATTGGCAAAACCAAAAACTCTCTTCCTTTGAAAATTACATCCTAACTATAACTACCTAGTGGTGACTGCCAGTAAGTAACATATGTATATATATAATACTATACATATTCGAACATGCCTGTTTTCACTTCAAAAACAGGCTCTCGCACGTTCAGAATCACTTTAAAAGCAGACTTTATTGTGGCTTCTGGTGATGTCTTTTGACCGTCTCTGCGGTCTTTCTCACGACAACCGTAAGCCGCCATTTTGCTCTTTTTATTTACACATGAGTTTGAATTGCATTTTTAAAGTGACAGTGCATAAATAATCTAAAACTTAAATATAGTGCAAATAATAAATATTGCCAGAAACCTCATGTTCAAATCTGCATCAATGCATACCAGAACACAATAGGACTATATGACGTATCTTCTGTAAATTCATACAATACGATAAATATTGCATTTAACAGACAAGGATTCTCATACTGAGTGTTTGCTCATAGAGCCTTAAAGTTCCTGATTCTAACAAATTTCCTCTGACCATCAAAGCCAAGGTTTTAATATTCTGAAGTGCATTATGTAATTGCCAACATACAAAGTGCAAACCACTACAAGGTAAAGTGCATAATTGTGCATATATATCAGAGGCTCTAAAGGCCCTATTAACTGGAAATCCCTACATTTTCAATGTTATCATCTGATTCCCATTAGGCAGATTATATTAACTTGTGGATTGAGTGCAAAGTTGTGGGCAAGTGCCCTTACACTCCGGCAGATTACTAGACATCTAAAATCACAACAATTAATTAATCTAATGATTTTTTTAAAGAGAAAAGGAACCCTAGTTCTCATAGAAATTGTACAAATAAAACAATAAATATATAAACACTTGAAGATATGTATCAAATTATACTCACTTAATTCATACTCAGTGGCAAAAATGTTTTTTCCATGTTACAATATCTGTCAAACCATCAGGCAATTCAGTAAAAAAAATGCCTAGTGCCATTAAAAGACCCATAAAATAAATAAATATGTGCCATGTATATTGGTTGGCTGTTTGCTATAAATTCGAACTGGAAATTGATTCTCAAACTTATAAATGTACATACAAATCATCGTCTGTATTTAGTCCTTCCGGTACTTTGGTATTGAACCTGAGAATGTGTTTGAATTCAAGTTGCCTCGGTCATCGTTCCCTGTTGTCTCCTCTCATCTGATTTGCCACTTCATCCAATATAAAGTAACTAAGATCCTCCACCTTACTCTCATGTATTGCCTCAAAGTGTCTGACCACTGGATAGCTTTGATCCTCATTTTCAATGGCTCTAACATGTTGTAAAATATGCTGGTGAGTTTTAAAGATCGTGCTCCCTATATACAACTTTGGGCAAGTACATCTCAAAACATAAATGATAAACTCGCTCTTACAATGTAGTCTTTTCTTTATTCTCCAGGTTCTATCAGAGAAAGGCATGGCCACTTCTGAGGTATTTACTCCATAATTGGAAGATATGCATTTATGGCATTTCCTGAATCCTCCACTTCCCGTGAGCCACGTCCCCTGTGGTTGCACTTCTGGACTACTTGTTACATGATCATCTCTCATTAATCGTGCTCTACGAAATAGAATGAGAGGTCTACATTGTAGTTTGGGACCAATCACTGGGTCACTACGCAATAGGTGCCAGTGTATTTGCTGATGTTGAGTACTGTAGCCTGTAATGAGTCGAAACTCTTGCTCTTGCTGATTATTTGATCTTGTGTTCCTATCAGAAAACAACAATTGCTCTCTGGATTTATTAGTGGCCTTAATTCGTGCACCATCTAGCACCTGTTGACTGTACCCATGAATACCAAATCTGTCCCTTAGTTGTTTTTGTTCTATCTGAAGTTGTTCATTATTGCTACAATTTCTCCACCTGTGGAGATTCTCTGCATACAGAATACTATACTTAAGTCTACTTGGGTGGAACCTTCAAGCATGCTAGACTATATTGCCTGCTGTGCTCTTTCAATAGATTTTTGTATGGAATTTGCACTTGTCAACATATACCGTAAGATATCAAAACTGAACTTCATGTGTGCTACTGTGAGAAGTGAAATGTAAGATTGGTTGATTCACACTGATTCTCTCTACAAAGCTCTCTGCCTAATCTTTAGTGCCACGCCATATGATAAAAAAAGATCATCAATATAGCGGGAGCAAATGATCACGTTCTCCATCATTTCTTGGGCAAGCTCCTGTGCCAGCACCTGCTCTTCCACCCAGCCCATATGCAAATTAGCATAGCTGGGGGCAAAGCAGTTACCAATAGCTGTCCCTCTCAGCGGACGATAAAGGTCTGACCCAAAAAAGAAATATATTGTTACGGAGACACCAATGGATCATGTTGATAAGCATCTCAGTGTGCTTGAGCAATGTCAAGGGCCTTGAGCTAAGAAAGTATTATACAGCTCTAATCTCATCTGCATGGGAAATGCTGGTATACAAAGAAGACACGTCTACGGTCATTACGCTGTGATCTTCTTCCCAATTAACAACGTATACTTTCTTCAGAAAATCCCCTGTGTCCTGAACATAGGAGGATAAATTCCCCACTGAGTTCTGGAAAAAGTTATCAGGGTATTCTCAAACCGTCCACCTATTGCAGAAATAATTGGACGGCCTGGTGGCTTGATAACATTTTTATGAATTTTAGGTATAAGATAAAGGATAGGTAAAATAGGTGCATCTGTTTTAAGAAACAGGAATTCAACTTGAGTAATAAGTCATAGTGACGTCCATTTAGATAACTCAGCTTGATATCTCACTTTGATATCTAGGGCTTCACTCTTGTCAATCTTTCGATAGCACTGCCTGTCTCCCAACTGTTCCATTGCTTTCTTATGATACATAGTGAATGGCCATAAAATAATACTGCCTCCTTTATCTGCCTGCCTCACTGCTATGTCATTTCTTAGACTTAGCTTGTTCACCAGACTCCTATATTGCATCTGAAATGGGTCTGTAAAAGTAGTAGTGTATTGTCTAGCATGTAGTACCTTAAGGTCTTGTACCACTAATTCTGAAAACTTATCAATGGAATCACGTGTGACCACAGGTAGAAAGATGGACATAGGTCTGAAGGGAGGAGTTGGTCTCTCAAACCTATTTAATCCTTGATCATAAATAAGCCTGTCATCTGGCACATGATATGGTTCCCCTCTAGATAGACTGTCCATCTCTCTTAATAGATTCAAATAAGATATAGTAAAATCACCCAAATCCTCCCGGTCCCGAGAGTAGACAGGGTCAGGGTATTCCTACTCTGCCCTCTTTTTGTTGTATTGCATTTTTTTGGGGGGCTCAGTCCCAAGTCCCAAGATGGCTGCCAGCACTTCCACCAGGAAGTGCTGGCAGCCAATCAGATCTCACAATGAGATCTGTCATATCCGTGAACGATTCGCATCCCAGGATATATATATGTATATTTTTTCTTCAATAACTACGAAACTACTGAACAGATTTACACCAAATTACAAAAAAAGGCTCTTTCTGGACCAAGAGCTAGCTTTCTGCCAAATTTGGTTTAAACCCGTTCAGCAGTTAGGACTGTAGTCGTGTACACTAGTTCTTGAAAATCTAGTGCAGATTCGTCAAACTGCGCCAAAGTTATTAGCATAACAAAACTTTGTCTGTGGAAATCAGGCCTTAACTATAATTATATATATATATATATATATATATATATATATATATATATATATATATATATATATATATATCAAACCACAAATCGTCCTGTTATGACGGGAGCACTTTCACAGTCGTTGCTCGCGGCGAGACCAGGACAGTGTCCCGCTTTCTGTGTTATCCGCACAGATAAATAACGCAGCACTCCTCTGGACTTCAGAAATATTTAACCAAGTCGTGACTCTCCTACGTGTTTCAAACTCTAGGTTCCTGATCACGGCAGTGTTAACAGAGTCCTTTTTCCATTTCTCATTTATATACTCATACACATTTATGCTTGACCTAGTGCATTCTGGGTAAGGTAGTTTATATTAGTTGCATGTTTTTTCAAAACCAACTTTATTGTCTTGTTATGTCTGCCCAGTCATTGATCACAATGTCCAACAGACCACAGTTTTAATGTGAGCACTGATGGTGTGCGCATTGTACAGAACCTTGCGCATACACATCGCGTGTCTGGTGACATGTTTTCAATTGCCCGATTCCCGATATTTATCTCGGGTTATTCGGTCAATACAAATGCTCATATTTGGACTGAGTGTCCTAGTTAATTTCGGCTGAGGGCCATTATTGGTCGATACGACGTCGCGATCAACATCGAGACAACATAACCTCTACTGTCACAGTAGTCAAATCTAGGCTTCCTCAGTCATATATGTTGTGCTGTTATTCACATCTTACTCAACATAATGATTAGAATGAAGAAATATATCCATAATCATAAAGGAAGGGAAAGGAGATGAAGGGATGGAGGGAAAGAACAGGGCGGTATTTAGATTTGTGTTATTGAGGATTGAAGGGAGAGGGGAGGGAGGAGTAAGGGGAGATGTCATGGACTGAATGAATGTTTATCGTCTATCTCACTTTCAATTTTTCTGTCACATTTTCTTTACAAGGGAATTAGTGTAGTTTACTTTTTCTACATAGCGTTGTTTAGATTACAGTCTCATAGGAGCACGTACATTTCTTCGTCCCCATTTAGTCGCAGGGGCCACTTGGTTTTAAATCTTATTATCAACCTGGATTCCAACCGCCTGAGTTTCTGAGTTCTATTCCCCCCCCCCCCGTTCATGCAGGGGGATTGTCACGAGTCCTGAATATTTTATATCCAGCCATGTCTTTTCTTTATGGGTGCTCATGTGTTTTGCAATAGCATTTGTATGATCTGAATTTTGTATCACTCTCACATATTCTAATATACGTTTTTTGAAAGGACAGATGGTACTTCCTATATATTTCATTCCGCAAAAGCATTCTAAAACATATACTACATAGGTTGATTCACAGGTGATTATTTCTTTAATTTCAAAGATTTTTACTCTGTGGTCCTTCACTGATTTTAAGTTTCTACCAATCCTCCAGGCCTTGCACGTTGTACATTTTGTGAAACCCTTTGCTCTTGATTGAAGCCATGATTCTGTTTTTTTTGTCTTCAAAATGGCTTCTTACTAGAGAGTCTGATAGGGTAGGTGCTCTCCTGTAGGACACCATTGGTCGTGCTCCAATCAGGTTACCTATGTCTAGATATTTTTTCAAGACATTCCAATATTTGACTAGTGTCTGTTGGATCTTATAGCTTTCCTTACTGTATGTCAGTATTAGACGTGGTGGACATTCATTTGGTTCTGTTTTCTTATTATTATTATTCTCTCCGTCCTCTTGTTGTTTCTTCTTTTTGTTCACCAAGGTTTCTGCTCTTGTTTTGTTCTTCACTTTTTCTTCCCCTCACTTAATATCTGCATGTTTGTATCCTCTTTCCAGAAAATGGGTTTTAGTTTCATCAAATCTGTTGGTCATTGCTTTATGTTCCGAACAGTTTCTCTTCATTCGTAAGAACTCCCCATAGCTGTTTGTTTCAGTCTGTTTTCTATGCACTGTAATGTGCATTTGATTTTCCTTAATATAAATCTTGGTGTCCAAGAACTCTATTTCTTTTGAGTTCAAGTTGTGTGTAAATTTAAGTCCCACCTCATTCTTATTGAGGACTGCTAGATAGTTCAGAAATTCTGTTTCTGTCCCCTTACACAAAAGGAATAAGTCGTCGTTGAACCGCAGCCAAAGGGCTACGTTCATCGTGTGGTAGTTGGTGGAGAGAAGGAAACTTCCATGGCGGTGTCACAACATTGAGAATAGAATTTACGGTTGAAGATGAAATCATTGTGTTTAGGCACAGGGTTATCATATCAATCAACATGTTTGTGTGTTGTAATTCACTGATCGCTCTTTGCTTCAGGAAGTACATGATTGCATTGAGTCCTATGTCATGATTTATTGAAGTGTATAATGACAGCATGTCAATTCTTACCAGCAAATAATTAGGTTGCCATTGAGTGTCCATTAATATTCGAAGAAAGTTCCCAGTGTCATTGATATAGGAACTTAATGTCCGAATGATCGGTGCCAGAAAAAAGTCTACATACATGGATATGTTCTCGTATAGACTGCCACAACTCGGTATAATTGGATGCCCTAGTGGTTTGTTGAGCGTCTTGTGAACTTTCGGAAGAAAGTACATGGTGGGTCCACCATTAAAAAACTTCTTTCATCTTTTGTTATCTTTTGTTATCAATCCTTTACTTTGCCATGATTCCAATTTGTTTCTTAGATCCATCATCAATTCATTCATAGGGTTCTTTTTCAGGACTTTGTAGGTTTTTTTCTTCACTTAGTTGGCGCATTGCTTGTTCCATATAATGTTGTTTATCCATCACCACGATGTTTCTGCCTTTATCGGCTAGTTTTATATCAATTTGATTCTTGAGTGTGTTTATTGCCGCACTTTCTTTTTTGGACACATTTTCCTTTCTCTTCTGATTTGGAACATCATCATAAAATGTATCAATCTTGTTATTTATATATACATGTCATGTGATCAAGGCTCTTGGCAGCCGAAACGCGTCATGGCAGACTGGTGTTGGGTTTAATTAAAAAATAAGAAACACCGCAAGACTGGGTCTCGTCTCTTCCTTTTCGTTTTGGCATGGAACGCTGAACTGAGGTTGAAACTTACCGAAAATATCTCCAGGATTGCTTCCATGGATCCGACGAGACCCCTCCATGTTTGGGCAAGTGCGGCTTGAAGCTACGGTTCCGGGTTCCTGGAACACTTTTTTCAGACTCCTTGAAGGAGACGCCGACGAAGCCCCAGGAGAGGCGGAGTCTTCAGCGACGCTGTGGGCAAGATCGTTAGCGGTTCCGGGTTAGAGGTCGACGGAGGTCGACAACATACTGGGACTGCACCGAGAGTACTTACAGCAACGCCGGAGCCCCGGAGAATATCCTGTGTGGAGTGGCGCAGGGGTCGACTGCCCAGCATTGTCGGGTAGGAACACAAACATTCGACTTTCCCTGCTTCCCGATTTTGACCCGAATATCCATACACCATGTCTGCAGACACAGTACGGGGGCGTGTGGAGGCCTCTAGGGGTATGTTTACGGACTCCCCGGCTGGGGGGTCCGCTTTAAGTGCAAATGCAGCCTCAATATCAGAAGCCAGCAATAACATTAGAGGACTGTTCAGGGCGTTGGAAAAATGTTACAAGAGCGAGCAGGCTAAATGGTGGGTACATAGCTCACTGTCGGGGTATTTGGAGGTAGGGAGGGTGCCGCGCGGTTTGAGAATTATGCTAGCACCCTCCTATGAAGATCCTGACCCCCAAATGCTGATCGACTGGGCACAATGCAATCTGGACTGTTCTAAACGCTCTATGCAAATACTTATCCAATATGGGGAAAGCGACAGAGCAAAACTGCTGAAAGAAATAGAGATTGGAAGCTGAAGTCGCTGTGATCCCAAGCTCTCCCACCATTGATAAATATCGCACTGAAATGGAAGCAAGATTAAAACATGAAGAAGAGGTTATCAAGAGGCGTAAAGCCTATAAGTTTCAACGCGACAGATTAGATTATGAACATGGGCAGATCTTTACCTTCGCTCGGAGATATGATAACCTCAAAAAACACCAACAGAAAGATGGCGATGTAAGTTCCAATGCTGGCACGTCTGCTCAAGCAACTTGTAGTAGCCTGTTGGAAATTTCGTCTGTATCTGGCAACAGCTCTCAGGTGGAAAGCGAATCTGATAACGAAGCGAAAAGAAATACAAGGTCGGGGTTTCGCAAATTCACTCCTGCTCAGGAATTAGCTGTTGTCCAACAAGACCGGAAGCAAACCCTCCGCTCTGGCACACAGTGCGCAAACGCAAACAAGCAAATCACAAACGTGCAGAGAGGAGAAAATGCAGCAAAAGGAGGCAGCGGAGGAGGAAGACAGAGGAGACAAAGATCCAAATGGCAACACAATCAAACGCCAAAATAGAGGGTGCTCAAACTGTGGTTAACTTGAGTGAGATAGTGCTAACTGATAAAGAAACTTCTATCTTGTCGTTGGGATTATCCTATAGCGCCAAAAGCGATTTTGATTATGCGAGCACTCGCATCGATTTATTCAAGTATGTACGCAAACTCGAGTTAAAGAAATTCCACAAAACCCGCAAAACGTTCAACACGACCTCTGTTACACCTACTGCCAATGATGTGAGAACAGCTGCAGTTTCAGGCCTCGCACTTACTCAAGAATTGCTAGAGTTACAAGAAGAAGAAGGTTCAACACCTATGTTGACAATAGGAGGAGAACCAACACCCACCATTTGCTCAACGCCCTTCAAACCGAGATCTAAATTTTGCCCTCTAATGTTAAAAGACAATTTGGACATTTTTCATGATCGTGTGGCTTTGGAATTGAAAAAATTGCAAATCAAAAGGGCATATGCGACAAGGAAGAAAATAAACTATCGTGACATGCAGTACCATACCCTGATAAAGAAATTAAAAGGGAACAAACATCTGGTCATTCGACAATCAGATAAGGGCGGAAACGTCGTGCTCTGGCCGAAAAAAATGTACCTGGAGGAGGCATTGAAACAATTGAACGACAGGGATTGTTACAGGAGAACCAATGCTCAAGAAGTTCAAGCAGCCAAAAATGAGAATTACTCGAAATGAATGGCCTGGAGGAGTAAGGGTCTGCTCACTCTTGAAGAATTCAAATATCTTAAAAATGATCATCCGGTTACTCCTGTCATATACTTTATCCCTAAAATTCACAAGAATTACCACCAACCTCCAGGCAGGCCCATAATTTCGGCCAGAAATAGTTTGTTGGAGAATGTCAGTAAATACATTGACTTTTTCTTACAGGACTTTGTTAAAGCACTCCCATCTTTTGTATTGGACACAGGAGACCTATTGAACAAACTTTCCAATTTTCAATGGCAACCCACGTTCCTCCTGGTGTCCTTAGATGTGACTTCCTTATATACGAGCATCTACCATAAAGATGGAATTAGGGCAATCCAACACTATCTCAACAGAAGACCAGTTGATTACATTGAACACTCTAAGATGATAGTGGATATGATTTTAGCTTGCCTTAATTACAATGTGTTCCTTTTTTCCAACCAACTTTTCTTGCAGACCCGGGGGGTGGCCATGGGGGCCTGCTTTTCTCCCAGATATGCCTGTCTGCACATGGGCTACTGGGAGGAGTAGGTCCTCATGGTCCATCACTCTGAGACCATGAATACAAAGGTTAAATGTTGGTGGAGGACCTTTTCTTTGTATGGGATGGTACCCCTGATCAAGTCAATGTTTTTATTGAACAATTGAATGTCAACAATTTGAATTTGCACTTCACCAGTACTGTCAGTGACATGTCAATTGTCTTTTTGGATGTGGAAATCTTTGTTCGAGATGGTGAGTTACAAACTAGGTGTACAGAAAACCCACAGCCGGCAACTCGGTGCTGCATGCCCAGAGTCACCATCCAGCACACCTGATAAAGAGCATCCCTTATGGAGAGATGCTCCGCATCAGAAGAAATTGCAGCAACAACTCAGATTGTCTGTCTGCTCAAATAGATTGTAGAAACAGATTTCTTGCCAGAGGATATGATGCACAAACAGTTGACAAGGCTATGCAGAGAGCAAACACCCAAGATAGACAGCTAATGCTGGGTTCCCTGAAACAAACAGCTAGGGCTCTCTAATCAGATGCCATACAGGAAACTAGACTGATCATGACTTTTAACAATCAACACAAGTCCATCCGAAAAATTGTCAAAGACAATTGGTTTTTAATTAGGAGTGACCCGATCGTAGGCAGTTTAGTGACTACCTCACCTAGCATTACATACAGAAAAGCCAGATCCATGCAAACCAGTCTGGTCTCTAGCAGCCCGGAACTAGCCATGGGCTTGTGGCTAAGTGGCAGTAGAGGATTCTTGAAATGTGCCACATGCAAAGCATGCAAGAATGGGGTCAGCAAATCTGAATTCATGACACCGCTTTCCCCCACACCTAATAAAATCAAGGAAAAACTTAACTGCAAATCAGAATTTGCAGTTTATGTTTTAGAATGCCCATGTGGGCTACGTTATGTGGGGAGTACCAGGCCCGAAGTATATAAAAGAATACTGCAACATCTTAGGCCCATCATAAACGCAGACCCCCAATACCCTGTGGCCAGACACTTTGAAAAAACCCACAACAAACATCCCTCGGGCCTTACCTATTTTGTTATAGACAGTGTCCCTCCTCAAAGAAGGGGCGGCGATAGGGAAGGGCTACTTCGTAAACTAGAGACCAGATACATTATAATGCTGGATTGCAATATACCTAATGGTCTTAATAACAGTGAGGACTGCCACACCTACCTATAAACTGGGTTCCCCTAACTTTTCTATTCAGATATTGAGGCTGCTTTCTGTAGTAACAACATGATTTTGTGTTGATTGAGATTTTACACACCTTGAATTTACAATATAAATTTGTTCTGAATTGCCCTTTTCCCTCCACATGCTTTTTCCCTTTAAGTAACATAGGATATTTTATTAATATATATTTTTATCAGGTTTCTCCACCCCTACTTATTGTTTCATCACTGGTAGCACTTTTTCATGCTGATGTGCTCAGTTACAAATCTGACAGCTGATTTGCACTTAAACCATTGCTAGTTTGCACGAATATATCAATTGCCCACAGGGGCAATATTTCAAGTCACAAATCCATGAGCCACACCTTTTCACTTTACCATGCATATCTTCATACATGATGTTTTCTGTTGCTCACATTAGCATACGGTTGATTGTAAGATATGCCTGTATGGTCTTTTATAGGTATGTGGTACAGACTTGGTTTCGGATTAGTAATATTTATACATTTTTAATACTATTTTTAATTATTTATGTATTTTAATCCAATCCATTCCGCTTGATTATATTTATTGCAATGTTTATAAAAGTGATTTCACGTTTGACATCATATTGGTTTATTGTGCACAACAATGTTTTAATGTTTCAAGTGATAAGTGTATTTACACAGAAAGTATTGTTGCAACTTGTATTATACAGACATTGAGATCGGCTGAATCAACTTTCAATTGATTTTACGCATAGTATTTTTTCTATGTCGTTTGCACGTCAGGCACCTTTGCACTTTAAAACGGGTGGCCAGCCTCCTGACTGTGTCATGTGATCAAGGCTCTTGGCAGCCGAAACGCGCCATGGCAGACTGGTGTTGGGTTTAATTAAAAAATAAGAAACACCGCAAGACTGGGTCTCGTCTCTTCCTTTTCGTTTTGGGATGGAACGCTGAACTGAGGTTGAAACTTACCGAACATATGTATATATATATATATATATATATATATATATATATATATATATATATATACAAGCTCACTGTCCGTCTGCTCCCCTTCACTCCCGGCCGGGTGCTGTAGCAGCGGGTGACGGCACCACGCAGGTCACATCAAGACCAAAGCTCCGTTGCACAAAAAGTACATAGCACTCACGGGGACAAGTCCAATAAGTTTATTGGGCAAAACACTCTCTCAGACGCGTTTCGGCAACCCCCTTCCTCAATTAGAGGCCGGCGCCACCATCAGGCAGTGTTTAAATACATCCGATCAACAAAATAAAGAAAGGACATCATATATGCATTACAAACCACCATTACTAAGTGGTGTAAGTCCAGTTGAAATCACTGCCATCCTTGCGCCCTGGATGGGCAAATACAATCAGTAATGCACAAAATGTATCATAATCAACAAAGCAATTTAGCCCTGAATGGGCATACACACAGAAATGTATAAGCGCATTGTTATATACACCTTACAGTATTAAGGAAAATCAGTTAAAAGGAAAATCATAAATGGACTGCTGGCTCCTCCTATATATATATATATATATATATTCAATAAAGAAACTGAGGTTAAAGCTCACTTATAATTAAGGAAACATTTTTAAGTTTTCACATAAACAAAACCATTAAACTAAACAAACATTACAAATTGTGCAGTTATAGTTATACCTCAAATTTTAAACTTGTGCACCACTTTCCACAATTATCACTACAGCACCTGTAGTTTGGTAATGTTTCTCTAGTTTGATGGTTCTGTTTATTGGCAAATTTTAAAATGTCACCTTATATATAACTGATCTTTAACCTGTTTTTTCATTGAATTTAATTGGTTTTGTTGATGTGTGTAATATATTTTTATGTAATGTTCATAATGTAATCAGTTCAGTTAAAAAATCAAAGTTTATTTGGACCATTGTCCTTAAACAGATAAAAGCATTTTAAAAGCAATACATTTTTACATAAAAACTTTAAAACAGTATATAACTTATAACTCATTAAAATAGATCACACACGACTTAAGCTAATCACAATTCAAACTTTGTTTAACTTTTTGCATAAATCGCCCCAATGCACAAGCAATATCTAAATTCATCATTTCTGTTAGGAGGACACTTGCAGCAAGTCTATTATGTTTACCATTTTTTTTTTAAATAGGGCATAAGATCTCTTTCCGTGGTTCTAAAAACTTTGAACAATCCAATAAAATATGCATCATATCGCATGTAGTTCCCAATATACACTTACAGTTCCCAATGCTATCTATCATCTCTTTTCTTACTCTAATATTACAATAGTAAGGATTCAATCCAGTTCTTAATCTTAGAACGTCTCTCCTCAGCCATCTATTTGGTAGTCTATCAATATAAGGGAAATGTATTTCTTTTAGCCAGGATTGGGCCATGAACTGTACCGACTTTTTCGTCGCCAGGTAATCTTGGTCCTAGGCTCGGGATACTTCATATCCAACATTCCTAAGAGCCTTCCTCGTAACCTCCATTTGGAGGGTCACGGGGCTTACATCCAGTCTCAGCAGTTTGCCAACTATCCTAAGGGAATTTTTAACCCCTTTAGCCCATGATAGTTCACTCATCATGGCTTCCCTCCTACACCATTGCGAGACTTTAAGATCTTCTTCAGTGCCCAGGCGCTGCCAGAATCTAACTAAGGCCATACAAACTGTAATCTTCCATGAGGTTACACATGTTTCTAACCTTACAGCTTGCACCATTGAGCATTTAGGGAGTGAAAATAGATTTTCCAAAGCTTTTCCCTCCTCAACGTCCCAACCATGTTTACCACCCAAAAACAGTAACTCGGCCCCATATAGAAATTGCGGGGGGACCATAGCTAGATATGCCTTTAAAACCGGCCTTTCCGATTTTTCTCCGTAGATTCCGGTAAATTTCTTTAGGCCGTTTATTGAGGCTGCTGACCTTATTCTAAATGCGTCTAGGTGGGTGGTCCATTTGAGATTTTTCTGAAACCACATGCCCAGATACCTGTATTCTTCCAGCTATATCTTATTTCCCTTCTTCCAAAACATAGAATCTTTGTTTTGTCCATGTTTACTACTAACTTTTTCAATTTACAATACTCATAGAAGTTGTTCAACTTTCTTTGTAACCCGATCTCTGTTTGGTCAAAAATTACCAAATCGTCTGCTATATGTTTCCCATTATCTTAGGGCTTGCCCCCCTTGCTCTACCTAAAATTGAGGGTAAGTCTGCTATAAAAAGTAAAAAAAAGTTGAGGGGCCAAAACACACCCTTGTCTTAGCCCATTTCCAATTTCAATTTTTCTAGATATACTCCCATCTGTGTCTAAAATAATCCGTGCCCAGTTTGCAGTATGCAGAAGTTATATTAGGCTCAACAAATCTCTGGGAATATCATAGACAATCAATGTCTCCCCCAGCTTCCCACAGTCCACTAAATCAAATGCCGCACGGAAGTCCATGAAGCAACAGCACAACCTACCATTCTGCTCCATGGACTTCCCAGCAATAGACCAAAGTGTGAAACAGTGGTCAACCGTCGAATTGCCCTCCTTAAACCCCCCTTGTTCTGGAGGTACAACTTGATTCGTCTCTGACCACTCCTTTAGTCTTTCCAGGATCAATTTGGCAAATACTTTTTCGCCTAAATCCAACAGATTGATTAATCTATAATTTTTGGGAGAATTAAGGTCATCTTTTTTGTGGATAGGCCTTATAATTGCGCCTCTCCAATTTTCTGGGATTTGGCCTGAGATAAGTATCCCCTGGAACATTTTTGAAAAGAAAAGAGCCCACCACTCCGACCTCTTTTTTATCACCACCGCAGGGAGATTGTCAGGGCCAGCTGCCCATGTCAAATTTAAGTTATATATAACTTTTGGGACATTAACAACTGAAAAATAATCCTCCATTTCTTTACTCACTCCACACCATACTATTGAATGTAAACATTCAATTTCTTTCCAGTCCCCACAGATTTCCCCCAAGTATATTGCCCACTCATTTTCAGGAATCACACATTTCAGGGCTTCCCTTACTTTACTTGAACTTTCTTGTACCAATCTCCAAAACCCTTTCAGATCTTTGGATTCTATTGTGGTCAACAATTTATCCCAGCAACTCTCTCTATAACATCCTTTTTTTACTCCTCACTAACATTTTATAAAGTCTCCTTTAATTCTGGAGATTATACAACAATTCTACACTGTATTTTACCCTTAATCTTCGTTCCTGTTGCCTAATTACGATTTTGACCCTCCTACATTCCTCGTCAAACCATCCACTCCCTTTCCTATGTACTGTATTTTCCCTCCCACATCTAGGGTTTCCTTCCTTAATTTTTACCTTCAGACATTCCACTAATACACTAATTGAGTTCCAAACCAGGAGCTGTCATATACGCTTGGGATATCTTCTACCAGCAACGTCTGTTGAACAGCTACTCATTTTTCCAAATATTCCTCCGTAATCCGAGTTGTGAGTCGTCTGGGGTAATCAACTTGGACCGGCAACCCTGTATCCCTTTGATTTTTCTTTTGCTCACACATTTCCAGCCTCAACGGTAAGTGATCACTTCCTTCTTCACATAGCACCTCAAATTTTTTGATCAGCTCAAAATTCCAAGCTTGTATATAAACTTAGTTGATTGGGCAGAGTTGCTGGCCTGACTTAAAGGTTCGCTTTGCTGGTCTATCTACATCAAATCTACTATTTGCACAAATCAACCCCAAGGCCCCCCACATTTGACCTAAAGTCGAGTCATGTTCTAACATTGCCACCCTTGGAAATATTGCATTCCCAATTTTATAGAAATGCAATAGATCCTGACACCATTGATCAGTCCTCGCAGGGTTTAACTTGTGATTAAAATCACCCAGCACTAGCACTACATCTCTTGGATAGTTCTCGATCATAGTTGACAGATCTTCATTTAGTTTTTCCATATCTTCCCTGTACGGCCTTTCTTCCCCCTTTTGAATGTACACATTTACAATAATAATACCGTCAAACCGAGGGTCGGGGTTCAACAATAACAGTCTACATCCTATAACCCATTAGATTTTACAGAACCACTTTCTTGGCAATTTTGGTCAATACCAACGTCGCTTGCCCACCTGAAGGTCTACCAAAGCGTCTTCTTACCGCTACCTTTGTCTGCTGAACAAACCCTGCACTTACTTGGGTATCGTCACACAGCCAGGTCTCTTGCAGGCACACAATTTCACAGCTATCAATGATCTTTCTAAAATTTGCCTGATTTTCTATTCTTTTAAACCCATATACATTCCAAGATAACACTGTTAGGCTGTGCAACGACCCAGATACCTAGGCAATTTCATTTAGGCTCCTGTTTATATCATAATCAGGAAGTGCCAAGGCTCTATATCTATTTCCAGCTAATATTTCTTCTTCGCCTGACTCCTGATCCCTCTTTCTTATCGTAATTTCTATATCATCTTTTTCTTCCCAGCCGGCACCAATCATTCTGACCTGCCTTTGTCCCAGACCTGCATGGTTTAATAGGAAAGGTCTCTCCTGCGTAGTTGATCCTTGCATTTCTATCTTTTTAACCAATCTAATACCTTCTTTATGTAACTCTGGTTCTGCTCTAATTAATGCAGACTTAACTATTTCAGAATACAGCAGAACCTTAGTGACTTCAGTCCCCTTATTATTTACAGAGAACCCCACTTCTTTAAGATCTGCTGAGCTAATACTACGTAAACTTTTACAGTAAGCAAGAGAGAAAAGCAATTGGGATCTATTTAGCGGGATTAATTTCCTCACCTTTTTCCCCCCCATTTCCTCGGTCACTCGGCTCAAAATAGAACCACAAATCTGAGCCACCTTTTACCTCTAGCTCTCGGGGAATCCTTAATGGGTCCCTTATGCTTATATTTCTTTCATGGAGAATACCAGTCTCAACCTGCCCTTTGGTAGAGCTAATACTTTCGTCAACTTGTGATCTCATTCCCTTCTTTTTAGCATTTATCCCCTGGTCTGGTGCCACATTATCCTTACCAGGGCTATCTTTCTTGTTCTTAGGATTTGTAATGTATTTTTTACTTGTGCCTACCACTTCGGGCACGTCAGACGCAATTCCTTTCCCTCGCTTATTTTCCATTAACTGGGCAAACCTTACTAACTCTTTTTCACCCTCTCGTTGTTTCTCACAAACTTCATTTATTGGTCTCTGCTGAGTAGAATATTGGGTCCTTCTAATTTTTCTCTTATCCTCCCACACTCGTGGTCGAGGGATGCGTAATTTGAAACCCCTCCTCTAACTCCTTTTTTTTATTATCATTGGATATCTCGAGATGTACACGTTAGAGTCGGACTTCTCTATCAGTATATTAGGCAGCTGACTCGAAGTTCCTCTCCAACCGGTCTAACCATAGAAGGCATAGGAGATTTAATTTGTTTTAACTCCCCTCTCATAATATTAAACTGATCCCTTCGAGCCTTTATGGCTTCATTATTTAATACTGCTACCTCAAGTAAACCTTGCAAAGTATTTTGTAGTATCAACATCGCATCCAACATTGAAACACTAGAAGTCCCCGTAACCTCTAGATTGGACACAGATGGGCTGATGGAGTCAGTTGTTTTTTCCTGATAGGTTTCCGCTCCGTTCTTCCCCCTCTCATCACGATATTCTTTTGAAGGGAGAATAATTCTTGGATACTCCTCTACCTCTATCCCCCATTCCTCCGCCTCCCTCCCTATCTCGTGGACACTTAACGTGGCATTTGGCGAGATATATAGTCTTAGCGAAAATCTTGGGGATGAGGACAATCTTGGGTCCAACGATGCTCCGGAGAGATTAAGGTCGAACAGCACCTGTGAATCTTGTCCAAAACTTACTGAATTGTCTGAAATTGAGCATACCGTATTTGCTGAGGCTGGGGGATTTGCATCCGCACTTAATTCTCCATCCTTCGAGCTCTTTCCTTTATAATATTTCCCCACGAAGTCTTTAATTGATTTTGTAGCAGAAGAACTGCCCTTTACCCTCCTTGGGCAGGCCTGCTGCAGTATAGTATCTGGGGGTATTTGCTCCTTCAGTGGGTTTTTTTTACGTGCCGGTATCTTGCCATGTGTACCTTTTGTCCCACCCTTAGCCAACTCTTTGCCCCTTTCTTCCATAACATCTTCTTCCGTTATGCTGAGATCCGGGTTTTGTTTCTTCTTTTTTTGAATGCCCTTCCCGGCTCTTGTTCTCCCAAGGGCCATCACCTTTGGTGCCCTACCCAGCTTAATATGTCCTTAGTGGCTAATAACAACTCTCCGTATAAGCGTTGTCTCCTATCGTACTCCTTTAGTACTCCTTTAGTACCCCCGCAAAGTTCAATTGGCGATGCCTCCTTCAATTATCCCCAAACCGTAATTACACTTACCTCCGCTCCACGGCTACATGCCGCCCGCTGCACGCTGACTGACTGCTGTTACTGAAGCGGGGTCCAGCAGGGTCAAGCAGGGTCCAGCTTCCTGCTTCCGTCTTCTGCACCCCTGCGCTACGAACAGCAAGTTCTCTTACAATGCAGTTCGCTAGGTCCGCATACTTATTAGCTTCTAGTCATTTTTTCGGTACCCAGCGCGGTGCCTCCTCGATAATATTCACAGCCTTTTTTGCGTTTTTAAAGTTTTTTTTCCTTTTGTAGCTTTAAACGCACCTCCGCCGTTTTCTGCTCCTTCAATCCAATCCGGTCCAGTCAGAGAGTGCCGATCACGTGATCACGATGAACGTTGAGCGTTGTGCAGCATAAGCAGCAGCCGGGATTCAGAGGTAAGTGACCCTATATTACCACGTAGTTCGATAATCACGAGTAGGTGACCTAGTCCGACGTGTCCGTCTCCTCTAGTCGAGTATTTGCGTACTACGTTCTAACGTTCTGTTTATTGGCAAATTTTAAAATGTCACCTTATATATAACTGATCTTTAACCTGTTTTTTCATTGAATTTAATTGGTTTTGTGTAGGACAAATTGTGTTATGTAGTGTTATTGGTTATTTTTGTATGACTTGAACTACTGTTGGGCTACTTTTAGAGCACAAATGTAATGGTGGTTTCATTGTTATAATGCAAAGTTAGTAGTGTGTATTTCATTGAAAGCAAGTATGTTTGAATTGATATGTATTTGTGAAAGAACTAATCTTTTTTTCATATTTTGCTGATACAGTGGTACCTTCTAGATACTACTGGGAGAGTACTGTGATCCATTACAATTTGTAAAAAATAATCTGATTGCCTATAAACACTGTCAGTTACATCAAAGATGAGGTTTCCATCCCTTTGTCCATCCCTTTGTCATCATTTGCTGTAAGAACTTAAAGGGGAAGATTGCGATACTTTTCTCCGGTGGTTTTTAAAGTTCCAGACAGTACTTCTGACTGCAACAACTGCTCACCAAGATCCTGGTCTGCAGGAGGAGGAGGAACAGAAGCAAGAACTCTTGCTGCAAGAAGAAGATGACGCTAGGAGGAACAGATTGACGGAATCTGTGGCATGGCAGTTTATTACCATACCAGCAGGCCAAAAAAAGGTGGATGCACTGTTGGTGAGCTGTAGACTGTGCAAAAAGGTTATTTCAAGGGGAACTCAGTAGTAGTGTTTGTTCGGAACCTCAGGGATACAAAAGCACCTTCAAGCAATTCACTCAAGAAGGGCTGTGCATGCTGAGAGGAAGTAGGATCAAGATTTGGAGGAGGCCGCTGCAGGAACATAGTCAGAGGCCAGAGGTTCCAGTTCTGTAACCCCGTTAACCTCAAGAACATTCGCTCCACCAATTCCATTGGCTACACCATTATCACCGTCTCCTGGTTCCACTCTCCCGACTCACCACCTCAGACAGAACGGCAGATCTGCAATCAATAGAGCAGTACAGCCACATAATGCCTGCTCTGCCATACTGTAATAGATTCTGAGGAGAACAATTTGAATATCCAGCATCAACTGATGATGGCGCACCAATATCCTCCCCAAAATGTATAGCTTTTTTTCCCTTTGTTTCCTTTTCTTCCTATTCTCCTAGTTTTCTTTTGAATGGTCCAGTCGACCTGATTAAGGAAAAGAAATTGCAGCAAAAAATAAAAATCTACAAAAGAAGAAAAAAAGTTCATTTTAAGAACTACCCACACATTTCAAACAATAAACAGCTTGTGTTCATATTAACCATTTTTTTCCATTGTTAACATGTAAACTAAGGATATATAGTGATGAAAGGTAAATAAATAAAGGCCAATGAGATATATGTAGTAGAGTTCCGTGGTGTGGAGTATAGTGGAGTGTACAGTTATACTGATAAGTGATTTGTAGGTGTGTGATGTCTGATTGTGGGTGATTTCTTTTATTTTATTTGAAAAGTTTGGTGAAGCGCGAATATGACCCGTACCAGTATCAGAGGTCTGTACAAAGGAGCAGAAGCGATGGGAGGTAAAGGCATGAATACAACACCATAAAGGACCTTAACACGCACAAATACAAAACACAAGAGCAACAACCCATCTTGTGGGACATGTGAAGTACCAGAAGAGCAACAAATCTTATAGAACACGTGGAGAGACAAAATTACAACTTTGAACAGAGGTATCAAAGAGTGTTAACAGGAAATAAAAGTTAGTTAAGGTGGCTTCGGGACTATTGCTGTTGATGGCCATTCAGGAGTAACCATTTAACTTATTTTTTGAATGAGGCAGTAGAGGGGTTAGATCTGATCTCGGGAGGAAGAGCGTTGCATATTCTTGGTGCAAGACCAGAGAATGCATGATTATAGGTTCTACAATTATAGACAGAAGAACTGGAGAATGGGGTCTAAGCACAATTGCACCTATCTTTAGTATTGCTTTAGTTTTGTTGGTGCTACGGACCGGAGACTCAATATCCCCTGAATCTCCTAGAACAAAAATTGTCCTTACTTTCAATTTAAACAAAATTTGGTCCAGCACACAAATTTCTCTTTTCAATTATTCAACAGTAACCATAATTATTATGCACAGTAGTAAATCATTTGATGGCAGAATCAGTAACGTAGTTTTGAAGTTCATTCTTTATTCAATCTTCATAAAAACACTGTAGCCATAGCCAACGCGTTTTGTCCTCCACAGACTTCTTCAGGGCAAACAAAAGAACTGGCACTACGGAAGACGCCACGCGATTGAGCCGGCTGAAACCTACTCATAATGATTCATCAATAGCTTAACCTTCAAACGGGAGCGATTGGTAATTGTTAATACAGTGCTCTTTCCACTATATGAGAATAAAACTTAATGAAAAGAAAGGAAGTATATCGTCAAGACACTTTTAATATAAACTGGACTGGACAGAGGACACATCTCCGCAGGTTAACGTTAGAAGAAGAGTTCTTTTGTTTGCCCTGAAGAAGTCTGTGGAGGACGAAATGCGTTGGCTATGGCTACAGTGTTTTTATGAAGATTGAATAACGAATGAACTTCAAAACTACGTTACTGATTCTGCCATCAAATGATTTACTACTGTGCATAATAATTATGGTTACGGTTGAATAATTAAAAAGAGAAATTTGTGTGATGGACCAAATTTTGTTTAAAATGATTATAGGTTCTTTTATTTTTGAATTTGGGAGGTTTGAACAGTAGGGTGTTACAGCTTCTTAGGGTCCGATTCAAACCCGATGGTTCAAGTTTTATTGCCAGGTAAACCGGGGTGTTGCAGTGAATAGCTTTGTGCATCAGGCAGGCTATCTTGAAACGGATCGTTGCTTCGATAGACAGACAGTTTAGTTGAATTAGGTCTGGTGTGATGCGGTCATTTTTTCTGGAACCAGTGATGAGTCTGGCCGCAGAGTTCAGAGTGGCTCTTAGAGGTACCAATCCAGCTTTGGGTAACCCAGCTAGGGTACCCATTCTATACTCTATGCGTGAGATAACTAGGGATTGGACTGCGGACTGAATGTCCTCAGACGGCAAGAATGGCTTGATTTTTCTTAATGTGTTGAGCTGATGATTGGCTCCCCTTGTAGTTGCACTGATGTGATCTTGCATATTCAGGTATTTGTTCAGAGTTATGCCTAAAGATCTTGCATAGTCAACAACATGAGGGGTGCAGTTGAGAGCTGTAAGTTGTTTGAGCTGGTCTTGAGTGGGTGCAGAATGATTGTGGGGCAATCAGGAGGAATTCTGTCTTGAGAGTATATAGCAAAAGATGATTATTAGTTAACCATTGTTGAGTTTTTAGCAGCGAATTGTTTAGAGTTTTTATGACATCTGGCGAAGGGATTTTCAAATACAATTGAGTGTCATGGGCATACATATGGTACTGAATATTACAGTGGTTCAGAAATTTGGAGAGTGGTTCCATAAAAAGGTTGAAAAGCATTGGCGAGAGTGTGGAGCTTTGCGCACTCCAATTTAGAGCGGGGTTCTGGTTGCAAGGGAGTGGTTAATTTTTATTTCTTTGTGTTCTGTTTTGTAGGAATGAGGCAAACCAATTTAAGACAGGGCCCGATAGCCCCATCCTTTTTTGAAGAAGAAGAACAATCAGGTTTTCATGTTTGACCGTGTCAAATGCTGAGGACAGATCAAGTAGGATCAGTAGACAGGGTACTTTCGGTCAAGAGATCACAAGGCATTATCAACGATGTGTGCAGGGCTAACAACCCGAGGAGACCTATTTATTTTGAATATCTTCAAATTGTTCACTTTTTCAAAAATGTCAATGGCCTTTTTGAGTCTCCAAACAAATTGGTGGCAGCCCTTTATGGGGTCAAAATTAATGGAATAGGTAACTGGTACAGGCTGCTACACCACCATGGACAAACATCACTGATTGAAAGTCATCTGGGAAAAATAGGCCACGCAACACAGTGCGTTTTTTCATGTAGGGACTGGCAGACCGGAAACAAATCTCTGCGTGCGGCCAATTTTAAAAGAATGGCATTTTTATCAAGCTGGCTTGCCTATCTGACTCCAGAGGCCCTGGGGAAAAGATATCCGTAGGTTGAAAACAAGTGTTTTAGATGCCAAGCAAACTGCCAGGGCAAGTGGCACCACATTTTTTTTACTTGTCCACGACTAGAGTCCTTTTGGGAGGCAATTTTTCACGGATATAGAGCCGGCAATCGGGAAGAGAATTCAGCCTGAGTCGGCCCTATTTGGTATATGTAAAGATAGAACGAAGTTAACCAAGGCCGAAGAAATGTTTTTGTTTATCTCTTGTACGGTAGCCCGCTCGTTAATCCTCCAGAATTGGAAATCTAGTGATGTTCCCTCCCAATTGAAGTGGTTTAATAAAACGAAAAGGACTCACAATTTCGAAAAAGCATATGCAAGTCGGGCGGGAGCCAATGGGAAATTTGAAAAAATTGAAGTATTTTGAAAATTTAGAAGAGCTGAGGGGGGGGTGATTAACACTTGATATTGATATTGATGATGAAAATGTAGCAGACTTTGTGATGAAGAGCACTTGCACTTTCTCTTGATGACTGTACTTTAGAAGCACTAGCACTTTTTGCGGTCATTGCACTTTGTGATATTTGCACTTTTTGCTGCTGTATTTTATCGCTGGTTTTTGCACATTATCACTGTTTAAATTATTGATGATGACATTGGCTGCTACTGTTTTATATCTTTCTATGGAGGAAAGAAGCTATTTATTGTTTTAAAAAGGTTTCAATAATCATGACTTTGATTTCGATCGCAAAATGTATATCATGTGCTCTGCTCAACAGTTTTGTTTTTTTTAAACAATGTGTGTTAGGGCTGATTCAGTACTGTGACTCGCTCTGAAACCTGACTGGAATAGGTCAAGGAGCTGAAAATTCTCAATGGGGTTGCAGAGCTGTGTCTGAACGCATTTCTCAAGCAATTGAGTGCAGTTTGTTTCTAAAAGTGTTGTGAAGTGTAATTCAACATGTTAATAGTTTCTGTGTGCCATCATATACATGTTCCAGTCTTTAACACAGCTCATAATAAAAAACACACGTTTTTTGTGAAAACGTAGTGCCTTTATAAAACAGTAACACAATGATATCTCAATGTATTTGTCCAACAGAAATACGCTAATCCAATTTACCATTTCATCTTTATGTGTTTGTCAGACATAAGTAACATATTTGTGACACAAGTATGTCATCATTTAGAACCTTTGCAGATCAAGATGATCATGATGCCTTATGGCCTATTTATGAGTTTGGACCGCCAAACCTGTGATGGGGTGTGGCCACCATCACAATGGTGGTCTGACTGCCATATTTCAAGCTTGGCAGTTAGACCACCACAGGACCCCCAAAACTGCCGGGAAGCATGGATCACGCCACATGTGTCGCAGCGATCAGAGGCTGCAATATGCTGGTGGTGCCGATTCAGCACCGCTCAGCATATTATGACGGTGAGCCCGCCGTGGAAAGGGTGGCAGTGAGGCAACTCCTGGGGCCCTTACAGGGCTCTGTGTCACTTCTGTGCAGGAGGGTGCATACAAGGGGACACATAATGCTCCTCCTGCATGTTTGCACTCCCAGTTTCTGCACAGGAAGAAATGCATGACATGATGCATTTCTCCCTGTGCAGGAACGTGCTGCAGCGCTCCCACGGCACTGCCTTTCTCTGGCTCTTCTTTGAGCTTTAGAAAGTCACCGCCATTGGACCACCGCAGCAGGACTGTTCGCCACGATTAAAGTCGTAATCCAGCGGGCGGTCTGACTACCATTTGGCGGTCTCGCAGCGAGCCACTGTGACTGCCAAACTTGTAATCAGGCACTTGTCATCATGAAACACTGGGGAAAGACGAATCAATTGGATTCTGAAAAAAAACACAGATACTGTGCATATATTCAACTGTAAACAAATCTATCTAACTAATCTGACATATGGTAGTAGAAACAATAGGAAATTACATACAGTAGATTTCTTCCAAAGTCATCAACCATGCAAGGGCACATAATGACATTTCTACAGAATTATAGAAGTTGAACTCTCTAACACCTTTACATTTTTATTATAACTGTAACATTAAAACTCAGTATTTTGGATAAAAAATTAACACATATAGTCTGGCAAATTCTTAGGCAGATGGTGCCTAAAAGTAAGAGTGGTATAATCAAATTCTGTAGACCACGTGTTATTTTTTAAGTAGGTCTTATAGTGACCTGATGAAGTAGTCTCTCTATGATGAAAAATAATAGCAGTAGTAGTAAAGGTCTGTCCTGAAAAAGAAATTTGAGAATCATTAATGTTAGAAATGAATGTATTGATTTATTTGTTATTCAGACTGCATCTTTGAATCATGAAAATTACATATTTAGTTACCATTTCTAACTGAAGGCTAGAGACTACCTTTGATTTACAGTTTGGACAAAAGTTTGGTTGCACAGCCTTACTTATTAATTTTGAAATGGAACAGATGTATAATCAATTATTGGGGTATATACACAAATATGTCACATTTTGTAACAGTGGAGTTTGAATGAAGGCAATTTACGCATTCATGTTCCTAAGAGTAGCTCAAACTTCCATGGTCAGAATGGGTTGAGTTTCATTAGTTATGATTTCTAGAGCAGCCATACAGAATTTCTGAGCATCTTACTGTTGACTGATAGAAAACTGAACACCACCTGTACAGATATCTATCATATCTCTAATGTCACTTGTTGAGTGGCATATTTGGTTGTGTGATGTAATTTGTTCCTAAAGATTTGTCAAACATTTGCAGAAATGCTGATGTACATGCTGATGTACATGCTGCTGTATTACTTATTTCACTGATGGTAAGTATAAAAGCAAAGTAACAATCACATTGCTATAGCAATTAATCTCATTTAAGTTTGAAAATGACATTCTGTAAGTTCCATGTTTATATTTTTTGTTTTTTGTTCCCCCCAACTTTTGTTCATAATTGTAGCTTGATGTAATGTTTCTTTTGAAATAAAGTTTTGGTTTTGTAAAACTTTGATATTCACCAAGATGAGGTGCATATGTGTTTTGCAAACTATTGTATTCGCACACATAGCGGTTGTCTGAATTAATTCTTGCGTCATCTAAATAAAAAAAATACAGTCCTGTTATGTTTTTTAACGTGAGACAGAGCAACGTATGCCATAACTTCTTTGAATACTGATGTTGCTCACTATAGGTGTTCTTCAAGGTTCTTAACTTTCCCCTGCCCTGTTTAATCTTTACAAGGAACCCCAGACTGAAATCCTCAAAGGCTCTAACATCATCTACCATATGTACACTAATGATATGTAATTGTACATGAAGATTACCTCCCCTAACGACATTAGCACTCAATAACATCTTGATCAAAACTCAACACTGATTAACTCTTAACCACCTCAAACTTAACGTCTTCAAAACAGAATTCCTAATAATCTGGCCAGCCAACCCCACATCTAACATCAAAGACTGGCTCCCACTGCTCACAGCCTGGAACAGTACCCCACATATCGTTGTGTCAGCAAAATCCTTAGGAATAACACCAGACAACAACCTCTCCATGCTGAATCACATCAGCTCCATAACCAGAGGGGCCAATTTCCATCTCCACATTTTCAGAAAACTAAAGCCTTTCCTGCCCAATGCAGATGTTAAGGTGATTTCCAAACTTGACTATGGGAATGCTACCCTCGTTGGCCTACTGAAAATAAAACTGGCACCGCAGAGGGCTAATGCGACTGCATGGCTCATTACAGGCATAAAGAAAAATTATCACACACCCCGGCCCTTCACTCTCTGAACTGGCTACCCTACGGATCTAGGATCTACCTAAAAGAAGCATGCATAACGTGCAAAGCCATCCACCACAACACTCTTCGGTACCTGGCTCAGAAACTGGTTCTATCTGGAAGGAACAGAGCTTCTCATAGTACATGCTCCCTACGGCTGAAACCCAAAAATTATCACAAAAAGAAAACCTAGAAGAGAACTTTCTACAGAATTTCCCCAAGAAGTTAGAACTATCTTCCCCCAGAGATCACAACCATCCCTTTGCTCTTTTAAAAAATCAAGTAAAACTGAGACTACTGAATAATCTCTTTCCTATCTGAGGTGACTATCCGTGGCAATTTAATTTCATTGCTGGTATTTTCACTATGTTTCTTTGTATTATCTCTTCATGATGTATTTTTTTTCTTACCCTTTGTTTAGCATTCGGACTCCTCCCCATAATTTTGTAGTTTGCTACGTGCATACTTGATGCTATTTGTTATGTTGTGCAGCGCTCTGACACCAAAAGTTTGGTCTTGTTTGCCATTTAACAAACCTGATAAATAAATGAAATTAAAAAAGTAGATCTAATGTAAATAATTGCATAATCTAACCTTAGTCCTTGTGATTTATATAGTGTAACCGTATAAGCCAAATAAAGGGGAAGATGCTCTCTTTGAATATATAAATCTTTAATAAGTAAGACTCTTGCTGTACATCGAGATTTGTTTTGGATCTTCGATGTGACCAAATTTTACCATGATAAATTCAATGTCTTCATTGTTTAAATTCCACAACAGATTCCATAGCTCCATGTACTAGTCCATGTTAACAGACGTCATAGGCTTCAATGTTGCATTGACATTGCTGGTGTTTTGTGGGATTAGAAGGCTTACACCTCTGGTCAAGTGTCTTCTGTGATTTGGGCCACAGAATAATTTGAACTACATTCTTGCTCACCTGTGAAAAAAGGCTAGTACCTTAGCTAAATGTGTCAGGGAAGAATATACTGCTAGTTTTTATCAGAATAAACACCAGCAAGTCAATGAGTCTGACTTCATCATGTTCTTTTTTGGTGCGATGATTATTACAGGATGCTCCATGCTCGTTTCGAAGCGGCCCTGAAGGAATGGGGCTCCCATCATATGGAGACTGTGTGTTTGACTGTAGATGGGGAGCATGTCCTGCTTTCCCCCGTGTAACATTGTGGAATTTCCTGGCATTCTTCACGGAGGTGAGAAAGGGAGGGGAGGAGAATCGCCTTTTCCTGCCGATTCTGACTTAACTGTGTGTTTTAAAGAAACGTGGATTTGTTTTTGGCAGCAGGACATAAGCTGACTGACAATATAATGTTGGAACATTTACCTGACTATTTCACTTGCGAACATACACTTGGATGAAATATTTACACTACGAGACTGTGTTACCAAGAAGCTACCAAGCATAATTAACAGATGTCACAGTCTTCGACATTGCATTGACATTGCTGTTGCATTGTGGGGTTAGTAGGATTATACCACTGGTCACGTGTCCTCTGTTATTTAAGGCAGGGAACAATTTGCATTATGATCTTGTTCACCTGTGCTCAAGGCTAGTACATTAGCCGAAACGCGTCAGGGAAGAATATGTATGTGCTGCGAGTTTTTATCAGAATAAATGCCAGCATGTCATTGAGTTGGGCTTCCTCATGTTCTTTTTTGGTGCGATGTATATGTGTATGTGTGTGTGTGTGTGTGTGTGTGCGTGTGTGTGTGTGTGTATATATATATAAACACACACACACACACAAACATACACACATGTAACAAGGCCATCAAGTTTAACGATTGATGTATGTAAGGATCAGAGACATACTTCAATTATGGTGCCATGAGCGGGTAGCTGAGTGAGGCATGAAGAGTTCAAAAAAATTAGGAGTAAAGATATAGTCGTTCATCCATGCACCTACCATCTTCGTTAGGAGTGGACATGTTTTTCAGGCTTACCTATTTCAAAATGGTTTGCCCAAGTTTCTTATTCTTGCAGGAATAGAGTTCCAAAATGTGGCCTCTGGACTGAGGATGAGCTTTCGCCTATATAATGCTTTTTGAAGGCAGAGATGGTCAAGAGTCTGGGCAACTTAGAACCATTGCCAGTGGAATTATGCGGCAGGAGAGCACCAAATTATGTAGCAGGGTTCACTAAATTATGCAGCAAGAAAAGGCAAATTATGTGGTATTATGCAGCTCATTTATTTTTACAACATTACTTCATTATTTTGTCATTTTTATACATGGTAGTGCTGTCTGTTCAAAGATTTCACCTCATTAGTACTAGTTTAACAACCAAATTCTGAAAAATGCAAATAAAAGATGACCATTGAGCCTTTCCGATGGGCCTTCCCTACACATGAACACTTGCCGCCACGTTTTTAGGAACTTTTGATCCTTTGAGCTAGAAACATTTTCTTTTGTTAATATCTGCAGAATATGCTGTAGAGGATGGAGTCTACCTTATTCTTAAATACCGAAAGGAATATTAGAATAAAGATGCACATAGAAATATATTCAAACAGTAATTCATGAAGCAAACAAACGATCTTAATATTTAATAAACGTTTTACAAAACCCAGAGGCAAGGAACCATTATTGTGTAGCAACAAATGTGACCCTGGGCAATTACGAAAGGCATGTCACATGTCTAATATTTTGCCTTAGCTGTAAACTTGTGTAAGAGGCAGAAAAGGGAAGGTTGTGCTTGACCAAATGGAACAGAGATTTGCTGAAGTGGGCTATTAATGTATGTGAATTGGTTTTAAGAGAAAAAATGAAGAAAAAAACAGGAACAGCTGTGAACTTTTGAACCAGAGAAAAGACAATAACAGCAAATTAGACGTGATAGCTGCATGATACTTACTTACCACAGCCTTGTGCAAAACAAATATATTCAAGGACTGTTTTTTTTCTAATAAGCGTTTACCAAATTTAAGTGTCATTTATTAAATGTATAGAATATTTCTTGATTCTCAAGAGAGATTTAGAAAACACTAAATATGAGACAAAATTAGAAGGATTTAAACGCTGAGTTTAGCACTGAGAAGCAACTAAACGTTGCCATCTAGTTTCTTTATTCACACGTGAAATAAAAAAAGAAGATGCCTGCTCAAAGCCCATATCTTTAAGAACAGATGTTAAAATTGATAGCATTTGGATAATTTATAGTTTCTCGGAGATGGCTCTGAGTAAAATGAACACTCCATGTGTGAGATATTGCCTATAATTTGGGACAAAAACAGGCCCGCACAAAAACGTAAACGTGGCCCCTTTTGCGAACCAGAGAGCTAGAAAAGCATCCCATATTTGCAAACCAGACCAGTTTTTAACTTGTACAGATGTTTTGCAAGGTATGGACGACTACCAGTGGTCGAAGTGCATTAAAAAAAAGTACGGGAGCTGTGATGCTTTGCAAAGAGGGCAGGATGAGTGGGTCTGGGGGCGGGGTCAAAGGTGTGCCTAACAAAACAACATATTCTGTCACTTTTTTTGTTTTTTCACCTTAATGTAACTGCATATAAAATAAGGCACAGATTAAATAAAAAATCATTTCAAGTTAATTTAAACAGTGGGAAATGCACTATCATACATTATGAAACCTCTATTAGTTATTGCACTGCAGAGGTCTGTGTTTAACCAGAGAGCCACAGAATTGAATCCTGGGTGATGCAGTGGAGAACAGTCACTTGCATATGTTTAGTGCTACGAGGTCCCAGTCTGTAACAGAAAGCACTGGAAATATATGTCCTTATTTTAAACTTGCGTTACACACAGTATAAGATAGGCTGATATAACATGTACAAAAAGGTTTAAGAGAAAGTGCTTCCAAACAAATATAGTTTTTAGTAATCCCCAGACTGTACATAGTGCCATTTTGTTGTAACTATCCATTAAAAGCACACACTTCAACGCTCAGCTGGTAACTCCTTGCAATTCAACTGTCACCAGGAAGCTACAAGTGATTACTTCTATTTAAGCCAATACTGGCTTCCAAGAACCCTTTACGTTTGCTGTCTGCCCCTTGCTCGGTTTTAAAGCACAGGAGACTACCTGCACTTCTGCTGATGCGTTCCAACTATCTGTCCTGGGATATTTTCTCTGTTCTCAAAAGGTAGGGGAGCTGTTTTACTTAAATTAGAATGTAGGGGCATGTTGTGCCTCTCCCACTTCTACCTCTGACAACTATATGTATTTGTGTTTGCTGCAGGCAATATTTGTGGTAATGGCAGAGATATCAACAGTAAACACCGGCCCAACTAACCATAAAATAGGCTCACAAACTGCTAAAAAAAACTAGCCCTCACACTGATTGTCGTATAGGCCAGCTTGACCCCGGCTATGATAAGGTGCAAACATCCTCCTGCCGTGGTTGGCGGAGCCCTTACAGCCTATATTTACCACAGCGACGAAACACGTGTCAGCTGTTGGACGATCCGAGGAATAAAAGAAAAAAGAACAAGAACTCATTTATCTGTGTGAAATTTGGGCTCACACTGCGCACTTTGATAATTCTGTTACAATAATATTGTGTGCTGGGGATTTTTTCTTCTGATTATTCAAGTGGATTTGACCACTGGCTTTGGGGAGAGTAGTTGTTCTCCTTACCTTGCAGCACCGAGATCAAGATATTATTCAAATATTGATACTAGTGCTACTCTCCTGAGTGGCGCTGTTTGCCCTAATAACAATACCACTGTTCTTTAGCATTCCCTTAAAGCCTATAGGCCAGCCCGACATACAGGCCAGCTGACATTGGCTATCCGGAGGGTGTAAACATCCTCCTGTAATGGTTGGCCGAACCCCTAAAACTGACATCTAGGCCAGCCGGACCATGTTAGTAGGGTGAAAACACCCTTCTGTGATGATTAGTGGAGCCCATAAATGTAAATGTATGAAACTTATATAGCGCAGGACTTACCCTGGGGCATCTCCGCGCTTGCTTAGGGAACCCGTCCTGGTATTCCCCTGTGAGAAACCCCGGCAGGGTATCCACAAGGTGAAAGCCAGGCATCCCGCCGCGAGGGGCCGATGTGGAGATTAAGCAAGCTATTGCCCAGAGTCGCAGAGTGTGACCCCGTGAGTCGAGTAGGCACCGGAGCGAGAATTGTCGAGACTGTGGAATTTATGAGCCCGAGACCCGCCGAGGCGGGGAATCGAACCCTGGTCCACGGTCGATCTCAGATTCCGGGTCTGCCGCCTCTAACCACTGAGCCACACTTCTCCAGCTGACCAAAGGCACAGCCATGGAGGAGAATGCCTTCCTGCTACCACTAGGAGGAGCAGTAATGGTAGGCAGACATGACGTCATGCAAGTTAGAAGCTACTGAATCATGGGGAGCCAAGTGGGACAGAAACGCAGGCGTAACATCATGCAGGTTTTAATCTATCTAACCCCGTGGTTGTTAACCTGTGGTCCATCAGGGTCTGCAACTATTTTACAAAATTAAATAATACTAAAATTATCAATTAATTAACTAAATATATACAAATAAGGAAACAACATTGAAATGTGAAAACTTTTCTATATTTGATTGTGAAGTGTACAAAATATTTCAATATTTGAGCGTTTTTTGCTGTATACTTGTTTAAGTATTTTTGTATACTTTTGTGTATTGCTTTGAGGTCCAAAGCATAGAAACTGCTTTGCCTGGGTGCCCACAGCTTCGAATAATGACTCAGTGAGGCCCTTAGCTTCCACAAATGATTCAGTGAGGGTCCACGGAAGACAGACGGTTAAGATCCACCGATGTAACCAATTGGGAGTCCTTCTCTGGAGCAGGACAGAAGAACAAGTTACTTACCTTCGGTAACGCTTTTTCTGGTAGATACAGTATCTGCCTGTGGATTCCTCACCTTGTGAATATCCCCCTTGCGTCAGCAACATTCGGAAAAATCTTTGTAGCACGCCGGCGTAGACGACGTCATAGGAGCACGGCATCGCGAGCGACTCCATCTGACGTCACCGACTCCTTATTAGACCCACGTCGGCGTGATGACGTCAGTTCCGCCCTTTTTTCCGTGCCTTCGAGGCACCCGGACCGACCAATGACAGCAAATATACATATATACAGTGTACATAGTACATACAAATCAAAACTGCACACATAGTGCGTAGCAAAGGTATTAAAAACCCAAAATACATACAAATATGAATACATAAACTCAGGTATAGCAGAGCGGACAACGGGGAGGCGGGTGGGTCAGTGAGGAATCCACAGGCAGATACTGTATCTACCAGAAAAAGCGTTACAGAAGGTAAGTAACTTGTTCTTCTGATAGATACATCTGCCTTGTGGATTCCTCACCTTGTGAATAGAGTCCCACAGCAGTCCCCACTCCCGGAGGAGGGTGTCCACTCTGCTATACCAGGAAATCTTGGAGGACAGAGCGCGCAAAGTAGCCGTCCCTCCTCACCTCTGTATCCAAGCAGTAGTGCTTTGCGAAAGTGTGGAGGGAGGCCCAAGTCGCAGCTCTGCAAATGTCCTCAACAGGAACACCTCTAGTCAAAGCGGATGTTGCAGACTTTGCTCTAGTTGAATGTGCTCTGATACCCTCAGGAGGGTCCTTACCTGCCAGAGAGTAGCAAAACTTGATGCACAGGATTATCCATCTGGAAAGTGTGCGCTTGTGCACCGCTCTGCCCTTTTTGCAGCCAGCAAAACCCACGAAGAGCTGATCATCAACACGATAGTCTTTAGTCCTATCAAGATAGAAACTGACTGCTCTCTTAGGGTCCAAGCGATGAAGCCTCTCCTCCTCCTTGGAAGGGTGAGGGGGAGGATAAAAGGTAGGAAGGGTAATGGATTGTCCTAGATGGAAGGGAGTTACCACCTTAGGGAGAAAAGCAGCCCTGGTCCTGAGAACCATTCTTTCAGCATGAATGTTCAAGAATGGGGGCTTGGAACTAAGAGCCTGAAGCTCACTTACCCTCCTTGCTGAGGTAATTGCAACCAAGAAGACCGTTTTAAAAGAAAGAAGCCTCAAGGGACACTTGTGCAAGTGTTCGAAGGGAGAACCCATCAAATAGGTTAACACAAGATTCAAATCCCAATGAGGAACAATAAAAGGAGTAGGAGGGAACTTATTAGTGAGACCCTTCAAAAATCTTAAAACCACAGGAGACTTAAAAAGAGAGGGGTGATCCGGCAAACAGAGAAATGCCGACAAGGCCGAACGATAACCCTTGACTGTGGCAACAGCAAATCCTTGCTGCGCCAGAGAAAGAGCAAACTGTAAAATGTCAGACAAATGAGCCTTCAAAGGGTCAACAGCCCTCTCCCCACACCAAGAGACAAATTTAGACCACCTATAAGAATAGATGGACTTAGTGGAGTCACGCCTGGCAGAAAGAATGACATCCACCACATTGTGAGGGAGAGAAAAGGAATTCAAGTTGCCCCGTTCAATCTCCAGGCATGAAGGTGTAATGTCTGGAGGTGGGGGTGTAGAACCTGCCCCTCCATCTGAGAGAGGAGATCTACCCTGAGAGGGAGACGGGGAGGCGGGTGAGAGGAGAGGTGGAGTAGGTCCGTGTACCACACCCTTCTTGGCCAATCCGGGGCGACCAATATGACTTGGGCCCGGTCCTGGCGAATCTTCCTCAGAACCCGAGGATTCAAGGGTATGGGAGGAAACGCGTAAAGGAGTTGACTTCCCCAACTCAACTGAAATGCGTCCCCCAAAGCTCCTTGCATCGGATACTGGAGGCTGCAGAATGACAGGCAGTGAGCATTCTCGCGAGTGGCGAACAGGTCCACCCGAGGAGTCCCCCACATCTGAAAGATGTCGTGAACAACCTCCGGATGGAGCCTCCACTCGTGGTCGGCAGAGAACTGCCGACTGAGAACGTCTGCACATACGTTCAGAACTCCGGCCAGATGATTTGCCATCAGACAAATCTGATGGACCTGAACCCAGGACCAGAGACGCAGAGCCTCTCTGTAGAGACACTGCGACCCTACTCCTCCCTGATTGTTGATATACCACAACGCGGTTGTGTTGTCCGTCAGGACTTGAACCGACTGATCGCGAAGGGAAGGGAGGAAGGCCTTGAGCGCCAGACGTATCGCCCGCAACTCTAGAAGGTTGATGTGAAGCAACCTTTCCTCTGGAGACCAAAGACCTTTGACCTCCAGACCCCCCAGATGAACACCCCACCCGAGAGTGGATGCATCCGTTATCACTGTGGCAACCGATGGAGGCAGTTGGAAAGGCTTTCCGTGAGACAGATTGCCTTCCACGCTCCACCAAGACAGATCCGCCGCAGTTTCTCTGGAGATCCTCACTGACTCCCTGAGATCTCCATTGTGCTGATACCACTGCCTGCGGAGGCACCACTGGAGAGCCCTCATGTGCCAGCGTGCATGGTTGACCAACAGAATGCAAGAAGCCATCAGACCGAGCAGACGAAGGACCTTCAGGACTGGAACAACCGCTCCATTGTAGAATAAAGGAATCATTTCTTGAATGTCGCGAATCCTTTGAGGTGGAGGGAATGCACGACATATAGACGTGTCCAGTACCGCACCTATGAACAGGTTGCGCTGGGAGGACACCAGGTGAGACTTGGGTACATTTATCGAAAAACCCAACCTGTGCAACAACTGTGTTGTCTCTTGCAGATGATGGAGCACCTTCTCCGGCGACTCTGCTTTGATCAGCCAGTCGTCCAGATAGGGGAACACAGGAACCCCCGACCTTCTGAGATGCGCTGCCACCACTGCCATCACCTTGGTGAAGACTCGAGGCGCAGTAGTAAGCCCAAACGAAAGGACCGCAAACTGGTAGTGTTGAGATCCCACCGTAAAACGGAGATACTTTCTGTGCGACTTCAGAATGGGGATGTGAAAATACGCATCCTGCAAGTCGATCGACACCATCCAGTCTTCTTCCATCAGCGCCTGAAGAACCTGTGCAAGTGTGAGCATTTTGAACTTCTCCTGTTTGAGATAGAGGTTCAAAATCCTGAGGTCCAGGATTGGACGCAACCTGCCATCCTTCTTGGGGATCAGGAAATACCGGGAGTAGCACCCCTGACCCCTTTCCTGCTCTGGAACCACCTCTATCGCACCTTTTCTGAACAGTGCCAGGACTTCTTCCTGCAGGAGAAGCAGGTGGTCCTCCGAACAATAACCTTGGCAAGGAGGGTAATTGGGAGGGAACTCCTGAAAAGGAAGTGCATACCCATTTTCTACGAGATTGAGAACCCAAAGATCTGATGTAACCGATTTCCAATCCCGTAGAAAATGAGTAAGCCGACCCCCTACCGGACCCGCATGATCCGGAATGGCGGATCTAGGGCTGCTTTGCTGCTGCGGGTGGGGGATGATTGTTAGAGAAGGAAGTAGAGGAGGAGGAGGCTTGGCGTCCACGAGCACGACCCCATTTGTTTACCTCTGTATGACCTATACAAAGGGTTTTGCTGCTGCTGCTGCTGCTGCTGCTGCTGGCCTTGTTTATAGAAACGAAAAGTGGATCTACCAAATCCCCTAAACTTCCTAGTGGCAGAGCCTCTAGCCTGCAGGCCCAAAGACCTTGCCGTTGCCCGGCTATCTTTGAACCTCTCCAAAGCTACATCCGCTTTTTTTCCAAAGAGGCCTGTTCCGTCAAATGGTAAGTCCATTGGAGTAGATTGTACATCTGCTGAAAATTCAGAAGACTTTAGCCATGCGGCCCTTCTCGTGGCAACAGTAGAGCCCATTATCCTGGCCACAGAGTCCGCCGTGTCCATGCCACTCTGAATTACTAGGCGGGCTGCAGCTTGAGTATCAGAGACTACCTCATTGAAGTTCTTTTTATCTTCCTCCGGAAGCTTAGTTGACAATTGTTTCACAGAGTCCATCAATGCATGAACATATCTCCCTAACAGGCAAGTAGCATTGGTAGATTTAAGAGCCATGCTACCCGAGGAGAAAATCTTTTTTGCAGACTGGTCCAATTTTTTAGAGTCTTTATCTGCTGGCACCTGTGGAAAAGAACCTGCAGACCTGTTGGAACAAGCGGCCTGCACAACCAGACTTTCAGGAGAAGGATGCGAAGAGAGAAACTCAGGGTCACCAGGTGCCACCCTATAACGTCTTGCCACCGACCTGGACACCGCAGGAGCAGTCAATGGACTCTTCCAGACCTCCATTATTGGCTCAGTCAAAGCCTCAGTGAATGGGAGTGTAGGCTCTATAATAGATGAAGGCGAATGCAAAACCTCCGTGAGGATGTTAGGCTTGAACTCAACGTTAGGTAAAGTCAGATTGAGCAGATCCGCAGCCTTCTTAATGACGACATGGTAGGGTGCCACGTCCTTAGATAGTGCATCAGAAACTGATGGCAAACCCCACTCAGGAGAGAGTTCCAGGCCACTAGCACTATGCAGGTCCTCAAAACAGTCCCCTTGATCCAGAAGTTCTCCTTCCTCTACTTCAGGATCTTCATACTCCTTTTCCTCCAAGAGGCACTGAGCTCTGCGCCTCGACCACTCCAAACGAATCGAAGTCGTCGGATCCGGTAACGACTCCGACGGAGCCGGAGTCAAACGAGGAGCCGGGACAGCTGGAGGACGAGAATCTCGAACTGGCGTCGTACCTCGATCCAGTTCTCGAGGTCGCTCCGGAGCCGGCGAAGCCATGTGCGGAGTCGATGACCTCGGCGGCGCCGTACCGAGCCAAGGTGTATAAGGCGTTGGCATAAACGGCATAAAAGGTGCCGGAGCATAAGCTTGAGGGACACCCAAGTTAAAAGACAACGGACCCATGGGACCAGCCGGTGCACCAGTGGGGTACATTGCCCTCGCATAAACGCCAAACATGGCATTAAGGAAATACGAGGGGTCTTGTCCAGGACCAGGAAAGGGAGGGTACGAACCCATCGGCTGCTCCGAAGGAGGCTGCTCCGGCATCGGTTCATCTTGGCTCTCTTGATTCTCAGGGTCTTCCACCGGAGTCGGTGTCCGTGGAATCTCCCCATCTCCTTCATGCTCCGAAGAATGGCGCGACTCTGGATTCGGTTCTTGCTCCGGAACCGGGGAACCCTCATGAGGTCGCATAGGTGAAGGTGACACGAAGTCCTTGTGATGTTTTCGAGACGAAGACTTCCTCTTCGAGTCCGAAGACTCTTTACCAGAGTGATGTCTTGACCTATGCTTCCTCCTCTTGTGCTTCTTCCTCGAGGAGCCCGAAGCATGACCCGAAGCCGACTTCGATCCAGACCTTGACCTCACTCTGGACCTCGACCTCACTCTGGACCTCGACCTCGAAGCCGATCTCGACCTCGACTTCGATCGCGACTTCTGCCTCGACCTCGAACGTCTAGATGTTGACCTCGAAGACCTTCCAGCCTCTTTTCCCTTCACCTTGGCCAGCAGAAGTTTCGCCTCACGTTCTCGTAAAGCCTTTGGGTTCATCTTGAAGCATGATCGACAGTTCTTGACATCATGGTCCGAACCAAGACACCACAAACAATCGTCGTGCGGATCGGTAATAGACATCATCCGGGCACACGATCCGCACTGCTTGATCCCCGTCTTCCTCGACGACATCCTCGACGAAGAACAGACACTCGACAGAGAAACAGTAACACAAAATAGCAACAAGTTACTATCTGAATCACAGTAGATCCCAGAAACCGTTAGCGTCGACGACGCGGAAAAAAGGGAACTGACGTCATCACTCCGACGTGGGTATAATAAGGATTAGGTGACGTCAGACGGAGTCGCGTGCGATGCCGTGCTCCTATGACGTCGTCTACGCCGGCGTGCTACAAAGAATTTTCCGAACGTTGCTGACGCAAGGGTGATATTCACAAGGTGAGGAATCCACAAGGCAGATGTATCTATCAGAAAGAGGGGGTGGCGATTTTTGAACTGGAGAGCTAATTAAAAGGGGCCGGAAGTGCGGCCTAAGTGGGGTTTTCTGAAAATGAACTGGCTAGTTAATGTATAGGCTTTAAGGCCAATAGGCATCGCGCTAACGGGTGCCAAGCAATCTGTTCAATGTATAGTTGGGGGGAGGGGGGTCTGAAGACGGGATTTTGTTTCTAAAGGGAACAGTTCTCTAGTAGGGAACTCTCCAGTGGTTTAAGCACAAGAAAGGGGGGCGCTGACTCACCACATCCGCACATTTCCATTTGCTTAGGGATTTGTGTAGGTGAATACTGCTGTGAAACTGGAAATCTGTGGAGTCCTTACCGGTTGAAGCCGGAGGGGGTCGGTCCTGCGGGGAGGGGGGTGAGGGCTGGAGGTGTTCGGCCCCGTAAGATGCCTGGGAAGAACTGCATTCAATGCCTTAGGCATCTGCTGGGGTCTATCCAGAATCCTACAGTTTGATTCTTTTACATTTTCAGATATTTTAATTTCACTTCTCTTTCTCTCTGATTATACACAGCATTCTGTTACTTTTTTTGTTCATTGAGATCACTGCGGTGTTGCATTGCGGGTCTTGCATGTTTCACCTCTGCTGTGCGATGTTCGGGCCACTTGGAAATGTGCGTGAGTCCTTGTGCGGTGCCCAGAGGTGCGTGTGTGTGCCTCTCTTTGTGTTTGTAACCCTCCTCGGCTGCTTGTAATTGCTGGCGAGCTGGAGACATCCCCTGCACACTGACAGTACAATGTTTCTGGGCAGGACGTAAATAGTAGGTACTGGCAACAAAAAAAGAGCAACGCGCGTTCCATATACCATCAATCAATCTACCGGTAAAGGACGCGTTGTGTACAACAGCTGAGTGAACAAGCAAGCGCCTCGACGCCGTACAAGCGCTAGAAGTAAGGACACACACAAATACTGATGCCAGAACACAAAGGCTTCCTTCTCTGCTGGTAGCCCGTCTCCAACACCCCAGCCCTCACCCCCTCAGTGACATGTGCGCCCAGAGGGACACAACACGTGTTTGAAGCAGGCATCGGCGCTATACGAGCACAGGTGACAGTGGGAGAACGCGGTGCCTCTCTAGGACTGCCTGACTGTGTTTACTGCTGGAATTAGCTTAGAAATATGACGTCACGGGTTCCGATGCCGGCGGGGCTGACTCATCCTGTCATCATCCGAGGTCGAAAAGACGAGCATTAATCCTTCGATAGTAAAACTCACGCCTTCGGAGGCAGTGCGCTGAGTGCTGCGAGAGGTGAATAATGCACATCCTTAGCATAAGCGGCTCGCGCTGGAGCCCTGTTTGCTGGTGTCAGTCAAGGACTCGTCTCTGCTCGGAGCAGAATCAAGGCTGAGACATGAGCGGGCCATGCGAGCCCGAGGGCCTGTCACGCGGAGAATACTGTGTTAGGAGGTCCTATTAGTTTGCACATGGCATATTGCACTATACCTCTTTATCGGAAAAGCCTTGGACACTGTTTTGTCTTATGCAGGGCAGGTCTTCACTCTTTTTACATTTATGAAATAATATAGTTGTCATTGTTTTTTAAATCATTGAAACTCCACTCTGATTGTAGTATCCATCGTTTTATCTTAAGCGAAAATGTATTGTATGATTCTTAGTCATGTAATGGGTTTACTTCGTTTAAACAATGGAACATGCATTAATAAAGTCAGTACAGAACAGGTGTGAATGGGAAGAGGTGAAGCTTATTGACGCCTTCCGGTCAATGTTTCTAATGCGGATCAAATTGTTCGAAATTGGTTAATGCTACTTAAAAAACACAACAGCAAAATGAAAATAACATTGTAATGCAGCAATAATAAAAAATATTAGTAACAACAGAAATAATAATGATGATAATAAAATAATATTATTGATAGTAATAATCGTAATAGTAATGCCAGTCATAAAATTATAATAGCGATAACAATACCAATAATAAAAAAAATTGAAGATGATGAAGAAAAAGACTGCTGTGAAATTTGAAATATAAAAAGGGAAAACTCAGATAGACGGGGGCCTTTTAATTATTCTAAAGAGGTTCTTCCTCGTTTGATGTGCATATGCTAAATGTTCTCTTGAAAAGAGAAATCGTTTTTAAATCGCATTTTAAGACCTTGATATTGCTCTAGTAAGGAGGCATGGGACTCTGCTCAGTGGACAAACTAACACACTTTGTAGCAGGATTTCGACAATAACGCTTTAGTCACTCACATTAAAACAAGGATTTACTCGTGTCTCGCGAGAGTTTGTATGTCCGAAACTCCGTACCCCTGCGCCTTCTATATGACGCGGCCGCCCTTCCAGCCGTCATTCTAGAATCAAATGTTAGACCCGGAGGAATTGCTCTGTTTTTACACTTTCCAAATATTATTAATGAAAGTCGTGCTTTTTAACGGCCTACTCAATTGTTTTATTTCCGTCTCCATGGTCTGAGAGGATTCAAAAAGAATGTTTTACCAAATTTGTTTCGTATGAATGTTGTATTGCAGTTGTTTCTATGAACTTGTCAGTGCAATTATTATGGAAGCATTATAACACCAGTGTATATTATTACTACGAATAAGCGTCGATGCTACCGGGGTTTATCATTTTCGTTACAATATAATTCCTTATTCTTAAAAGTGCGTTGTTTTTAAATTTCGACTTATTCTTCAATATGCTTTCATTTAATAAAGAATTGTATTAAACTTGTAAACCATAAGAATTGGTTTGATTGGATACAATGATTCCCGTGTGCGCTTGTTCCCTCTTGTTTCTTTTTTCACATGGAAATCATGTGCAATTTTCTCCTCGCGGGTGTCAATATACGGGCCACAGTCCTCTCTACCTGTTAATGCATGAAGAGCGACCCTCTTCAGGGCGTTAACGCATGGACGGCGCCCACCTCAGGGTATTGAGGCGTGGACGGCGCCCACCTCAGGGTATTGACGCATGGACGGTGGCCACCTCAGGGTATTGAGGCGTGGACGGCGCCCACCTCAGGGTATTGACGCATGGACGGTGGCCACCTCAGGGTATTGAGGCGTGGACGGCGCCCACCTCAGGGTATTGACGCATGGACGGTGGCCGTCTCTGTGTGTTGCTGCAAAGACTGCGGCGCTCTTCGGGTGCTAACACAGGGACAGCGACCGCTCTTTGTTATTACGATACAGACCGCGTCTCTATTCGAAGACGGGCAGCAGGGGTGCAGTGCGCGGCCGCCGGTGGCGCTCGGCCTCAGAGATGATAGCCTTCTCAGAAGAGGCTCATGTTCACAGAAACCCCGGTATCTGCCGCTGACTGGAGCGGGGTCAATGGCAGCCAGGCCCGGTGGGGCCACCGTCTGCTCAGGGACGCATCGACCACTGTGAAAGCGCCCTACCCAAAGTAAATTATTAGTTAAAACGCGCTTCAACAACATTGTAGTACTGGGCAGGAAGGGTCCCAAAGTTTTTTCAGGAGTTGGTTTTTTCTGGCTGTGGAAGTAAAGAATTGTTGCTCCACACACGGGGAACAAGGGTTCACATATGTTGTGCAAAGAAAACACACAATAAATAAACACTCGGATTTGCTAGGTGTGAACAAGTGTGTGAATTAACAAACATCCCTTTTCTCCCTAAGCGTTGAGTGTAACTGCTGCTGTCCCTCTGCATCTTTAAGGGGCAATTGTTTGTGCCAACGAGATTTATGTTGTAGGTGGTTTCGCGAATTTTTATCTACAAGTGAGGATTTTTAAGAATGTGGCAATGTGAATTATGCTACACTTCAACATAGTTTTATGAACTAAGGCTTAACATATTGTACTCACAGTGGCAGAAAACACTTTTTTAAGGTTTCTTTTAGCGGCACCCAAACGAATTTCCACATTAGCCTGTCATATGGAATTGGGGATACCATATTTAGGGGACTTAGTAAAAATCCAACCACTTTTACTTTGGCGACGAATTTGGATTTCTGAAAAGAACTTAATAACAAAGGAAATCATGGCAGATTGCATGGAATTAGACTACTCACTGAAAATTAGTTGGCTCCTCTATGTGAAAAACTTTCTAACTGACTTAGGGTTAGAGTCTTACTACACAGCACCTGATGAAATTTGTGAAATCTCGAGGAAGGACCTGAAAGCAAGGGCACTGAGCTATCTAGAAGGCTTAAGGCTTGCTAGTGATGCCATGAAACCTTCTGCCCAACATGTAATTGCGGTTCAGATCACCTTGTTAATTCAGCCCTATTTAACACATGAGTTTAAAGTATTCGAGCGACTCCTCTTGACGAGATTTAGATTAAATCTCTTCCATCGATTAGTAGCATTCCCAATGAGAAATAGCTGGGATTTAACTCTTTCGCTTTGCCCTTTGTGATGATACATCAGAGCAGACGACTATACACACCGTTCTGTTCTGTAAGTTTTATCATGTTCATCGGAAACTCTGGTTGTTACCTTTGTTAAAACAGTGGGGTATTAGGCAATGTCGCCCAGCTATGTTGCGACTGCAGTTTTCAGAGTCTGAATGTATTTGTTATCACATCGTCAATTTTTTGAAATGTATTTTTAAACATAGAACACATTTGTAGAGAATCTTTCCTACCTATGAATTGGATAATTTTTATCGTTGTCCAGATAGTGATCTTCAATGCTAGTGTGGAAACTTTATTTTTAAATTGTAATGATTGCGTATTACTTGTTAATTTGCTTTTTATCTGACTGTAACACTGCTTTTATGGTTTTCTATTTTGCAAAACCGAATAAAGAAATATATATATATATATATATATATATATATATATATATATATACTCACAGTGTGCAGCGAGAGGTTTTTTTTGGGGGTAGATTATGTTGTGCAAATAATCTCCAATTAAACTTTTAAGAGTAAAAAAACCTGTCATTTTATAGGCCCCGGATCCCCCAGCATGCTCCACACCCGCCTACCCACCAAAACAAGCACTTGAGAACAGGTGGGTTTAAAAGGCCATGTTTAATTACACTTCATAAACATGACAAGTAAATCGTTTATACATTTCTCAAATTATGAGCAACCTCCTTCCTTTATTATCAACTCTTCTTCATCAACTTTATTATACGTTTCAACTTGTATTTATTTGCTCATAACTTCTTGCTTCCCCCAGCACCAAGGGGCCCTTAGGTTCGCATCCCCCAAGTACGATGCCCGCGCCAGGTGCCACCCACCTGCGCCCCACGAGCGATGGGCCCCAGCCCTCGGGTCCTTGTCCGCCATTTCCAGGGCCCCACCTCTCATCCACCACGCTGCTATGAGGCTCGTACCTGACGCCCTTGCCTCCCCAGCCGGTGGTCTCCATCCCCCTGCGGAGAGCTTACCCTCTCTCCCCTCAGTGCTGGCGTAGGGAGTGCGCAAGGCGGACTCCACTCCATTTTTGCAGTCTATCAGTGTTCAAATGTCTCTTTTCCGCAACGCACCCTTCAAATCACTGCCTCAAGGGACGGGTGGGTGGGAGATTAAAACTAGCTGACTAACGGACAGGGAGTGGCGATCAGGTCCGGCGCAGGCGGGGAAAGAGGCCGAGTTGACCGTGACCCAGACCTAAATAGGTCATGGCCTCTGCCCCACGCCCCCACCGGACGTGCGTCACGCGCCCCCTGACCCGGAAGTACTTCCCAGGATGGCTGCCCATAGGGCAGCCTCCTGGGCCTATGAACCAATGGCGGCGCGGTGTGGGCCGGGGGGCCGGGCCCTAAAGGCGGGCTCGTCTAGCCTCGCCCTTGGTATAGGCCCCGGATCCCCCAGCATGCTCCACACCCGCCTACCCACCAAAACAAGCACTTGAGAACAGGTGGGTTTAAAAGGCCATGTTTAATTACACTTCATAAACATGACAAGTAAATCGTTTATACATTTCTCAAATTATGAGCAACCTCCTTCCTTTATTATCAACTCTTCTTCATCAACTTTATTATACGTTTCAACTTGTATTTATTTGCTCATAACTTCTTGCTTCCCCCAGCACCAAGGGGCCCTTAGGTTCGCATCCCCCAAGTACGATGCCCGCGCCAGGTGCCACCCACCTGCGCCCCACGAGCGATGGGCCCCAGCCCTCGGGTCCTTGTCCGCCATTTCCAGGGCCCCACCTCTCATCCACCACGCTGCTATGAGGCTCGTACCTGACGCCCTTGCCTCCCCAGCCGGTGGTCTCCATCCCCCTGCGGAGAGCTTACCCTCTCTCCCCTCAGTGCTGGCGTAGGGAGTGCGCAAGGCGGACTCCACTCCATTTTTGCAGTCTATCAGTGTTCAAATGTCTCTTTTCCGCCACAAGGGAGACTAGGGCCCTCAGGTCCGTCGCCCTTCCCCCCTGCCGCCAAGTTCAGCACAAATGACCAAATGCCTTGAATCCAAGCATCCATACCAATGTCCGACAGATGCACCCCGTCCTGGTGAAACATTTCAGATCCCGAGATCATCCTGTGCGGGAGATGTAGCAAGCGGCCCTTTCCTGAGCACATCTTTGCCAATTCTCCGTTGAGACGCCTCACAGACACGTTCACCGGGTACGGCCGGATCCCATTGCCCCACCATCGTCGTGGGATCATGCATGACCATGCTATCCTGGCCTGGGGGAAGGTTCGCCCCAGCCAAGCAATTTCCGTAAGTAGTGCCTCTTTGACTGCGAGGCGGCCCCTGTCGACCATGTCGTTGCCGCCCAAGTGTAAGATGACCAATGCGGGAGACTGCCTCTCGCGCCCCTTGATGTCTTCCACCAACCGTCGCAGGTGCCGAATCCGCATTCCTCCCACACCATGCCACAAAAAACTCCGTCCCTGCCAGCCCGGGTGGCTTCCGCACTCGCCGTTGCCGCAGTCGCACCGCTGCCCGTCGAACGAACGAGTGTCCCAATACCCACACCACCTTCCCTGGCATACTAGTAATCGGAGAGGAAATAGAAAAGTCAGGCATGGGCATGGCAATACACGACGTCATAACAATTCGGGCCTTACATATCTTTTAAAGCAGTCGGACGACCAACGGCCCACCTTCTTCACCGCCTTGGAAGAAAACCCTGCCCCTGCCGCCAATGTGGCGGCGCCTATCCTGAATGAATGGGATGAATAGCCCGAATCCCCAAGGCCCAGGTCACCCAGAGCCTCCCGTAGTACAGCCTTGAATTGGTATTGCGAGACACACTCACCCCCCTCATGAATGAACAAGGCCTGACTCTTCTCCCCAGGGCGGATGGCCAGGTATGCCCGCATACAGGCTACCGGGCACACAGGCGCATCAGGCGCAGAGCCCAACTGGATCCAGGCACCTTTACCCAGCTGGTCGGTCTTAGACTTTCTGAGGCATACCTCCATGGTCCCTGCTGTAAGATTGAGGTCCCCAAACTGCAGCCCCCCATTATGATCAACGCGAGAGGACCCCACTATCTCCCCCAGACGAAATGCCCCATAAAAGGCTAACGAGAAGACTGCAGAGAATAACGTGCTCTCAAAGGCCGAAGTGCACCGTCTAGGGAGGGCGTCTAGCATCCTCCTCAGAGTCCCCACGTCCAGGGGCCTCCTACTGTCCCGCTTAGGGCCTTCCCTCCTGGCCCACCCAGTCAGAGCTCTCTTGACTACATAAGACATCCCTGGATCATACAGGCCCGCTAATCTAGCAAAGAAACCCACAGAAGTGACGTGCGTCCTGGCATAAGAGAGCGACTTGCCCTGGTCATAGATGTGCTGCAGAAAGTGAAACATAGCTTGATCAGAATGCCAACATGAGAAACCCGCCTCTTGCACTAATGTCCTGTAATACAAAAAACACTGCTGATACGTTTTCCGAGTGCGGTCACTCAATGAGGCACCTACCAGCCCCGCTAAAGCGGGGCTCCAATCCTCCACAGTGATGGTGGGAACACCGTCCTCTGATCCTCCGCTGCCGGATGGAACCTCCGAAACTCCTGCAGCTTGGAACGAGACAAAGCATCAGCAGCATGATTGTCGACCCCTGGAATGTGTGCTGCCTTAAACGTTAAATTCAACCTCAAACATGCCAACACCAACCGTTTCAACAATCTCAGCACATTCTTACACGTGGCCCCCTGCCGGTTAATGGCTTCAACCACAGACATGTTGTCTGACCAGAATATCACTGATCTGTTCCTGAAGTGCTCTGCCCAAACAGACACCACCACCAGTATGGGGAACAACTCCAAAAAGGCTACATTTCTTGTCAAACCTGTTTTGTGCCACTCTTCCGGCCACTCCGCCCCGCACCACTTAGGCCCGAGGATAGCCCCAAAGCCAACGCTGCCTGCCGCATCCGTAAATAATCCTAACTCAGAGTTGGACACCGGGGCGGACGGCCAGACAACCGTGCCATTGAAATTCGCTAAGAAATCTCGCCACACTCTCAAATCACCCTTTACTTCGGCCCGTAGGCGCACTCTGTGGTGCTTCTGTGTTAGGCCCACCATCGCCCTGGCAATAGATCTAGAAAAGGGGCGTCCCATGGGGATGATCCTGAGGGCGAAGTTTAGCTGTCCCACCACAACCTGAAGCTGGTGTAAAGTCACCTTCGTACAAGCCAAGACCGCGTCAATGGCGTGGGAAAAAGACTTCACTTTGTCTTGTGGTAACCTGCATTCCCCCGCCACCGTGTCAATTTCAATCCCCAGAAATGTCGTGCATGTATCAGGACCCACTGTCTTGCCTGGGGCCAGCGGAATATTAAATTCCCTGAATAAGGCCACCAATTGGTCCAACGCCTGATTACAAGCCGTGGAGGCGGCCGGCCCCATAACCATGAAGTCATCTAAATAATGCACAACCTCCCTGCAGCCTGTCTTATGAGAGAACAACCATTGTAGCATGCAACTAAAGGTCTCAAAATACCTACAGGAGACAGCACACCCCATGGGCATACACTTATCATAGTAAAACTGCTGGTTCAGTTGGAATCCCAACAGGTGATAATCCTCCGGGTGAACAGGCAACAGGCGGAAAGCGGATTCTATGTCCGTCTTGGCCATGATGGCGCCAGGCCCTAGTGACCTCACTTTATTCAAAGCTACGTCAAAGGACGAGTAAGATACTGAACACAAAGTTGGGTCGATAGCATCGTTCACAGACTCTCCCTTGGGGGCAGATAAGTTATGGATCATCCTGAATTGCCCCGGTTCCTTCTTCGGTACTACCCCTAGGGGTGAGCAGACAAAGCCTGGGAGCGGGGGGGCCCCGAACGGGCCAGCTACACGCCCCGCACTAAGCTCCTTCTGCACCTTCAACTCAACCACCGCAGGCATCGCCCTCGCCGATAAAAGATTATTGCAAAACCTAACCGGGGGGACCCCAAGAGCTGGAATGCGAAACCCCTCTGAGAACCCTGAGTACAAGATTTTGGCTGCTGACCGGTCTGGATACTGATTCAGCCAAAAAACCAGTTTCCCAATGTCCACCGGGGTGGGCAGCTTATGGCTGGGAGGGCTTAACCTCTCTGCCCCCCCCTCCCCGTTCCTTGGATTTTTTAATGCACTTGAATTCGGGATGCGAGGGGTGCCCGCAAAAGGAGCATGCGTGCCTGAACTTGCACTTGTCCGGCGGCCAGGTGCACACCTTCCTGTTAAATTGCCAACATGTCCCCCGCTTATCCCCAGGTCCCCCCTGGGATGTCCGAAAGGGCTGTCTATTGTTTTGCGACCCACATGCTTTGGCATTCACACTTTCCAACCACACATTGACCTCCACCTGGTCCCAACCCATGTCTGGGTCCTGCACCTTCTCCCATCTGAAATCCCTATCATAATCCAGCCAGGCTGTCCCTCCATGCGTCGTGTGCGCTTTCAAAATCCTGTGCATATAGTACACCAATGGCCCCGCCAACTCTGGCTTCTTCTCAATAACTACTGTGATGAACACCTGGAAACCAAATAGCCAGTTCGTGATAGATTCTTCCACCCTCGGTCTCCTATCCTTGGAGGAGTTATCCTTGCCCTCCTTGTCCTTACTCTCCACCTCCATTCTCTTGGGCCTAATCAAAGCAAATATATCTACGAATTCCCCCTTCCAAATTTTTTCCTTCATATCGGGAGATACGTGTGTAGCCAGGCGGCCTGGTTTAGACAAGACATAACCCTGGCCACCCCCCACCATCGCTCCCGCCCCGGGCTCCGGGCCCTTCATCTCAGGCTTACCTCCTGGAGTACTGGGGGCACAAGCGGGGGCCGCCACCGCCGATGGGGCCACCGGGGCATTCAGAGCCTGCGTCCTGGCTAACAGCGCCAATTACTCCTTGATCTCGCCTAGTGGGCCCTCATCCTTATTCCCCGGGACCCAAGGCGTGACTGCCGGGACCAAGGTCGGTGCCACGGCTACCGGAGGAAGAGGGGGTGCTGCGCCCGGAGCTCGAGTGAGCGCCTTCAGGGCATTTAAGATTTCCCCCAAAGCGCCCCCAGTCCCAGCGCCCTCGAGTTGGGGCTGGGCGGGTGGGCTTACTACCACTGGTGGGGACACTGCGACCTTCTCAGGAAGCACCGGGGGAGATCCCAGCGCCGCTATGGCCCCCAAGATTTCCTTCAAGATGTCACCCGTAGGCACAGGGGCCGGGGGTATCGCCGGAGCACCTGGTGCCGCTGGGGGAATAACAGGCGCTTGAGGCGCGGGTAGAGGGGCCCCTGGCGCTAGTGGTGTAGGCGAAGGAATTACAGGCGCTTGTGGCGCAGGAACAGGAATTACTGGAGCTAGAGGCGCCGCCAGTGGGATTACTGGCGCCTGGGGCACAGGAAGAGGCGCTACGGGTGAAGGAATTACAGGCGCTTGTGGCGCAGAAACAGGAATTACAGGCGCTTGTGGCGCAGAAGCCGGAATTACTGGAGCTAGAGGCGCCGCCCACGGGAGTACTGGCGCCTGGGGCGCAGGAAGAGGAGCTACGGGTGCAGGCGGCGCCAATGGGGGGGCACTCGGCGAAGGAACCCTCGGAGGGGGGGGCAGCCCCGCTCCCCCACCGCTCCCTTTCTTCTTCTGCCCACGTGAGCCCCTAGGATTCTGTGCCCTCGGTTTCTTGGGCAGGGGAGGGAACGCCGCTTTGGGCGGAACACCACGCCTGCGTGGGCGCTCCGCAATGCTCGGGGTCTCTCCCTCCGGATCGGAATGGGGCCCCTCAGACTCTACTTCACTGCACTCGTCGTCCCCGTTAAACTTCTGGAGGAGCAAGGCCAGTAACTGCGCAATCTCCGGGTCTTTGCCCTTGCGCTTATGGCTCTGCCCCCTGGGTGCCATGGTACCTTCTTTGCACCGCTACCTACTACTCTGAGTCCCGCTACCCTTCTCCCTCGCCCCCACACCCACCCTGCCGCCAGGCGACGGCGCCGGAGCTCTGCTGCCCTTTCCTAAGGCCGCTGCAGGCGAACGCGGGCCCGCACCACGCTCTCCGCTCCCAACACCTCACCGGGCTGCAGCAGGAGGAGGCGTCAAACAAGCCCCGGACCCGCGCCCGCCCCCAGCCTCAGCTAACCCCGGCACCTCACCTGGCGACCCGGTCGGCGCTCTCTCCTCCGCTGCACGTCGAGGTTCGTCGGCACTCCGTCAATGTCCTCGGGGGTCAGACTATGGGGCGGGGAAGCTACTGGGCAACCTAAGTTTAACTTAAAGTTTAAAGATTAAAACTAGCTGACTAACGGACAGGGAGTGGCGATCAGGTCCGGCGCAGGCGGGGAAAGAGGCCGAGTTGACCGTGACCCAGACCTAAATAGGTCATGGCCTCTGCCCCACGCCCCCACCGGACGTGCGTCACGCGCCCCCTGACCCGGAAGTACTTCCCAGGATGGCTGCCCATAGGGCAGCCTCCTGGGCCTATGAACCAATGGCGGCGCGGTGTGGGCCGGGGGGCCGGGCCCTAAAGGCGGGCTCGTCTAGCCTCGCCCTTGGTATTTACGAGACTATACTGTAAGCCCCGTTCCTAACACGTTAGTTCCCCAAAAAGCAGAGCTAAATAAGTTTTAAAAATACCTTCAGACTTCGACGAGCGAGCAGTTTGTGAGAGCGCACCTCCATCACACAGGGGGCTTCATTCAGTATCTCGCATCCCACTCTGAAAGGGGGAGCACCATTTTGCTTTACGTCACTCCCCTCACCCTCACTATGCCTTGTGTCTTGGTGACACCCAGAAGACGGCACAACGTGACAACGGGACCAAGAGCCAGTTGCGGGAGCTCATTTGCGGAGGGTTGATGGGAGAAAACATAGGGGCCCGTGGTCAAAGCTACCAGGGACAGTGGCTCTGAAGCAGCTTCCGCGCATGCACAGAGCACTAAGGTGGACAGCGTGGAGCAGTCGACAGGTGCTTCGTCTTATGGAACCTCCCATTGGCTTGAGCAGCCGCAGCCGCGCATGTGTAGTTCACGTCGTGCCCTGACAAAGCTTTACTTTCAGACACCTCCACCCCCCGCTTGCCAAGAGTACGGACCCCCCCTAAAAAAAACACTTTCCCCCAAACTGTGAAGGACTGACGTTCCGTCAACGAATAATCAAACCTTTCAACATATGGACTAGATGTATGACATAACTGTTTTATATCCATTTTACTTTTTATTCGTTATGTACTTCTTAACGATGTGATTTTGTTTATGGTTTTAATTGACTAATAAACTAAACTTAACTTCCACTTTCAACATATGGAGGTATTTCCGTTCCTCTCTTTGATTACTAGAAGAAGCACATACATATAATTGCTGAGCTCTCAAGTTTTGAGAACTCCTTGGAGTACTTCCTGTTTGCCTTAGTGCTAACACATACTTTATGCTGTTGTCCAGATTAAATGCTGTCTATATATTTCCCCCAGGTAGTGAAGATGCAGTGGTGCATCCAAACGATCTTCTCCCATTAACTGGGGTTCTGTATCAGGTCTAACTCCTGCAAATAACAAAAGAACATTTTTATTTTTTATTTTTTTGCCCTCCCTGGTATAGGCGGGGGTCTACCACTAAGGGAGTAAGCACAGGTAACAGGGCAAGTAAATAACATCTTTACCTAATACATTTCCACCTACATATCACCGTGACAAAAACCAAAAATGAAATAGCCAAAGCAACAATTTACCTACTTGTTACATATGCTTAAGTGCATACATATATCCCACAGCCCATGACAGTGACTGTGTGCTTATGAATCAGGGTCAGTTTCCATCAAAAAGCAGTTGTATTTTTGGCTTCTTATAAGTTTGGCACCAGGACAAGGCTGGCGATTTTGCTGCGCTGGCATTTTCCTGGTGGGCTGTAGGCTAGAAGGCCAGTTTCACAGCAAAACAGGCTGCTATCACCTAACCATTATGCCACTGCCCATTTTTTTGCTACGTTGGTTTGTATCACGCACTAATCGCCCGAGAGGGTATCCAGGCGCTTGGGCAAGGTGTGTGATCCCAAGGTGCTTACATGACGAGCCAGGTCCTCCGCTTCTTCCGGAACTCAAGAAGTGAGGAGGAGGCTCTGATGTGTTGAGGGAGGTCGTTCCATATCTTGGGTGCGATAAAGGAGAATGAACGACCTCCAGTTTTGCTTTTGCAGAAGCAGGGCTTGTATGCGAGTGAAGGTGAGGCAGAGTGTAGGTGTCTGGTGGGTTGGTGAAAGTATATGCAGGTGTTCCGGTGTTCTGGTCCTGTGTTGTGTAGGGCCAGGAATGTGTGCGTGAGAAGTGTGAATTGAATGCATTTGGGAAAGGAGAGCCAGTGGATTTTCCTGAGGTGCAGTGCAATGTTGGTGTGGCATGAGAAACAAGTCTTGCATTGCATTCTGGATGGTCTGGAGTCTGTGTATAGTTGTTTGGAGATTCTGGTGTAGAGTTTTGCCATAGACCAGCCAGCTTGTGATGAATGCTTGCATGATGGTCTTTCTAGTGTTCTGAGATAACCATTTGAAGATCTTTCGCAGCATGCTTAGGATGTGGAAGCAGGAGGTGCACACTGCGTTGACTTGAGCTGTCATGTTGAGCTTGTCATCTAGTTTTAGCTCTCCTCACTAACCTGTGCTACCGGTCCTCCAAGTGCTGGGAAACCCCCAGGGGTAGCTACGCGCTACAAAAGAATTCACTAATAATAGGATGATCCCTAGATTTCTTGCGTGGTCTGTGGGTGTGGGTCCTAGGTCCGAAGACACCAGGCGGAGCCCAATGGGGCGGTCTTGTTGCCGAAGACCAGTACTTCCTTCTTGGCATTGTTGAGTTTCAGGTAGTTGATTGGCATCCAGTATGCCATTATGGTCATACAGATATGAAGTTGGGTCTGGTGGTGTTTGTCTTGTTTGTCAGGGAGAAGATATGTTGGGTGTCATTGGCATAGGAAATGACAGAGATGTCTTGTGATCGGATGATATTGGCAAGCGGAATCATGTATACGTTGAAAAGAATGGGACTGAGGGTCGATCCCTTTGGGACACTGCATATCAATTCCTTGGTTTCTGATGTCAAGGGTGGCAGCCTGACCATTTTGGGTTTGAGGAACAGATCTATTTGAGAGCAGATCCTTGTTTGCCACTCTTGTGGAGTCTGCTGATGAGGGTGTTGTGGGAGACAGTGTTGAAGGCCACAGAAAGAGCGAGCAGGATGAGGGCTGCTATTTCCCCTCATTCCAGGATGTTTTAAATCTTGTTGGTGGCTGCGATGAGTGTTGTTTCAGTGTTGTGGTTCTTTCTGAATCCAGAATGTGTGCTGTCTAGAGGACGGTGACGTTCGAGGTGGGTTGTGAGTTGCTTGTTGATGACCTTCTCAATCAATTTGGCTGAAGAGAGGAGCAGGGAGATGGGTCAGAAGTTGCTCAGTTGATGCAGGTCTGCTGTGGGCTTTTGGAGGAGGGTGTTGATTTCTGCAAGTTTCCTTCCGTCCGGGAAAGTGGCGGATGTGATGGAGATGTTGATGATGTGGGTCAGGGTAGTGCTGATTGGTGATGTTCCCAGGCTGTAGATGTGTTGGGGACATGAGTCAATTGAACGTCTGAGTGGATGGTCCCCATGATTGCACAAGTGACCTCTTGCAGTGTGGGGCAGGTTTAAACGTGTTTGCCAAGGCTGTTTTTTGGTTGTCTAGTCAAGTCCTCCTTGGCACCTTTTGAAGTTTCTCGAAGACATCTGGCACTCACTTGGTTCGGCTGGCTACGCTTTGGCATGTCATATTTTGTACAGATTCTATCATGGGAGGAACAATATGTTTGTTAGTTAGGCTTCCGAGTGAATTTTCACTCACCACAACAACAAAGTCTTTCTGGTGGAATTACACTAAACTTGGCAAGGAAATAGAACTTTACTCAAAATAGGGACTTTCGTGGCTTCTTGTACATACGTCCTGTAGTTTTTCCAGATATCTTTGTTAGAAAAGGTGTTGGGTTCACTTAAAAGGGAGTGTAACTTGATTTTCTTTGGTGTGTTTGCAGATCCAGATCCTTGGGTCCTCGGAGTATAAACACATTCTACTGAACTACAGAGCATTTTTCCATTTATCCATTGTGGATTTGATAAATCCTTAGAGGAGCTGAAGAACTACACAGTCTGGTTGGCTAGCAGCAACTGCAGTTTTTGTTGTTGCAGTGGTTGATTGGATGCCAGTCACCAAGGCCTCTTTTCTAAAAAAAAAAACTATGACAGGGTATAGGAGTGGACAGAGAAATCCCCTAATCTCAGGGAGGATGTAGGGGGTCCCAGAGAGGCATAACCATAAAAATAAAAAGTGCTTTTTTTCTCACAGTATTCGCTGATCTAGACTTACAGGTGGATCTGCATATTTTTTTTAAAATCAACATTTTTTATGACTTCTTATTGTTGCAGATTTGCAAATCTTGCAAAAATGCATGGCAACGTTCTGAGACGTACTGTGGCCATGCCCGGAGGTTAGAGCCCAATACACATGGCCTACAGCCAGCCTCTGGCTCCTGACCCTGGACAACGGCCATGTGCAGCAGGTTTAGGTGAAAATGGTGCAGATGCAGGGCCCGGTGCAGACTACACTCAGCATGTGGCTGAAAAACTGGCACAGTGTAAGATGGTCACAGGGCCTGGCCGCTGGCCGGACCTACTGTCCAACCCACAAGCTGGGCGCAGGCGGGTTGATGACAGGGTGGGTGCCAAGACCAGGCCTGGCTGTCACACATGCTGCACAAGAGCTGGCATTCTCCATAGTGTGGTAGACCACATGGGAGGCTGAGAGCTGGGCCGGGATACAGGCCAGACCATGTGTGACTGTCCCCAGCTCTATGCATGGCCAAAAAAGATGGGAGTTGGATGTATTATGTAATTGAAAAAGAAACAGAATCCACTGAAATACCAGGACAGTTAAAATACCATTAAATTTGGGAAACCACACCTAAAAAAAACACTGAAATTGGCATTTGATGGTTAGCAGACCAAACTATAACTCGCCCCGATGAACTGCTTATGACTTCATACATTCTTCACTTACGTCTACTGCAATAAAAAGTATAATGAAAAAAAGACTAAACTACTTTCTAAGACCACAGACTTGCAAAAAAATAATTGCACACCACCATTAAAGGCCCAGGCAGCATCATACAACAATGACAGACAAGTTGGACTTCGGCCACAACCTTACCTAAAATGCACAATAGGGAAAGCTTGCCTGACCCAAATCTTGACAGTTAGGATGCTAGCATTACACGTCAAAGACTTTAATCCTAACTGGCCGCTGCTTTCTAAAATAGTTAAGTGTAGACTTTGCGGCTACAAATCAGAAACCTTTTTACATCTACTTTGCAGCTGCCCGATGCTGCTGGACTCCCACCGATCCTTATTAAAGCCACTCTTTTTAATTCATGGTATAAGAACCTGCATTCATGCAATGAGCTGGATTTTTAGCACCATGGTTTCCCTCGAATTGGCAAGAATTTGCAAATTTTTCAAAGCAGTGCATGGCTTCCTTAAAAACTCACAACAAAGCACTGAGATGATCATGAATCGTTAACTCTTAGCTTTTGGATCACGGACATTAAGCATTGTAGAGTTTGACCACTTTGTAATTGAGTTTTTTTAACATTAGTTGAAACACCTAATCCATTTTATGGTGGATTTTAACTCATTTGTATTCATTTTTTCTACAAAAGATAAAGGAAAGGGAAGAAGGAAAAGAGAAAGCCTGCACACCCAGAGTTTTATTTTTTTGGCGTAATATGCCAGCTATGCTATAGAGTCTTGCAAGGAACCATTATTCTATTTTGCCTTTGTATACTATGATTTTTTTTTTATTTTATTGTCAGGGTTTTAAGAAATCTATACAATCATTTTTTTTTACACTGTTTTACACTGACTTTACACATGGTGTCATGGCTGACAGTACATCACAAATGACAACGTGGACTGCATCGGTTGGGACATCGATGGTGGCTCTCCAGAACACCAGAGGGTACTCATTTCTGACAGAAATAAGCAACACTTTTAAAGGAATGTAAAATTGTAAACAGCTAATAATAGGAACTCTCTGGTGTGTCTTTTGTTGTTAAGAGAGGGGATCTGGAGGATGCTTACCAAACCCTGTGTAACTATGTAATATAAAAATAAAGCATGATGCCGGTAGTGTAGCACAGGTGTGATAGGCACTAATGGAGGCAAAGAAAGTAGGCCTTCTTGCTCCCCTTTTGAGTAGTAAACCATAGTTCGGTCCAGTGGGCCTCTAAGTGCCACTGCGCCTACTTCATTAATGACAACGTTTCTGACATAGGATATGCAGGAAACCACACGTTCGACAGAATTCGGATTTATTCCAGAAACTGAACACTGGCATTAAATATCATTGTTTGGAATGATAAAAAAATATGTACACAATACATACATTCAGGAGAAATGAAATCACTACACTTCCAAAGCATAATGATTTCATGCCCACTCTGTGAAACGGTCGAAGTGGGTCTACGCTGAGAAACCACTGTTGGCACAGTTCTTTCCTTAGGGTTTTCCAGCCGGGGAGAAGGGCGTACACGTGTTCACAGTACCGTGCAGCATTCACCACCAGCCAGCAAGGCACAGACCGAGTTTAACTCTGGGGAAAACAAAAGTATTTCCACGCTGGGGCTGGCAGATTCCACATTGTGTGTAAAAAGAGTCCACTAATTCCAGTATACAGAATAATGTTGTCACGCCAGGCATCGAAAAGTGATCAAGGCACAAGGAGTGCCCCCCCCGCATCCTGGTGCATGGAGTCATGTTTGCAGGAGGGCACAGGAGGTACAGCCAGGCCTGGCTTCGGTTACTGTTCCTGGCAATGTGTTGACAAATGTCCAAACAAATCACGAGTTGATACAGTCAAACTAGAAAATCAGTCTTTGTACAAAAATACCACTGCCATCGTTTTTACGATAAATACAAAAATCCTCTGTACAAAATATAGGCATTTGAATGTACAAGAAAAAGCAGTTGTCCAGGCTGCGTTGGGCCCTGGTGGCAACTTCCCACGAGGGTCCAGCTAAAGTGCAGGCTGAGAGGGGTGTGTCCTGTTCCCATGGCTAGTGGGCCGCCTTGTAGTAGCCCTTGTCCCCCTCAATGTCCAGCTCCTGGTCCGAATCATCGGAAATGTCCGAGTCCAGCTCCTCTGGGGAGCCCGGGGAGGGCGAGCGGCGGACGCCGCCCAGGGCGATGTCTTTCGTTTTCATGTCGGGGGGCAGGCACCGCTCCTGCCTCTGCTCGCAGGGACTGTCCGCAATGTCACACTCGTCTTTCTTACTTCCCTGGGGGTTTTCCTACAGGCAACAGAAAAAATCTGATTTAATGACAAGAACAGTAAAACCAATCGTGAGCATCTGTAAATAATGAAACAAGGTGGACATGGGCCGAGAGGGACAGTGGGACACGACTTCTGGCGTATGCTTAGCAATTACAAGGCCTTGTCGACAGGGTGCTGTGGTACAGCGCCCCGAGTACATCAGACCATGAATAAAGCTCTGCAATAGCAATACATGTCACGCGCAAGAAGGAGTTCGAAGTCTCATAATAATTTACACTGAGGAATACATTAAAACTTGGTGTCCATCCCGACACAACTGAATTAGTAGGGTGTCCTTCTGTATGGGGAAACTGCAAGGGCCGTAGAAATGCTGCTCCAATGATTCCCCGTGCCCTACAGAGCAGAGTGGTCAAGTCTGATGGTGCACTTGCAATAGGTTTTGCGTCCACAGTAGAGAGGTGAGTCCACCCCCTCCCACCTCCCCCCACCCCCGTTCGCTGAGTAGCCAGGGTGCTTCAGTTCAGTATCTTCTCAAATATTGGGGTTTGTAAACCGCCCCCTTGGAGTTGGAAATGTCATTACTATTTCCGACAGTGCTCCGAAACAGGCATAAGGGATGCGGTCTCAGGCGGCCTCTCATGTTAGGCGATGCCACCATCATTAGTAACATACAAAACGTCGGCACACTCCCAGCGCCGCGGTTCGCACTGGAGTGACCCGTGTGCATTTATGCACACTATACCCACCAAGGGAACTGTGCTACAATTAGATGACTGCATGTATGTATGTATGTGTGTATATGTATATGTATATAAATGTACATACATACATATATAAATATATATATACACATATGTGTGTGTATAGATAGATAGATATCAGCGCAATTGAATATGCAAAGCGCCCAGTGGTTTTTGAATGGATTACAGGCGCCTCATGTTGTCACCGTTTGGAATGAATAGTTTTCTGCATCGCTTTATGCCGCAGTATCCCCGCCTCTACACACCGTTAAGTCATCGGGGTTGCTATTAAATAACACCCACCCCCCGGCTGGAAATCGTGTCAGAAGAGCAATGCCATCAAGTGCAATTAGCCCCGGCGCTTGTGGGGAGATACCGCCGATTGTCTCGCAGGCAGAAACGAGATTAGTGCCCGGCCTGTTTACCTGGCAGCATCAGCAGCGGCCCTGCCCCGTCGGCCTAATTGGCCAATTAAATGAATCAATAATATTTCACCGAAGCCGGGCCTGGTAATGCGCCGACAATGCCCTTATCTGGGCGCTGAGTGGATGGGGACATGTGCTTTGCTGAACAATCAGGGTGCGTGTAATCGGCGCGGTGTGGACGCAGCTTTTAGCATCAGTGCCGCCCGAGCGCCCCCGGAACCGCCGCTGTCTGTGTATCTTTATCATCGAGGTGGAGAGGTTAAACAGCCTTCAAATGACTTGTGCACACTCCCTCCCTCCCTCCCTCGCTCGCCGCGACGCGCGCCCCTTACCTGCTTCAGCCGCCTCCACTTGGCCCTGCGGTTCTGGAACCAGGTCTTCACCTGCACAGAGAGAAGGGAACCGGGTTAACAATGTAGATGGATGGATGGATGGGTGGAAGGAAGGATGGATTCATCCATCTGTGAGTTCACTCAAACTGGATTTGTGGCTGGGTAGATGAATGGATGGATGGATGGATGGTTAGTGGGCTGGATTCATACATCCGTGTGATCATTCTCAAACTGAATGGTTGGGTGTGTGGAGCTGGAATGAAAGGTGGATGGATGGATGGATACATCTGTGGGTTCACTCTTAAGATGGATGGTGGGTGAGTGGGATGGATGGGTGGGTGGAAGGATGGATAGATGGCTGGATTTGTGAGTTCACGCTTAACCTGGATGGGTGGAGCTAGACTGGATGGATTGATGGATGGATATAATCCGTGGGTTCACTCTAAAACTAGATGGATGGATGGGTTGTGTGGGTAGGTGGATGGATAGGGGTGGGTTTGGGTGGGTGGATGTATTGGTTGCTGGGTGGGTGGATGGATGGATGAATGAAAGGGGTGGATGGATATATCTGTGGGTTCACTCTTAAGATGGATGGTGGGTGTGTGGGTAGGTGGGTGGATAGGTGGGTTTGGAAACGTGGGTGGATGGGTTGTGTGGGTAGGTGGATGGATGGGGTGGGTGGATGTATTGGTTGCTGGGTGGGTGGATTGGTGGGTGCATGGCTGGATGGAAGGATGGATAGATGAAAGGGGGTGGATGGATATATCTGTGGGTTCACTCTTAAGATGGATGGTGGGTGGGGTGGGTGAGTGGGATGGATGGGTGGGTTTGGGTAGGTGTGTGGATGGCTGGATGGATGGGTGGGTGGATGGATGGGTTTGCATGAAGTGGCTCTGGTCAATGCCCCGTAGCTCTCCAGTGAATCACAAGACCTGGCCTTGGCCTCTCACCTGTCTCTCGCTGAGCTGCAGCACCTTGGCCAGGCGCTTCCTCTCGGGAGGGGACAGGTACTTCTGCGTCTCGAACTTCTTCTCCAGCTCGATGGTCTGGTCGTTGGAGAACCTCACCTGCCCCCCTTTCCTCTTATGCAGCGGCCTCTGGATGAAGGGGCTCCACAGGAGGGGCTTACCTGCGAGAGAAACACTAACCATTAGCTGTGTGCATTGAAACCCCTCAGAATCTGCGTCATGATACAATCAACGAGGCCCGGAGGCGGGAGATGAAACCACGAGATCAGTTACAGTTAGCAGCGGGCACAGGCAGACGGTTAGAGTGCACCTGCACTGGCGGTGCAGAGTCCGGGGCAGGTACAACCCTGCACATGAGCAGCGGTGTCCCCTCACTACGCCTGCGCCAGGGCTGCAGAGATTCCCTCACCGACGTCTGCCGAGCTTACCGCCGCCTGCAGCCGTGCTAACCCTACATCCCTACATCCGTGGCAGCTCGGTCTCGGCCATCCCAGGGGGTACTTACCCCAGCCTGTAGCCCCATCCATGGCACATGGGCCCTGACCACCCCAGGCACATGGGCCCCGACCACCCCGGGGCCACTGACGCCAGCCTGTACGCTCCCCCCCCCCCCCCCCATCCATGGTACATCGGTCTCGGCCACCCCAGGGGCTCTGGCAACATTTCCGCCAATGTGTTTCCTGAGGGCTATCTGGCAGACACAGGCTTGCTTCCTCCTGCCGTTGTACACTAATACCAGGAACTCGGTGCCCCGGCACCCCTGCAGTGCCCGTCAGCCACTCTGCACACCCCGCAGCCCCGCCAAGCGCGGGAGGGAGGCTCTCAGAGTTGAACGCTCACCGCTGACAAGTAATGCGATCTTAAAGTTCGACCCCCAGCATGGCAAACTGAACCCCCCATAATTCCGAGGTCGGCATTGTCGGTCTACTTTTAACATTCATTAGATAAAGCCCTTAGCGAGTGCGGTAGGGAGTATTTTGTTGTGGTTTTTTGTGGTTAGTATTGAATGAGTGAGTGCGCTTCTGAACTTGAGCGCGCACTCACAGGTAATAAAGTGGACTTAAACGCGGGTGATTCCCGTGAGGAGTGGTTTACGGTGTGGCTGGATATGCTGCCCGGTGGTAGTGTCTGCTTTATTGTTGCACTTCAGACACAAATCCTGCCAGGGGCCGAGTCACCCATGGGCTGTCGGATACAGTGCCACACAGTTGGCTTCTGCCTGGTTTAATGCTGTTACGTATGCTGCACCGAGGTGCTCGTCTAGCAGCTAACATTGTTATTGCAACACAATTAAACGAGTTACAGACTGACAAGCTGCGGCCATTAACGCCCAATCATAATATTAATAATCGCCTCTGCTCAAGCACTGCAGGGCCTTTGAGTCACCGTGTTTTCGTGTGTTTTCTGTCTGAACAGCTTGAAAGACTGCATTGTTTTTCAGGATTTCGTTTGCGTCAGTGCCCAGCCGGGCTGCTGCAAAAACACACAGCCCCACAAAAAATAGGAAGCGGCTGGTTATTTTAGCTGCAATAAACTCCCATCCAACACAGAGGAAATGAACAATATCAGAAAAACGGATCCCGGCTATCAGAAGCCGAGTGTTTCCTGAATTTGTCTGTATTGAGGATGTCGATAAAATAATCAGCAGTGTGCACGACTCCCGGGGAAGAGGCCGGCAGGAAAACACTTAACAGCTTCTGAGAGCAGATTTACTCCTATCGAGAGCGCAAGGCTTCCGGCCCGAGCGGAAAGAGGCCGGGCCCTGTCACTGAGGCCCCTCCGGAGGCAAGGGGGCATGCGAGGCTCACAGAGGGTGCCAGGGCCGAGGGCTGTGACTATACTGAGGACTGGAGGGACCCTAGAAACAGTGCACTATTACTGTACCGAGGGCTGGAGTGACCCTAGAAACCGTGCACTATTACTGCACTGAGGGCTGGAGGGGACCCTAGAAACCGTGCACTATATGTTACTGCTCTGAGGGCTGGAGGGGACCCTAGAAACCGTGCACTATTACTGCACTGAGGGCTGGAGGGGACCCTAGAAACCGTGCACTGTTACTGCACTGAGGGCTGGAGGGGACCCTAGAAACCGTGCACTATTACTGCACTGAGGGCTGGAGGGGACCCTAGAAACCGTGCACTGTTACTGTACCGAGGGCTGGAGGGACCCTAGAAACCGTGCACTGTTACTGTACCGAGGGCTGGAGGGACCCTAGAAACCGTGCACTATTACTGCACTGAGGGCTGGAGGGGACCCTAGAAACCGTGCACTGTTACTGCACTGAGGGCTGGAGGGGACCCTAGAAACCGTGCACTATTACTGTACCGAGGGCTGGAGGGACCCTAGAAACCGTGCACTATTACTGCACTGAGGGCTGGAGGGGACCCTAGAAACCGTGCACTGTTACTGTACCGAGGGCTGGAGGGACCCTAGAAACCGTGCACTGTTACTGTACCGAGGGCTGGAGGGACCCTAGAAACCGTGCACTATTACTGCACTGAGGGCTGGAGGGGACCCTAGAAACCGTGCACTGTTACTGCACTGAGGGCTGGAGGGGACCCTAGAAACCGTGCACTATTACTGTACCGAGGGCTGGAGGGACCCTAGAAACCGTGCACTATTACTGCACTGAGGGCTGGAGGGGACCCTAGAAACCGTGCACTGTTACTGCACTGAGGGCTGGAGGGGACCCTAGAAACCGTGCACTGTTACTGTACCGAGGGCTGGAGGGACCCTAGAAACCGTGCACTATTACTGTACCGAGGGCTGTAGGGACCCTAGAAACCGTGCACTGTTACTGCACTGAGGGCTGGAGGGGACCCTAGAAACCGTGCACTGTTACTGCACTGAGGGCTGGAGGGGACCCTAGAAACCGTGCACTGTTACTGCACTGAGGGCTGGAGGGGACCCTAGAAACCGTGCACTGTTACTGTACCGAGGGCTGGAGGGACCCTAGAAACCGTGCACTATTACTGCACTGAGGGCTGGGGGGGACCCTAGAAACCGTGCACTATTACTGCACTGAGGGCTGGAGGGGACCCTAGAAACCGTGCACTATTACTGCACTGAGGGCTGGAGGGGACCCTAGAAACCGTGCACTGTTACTGCACTGAGGGCTGGAGGGGACCCTAGAAACCGTGCACTGTTACTGTACCGAGGGCTGGAGGGACCCTAGAAACCGTGCACTGTTACTGCACTGAGGGCTGGAGGGGACCCTAGAAACCGTGCACTGTTACTGCACTGAGGGCTGGAGGGGACCCTAGAAAGCGTGCACTATTACTGTACCGAGGGCTGGAGGGACCCTAGAAACCGTGCACTATTACTGTACCGAGGGCTGGAGGGACCCTAGAAACCGTGCACTGTTACTGCACTGAGGGCTGGAGGGGACCCTAGAAACCGTGCACTGTTACTGCACTGAGGGCTGGAGGGGACCCTAGAAACCGTGCACTGTTACTGCACTGAGGGCTGGAGGGGACCCTAGAAACTGTGCACTATTACTGTATCGAGGGCTGGAGGGACCCTAGAAACCGTGCACTATTACTGTACCGAGGGCTGGAGGGACCCTAGAAACCGTGCACTGTTACTGCACTGAGGGCTGGAGGGGACCCTAGAAACCGTGCACTGTTACTGCACTGAGGGCTGGAGGGGACCCTAGAAACCGTGCACTATTACTGTATCGAGGGCTGGAGGGACCCTAGAAACCGTGCACTATTACTGTACCGAGGGTTCGAGGGTGCAAAGAGACTGTGCGTTATTACTATGCTGAGGGCTGGCGGGCACCCAGGCACTGTGCACTATTACTTTGCTGAGGGCTGGAGAGCACCCAGGCACTGTGCACTATTTCTATGCTGAGGGCTGGAGAGCGCCCAGGCACTGTGCACTATTTCTATGCTGAGGGCTGGAGAGCGCCCAGTCACTGTGCACATTTACTATGCTGAGGGCAACCAAGCACTGTGCACTATTACTATGCTGAGGGCTGGAGAGCACCCAGGCACTGTGCACTATTACTATGCTGAGGGCTGGAGAGCGCCAAGTCACTGTGCACTATTACTATGCTGAGGGCACCCAGGCACTATGCACTATCTCTATGCTGAGGTCTGGAGGGCACCCAGGCACTGTGCACTATTACTATGCTGGGGGCTGGAGGGCACCCTGGCACTGTGCACTATTACTATGCTGGGGGCTGGAGTGCACCCAGGCACTGTGCATTATTACTATGCTGGGGGGCTGGAGGGCACCCAGGCACTGTGCACTATTACTATGCTGGGGGCTGGAGGGCACCCTGGCACTGTGCACTATTACTATGCTGGGGGGCTGGAGGGCACCCAGGCACTCTGTGCACTATTACTATGCTGGGGGCTGGAGGGCACCCAGGCACTGTGCACTATGCTGGGGGGCAGGAGGGCACCCAGGCACTGTGCACTCTTACCTTTGTGTATGTAAAGCGCTCTGATACCTCGGGTCTAGCTAGCGCCTAATAAAACTTTATAAATAAATAAATACTATGTTGAGGGCTGGAGGGCACCTATGCACTGTGCACTATTACTATGCTGGGGTCTCCAGAGCACAAGGAGACCGTGCGCTATTATTACACGGAGGACCGGAAAGCTCGGATAAACCGTGCACTATTACTATCCTGATGGTCGGCGGAGTGCGCCTAGAAACCATTATTACTGTACTGACGGCTATTACTACCCTGGGGGACGGAGTGCACATAGAAACCGTGCACTATTACTATGCTGAGGGCTCCGGAAGACCGTGCACTACCCAGAGAGATTGTCTCTAACACTCACAACTCAGTGACAGAATTGTTTTCACAGGAACTCATAAACCTGTTACAGTTGTATTATCTCACACACTCACAGCACGCAGAGACAGGTCTGTTTTCACTACTACACCTTGAAGATACTTTATAAAGAGACTGAATTATTTTCACCCCTGCTCACAACTTTATCATCCCTGACTCTCACTACTCAGTGGCTAATATATTTTTACAGTTACTCACAACTCACCCACGGCTTTATTATCTCTATTTCTCACAACGTAGCTTTGTTATCTCTAATTCGCACAGTTTAGTGTCAGATTTATTTCCACTATTGCTCAAAACGAAGGTATCTAGCTCTAACTGCCACGTGCAAAGATGTAGAGATATAATATCGCCACTACTTTTAAACCGGATTTAAATGTATGTTTTCCCACTAATACCTAAACGCCATTACTTGCATTCAGAGGCAAATGTATGTACCCTCTCACTATTACTTACAATGCAGAGCTGCTTATCTTGGTCTACCTCACTATTACTTAAAACTGAGAGAGGAGGGTCTTTTTCCTGCGTTGTACACCTTACGGAGACGCACGGATTGTGTCCTATCACTACAACGTGCAACTCAGTGACAGATTGATTCACTTCCACTACTGGTTACAACAGAGTGCAGTTTAAGAGTTGTCTTTCTTACAGGTAACTAAGAGGTTGCTTTATAGATTATTCTCGCTCACTGCTCGCTACTTCGGTAAATCTGGGGAGAGAGTTTTCACTTCTCTTCAAAACATAGCACCTACAAATGATTCGCTTCGGAGAGAGCACTATAGGCAACTTGTGAATAATCGAATACACGAGCAGTGCCAGTTTTGTCAGCCGCGTGCTCCCGGACTGCAAATCTTCCACCACAGGGTCAGCTTGTGGGACTGTCTCTTCTGATCACACTGAATACATAGCACACCTTAGACAAGCCGTCTCTGCAACAGCAATAAGCGCTGCGCTCTGCACCCTTCATGTCACCAACACAAGTGGTGCTGTGTGTATACCACATGCACGCACCGCCTTGACGTTTATGGAAGAGGGTGGGTGGCAGAAGGCTTCAAGATATTTACTTCATTGCAAATTGAGGCCTTTATCCAGCACTTGTTGCAGTTCAATATGCTAATAGAAAACGTACTGTAGATATAATGTGAGTCCACGGCAGTAGTTGTAATAGTGAAGTGCCACTATTTATTGATTGCTTTCTAGTATCGAATGTACTTAAACACACACACACTACAACCACGCCAGAAAGCAGAAAGACAAGAAGGTTCTTAGCGCCCGTCTCACAACTGTCCACGCTGTACAGACAACATCTGATACACGGGAGTCTAGTGTTCAATGTTTCTTAAAACAGCAAGGAATCTGGGCACTCCCTCCGCCTCTACGCACACACTTAGGAAAATAAAGGAACGGAACAATTTGTGGGGTCCTAAAAACAAATGTTTAACACACCAAGGGGCGCAACGCAGGCTCCTGTCGGGGGGGGGGGGGGGGGGGGAAGGGGCATGTAGCTAATAGTGGTGACATATGGAAGACTCAGGGGCCCCCATCGCATTCGGCAGAGCGGTCACTATTTTGCGTTAAATCACTAAACACACACGGGGGACCACGTGCTTCTTTTTTGGTAAAACAGGGTGAATGTAATTTCGAAATCTTAAAGTCCAGCTTACCAACAAACGTTTGAAGTCATTCCCAGCATCATTTTTAGGCCCACTCAATTAAATTTTTTTTGGGGGGGGGGCAAATAAGGGAGTTGTTATGTATGCAGACGAAGTGATTTGCTCTAGTTCATACAATTTTGGGTCCACGGTCAAACAAGGTACAATCAAACCACACCTGTCCCCTTTAAACACCTCTACCTTTTGGGCAGCTTGCTGTGATGGTACGGTGACTGTCAGAGGTCTGGTGCAAGAACACTTCCAATTTAAAGCACTAGTTACATTGTGACAGATGCATATTGGGGCCTTTCTGGGCGGAATGCAGACCAATTGAAAACAAACTATGACACACAGGTATTTCCGAGAGGCCTCCAGGGCTGGGCAGAGCCAGGCTCCTGCCCCAGCCCTGCGCGCAGCCGCGGGTACTCACCCAGTGGGTCGTGCCGGAGCAGGGCCTGCGTGTAGTCGCTGAGCGGCCGCGGGAAGGAGTAGAGGTGCCCGGGGAAGCCGCCCCCGCCGTAGAGGGCCGCCGGGTGCGGGCCGAAGGCCGGGTGGATGGGGGTGGGCTCGTAGATGGGGGTCCGGTAGGAGGGCGCCAGGGGGCTGCTGAAGGGGGAGCCAGCGGAGTGCAGCCCCGGGGGCCCCGCCGAGCCCCGGCCCAGGATGTCCTCGATGTAGAAGGGCGTGGGGTGCGCGGGGGGCAGCGGGGTGGGCGCGTAGAGCGGGGCCCCGAGCCCCGGGGGGCAGCCGGGGTGGTGCTGGTACTGCATGGCACCGAGGAGCGCCGGCGGAGGGGGGTCGGCGGCGGGTCTCGAGCCCCGCACAGTCCCGGTGTCAGTCAGTGGTGCGCGTGTCCAGGAGTCCCACACTGGTGTCCGCGCGCGGCATCCGTCACTGTCCGGCCGCCTCTGCCCGGCTAGACTTCTACCGCCGGTGGGCGGGGCCTCGCCGCGCTTCCTGCCCCGCCTGACGCGGATTGGCGCGGCCGCGCTAAGCACCGCCTTGTTTGGTGAGTAAACTCCCACGGCGCCAATCAACAATGCTATCAACCTGGCGGCGCGTGCTCAGGTACCGCTGACTGACAGCCCGCGTGCCTGCGCTGCCAGGGAGACGTGGGGGCATGATGCCCGCATCACATCCCAGAGGAGACATCACACAGCTCAGGGACACTATGAAAGACCCTCTCATGCCGGAGGCCACCAGTGACAGGCACTTTCTTTACAATTCAGAAGATCCCCTGGTCATAGCCCATGAACACCAGTCAGAGACATCCTTCTGGCATCTCAGGGACACTATGCGAGAACATGCCTGCTCGATCTCACGAGGAGACAGCAGCGAGCGTTACTCTTATTACGTCCCATGAGCATAATGAAAGATGCACCCCCTCCCCCGCTCACTATCAATGGCGTTGCAATACTGCCTTGTTTGTCCCCTTGTGCAGTCAGGAAAACTGGGGTCTCTGCCTGATGTATGCGCAGTAAAATAAAGGAATACTCAGGGTTCAAGGAACCCTTGGCGCATCTGTGCACCGATGACACCCTCCTACAGCACTCTTACATGTGTCTGGGTGATCAAGAGAAGACACTTGACATTATTGGTTTACTGGGACGAGGATATAGGAAAGACCTCACATGAAAGTCTAACGAGTACTCTGTATAAACCCCCAGTCTCTCTTTCGCGATCTCTCTGGGTGGATGGCCCCTCTCCGTCAGAAGGTACACGCAGGCCCCGTGTCCCCATACGCATTTTTACAGTAGCATTGATGTGACTTGTGATATTTTCCTCGGCAAAAAAAATAAACACTCTTTGGGCTCATGATGTGTATCCACGTGAGCAAGTCCTTTTGCATTTAAACGTCGCTACGCCCAGATGTATGTTATGTTTACTTTACAATGCGAATTGCTACGCTTTGCTTCTGATCAGTCAGCATTTCCGAGCTTTTGCTATTTTATTACTATTCTCTAATTTCAACATTTTAAGCGTCCGTGGGCTCGTGGCTCCTTCTTCCTCCGTCTTTTCGGTATGGCTGATTTAGTTGTATATTTAAACAGTTTACTTTAAATTATTCGTTAAATTATTATTTTCTACAGAGCACTAACCCAGCAAGCTAGCATTTTACGTTTTGCATCATTGCGTCATGTAGGTCTATCCAACACTAACGATAGGACTCCTGAGGCGGAAAGCCGGGAGCGAGAAAAACGCTGTCTTTTTTAAAAAAAAACTTTTAAAATTGTTGTGATACTATGCTCTGATCACCCCCCCACCTACCTGCACTTTGTGACCTTTTGAACAGCGCTTCACGCTGCAACGACTCTCTTCCTGGGTAGCCATTCTCGAGGGCGCGGCGCCTGATTGAAACACGCCCCCTCGGTTGGCCACGCCCCCCGCTGATCATTTAAATAGAGCGCGCCAACACTAGGCGTCGCACTAACGATAGGACTCCTGAGGCGGAAAGCCGGGAGCGAGAAAAACGCTGTCTTTTTTAAAAAAACTTTTAAAATTGTTGTGATACTATGCTCTGATCACCCCCCCACCTACCTGCACTTTGTGACCTTTTGAACAGCGCTTCACGCTGCAACGACTCTCTTCCTGGGTAGCCATTCTCGAGGGCGCGGCGCCTGATTGAAACACGCCCCCTCGGTTGGCCACGCCCCCCGCTGATCATTTAAATAGAGCGCGCCAACACTAGGCGTCGCACTAACGATAGGACTCCTGAGGCGGAAAGCCGGGAGCGAGAAAAACGCTGTCTTTTTTAAAAAAAACTTTTAAAATTGTTGTGATACTATGCTCTGATCACCCCCCCACCTACCTGCACTTTGTGACCTTTTGAACAGCGCTTCACGCTGCAACGACTCTCTTCCTGGGTAGCCATTCTCGAGGGCGCGGCGCCTGATTGAAACACGCCCCCTCGGTTGGCCACGCCCCCCGCTGATCATTTAAATAGAGCGCGCCAACACTAGGCGTCGCACTAACGATAGGACTCCTGAGGCGGAAAGCCGGGAGCGAGAAAAACGCTGTCTTTTTTAAAAAAAACTTTTAAAATTGTTGTGATACTATGCTCTGATCACCCCCCCACCTACCTGCACTTTGTGACCTTTTGAACAGCGCTTCACGCTGCAACGACTCTCTTCCTGGGTAGCCATTCTCGAGGGCGCGGCGCCTGATTGAAACACGCCCCCTCGGTTGGCCACGCCCCCCGCTGATCATTTAAATAGAGCGCGCCAACACTAGGCGTCGCACTAACGATAGGACTCCTGAGGCGGAAAGCCGGGAGCGAGAAAAACGCTGTCTTTTTTAAAAAAAAACTTTTAAAATTGTTGTGATACTATGCTCTGATCACCCCCCCACCTACCTGCACTTTGTGACCTTTTGAACAGCGCTTCACGCTGCAACGACTCTCTTCCTGGGTAGCCATTCTCGAGGGCGCGGCGCCTGATTGAAACACGCCCCCTCGGTTGGCCACGCCCCCCGCTGATCATTTAAATAGAGCGCGCCAACACTAGGCGTCGCACTAACGATAGGACTCCTGAGGCGGAAAGCCGGGAGCGAGAAAAACGCTGTCTTTTTTAAAAAAAACTTTTAAAATTGTTGTGATACTATGCTCTGATCACCCCCCCACCTACCTGCACTTTGTGACCTTTTGAACAGCGCTTCACGCTGCAACGACTCTCTTCCTGGGTAGCCATTCTCGAGGGCGCGGCGCCTGATTGAAACACGCCCCCTCGGTTGGCCACGCCCCCCGCTGATCATTTAAATAGAGCGCGCCAACACTAGGCGTCGCACTAACGATAGGACTCCTGAGGCGGAAAGCCGGGAGCGAGAAAAACGCTGTCTTTTTTAAAAAAAACTTTTAAAATTGTTGTGATACTATGCTCTGATCACCCCCCCACCTACCTGCACTTTGTGACCTTTTGAACAGCGCTTCACGCTGCAACGACTCTCTTCCTGGGTAGCCATTCTCGAGGGCGCGGCGCCTGATTGAAACACGCCCCCTCGGTTGGCCACGCCCCCCGCTGATCATTTAAATAGAGCGCGCCAACACTAGGCGTCGCACTAACGATAGGACTCCTGAGGCGGAAAGCCGGGAGCGAGAAAAACGCTGTCTTTTTTAAAAAAAACTTTTAAAATTGTTGTGATACTATGCTCTGATCACCCCCCCACCTACCTGCATTTTGTGACCTTTTGAACAGCGCTTCACGCTGCAACGACTCTCTTCCTGGGTAGCCATTCTCGAGGGCGCGGCGCCTGATTGAAACACGCCCCCTCGGTTGGCCACGCCCCCCTACTTCCCGTCCAGCAGCTATAAATCATGTGTCTTGGTAGGAAGCGCAGCGGACGAGCGCAGCGGGCGCGTCGATTGCGCGCCGAAGGCGCGCCTAAGGCAAGCCCGTCTGCGCCCGTCCGCGACCGGCCGGGACTAGGGGCGCCTCACTCTACCCCACTTATCACCTTCACCCCGGACCTACTACGCACCTACCAGGGCTCCTGGCCCATCTCAGCTACAACAAGCTCTCGCATTGCTGCTCTTGGCATAGCTCCCCTCACTCCCCCTCCCCTTCTTACTCCCACTGCTGATATTCCCCCCACGAGGTGTGGGTCTGTTTCTCCGCAAATCCTTAATAATCTTACTGCCTTTTACCTTAACACTAGATCTGCTGTTGCCCATGCGCACGAACTTTCGGTTCTGCTGGACCTCCATGCTCCCGACCTTCTCTTTTTAACTGAGACTTGGTTCTGCGACGACTCCCTCCCGGCTCTCCTGTCCACCCTACCGGCCTCCTATTATGCCCTCAGGGCGGATCGTTCTTCTGGTAGAGCCGGGGGTGGCGTGGCGGTCATCGCACGTACCACTCTCCCTTTTCAAATTTTACCCTTACCGACCATCGCTACTACGGAATTCCTGGTGATTCGCACAGTCTCCACTTCCCCCCCTCTTACCTGCTTCCTCACTTACCGTCCCCCTCAGTCCCCTTTACAGTTTCTCCCCGACTTTTTGGAGGTCCTGGCCACCATTACAGTCAACAATTCTTCCATCTTGCTTCTTGGCGATTTTAATTTCTGGCCCTCTGATCCCGCCGAATGCTCATCATCTAAGGAATTCTCCGATACCCTTCACTCCCTCAACTTTGCCTCTCATGTTCACTCCCCCACCCACATTAAAGGTCATCGGCTCGACCAGATCTGGTCTCTGAACTGCCCTGTGGAATCACTCTCTATTTCTCCCTGCTCGTGGTCTGACCACCACCTGATTTCTTTTCATCTTTCCATTTTCCCCCCAGCTAAGCCCCTCCGGCCCAAGAATACCTGGGTTCGATCATGGAGCCGTGTCAGCCTCGAGCATCTCTCCTCTCTCCTCACTGGCTCTCTTCCTTCTCTTCAGGGCCTCACCACTACCTCCCAGGTTGATGCCGTAAATCAGTGGCTTTCTCATAGCTGCAACTCTGTTGCCCCGCTCAAGCGCATTACTTCCAAACGCGACAAAGACGCTAATCGGTGGTTTAACAACGAGCTTAAAACCACCAAACTAATAGTCCGCCGCGCGGAGCGGGCCTGGAGGAGAAATTACTGCCCCACTCTGAAACTGGAATACATCAACATCCTGAGCCAGTATAAAAAAGCCATCTTGGAGGCTAAAACATCTTACTTCTCCTCCAAAATCTTAGCAGCAGAGAACCAGTCCAAAGAGATCTTTACCATTGTCCATAACTTGGCTTTCTCGGACAGAGCTACTCTAAAACCAGCCCCGTCCGAAGATCTCTGCTCCTCTCTTAATCACTATTTCATTCAAAAAATTGCCACTATCAAGGCTAACATCTCCCCACCGTCCCCATCTTTTGTTGATCCTCAATGTCCTCCCGCCAAGGGCACACTGACCTCCTTTCCCCCTTTTACTAGGGAAAGTCTGACTTCTTTGGTGCCTTTGGTCAAATCTGGTTCCCCACTCGACCCCTGCCCTGCCCACATCCTCCGTCACGTCTTTATTTCTTGTCCAGATCCTCCCCTCCACCTTCTCAACAGCTCCCTCTCACAAGGCATAGTTCCGAACTCCTTGAAATCCGCGGTCATTGTCCCTATCTTAAAGAAACCTGGGGCAGATCCCTCTGTCCCGGCCAATTTCCGCCCCATCTCCCTTCTGCCATTTCTGGCTAAGGTGCTCGAGCGCCATGTAACCTGCGCTCTGAGCTCCTTTGTGGAGAAGCACGGAGCTCTTGCCCCCCGCCAAGCCGGTTTCCGCCCCGCACACTCTACGGAGTCCGTTGTCATGTCGGTCTTAGACACCCTCAGGGAGGGTATGGACACCGATCAGCACCAGGCCCTTGTGCTCCTCGATCTCTCAGCCGCCTTTGATACGGTAGATCACAACATCTTACTCTCCCGTGTCGGGGCGGCGGGGATCGGGGGGAGTGCCCTGGTCTGGTTGTCCTCCTTCCTGAGCGACCGCACCCAGGCAGTTCGCCTGGGTGACTTCACAGCGGACACCCGGAAAGTTCAGTGCGGGGTCCCCCAAGGTTCCTCTCTCTCTCCCCTCCTGTTTAATCTGTACATTGCCCCACTGATTTTCTCTCTTCAACAGATGGAGGTCGCCGTATTTAATTATGCGGATGACCTCCAGCTGGTCTTCAATCTTTCCTCTCCCTCGGCTGTCCTCAACTTTCAAACTGTCATGCTTCACATCAGGGACTGGATGAACCACAACCACCTTAAACTCAACCCTGATAAAACAGAGTTGGTGTTGACGGGTGGCTCGTCCAGTCCCTGGTCCCCTCTTTTTTGGCCCCCTTCTTTTGGTTCTTCTCCTGTTCCCTCCTCTTCAGTTAAAACTTTGGGTATAAAACTTAATTCTCAACTCACCCTACACTCCCAGGTTAGTTCTGTGGTGTCTTCCTCTTTCCTTTCACTGCGTACTATACGTAGGGTGTCCCGTTTCTTCACTTTTTCTGCCCTCAAACTTATTATCCTGGCCATGGTGGTGTCCCGCCTGGACTACGGGAACGCCCTATATGCTGGGATCCCTGCCTACAGCCTACGCCGCCTACAGCAAATACAAAACCAAGCGGCCCGCCTGGCCTTCAATCTCCCCAAGTTCCACCACTCTACCCCACTCCTGAAATCTCTTCATTGGCTCCCCGTGCGAGCTAGAATTCAATTCAAGCTCGCATCCATCACCTTCCTGGCTCGATCAGGTCTGGCGCCGGCCTTCATCTCCTCTGAAATTGTCTCTTATGCCCCCACCAGGGCCCTACGCTCCTCCTCCCAGTCCCTCCTTTCTATCCCACGTTTCCGGAGAAAGAAGTGGGGTGGTTCCAAATTTGCTTTCCTTGCCCCCACCCTCTGGAACTCTCTCCCCCTTGACCTTCGCTCCATCCCCCTCTACTCACAATTCCGTAAATGCCTTAAAACCCATTTATTCACCAAATCCTTTGAATAACTGTTCCCTTCTCCTTCCTTCCCTTTAAACCTCAGTCCCCGTTAGCTATAGCGCCAAGAAACCGCTGGTATACGTCGCGCTTTACAAGAACTTTTAAACTCAAACTCAAACTCAAACTTTCACTTATGATTTAAAGTATCCCTAATGGGCACATTTCTTCCAAAATGCAATTTAAGTTTGCCTTTGTCGCCTTTGGCAGTTGTTTACATGGCTGTATATTAGCTGAAAGGCAGATCACGCGCCCGCAGGACACAGCCCGAAGAATACACATTGCATAACACACTTCAAAAGTACTGTATCACCCGGACACAGAAGGCACTCGGGCTCCCGCCCTTGTAGTTCCACGGAAAACTAGTGGATTGCGCTCTTCTGACAGAGAATGCCGCTCCTTCATCCCGAGTGCGTCCTGTGATCAGTTCAACAAGTGTGAGTGACCCCCGGGCCGCATACACGCACCCCTTTGAAAGGCATGCGTCAAAACATTACCGAGTGCTCGAAACACACGAAGCACAACAGCCGCTCGATGAATCACCTACGGTGCCCGATATTTATTTTTTCAAGTGTACTTGTTAGTGCAGCTATGAAACTATATCTCATTTTTTTGTTGCTGAAACCGACAAGAGCATTAGAACGATTTTACATTTCATTCAATACCTCCAACCCAACAATCCAGTTTGATAACTAAACCGTGATAACCAGCTGAGAAATTCAGAGTGACCGTGCACACAAGTGCCAACACACACCGATTGATTTAGATATTTAAAGAGCAAGCACACAGTACGTGAAAACGACTTGATAAACCCGTTAACCACAAGGTTTATAAAGTTGCCTAAATCCACTTTTGTTTTATTTGCGAGAACAAGATTCTTCAGTGATCAGAAGGGTAAACTTCTTCAGACAAGTTGGTGTGATACATAAAGTGCACGCGCCATGATGTAACGTGTGTGTTTATGGTGTCGGTTAGCTTCGACGGAGCTCGGTTTTATGACTGCAGCGGATCCAGTTGATTGTCTCGTCCATGTGCCACTGACACAGAAGACAAAGCGCGGATTGTGCCAGGTCCCGAGCGCAGACGCCTCTGGTCAAAGGTAACGTTTATTCCCTGCAGCAGTAAAAGGGACTCGGCTGTTGTCGGGCGCCACCAGGTGTCAGCCCGAGGAAGTTCAAGTTCAGGTTAATCAAAGCCCGGAGCCCTGCGGCGTCAAAGCTGCGTCAAGCTGGCACCAGCGCCCACCCGCAGACCTGTACCACAAACCGCATCTGCGCAGCCGCCACGCGTTTTGTTGCACACCATTCTGCAAGAGGGTCAAATGCATTCTGGAAGTAGAGAGCACCTTTGACTGTAATCATATTGCAATATTGTCCCCGAGCAACAATATATCTCGTTTGTTAATCTCTAAACGGACGTAAAACATACCAAAAGCACGCTTGCTTTGTACAAGTTTCCAGTTTAATAACGTTTGTTAAAGAAACAAGCAATCTAGAAGAATGAGACATTTATAAGGGTAACGATTTTTTTTCGTAAATGCTAGGTGTTATCATCATCAGCATTATTATTATTAACGATAAGAACAATAATAACAGCAACAACAATAATCATCATAATAATACAATTATTTATACAATTTATTAATACAGCTTTTTTCATTTATATCCGCCCATCGATTGTTCCACTACAAATGAGGAAGATGCTTCCTCTTTTGGAAAGAGCAGTCTAATTCCTTCTCATAATTATAATAAAGAAACATGCATTATGCTGTAGCACATGCTGAGGCCGAGGATCCCATATGCCGCTTCTCACTGGCTTATTTATTTTTATGCGATTTTATATAGCGCGAACTTTACCCGAAGGTGTCGGAGCGCTTTACATACGTCTGTTTCTGCCAGACTACAGCTCCTTACTGCATAAACTCATTCACTGTCAAGATACGCAGTTTAGCCGAACTAAATAAAGCAGGGACCCTGAAAGGATAGGACACCTTGTCTGCTTAAACCGTTTTAGGGCGCCCGCACAGCACTGAGCCCATCTCCCAGGCCGCTGGCTGGATCCGACAGCAGGTTGTGCAGTCTGGTATATGACACAACATGGCCGCCGTCCAACAACCCCCTCCCTCCCCGATATCAGAGAAGGCGTAAAAAGGAGTCGTGACGCCCCCATGCGGCTATCCTACACCGGAAATGCGAATTGTATGTCTGTCCTAGATTTCCTGTTTGTACAGTCATACTGGGGAGGACCGGAAACCCAAATCAGGGACCACCAAACATTCAGACCAACTCTGGCTAGAGTGAAAGGTGTGTGGAAGTAGTGTGCCTGACACCTCCAATTTGTGGTACAATACTGAGGTTTTAACATCAACCCACAACTATATTGACACCAAAATATCGACTACCACTACATTATCGAGGTCAGTATATATTAACCTCCAAGGTGTGGGACAATAATATGGAGGATTTACTATCTACCTGCAACAATATCGACTCTACCTCGACTACCACTACATCAATAAAGTAACTATATATAGACAAGGGTAGGTTACTGTTCTTAATAGCACAAATACTTACCTTGACAAGGAAGGCAGATATTGCAAGTCTATATAGAGTTCCCTTCTTTTTATATATAAAAGACCCTCACCAGTGCACCCTGTCACACTGAACTGGCACTGAAGAGGCAATCCAAGCCGAAACGCGTCTGCCAGAGGGACAGTGATGGCGACTGGCCATTATCAGTAATATTTATTTATTTATTTATTTATTTCGAGGGTTTTATATAGCGCTGCTGGACCCTGGAGTATCAGAGCGCTTTACAACAAGGTAGAACAACAAAATATAGGATAACAATAGGTGCAAAATTAGCAACGTGATACAGTATTGCAATACGTCATTTAAAAGGGGGGAGAAAAAGGAAGGTAAACTTACAAAAGGGCGAAAACAGCAAAAAGTGATAAAAAGTTGCATTCAGAATGGAAGGGGGGATAAGAGAGGAGAGAAGAGTGGACAAGCTCAGTGACAATATTGTTATATACCCCAATATTTGTTGCGGAGAAGTGCTTTGAGTTCACTTTTGAAAAGGGAGTAAGAGGGGATGCAGCGAAGGTCCTTGGGGAGAGAGTTCCAAATGGTAGGAGCATTACCAGAGAATGCGCGTGATTGGGTTTTTTGACATTTAAGTCTAGGTGGGATCAAGAGGAGGGAGTTGGTGCTTCTCAGGGACCTGGAGCAACCTGCTTTTTTTAGTTTGGTTGCAAGGTAGGAGGGGGTGTTTTGGTGAAGAGCTTTGTGGGTGATACAAGCGGTTTTGTAAGCGGATCTTCCTTCAATTGGGAGCCAGTTAAGATTTTTGAGGACGGGGGATATGTGGTCAAATCTTTTGCAGTCAGAGATAAGTCGTGCAGCTAGATTGAGGACAGATTTAATCGGAGCAAGATGGGTTTTAGGAGAGCCGGTAAGCGTGGCGTTACCATAGTCAATCCTGGAGAGGACAAGCGATTGGACAACGATTTTGAAATCATCGGCTGGAATGAAAGGTTTGATCTTCTTGAGGTGGTGAAGGGTGAAAAGAGCACTTTTGGCTGTGTTTTTAATGTGGGGGATGAGATTGAGATTCTGGTCGATGCTGATGCCTAGGGATTTAACAGAATTAGAGGTGGAGAGGGAGCAATTTAGAGCTTTGATATCGTCGATCCAGATTTGGATGGGAAGGGTATTGTTTTTGGGGGTGAAAAGAATGATTTCAGTTTTTTTAGGGTTCAATTTGAGATGGTTGAGGTGGAACCAGGCTTGTACTCTAGTCAGGGTGTCATTGAGGTGAAGGATGTCATTGTGGGATTTGATCTTGTAGTATAGTTGGGTATCGTCAGCGTAGAGGTGGTAACTTATTTTAGCTTGTTTGAGAATGAGGGTGAGTGGTTCCATGAAAAGGTTGAAAAGGGTTGGGGATAGGATAGAGCCTTGAGGGACACCGAGGGAGACAGGTTGGGGTTTAGAAAGGAAGTGGCTAAGCTTGATTTGCTGAGATCTGTTTTGAAGGAATGAGCAGAACCATTTATGTACCGTGCCTTCCAAGCCAAATCGAGCTTTGAGAGTGTTGAGAAGGGTGGGATGATGAACAGTATCAAATGCCGCCGATAGGTCAAGGAGTATTAGCAGTGAGGATTCACCTTTGTCAAGGGAGCGATGAATGTCGTCTGTGATGTTTAACATTGCAGTTTCTGTACTACAGCCTTTTCTAAATCCAGATTGAAAAACATCAAGGAGATTGAAGGCGAGGATATGGTTCTCTAGTTGAGATAGGACACATTTTTCCAGGGCTTTAGAGAGGAAAGGAAGGTTAGAGATAGGGCGTAAGTTGTTAAGGTCATTTGGGTCGGCAGAGGTGTTTTTCAGGATGGGAGAGATTTGGCCAAGCTGAAGGGAGGCCGGGACGCAACCAGTGGCAAGGGAGGAATTGATGATATTGGTCCATATAGGGGCAATGGTAGATTTGAGGTCTTGGACCAAATGAGCGGGAAGAGGATCCTTGGAGTGGGAGGAAGGTTTGAGTTTGGTGATGATGTTAATGATTGATGACTCTGAAACTGGACAAAATTCACTCCATGAAGCATTGTTTTTGGCTGTGAGTTCATTAGGAGGGGGGTGTGGATGAGCGGGGGTAGGAAGGGTTATAGAGGGGTCGCGAAGAGTGGGAAGACTGGACGAGAGTGACTTAGGAGTGTTAGGGAGGGTGTGTTGTGTGTAGGAGGGTTGGAGTGATGGGGGGAGAGAGGAGAAGGAAAGTTCGATCTTATTGACTTTGTTAATAAAGAAGCTGGCGATTTCTTCGCATTTGTCAATAGAGGCTGATATTTTAGGGGGGCCAGTAGAGGTTTGTTTTTTAACAATGCTAAAGAGTTCTCTAGGTCTGTTTCTAGCCTGGTCAAGTTGTGAACGGAGGAAGGAGGCTTTTTCGTTATAGATGTGTTTTTTGTATTGGGCTCTAGCAGTTCTGAGGAGGACCAGATTGTCAGCGGTGGGACGATTTCTCCAAATACGTTCAGATTGTCTAAGGGACCGTCTTTCATTATTGAGTTCAGAATTGAACCAGGATTTGGGAGGGTTGTTTTTTTGTTGTTTGAGTTTAATTGGAGCAATTACATCAAGGGCTTCGAGAATAGAGTTATTATAATGGTTAGTTAGGTCATTGGTGCTGTCAGAGGGAGGGGGGAGAAGTAAGCGGGTTTTAATTGTGGATTCCAGTTCACCAGGAGGAATAAGGTGAAGGTTGCGTGTAGGTTTCTTAGGTAGGGTGTTTATGGGGGCGGGACGATTAGAGGGTCTGTTCACGTTGAAGAGGATGAGGTAATGATCAGACCAATCGACAGGAAGTATACAAGAGAGGGAGGCCAGGTCGTTGCTGGTTATGATAGCATCTAGGGTGGAACTTTTGTTGTGAGTGGGGGAATGGCAGAGTTGGGACATGTTGGTGATGTCCATGGTATTCTTCAATGTGATGACAGCAGGGTCATCACTTTTGTTCCAGTGGATGTTGTAGTCACCAAGGAAGAGATTCTTAGAGTGTGAGAGAGAAGCTTGGATAATAAGGTCAGACATCTCTTCAGAAAAAGAGATACAATTTCCAGGGGGGTGGTAGATGGTATGCAGCCGAGTGGTGGGAGAGTCGTGCATAAGGAGATCTGCGCAAAGGTATTCAAAGGATGAAGGGTTTTGTGATTCGACAAGCGAGATGTTATGTTCAGCTTTAAAAATTAGTGCAAGGCCGCCTCCCGTTTGCTCTATTCTATCTTTCTTGATGATAGAGTAACCTGGGGGAATAAGAAAGTCGAGAATCGGAGTGGAGTGGGCGGTTAGCCAGGTTTCGGTTAGGAATGCTATGTCGATGTTTTCGCTGAGAATGGTTTCAGCAATCTCAGTGGCATGGCAGGAGGCGGATCGGCAGTTGATCAACATGCAATGTAGGGGAGAGGGGTCAGGTTGTTGAGTTGAGGGACAGGGGGGACAAGGGGGGATAGGTCTCAATTGTTGTGGAGGTCTAGGGGAGGTAGGAAAAAGGGGGAGTCTGCTTATACTTAGGAGAACTGGGATAGTAGATTGATGAGTAGAGTGCTTAGTGTCAGAAGATTGGTGAATGAGTGGTGTAGCGGATGAGGGTAAACAGGGGGCGGAAGGTAAGTTCGTGTAAGGTTTAGTTTCAGAGGTTCTTAGGCAAGTATCAGGTTGTGGGTGGGGGGGCGTGATGGAATTGTGGAGTGAAACGATTGAGGAAGGTTGAGCGGGTGAGGGACAGGTTGAGGAGCTATATGCGGGCGGAGAAGAGTTGATGTTGGTAGTCTCAATTGTGGGGCAGTGTGATGGTGGGTTGGAATTGGTGTTAATGAGCGGAGATAGTGTGTATTGGGAGGGGGTGGGAGAATAGGTATGGGTAGAGGCGATGGTATTAGTAAGGAGAGAGATAGCGTTTCTGAGTGAGGAGAGTTCAGAAACGAGGGATGAAAGGAGGGGTTCAGTGTAAAGGGGTGTCAAAGTGTGGGTTGAGTTTGAGTTTGGAAGAACAGTATTAGTTGGGTAGTTGTATGGGTTAGGATTGGTCCGAGGGGGGATCAAGTGAGGAGTAAGGGGAGGAAAACCAGGAGGGGGGTGGAATTATAGTGTGGGGGAGGATCCTTATTGGAGAGTGGGAGTGTATAGAAGGTGGATGTGGGAGGGGTAATCCTATTAGGGAAGCAATTAAGTGAAGATGGCAAGGGGGCAGTAGGAATTGGCGTCGTTGGAAGAATGTGGGTTCTTGGGGATAGCAAGGGTGTGTGTGAGTGGGGTAAGGTTTGAGGAGGTGTGGGGGCAGTAAAAGCAGTTTGGGGGATGCATGAGAGTGGGGTGAGGGGAAGAGGAGTGAACGGAGGAGAGGTGGTAATTGAGTCAGCGGAAGGGAGGGGCGTAGTAGAGGGAGTAATATTGGAAGGTTGGGTTACCAAGGGGTGAGTGTTAGAGGGCGAAGGGACATGGGAGTCTGGGGGAAGGGGGAGCATAGAGGAGAGGGTTTGTTTAGAAGGGGGGGAGAACTGGGGGTAAGTGGTAGAAGGAGAGGTGAGGTGGGCGTCAAGGGGTGGGATGGACATAGAAGTGAGTGCATTGTTTGAGTCAGGGGAGATAGGGGGGAGAGTGAAGCGGGCAGAAGATAACATTGAGGGGTTGAGTAGTGTGGAGGAAGATGGGGGAATGTTAAAGAGGAGATCGAAAGGAGAGGAGTGGGAGGCGGCCCTGAATATGCCCTGAAGGTGATAATAAAGCTAACCTGGAGTACCGTCGAGCATGTGTCAGCCCGTTTTGAACGGAAGCGGGATTGGTGGAGTATGTATGGTGGAGTATGTAGTCAGGTGGTTGGTGCCTGACGACTGGCGCGCCTCTCGTTCTGGTGCTCTGCGCAAAACCAACAGACCTGTGGTGAGAGCGTACCAAATACGCAGCGCAGCGCCCCCCCAGCAGGAGCTTTCACGAGACCCGGCAGGGGAGAGAGCGGCGGATCGTCCGCCGTAAGACGAGTCTCCAGGTGAGCAGAATCACCTTCAAAGTGCAGCGACAGTGTGGTAAATAAATAAATAATACCCTATTTTTGAATGAATAAATGAATAACAGATAGCTCAATAAATAAGAGTCAAGATTCGAGGTAGTAGGAGTTTTGCAGGTTTAATACAGCATAAGGACAGGAACAGGACGACCTGCACGGGAATAGGATGGCAGCTGCCGGGGACAGGATCGGGAATGACGGCGTAACTTTTAATAACAGTACATGAGCATATATACATAACGCAAACACATAGCATTACATTGCAATAGGCGTAGCGGTGGGTGGAGCAATAGGCGTGACGCGTAGCAGTCGCGAAAGATAAGGGTGAAAAGAGGTGTAACAGGGCGTATACATATACATGTGATGCAAACGTAACAGAATATGTCATGAATGGGGCGGAAACCATGGAGGGGGCTACCTGAGGAGCCGGGACCTCTAACCTGATGGTGCGCGCAAACTGGCAATGACGTATCACTAGGAGAAGCTGGGGGCTTCGAACTCTGTGCTAGGAGCAGAGACTGAAGTCTGGAGAGTCAGGGCGACATGTACCTAAACAGTATCTAGTATCTGATGTTTAGGGAACATGTTGATATAAACTAGAAGTCAGGAGGGGAAAGGCTAACAGACACTAAGACTGGACCATGCATTATTCTACATGTAGTGCGTGATGAAGAATATTAAATGACCATTAATACAGTATTTCTCTAACATGGGGCCGTAAAGGCTAGACAATGACGGAAACTATTGATGCAGTTCAGTAGCTTTAGGAATGCAGAGGAAGAGGACTGAACTGATAATCTGGAATCATAACATACTCTTGGCAGACTCAGAGGCAGGGCCAAGCTGAACCGGGCACTGCGAGGCAGGCAGTAGGTGAAGGGTCGAGGATACAGGTGGGGGTTGTATCACTCCTCCGCGGGGCTTCAGGAGACAGGAGACAGGAGCTGAATCTGGTGTCCGGGCCCTTTTGAGGCCTAGAAACGGGGACTTTACAATGGAATAACGTGCACACTGAGAAACGTGGCAACGTAGCTTTACATAGGCCTGATATTCGTATTATTCACGAGAACTGGAAACTGGCATACTAGAGATGGACACAACTGTAATTGCGTCTTTAATCAAACATGGGGAATAACATATGCATATTAATCATGCACATATAACATATGATGGAGGACGCGTAGGGACACAGAACATGGCAAAATTTACTTTTCCACATTCCCTCCTTGTCACTACGTTTCCTTCAGGAAACATCAATATTCATGATACCATCTATCATTTCATACAGTATCATTTGCTCGTCTCGAATTTTCTTGGAACGGGATTTAGAACGGGGCTTGGGACTAGGAATACAAGAGGTAGCACAAATGCCGCAAAGCGCAGGGCCACATTGTATACAGAGGCAGCAGCTGAATATAATCGCTACTGCAATACCCAGAAAGGACAAGACTTTCCATCCCCAGGCGGAAATTATATTCCAGAACCAACCGGACCATGTCCAGGTGCCTGGATCTTGGTGTAACAGATGGGCAATTTTATGGAGTCTGGTTATAGCTGAATAAACAGACGGCGCGTTATTTGGAATGAAAATGCAGCAACTAGATCCGATGACTCTACAGGCCCCACCCCTATCGGCCAGTACGACGTCAAGGACGAGACGATTTTGCAAAACTACAAATCTCATAGCAGATTGCTCTTCGGTTAAGTTACCTAGAGCAGAGGCAGTCTCATTTACTACAGCTGCAAGGGTTCTGGTTAACCTGCGGATTAGTTTACTATTCTGGATAGGTCCTATAAAGAAAAAGAAACCTCTATTGAAATCTGTATACTGTTCTAGAGCAGTTTCAGTATAATCGACAATTGGGGACTCCCTTCTATGTCTAATGTGTACTAGATGTGTGTTTCTATGATAATCAGATGGGGCTAGGAAAACTGGTGGCAGTAGGAAGGCAATGTAACAGGTTCCCTCCCAATCGAGGGGCAGACGAACATATGCAGTTTGACCACAAATAAAATAAGAATGACGTGAAGCTTTGAAGATAGATTTCCCACTGTCACTATACTTGACAATAGTAGTACAATCACTATGTCCTACGTGTACGGAACCATTATTTCGGACACATAATTCGCCTTTGACTGGTAGTACTGAAATTGCAGGTAAATCTGGAGTGGAATCAGACTGAACATTCAGGACCATGAAATTCGAAGAATAATTACCTAAATTGTAAACTTCATTTTCTAGATCTAACCCGATTCTGTGGGGGAGACCTTGCTTGTCTGGAAAACATGTACTGTTAAGAAAAGACATATCTGTTGAGGATGACGTTAACGTGGACCATGCTCCACACGAACCATTATGTGAAAAAGGATAAGGAAAGAGTGGCAGAACTCCCTTCGGTGTCTGGAAAGGGGGGAGTCGACCACACACCCAACAATTAGTGGCATTGCTGGTTTGGTGTGAGTAATGTAGCATGCGGATAAAAGAATTATTTCGCATAGCGAGGCGGTAAGAGAGTTCATGAGGAGGCAGATCACTAAACGTGTGCTCTACTGTAACATTAGCAGACTTATTTACATGAGAAACTGGAAAATACAAGTAGAAGGCATAACTGGTGCAGGAAATCATAATGCTGAGAAATAATATGAAACATAGAAAAATGATACATCGGATTGAGTTTTGACTAACTCTCTCACTATGGGGGTCTATTTTATACATGTCAGAAACAGTCTAACCGTTTCACCTAGGGGAGGACTTAGACAATCAAACTGGCTGACTTATTTTACTAGACCGGAGTTTCAACTTATACTCCTGCTGCGGAGTTTTCTCTAACAGGGGAGGGTTTGTAGCAATGTCTTTTGCGGGACAGTCCTTGAGAACAATATTTTGGCAATCCTTCAAATCCTGGGAAATGTTCTTTGAGACGGGTTTCAGTCCATAAAACTTTTTCACGTGCGAAAGGTGCACCCAGCCTTTGCGACCCTCCAACTTCACGGCCGTACGGGTGGCGAGGAGGACCTGTCGGGGCTCCTTCCAGCGTGGCTCCAGCGGACTTGAGCGGTCAAAATTCCGGACAAGGACCATGGATCCTGGAACGATTTCATGCGGTGCCACCTCGGTATTGTCTGGAAATGCGGCGGCAACCTGTGAACGACAAGAGTTGAGGGCAGACATCAAGGAAGCTAGGTAATCTGTCAGCATATTACTTGAAACATCGGTAATACTTCGGGGTCTAGGAGTACCCCACATGTTAGGGGGGCGGCCGAAAACGACCTCATACGGGGACAGACCTGATCTGGAATGTGCGACCATGCGCATATAAAACAGGGCAACTGGCAGAGCTACTAGCCAGTCCACACCTTTCTCTTTACAAATTTTAGCGATGCGGATTTTCAGGGTCTGATTATGTCTCTCTACGAGACCGGCTGCTTCAGGATGGCGTACACAATGGAACTTCCACTGGTACCCTAACAATAGGGAAACGTGTTTCATTAACTCTGATGAGAATGGCTGGCCGTTATCAGAATATACGACCCTAGGGAGTCCATAACGGGGGAAGAACTCACGAACCAACTGCTTGGCAGTGGTCGCAGCTGTGTAATCTGGGACTGGATATGCTTCTGTCCACCTGGACAAAGCGCATACAACTACAAGGACATACTTGAAACCTCGACATCGCTCCATCTGAATATAATCCATCTGGAGGACTTCAAAAGGGTGGTCAGGAGGCTGGAATCCCCCTTGTTCCACCGGGACACTTTTACCTGGATTAAACTGACAACATATCATACAGGTACGGACTTTCTGCTTGGCTGCAGCTCGTAAATGCTTGTTGAACCAAATGTTCTGGATACTGTCTAACATAGCTTTTTCTCCTAAATGTGCTGGACTATGTGCGGTATTGATAATGACTTGAACCATAGAGTCGGGGAGAAACCATGTGGCTCTACCCTTCGTTAACCATCCTTGATCTGTCTGGACCCCTCCTTGTTCGGACCATTTCTTGATTTCTTCAGGAGTAGCATGTAACTGGATATCTATGACATCTTGTGTAGGGTCCTTAACTGTCATGCATGTAGTCGGATCTGGAGTGTGTGTCATGTTAACTGGAATGTCTGGAGTCTGCGCTGTAAGCTTGGCTGTGCGATCTGCTAGATCGTTACCCTGGGAAATAATGTCAGTAACTTTCGTATGTGCTTTGCACTTCATGATAGCAATGGATGTCGGTAAATGTATGGCATCTAACAGAGCTTGAATAAGGAGACCATGCTGAATCTTGGTTCCATGAGAAGTCATGAAACCTCTCTCCTGCCAGAGCACTCCAAAGTCGTGTACAACTCCGAATGCGTAGCGTGAATCTGTGTAAACATTAACTTTCCGGTTCTTAGCGTGTATACAGGCTTGTGTCAGAGCAACTAGCTCTGCTGCTTGAGCGGACAGGGTGTCAATACGGTGTGTTTCAATAACCTCGGTGTCGGTAGTCACTGCATATGCGGCGACTAGTTCTCCTGTACTTGTTCTCATACATGAACCATCCACATAAAGTGTCAGGTCGGGATCTGGTAACGGAATATCTGTCAGATCTTGTCTTGGCTTTGTCGTAATGTTAACTACTTCCACACAGTCATGTGTGTCCGGACTTAAAGTAACTGATGGTAACAATGTAGCAGGATTTAAAACGTTGCAGCGTCTGATTTCTATGTGTGGCTGGAACAGTGTCAATTCATAACCTGTTAAACGTGCAATTGTCAAATGCTGAGTCTGTGTTCGGTTTAAAAGAACTTCCACGGAGTGTGGAACTTGTACTGTCAGGGAGTGTCCTAAGACTATGGAATCACTTTGTCTGATAGCTAGTGCTGTGGCTGCAACTGATTTGAGGCACGCAGGCAGAGCCTGGGCTACAGGATCTAATGTGCTCGAAAAATAAGCACATGGCTTGTATTGTCCTGCTTGATCTTGTGTGAGAACAGATAATGCTGTACCTTCACGTTCAGTGACGAAAAGTGTAAAAGGCTTACTGTAGTTTGGTGTAGCTAGAACTGGAGCTTGACATAGGGCTTTCTTTAACTCATTGAAACTGAGTGTATGTTCAGATGTCCAAGGGAGGACAGTCGATACGGCTGCCTCCTGTGTCGTTAACTGTATCAGTGGCTTGGCTAGGAATGCATACTGAGGAATCCATTGTCGGCAATAAGAAGTGAGGCCGATAAAAGCACGTACCTCCTTCTGGGTCTTGGGCTGAGGAAGACTCGCTATTAACTGGATACGGTCTGGTGTCAACTGCCTACCCCTCTTGGACAGTAAGTGTCCCAAGTAGACCACTTGCTGGACACAGAATTGAAGCTTAGAAGGGGACACCTTGTGCCCCATCTCGGCTAGGAAATACAAGACTGTAAGGGATGCTCGCTCGCAATCACGTTCAGAACGGGCTGTGATCAGTAGATCATCGACATACTGGAGCAGGGCAGTGTCAGTTGGCATGTGAATGTTGTCTAGTTGTCTCTTGAGTGCTTGACTGTAAATACTAGGACTTTCTGTGAAACCTTGAGGAGCTCGTGTGAACATATAGCTCCTTCCATTTAAACAAAATCCGAAAAGGAACTGGCTGTCTGGATGAATGGGGACACTGAAAAATGCATTCTTGAGGTCTATGACAGTGAAAAATGAAGCTTCGGAATCAATGGCTGTTAATAGGGAAGAGATATCTGGGACTACTGGATACTGGGGAATAATACATTATTAAGTTCTCGTAGGTCAATCACTAATCGATATACTGGGGGTGCATTTGGATCAGTACGTTTCATGACTGGAATGATCGGAGAATTGCATACATTGGAGTCAGTTTCTACAACTACTCCTTGAGCGATGAGCTCGTCAATAATTTTGGATAAGGCTGCTACAGCCTCAGGTGGCAATCTGTACTGTCTGATTCGTGGTAACACTACACCTGGCTTGAGAGTCACACGATGGGGTGTGATTTGCATGTAACCTACATCAGTTGGACCTTGCGCCCATAAATGCTGCGGAACATTAGACAATCTGGGATCAAAATCTCGTAATACATAGTGACCCTTGAAGTCACGTAGGAACAGACGTATTCCCTCTGGGGAACAGCATATAACTGCACCTAATTCTTTCAGTGTTTTAATGCCTAATAGGTTTTCTGGACATGACTTAGTAAGTAACAGATCAGTAGTACGGGACAATGGACCTACTTCTAGAGTAACTGGCTTTGATATTTCATTTACGATAGGTTTTCCTGAAAATCCAAGGGAAACATTTCTTGAGCCTGAGAGCGGAGCCCCTGGAACTTCGGCGTGACTAATTGTGGTCCTACTTGCCCCTGTATCAATCAAAAACTTTCTATCTTTCCCTAGTACTTGACTGTGAACATAGGGACCTTCTTGATCTACAGGTATCTCGATGAGAGGCAAGCCTACCTCCCTCTCTAGGCTGTTTCATGAATACTGCTGGTACTCTGGATACTCAGACTGTGCATACTGGTACATCTGCTGTGTAACATGCTGTGTTGCAGCGATGGGCTGCGGTGCTGTAACTGTCTATGGTGCATTCTGTGGCTGAGGAGTCTGTGAAACTTGTTCTTGTCTAGGCGGACGTGGTCTTTCTTTAGTCTTACCGGTAGCTATGTTATGTTTCAGAACTGCACACTCGTTTATAAAATGACCTGGCTGTTTACAATAATTGCAGTTCCCTTTAACGGGAGCTGCAGGATGACTGGCTTGATTTGGACCCCTCTTCTGACTGTCTTGAGGAACAGATTGTGCAACTAGTACTTTCATTTTCGTGTCTTTCATACGCTTCCTTTCGTGGTCTTGCTCTTCCCTGATTCTATTCTGGTGGTATTGGAGCATCTGTAACATCTGGGACGGGGTATTAGCTTGCCAGGTACTTTCGACTTTCAAAACTCGATTTTTAATTTGTGGACTTGAATTCTCGACTAATTTAGTAACAAAAAGATGAGGGTATGACTCACTACTTGTCTTGAGGCCACTGTTGATGCTAAAACATTTCTCAAATCTAGAATAAAAATCACTAATGTCTTCATCTTGTTTCTGTTTACAGGCTGAGATTGCATCCCAGTCTTCTTTTCTAGTTGTCAATAATCTGGGTAAAACTTGTATTAATAATTCTGGTAATTCTTTACATTTCGCTCCAAGACCGGTACCTGGTACTCGTGCCTTATCTTCAGCTTCTAGAACTGCCCAATCGATCTTTTTCTCTCCCACCTCCCATTCTTTTTCCTTGAGCTTTTCATACACCCCTGCGGGCAGCAGAACCTTTAACATTTTAATTATATCTGGATACGTGTATTCTCCCATACGGAGCATGTCTTTTAATTCTCGGTGGAACCCTGCTGGATCTTTATCATGACAGGGAATTAATTTCTTCATCTCTAGGAGTTCCATCTTTGTAATCGGAGTGTAAACAAACACTCGTTCTAGTTCGCCACCCGTTCCTCTAACTGGGTGGACTTCTCGTAACGGATTCTGTCTCTCCATGTAAAATGGTTTACTTTCTGGGGGTGAGACATGAACAAAATGCGGGTTCAAAAACGTTCTATATTTGTGACGTTGTTCTAGAACGACACTAATTAAATCGGTACCTAAACCTTTCCATCTATACTGGAGTAACTCGTTCAGGATATCATGTAACGGGCCTGGATCAGAGTGCTGACCCTCATACAATGTAATGAGGTGCTGAATCATATACATACCCGCCAGTCGTTGCTCGGCTGGGGGCATTTTCAGAAACATTTGTGCCACTATTTCGTCTGGAAAAGTGGTAGAATCAGTAATCCATCGGACTGCTGATCGGACTAGTTCTTGTTCATGCATAGTACTTAACTCACTGTAACCGATTCGTGATTTCAGAATGTGATCGGTAGCTTGGAATACTTGTTCTAGAGAACCTTGTTCTGGTGCTGGATGATGGAAAGTAGACTTGTGTTCTAGGCGTAAATGACGATCTGGAAATCTAGATTTTCCTACATACGCTATTCTGTCGGGATTCTCGTCCTCTACCTCTTCAGTATCAGAGTTACTTTCTTTCTCGCTTACTTGTGCTGCTTTACGTTGATCGTGTAACCTTATTATTTCTTTACGAATTTTCTTGTACATACTGTCCATAGCACTCATGGTTCTGTGCTTACCCTCGGCTATATTATCACTCCACTTTGTCAGGGTTCTCATTTCGGCTTGATCTTTGGACGGGTAATCTTGTTCTCTTATTAGACAATTGATCAGAAACTTTAATATCATGAGCTGGGTCTCAGCTTTCCTTTGAGACATGGCCTCGCCAATGCTTTCTGGATCATCCCCTGTACGGATGAAACGATATATTCTGTCTAGGTCTTCTTTCATATTCGGTAGGGTGACTAGATACTCGGCCACTCTTCTTACACGTAATGAATATAAAACCATATTATCCTCTCCTGGGACTGGATCATAGCCGCATTCATTAAGGGCTTTTCTTATTTCTGCTACAGACTGATGTCTGGGCGTACGCTGTGACGCTTGCATATGTAATTCGGCTGTTGTTAAACGCTTGTGTGGTGGCGGGGTCTGAGGAGGACCTCCTCCTGCGGCCCCTAAACTAGAATCGTCGACTGATGCTCTTCGTCCTGGCAGAGTGGGAAATGGAAATGTAGGCTGGACTTGTATGGCGGGCTGGACCGGGGGTACCGTAACAGGTACTCCGGTGTCTGGAGGAGCGGGAAGTGCCTGATCTACAGGGACTGGCGGAGCGCGAACAGGATTTGCATATTCTGGGACTGTGTCGTCCAAATAGGACGAAATAAAAATATCAGCTGCGGTCGGTTTGTGACGTAGCTTGGTCGGAACTAATGGTGGCGGAAAGTTACTGGATGCCTCCGGGGTCGCTTTTGGCAAGCCCTCGGCAAGAAGAGGATACATACCCTTAATAAGAGCGTTCCTCTGTCTCTCTGATTGTTCAGTTCTAATTCGTTCACCTATCTCGATTAACTCTTTTTCTTGTGCTCGTTCTGAGGATTCTCTACTTAATTCTGACTTTCTGATTTCTTTTTCGGTTCTTTTATGAGCTTCTTTGCGCCATAACTCGATGGCATCTTTCTGTGACTGTCTGGCTTTCTTTTTCCATAATGCTTCTTCTACTCGCATGATGCACTCGGCATCCCATGTGCCCGATACGGGCCATCTATACTTTCCTTCTAACTGTTTGGTATACTCTACCCATAAATCTAGATACAATATGGCGCTTATGCCATGCTTCTGATACATAAAATGACCTGGACTGTCCCTAGGCGGAACTGGAACAGCTGCTTCCAGCAGACCCTTTCTAGTTTTTAACTGACGTAACTTAGAAAACAAGGGCATGACTGGACTGTAATCTAGACACAATACAATACACAATGAACACGATACTTATTCCCCATTCATACCACGACATTAAAATACATGAAGAACATCATAACATAACAGTTCGGACAGAATATTACCTGGAATACTGAGAACAGAAACACAAGAATTTCTCGAGAACGGAACAGACTAGAGTTACTGGATGCACTGCTGAAACAGTACGGAACATACCGGTCCCATAAAGGGACGCATCAAGACCCGTATCCACCTAGGTGAACACTTCGTTTGTGGGTCTGTGTACCACCAACCCACGGACCAGAGTCAATTTAGATTGACCCTGTCTAGATACTACCCCAGCGACGGTACTCACCGGGCAGCAAGAACGGAAGGCCTCGGATCGGACTGGACTGCTACGACGACGGACGACGAACTTCGGACTTCAGTTACGGGTGGACCTCCGGATACCTCGGACCTTGGACTCTCGGCTTGGGCTCTGGTCGGGACTCGCCGCGTTCCTCCACCGTCTCGTCTGGATGCTGGACCGCCTCCTCCGTCTCCTCCGTGGGCCTGAGGGATACTTGAAGCAGAAATATCTGCCGGTGCGCAGAAGAGTTCCGTCACGACTGCAGAGGGTCAGGGGGTCGGCGTGGCTTCACCGACGCGTGGGGAAAGGGCAAGTCCCTATTCGGGCGCCATTATGTGGTAAATAAATAAATAATACCCTATTTTTGAATGAATAAATGAATAACAGATAGCTCAATAAATAAGAGTCAAGATTCGAGGTAGTAGGAGTTTTGCAGGTTTAATACAGCATAAGGACAGGAACAGGACGACCTGCACGGGAATAGGATGGCAGCTGCCGGGGACAGGATCGGGAATGACGGCGTAACTTTTAATAACAGTACATGAGCATATATACATAACGCAAACACATAGCATTACATTGCAATAGGCGTAGCGGTGGGTGGAGCAATAGGCGTGACGCGTAGCAGTCGCGAAAGATAAGGGTGAAAAGAGGTGTAACAGGGCGTATACATAGACATGTGATGCAAACGTAACAGAATATGTCATGAATGGGGCGGAAACCATGGAGGGGGCTACCTGAGGAGCCGGGACCTCTAACCTGATGGTGCGCGCAAACTGGCAATGACGTATCACTAGGAGAAGCTGGGGGCTTCGAACTCTGTGCTAGGAGCAGAGACTGAAGTCTGGAGAGTCAGGGCGACATGTACCTAAACAGTATCTAGTATCTGATGTTTAGGGAACATGTTGATATAAACTAGAAGTCAGGAGGGGAAAGGCTAACAGACACTAAGACTGGACCATGCATTATTCTACATGTAGTGCGTGATGAAGAATATTAAATGACCGTTAATACAGTATTTCTCTAACATGGGGCCGTAAAGGCTAGACAATGACGGAAACTATTGATGCAGTTCAGTAGCTTTAGGAATGCAGAGGAAGAGGACTGAACTGATAATCTGGAATCATAACATACTCTTGGCAGACTCAGAGGCAGGGCCAAGCTGAACCGGGCACTGCGAGGCAGGCAGTAGGTGAAGGGTCGAGGATACAGGTGGGGGTTGTATCACTCCTCCGCGGGGCTTCAGGAGACAGGAGACAGGAGCTGAATCTGGTGTCCGGGCCCTTTTGAGGCCTAGAAACTGGGACTTTACAATGGAATAACGTGCACACTGAGAAACGTGGCAACGTAGCTTTACATAGGCCTGATATTCGTATTATTCACGAGAACTGGAAACTGGCATACTAGAGATGGACACAACTGTAATTGCGTCTTTAATCAAACATGGGGAATAACATATGCATATTAATCGTGCACATATAACATATGATGGAGGACGCGTAGGGACACAGAACATGGCAAAATTTACTTTTCCACAACAGGAAGAACACGACCGGCTTGCTGACAATGTCAGGGCACTACACAGTTTGCTTGGTACATAGACACTGGACTATGTTCACAGCCTGGACGAGTGTTTTTCCTTTGTTGTGCTGCATGAGAAAGAACGCATTCTACTGACTGAGTGGGGGCTTGGAAGTGTGCGAGCTGAAACGGACCCAAACTACCAGCATGCAGTGAGAGGCACGGACCGGATCCTGCAGTCCGTTTTCTGTGGCCGCACAAGATCATCCAATGGGATCACTACACTGGATTTTCAAAAGACCCTCACCAGTGCACCCTGTCACACTGAACTGGCACTGAAGAGGCAATCCAAGCCGAAACGCGTCTGCCAGAGGGATAGTGATGGCGACTGGCCATTATCAGTAATATGCCCTGAAGGTGATAATAAAGCTAACCTGGAGTACCGTCGAGCATGTGTTGGTGCAAAAAACAAGGACCCCCTGTTTTGGAGTAAGAAAACCAAGCGACAGGGATAAACACTTTGTGAAGTCAAATATCTAAAAAACAAACCAGCTGGGTAAGACCTAAGATAATCTAATGCATATATTCATCAACGTTCTATGTGGTCACCATTAGAATTATGACATTACAGATTCAACTTGTCTATTGTTGACTAATTGCGTAGACTTTTGTCAGACAAAGATATACACAACTATAAAAAGAGGGAGTAAATACACATGTATATAACACAACAGAATTTTTATTATGACATAATAAATCAAACAGAATAAAATAAAATAAAATTGAAACAAGAACTACAATTCATAAAACCTTTTTTGTATCAATTTATAATTAAAAATTACAGATAGTCAAAGAGTAAAACAGATTTTCAAATGTGAATAGCTAAGGTTCCTTCTAAATCTTAAAGCATATAAAGAGAACCTATATTCACAAAAAACATAAAAAGTGGCCAGAAAACTAATTTCTGTTCGACGCGCGTTTCGGCGTTTCCACAAACGCCTTCTTCAGGAGCCACAAGGTTAAACTGTAATAATTTCAGTTTGAGCGAAAGACTCGTTTTCTCACTGTTCTGGTTTTTTCTAATTGCAGAATGAAAATAATTCACATTCCTAGAGCCCGATTGTTTCAACGTATTCTGGAAACCAGCATTACCAAAAATTAGGTATAGGTAGGCAGGCTCGTTATCGCAATGTTTTCGTTTTTTCAAAGTGCAGACAGAAAATAAATCACCATCTCAGAGCCCGTTTTTTTCCCCCTTCGGAGTATTACTGGAAGCCGGTAGTTCTTTGCTTAGATTACGCGGCTCATTTCCTCAATTTGTTGTTTATTCGGAGAGCTGCAAAAGATTAATTCGCACTCTTGGGACACAAAGCTTCCAGCGGAATTCTGGAAAACGGGTATTTCCTTTTGAAAGAGATGCGACGAGATAAGTCGAAAAACAGGTCGCGGACAGGCTGGATGTAGCCTCTGGCGTCTCCCGACCGTTAGAATGCGTGTTACCGCGAGTAGCCGCGGAAACCTGCTTTTTAACTGGTAGCAAACAAGTCAGGTTTTTTAGATATTTGACTTCACAAAGTACCGTCGAGCATGTGTCAGCCCGTTTTGAACGGAAGCGGGATTGGTGGAGTATGTAGTCAGGTGGTTGGTGCCTGACGACTGGCGCGCCTCTCGTTCTGGTGCTCTGCGCAAAACCAACAGACCTGTGGTGAGAGCATACCAAATACGCAGCGCAGCGCCCCCCCCAGCAGGAGCTTTCACGAGACCCGGCAGGGGAGGGAGCGGCGGATCGTCCGCCGTAAGACGAGTCTCCAGGTGAGCAGAATCACCTTCAAAGTGCAGCGACAGGAAGAACACGACCGGCTTGCGGACAATGTCAGGGCACTACACCAGTGTTTCCCAAACTGGGGTCCGCGGACCCCCAGGGGTCCATGACACATTCCCAGGGAGTCCTCAGGCAGCAGTTTTAAAAGCTCTGCAAAGTTCCTTGTATAATTAACAGTTTTTGGGCAACAATAAAAGTGTCAAGAGAACGCCAGTAATTAATGTACCTGCTGGAGAGAGATTAGAGTTTTGTCAAGTAGCAAGTTTGAGTTATCTAAGGTAGCAAAGAGGGTTAATATGCCTCCTGCAAAGAACGTGCACCATGCAGTTTAAAAAACGATTTTATGTGCATAGCTCAGTGAGTTACTGCTTTTCTCACTGAGATTCTTTTGTTACTGCACAGTTCATAAGTTACTCTCGTAATCTAACACAGTGACCTGTAAAATGTTCAAGAGCTGCTTGCAAACTGCATGGTACAAGTTAGTAAATTATGTTTTTTCCCAGTCTTTCATTATCCTCATGCGGCTAAAAAGGTTTATTTGTGTATAAATAATTTTTTTTTATTAAAGTCTATGCTAACCACTTTATGTTCTGAATCTGGGGTTTTGGTTCTCCAGAACAAGCACTCTTTTAAAATGTCGACCAGTGTGGATGGCGTGTGAATCCTACACCTTGTTGTCTCCTTTGCCTTATGTAACATTTTCTATATGCTGATTTACACGTATGATTTATTGTCTCTATATGTCTGATATGTAAAGTGCTCTGACATCCTACACTGGTATAAGAGGTGCTATAAAACAAATGAAATACATGTGAGTGAGGGGCTAAGGAGAGATGAGAGGCGCTGTTGGAGGGTGATAGTGAGGGAATCATTGAAGAACCCCAATAAAGATTGTCGTATCCTGGTGCACAGTAAGGCCATCATTTACGATTCTTTAGAAGCTAAGACAATTCTATATATAATGATAAATGTGTTTTAGAATCACTATTGTTCCCTACATTTTCTTGGGGGAGAGCCTCCCAAAGCCCCCTTTGTTATGGCCAGGCTCACTCACTGCACTTGCTGTGCACCGTATGTGGACTGCTCTGAAAACATTTGCCAGGACTGCCTTGGGTTTCCAGTCCGCCCCTGGCAGGCCCCTCTTACTGTGAAATAAAACCAACCATTTAAAAGTCTGCCAGGGAGACACAGCACCAACCTTCCTATCAACACATATCACTTTTTGCAATTCTTTCAATATAAAATACTAAAATCCTTAGTAATTCAAGTATTTGTTTAGTGTGCACATGTGTTTATTTTTTTCAAGTTACTGTTTTCATTAAATTTGAATCATACAAATTGCTTGGGGGTCCCCGGCTTCCAGGGGTGACTCAATGGGGGTCCTCAGGAGTCACATGTTTGGGAACCACTGCACTACACAGTTTGCTTGGTACATAGACACTGGACTATGTTCACAGCCTGGACGAGTGTTTTTCCTTTGTTGTGCTGCATGAGAAAGAACGCATTCTACTGACTGAGTGGGGGCTTTGAAGTGTGCGAGCTGAAACGGACCCAAACTACCAGCATACAGTGAGAGGCACGGACCGGATCCTGCAGTCCGTTTTCTGTGGCCGCACAAGATCATCCAATGGGATCACTACACTGGATTTTCAAAAGACCCTCACCAGTGCACCCTGTCACACTGAACTGGCACTGAAGAGGCAATCCAAGCCGAAACGCGTCTGCCAGAGGGACAGTGATGGCGACTGGCCATTTTCAGTAATATGCCCTGAAGGTGATAATAAAGCTAACCTGGAGTACCGTCGAGCATGTGTCAGCCCGTTTTGAACGGAAGCGGGATTGGTGGAGTATGTAGTCAGGTGGTTGGTGCCTGACAACTGGCGCGCCTCTCGTTCTGGTGCTCTGCGCAAAACCAACAGACCTGTGGTGAGAGTGTACCAAATACGCAGCGCAGCGCCCCCCCAGCAGGAGCTTTCACGAGACCCGGCAGGGGAGAGAGCGGCGGATCGTCCGCCGTAAGACGAGTCTCCAGGTGAGCAGAATCACCTTCAAAGTGCAGCGACAGGAAGAACACGACCGGCTTGCTGACAATGTCAGGGCACTACACAGTTTGCTTGGTACATAGACACTGGACTATGTTCACAGCCTGGACGAGTGTTTTTCCTTTGTTGTGCTGCATGAGAAAGAACGCATTCTACTGACTGAGTGGGGGCTTGGAAGTGTGCGAGCTGAAACGGACCCAAACTACCAGCATGCAGTGAGAGGCACGGACCGGATCCTGCAGTCCGTTTTCTGTGGCCGCACAAGATCATCCAATGGGATCACTACACTGGACTTTCAAAAGACCCTCACCAGTGCACCCTGCCACACTGAACTGGCACTGAAGAGGCAATCCAAGCCGAAACGCGTCTGCCAGAGGGACAGTGATGGCGACTGGCCATTATCAGTAATATGCCCTGAAAGTGATAATAAAGCTAACCTGGAGTACCGTCGAGCATGTGTCAGCCCGTTTTGAACGGAAGCGGGATTGGTGGAATATATATATATATATATATATATATATATATTATAATATATAGATATATATATATATATATATATATATATAAAATCCAGGTTGGGGGATATCAATAAAAAGAGGGCAGCATCCATCAAATGTGGGGGACTTGACAGATAGCTGTGTGTCCAGCATGTGACGGAAGGTTTTGTTTATTGTCACTTGATTGCTGATAGAAAGTTGGACACATGTAGATTGTTGAATTGCTTCAAATCCACAAAATCTATGGGACACTGTTACATTGACTGGATGATGTCATTAATGGTGTCATCAATGATATCATTTAAGCTGTCATCAGTGATGATGCCATCCATGATGTCATTTAACATGTCATTAGTGATGTAACATGTGAACTCATAAGCCGTGCATGGGGGTGCAAGTTATATATATAGGTTAGTAAACTATAAGTAGTGAAGTGAACTTTAGTGTTTTTTGTTTCTTATATTTTTCTTTTGTAACATAAGCTACGAACTTCTTACCATACCTAACGATAACACTTTAACCTTGTTTTTTAATACATATTTTTTTAAATCATATTTAAACTTGAGTATATGCCCAACTCCCATATGTTTACACACACATAAACACAAAAAGAAAATGTATCCCTCGCCGAAAATACTCTTTATGTTTAATACACAGTGCAAAGAACGCTGCTTTGCTGCACAAATGCCAAGGCTCAGGGGCTGATCACAGCCTCACTACTTTTGAAAATTACAACCCTAAACACATGGTTCTGCACCAATAGCACCTTAAACTCAGTGGAGCTCTTGACCCTGGGGTGATGTGGAAGTGAACTGAGTGGGGTTGAGTGAATCCCCCAGTTGCAGGCTCAACATACCCTCAACTGACACCTACTGAGAAAGGGACTTGAGGGGAAGAGAGACATTGGAGTGGGTTTCTAGTGGTAGGAGATCACTTGTCCTGATGATCATTCAGAACTCTGTTTCATCTGAGTAGTGAGGCTAGACTTGATTAAATAATACAGTTTGACTGAGCAACTCAGTGGTGTGCCGATACAATCCTCAGGTTTTGCTTACAACATTGATTATGATTAAAGCTCCCTGTTTTCCGTTTTTACAGATCTTTACAGATAAATACAGACAGAAAACATTTATTTTCTTGTTTGTATTCATTTTTAAATGTGGATAAAAACGGAAATTGGGTTGCTTTTTGAGTAATTCATAATACTGTCTGCGATGACTACCAGGCCAATAGCTGTGTGGATTGATAGGTAAGGGGATTAAAAAAGAAAGGAATTTTAGTAAAGAGGCTATAACACTAGTAGATATGCACAAGGGTGATACTGAAATGTGCATATTTTCATACAAATATATTGATTTATCATTGCAGGGATTTAAGCATGAGTTCGTATTTATCGGTTAAATAAATGTGGAAATATACTAATTTCAGCTTAATTTTTCCACAAAATCCATAATAAATATGGATAAATACAGATATGATTAACACAAAATAAATATGGCTAAATATAGATGGAAATGTCAAAAAAATAAATACCATAAAACCGGAAGCCCTAAATATGATAAGTGCTGCATCTGGGTGCTTCAGTTCACACACTGTGGGCCGTGATAAACGAAGCACGGCAGTAACAGTGTGGTGAGCTCAATGAACAGAAGTTGCTCTATGCTTAAGTGATCCATACAATACCCATGACTAGGCTATGATTTGAAAGACTCACATTCATCCTCCTGCATATATGGACTGAGAATGTTCATGTACCCCTTACTTTGAGGGCTATGCGACCACACCAACCCGGGAAAGTGAATGCTACACTGCATTGTTTTGGGGTTGAGGGTCAGGCACCTACACGTCATTCCAACTCCTGTCCACAATGTGCCCAATGGGAGCCCTCCTTATGCTGGGTTTATAGAGTAACTTATTTGAGGCAGGATCAGAAGGGAAGAGGATGCAAAACTCCAACAGAGTAACTTGCTAGACAAATAAGCCTTAGCCAAAACTGCCCTCAGCAAGAGACGAGTCAAGAACTACTGACTTGCCCAGCAAGTAGTTCACTGGACAGAAGCACCTCAGCCCCCTTTAGGACATTTTGACTTCTATGATAGATTCAGGGGTGGCCCTTGAGCAGAAGATAGACAAATTTAACAATGAAGTTAATCTACCGAAAGAAGACTTCAACAACATTTCAGAGAAGGTCGGCGCGGCACAGAAGGAGCTTCCTAGAGTCCCTGGTGAAGTTGCGCATCTCAAGCCAGTTATCAACAAACTGACATAAGACATGCAGTTTCTGCACAGAAGATTGAGGAGGTTCAGGCTTGTGCCACCACAATCATTTTCACTTCCTCAGTATATTGGAGAAGTCAGCAGGACCAAGGATGGAACTTTTGTTTAATCAAAGAATGGATAATCAAAGTTCTGCAGCCATTAGGGCTATCTGCCTTCCTCTCCATGGAACATGAGCACAGGGCCTTGGTTCTTCCTTGTCCACCAAGGGACCCCATTTAGAGAAATTATTATGTGATTTCTCAGTTACAGGGGGAAGGATAGCCAGTCTAGCTTTGTCTCTTATGAAAACATCATGCATGGTGTTGCTCATTGTTTTATTTTACGCCAACCGTACAAGGAAGAGTTTTGAGGCTGACAATAAGAGGTCAGGGGAAGGAGGTCTGAAATACATGATGATGCTACTGGCATAAATGTGTAGGGTAAGACATGGCATTGCCTAATTCTGGACGAGGTGTTGGACTTCCTAGATGGCTGGTGTGCTGACAGACTGAATGCAACAGACGAGGGGGACAAACCCACATGCAATCCCAAATCAAAAGCAAAGCCTACATCTTCCATGAGTACAAAGGCTGATTTACCAGTGAGGAGGGGTGGTGACTTGCGAAAGAGGGAGCCGAAGCCTGCTTAGGTGACAGCACCTACCCAACTGGAGGGTTAATTGAGTTGACTCTAATGTAGAATTGTAGGTGGGTGACAAACATTAAAATGTGGGTCCCATGCTCTGGCTTAGAGGGATACGGAGGGTACTAGCACGGTCCACGAATACCACTGCTACAGTGGGAGCTCATCCAGATTGTGTACAATGTTTTTAGATTTATACCACATAACAATGGGCAAAAAAGCCTTTGTGTCTTTGATCTTCTTTAATTGGGCCTACCTTCCTCAGTAGCATCCCTGCTGGATTCAGTAGTGTGGGTGGCGTAGCCAAATGAGGGCGTAATACACTTGGTAGAGAATAGCAGAAGGGACGTGATTGGATGGAGTGTCCTCTCGGACAGGTTGTTTTCATTTCAGATTTTATAATTCCAGAACAGATTGTTAGGGCCAATGGCACTTGTGGATTGGGCTGGTAGGTAGTTCTAAGCCTGCTGTGCAGAAGTGGTGAGTGGGAGCATTACAGTATGTTGTGAAGGACAGTTTCGGAGTCAGTCTGGTACCTAAATTGTACTAATTCATGGGAAATGCAGGAAGGTTTTTATGATTTAAAAGGATAGATGACAGAAGGTATCGGTTGGACCCTGTAAATGTAAATGTACAGGAATTTATATAGCGCAAAAATCACCAAGCGGTTTCTAAGCGCTTGCTTAGGGAACCCGTCCTGGTATTCCCCTGTGAGATAACCTCGGCAGGGTATCCGCAAGGTGAAAGCCAGGCATCCCGCCGCGAGGGGCCGTTGTGGAGATTAAGCAAGCTATTGCCCAGAGTCGCAGAGTGTGAACCTGTGAATCGAGTAGGCACCGGAGCGAGAATTGTCAAGTCCATGGACATTTTAGGACTCAAGACCCCGCCGAGCCGGGAATTGAACCCTGGTCCCGGGCTGACCTCTGCTTCCAGGTCTGCCTCCTCTAACCAGTGAGCCACACTTCACCCTCTAATCTGCCAAGCGCGAGGCTCGACGAGCGCGCACTTAGGGCCCGGCCTCTCGGCTCCTCGCCACGCCCTTGGGAGAGTAGGCGGCCGGCTCGCCCGATGGGCGACGGGCCGCGATCCATTTCCGGGTCGGCGGTGACGCGCATCCGGTGCGGATGAGGGCGGAGACTCGGGCCTATTTAGGCTCTGGGAGTCGTGGTCCCGGTCTCTTTCCTCTCTGGCGCCGGACGTGTGGACACCACACCGCACCTACGTAGTTTAACTTAAATTTGGTTGGCTTTGACTTCGTTTTGGCTGTAGTTTAATGTTAGCTTTAAACGGGTACTGTGTCCTGGTTCGGAGCTGCAAACGGGGTCTCGGACCACGCGACGGCCGGGAGCGGCGTCCTCCGGAGCAGCCCACTGATGGAGATGGGTCCGATTTCGGACCACGTGGCGACGGAGAGCAGCAGCAGCCTTCTGCCGGGAGCCAGATCGGCAGGTGAGGTGTCGGGTGTTCCGGGGAGCTGCGGGCAGCCGTGGGAGACGGTGAGGGGCTGTTAGTACGAAGCCACTGGGCTGGGGGTGTCTCCCGAGGCCCGCGGCTGTCTGCAGTGTCCTGCGTCTTTGTTGGTGCGCATTGGGCGCCTGGCATCTTCGCTGTCGACCTGGGGGGGGGGCGCAGTGTTCGGGGGCTGTGGAGCGAGCTTGCGGGTTAATTGATCCCACCTTTGAAAGAACATCCAATGTTAGTGCCCACGCTTGTGAACGGATATGAATTTGTGTTGTGTCTACCACTGCGACAGCTTTTCGGTCCTTGATGAAGTCTACGCTTGGCGGTATGCCAGTGATTTGGGAGGGGTTGAAATTCTCCAAGATCTTGCTATTGTTGTGTGTGTCCAGCAGTTAGTCATGCACATGCAGCGTCCTTGGCTCCTGTGTGGCTGGCGGCCTGACGAGATTAGCGCTGAGCGCCAAGGCCTCCGCATTCTAGTGGGTGTGGTCGGGACATTTTCGTCTGTGCTCTGCCATATTTGCATGTTTGGAATGATGCATGGCTGTGTTTGCCTTGGTGCTCGTTTCCGTCTGGGAGAGATGAAACCAATGCCAGAGTTTTTCCATGTTGATTTGGGGATTTGTTGAAAAGAGGAAGCGAGGCCGCGCTTCCCGTCATTCATTGCTACAGAATACGAATACTTGGCACCACGGAAAAGGAGCCTAGCACCTGGCACGGCTATTGTAGTGTTGATTGCAAAGATATAGGTTGGTGACATGTTGCCATCACCAGAGCTCCTTGTGTGGAGTGTGTTGCATGCAATCGCCAATGCCCAATTGGAGTGGGTCTTGCCTATCTCGGAGGGATGAAAGTTGGAGCCGACCGTGCAGGCTTCGGAGTTGCGACCAGTGGATCGCACACAGATTTCATCAGGGAGTGTTCATCTTCCTGAGCTCTCTTGTTGGCCTCACAATTTCACCCTGATTACTTGTTTTGGAGGTAATTAGGCGCAATCAGGCATTCTCCACGGTATGGTATGGTATGTTTTCAAGTCATTGTAGAAGTTTGCCGAAAGGGTCCGGTCATGTCTGCAAGGGAAGTAGGGCTCTCTAGGTGCCACAATGCAAAGTGGTGCTAGCTTGGAGGACATAGCCGCCAGTTGTGTCGCGCCGCTAGACCTGAATGGTGGGATGTACGGTAGATGAGACAGCCTGCAGTTTATGACTGCGATTTCGCCCCACTGGTATTTTGCAATGAATGCAGCCCATTCGTTTCGGTCCCCAGCAGGTGTGCTCCGCTTGTTGTTCCATCGGGAATCCGACTGCATTGCCTGTTTTGTGGGTTGATATCCTTTCGTGGAGCGGGTGCCTGGGTCTGGGCCCCGAGGGTTTAGTCACTATAGCGTATTGAATTTTTCATGTCACTCGCGTGCTGTGGAGGATCCTAGCAGTGGGTCTGCCCAGGGTAAGCTGTAGGTGCCAAGCGCGTGGTGTGTTGCTCGGTGGCTGACCGGATTGGCTGCGTGTGTGCTGCCAGGGAGGGCGGGGAGCTTGCTGCCTGGCGCGGGCAGTGCTAGAGGTGTGGTTGCGGCTTGGGTGCTTTAGCAGCAATGCGTCTGCTGCTCGGCGCTGGCAATGTTGTCACAGTGTGTGTTTTCTGCTCGCGGATGTGCTGACTGAACGGACTTAGCAGTAAAAGAGTAGTGTATTTGCTGCTCAGGGCTAGAAGTATTAGCATTGTTGTTGCTCTGAAGGGCAGGCTGCATTAGTAGCGTGGATACTGCTCAGAGCTAGCGGTATCAGTGTGACCAGTAGCCGCATTAGCATTGTATGTGTTGCTGGGTGCTAGCAGTGTTTGCACTATAATTGGTGTTCATGGGTGCTAGCGGGGTTTGCACTGTGGTTGGTGCGCAGGGGTGGGGCGGGTTCAATGCTGTTTACTGCTCATGGCCTGTAGTGCTGGCAGTCTCTCAGTAGGGAATTTGGTGCTCAGTACCGCCAGTGGTGTCACCGTTTGCTGCTGAAGGCGATGTTGGTATTGGCAGGGTGCTTGGGGATGGGCGTCAGCTGAGTTGTTCGCTGTGATTTGCGGTAGTCCGTTTTCATCCCAGTACAGGTGATGTTGACTGGGTATTTACTGCTCAAGGGGGCCTCTTGGCAGGGCCCGCTGGGGTTTGGGATGGCAGCCTGCACAGTGCTCGGGTCTGGGCTTGTTCGCACCAGCTGCTGCATTGCTCCATCCAGGGTTGAGAGTACACGTGCTGGGGGTGTGATGGGGGCCTTGCGCTTGCATGCAGTCGGGCATGGAGCATGCCGAGTCCCTTTCTTTCGGGGGTGCAGAGGCGCCCTGTGCCGGGGGCCGCCAGGTCTCACCTTCTGATGTCAGCACGGACGGACGGTTAACATACTGTCCTAAAAGGGTGCCTTATGGGCAGCAGGTTTATGTTCAAACGATGTCTGGATCTCACCTTCTGAATATCAGTCGGTCGTGTCCCCTTTTCTTCGGATAGTTAGGGCTTGGTAACAGGTATTGCTTCGTCCATCTAAGCAGCATATAATTTCTAAGGATTAACCCCTGTCTCTTCTGTGTCCTGTATTTTCTGTACCTACTCGAGCTTAATCCAGGATCTGAGTTTCATGTGTTCCTTACTTCGCTCAATACCCGTGGCCTGGCTAGAATTCCTCCCTCTAGTCAACAGTGCACTTACTACACTAAGGTGTGGCCCATCTCTTGTAGAGTTTTAGTCTCTTTTTCAGCCAAAGAGGGAGATTTGGGGCTGCAGGCCAGTTACTGGACACAAGTCGACGGTGGATGTTGGTGGATGGCACCGACCCAGAATGTGTTGAAGGGGGGCTGATGCCCACCCCTTCTAGAGGGGGGGGGGGCACAGGATAGGAGGAACGTACTAGTGTTGTAAAGGAATCGAGGCCCTAGTGGAGTTTTTTCCGATTCATCCCCTTATATGGGTATGTAGTATCATAACCTTACATAGACATGGAAATCATTACCTTATTCGGACTGAGCCGATGCGGACCAAATATGGCATAGTTACTTCCACTAAGTTCCTAGAATCAACGACGGTTTCTTAGAGGAACCTGCCTTCAGCAGCTTGGGACTTCCCCTTGCCTGTATGCTAACTTATCTAGGAATCAAGGAGTTTGCTAGGAATTGAGTCCTTATACGACGTTATTAAAGCTAATCACATGTCAAAGTCGGCCCCTTCATAGTATAAATATACCCAGATTTATCCAGACAAGCACACAGTGGTTTGGAGCAGATCGACTTACTACTTGCCCGACGCCTAGCAGTGGCAAGTGTCGAAGGAAGCTGACCCTCCAGCTGACGCACTGAGAGATGCTGTCTTTTCTCCGGCCGGGAAATTCAGCTCCAGTGTTCCGGTTTACCCTTGCAGGTGGCTGGGAAATCAAGTTCCGTAGGAGAGGTACAAGACCTCCCTCATTCTAAAACCAAAAGTACAGAGCTGATTAAACCCGTAGAGAATTCTTGGATAGTCTCTTGGCAGAGAATTACTAAAGTTAAGCTACCCCTCACTTACTCATTCCCTCGTACTAGACTTCGGTGAGGTACTCCGGGGTAGGAGCACCAGTTGAGTACTTTTAACCATCTTTTAGCATGATAGTTAATTTATAGGTTTTTAAGCAACTTATGGCTTGGAAACCATATAATGCTTTTACAGTACTACTTTATAATACTGTTCGTATATACATCGTACTTTATAACCAATATTACGATTGTAGCAGTGTATTTCTTATGCTTGAGTTACACAAGCTAGTCCCGGCCGTGGGAGGGTCCTGAGTGCCCTACTGGTTTCACGGTATTGCAGCGGGTGCTCCATTTGTTGGGGCCGAATTTTGCACTAAAGAGCCGGCGGCCTCAGTTGATTCTTTTAGAATTGGGGCGGCAGCTTTTGCGGCAAGGGCGGGCTCATCACCTGACACTGTGAGGAAAGTGGGATGCTGGTGGTCGGCTTGTTTTGCCTTCATATCAAGCCTGGGTGGCTGTTACATGATGCTTGCAATTTGGTCATGACTATGCTTGACTTTTCCATGTTTCTCCTGTTCATTAGTGTGCCCTGCCAAGGTGGTAGAGGTACGGGGGCACTCTTCCGGGTGGCACGCCACGGGGCGATGGCAGCAGCGGGGAGTGAAGAAGCCACTAAGCTTGAACGGGACGGAGTTCTTTTGGCGGGGCGTCAGGGGCATGCAAATGCGCCAGCTTGGGCTTGCACGATGACACGCCGGTCAGAGGGTCCCAGAGTACTTTCGAGAGCCTTAAGGGCTTCAGCAATCCAAGTCGTGCTCAGTGAAGGGCCACTTGTGTCATTCCCCACACCGAAAGGATCACCAGAGATCTGACGTTGCTGTTCAGCAGCTCAATGGGGGATTGGCCAAGTTGTGCTCAGTGAAGGGCCACTTGTGTCATTTCTCACATCGTATGATCGAAGGAGTTCGGATGTTTACCAAGATGATGGGCATCTATCGGACTTTGGCACAGATATAGAGATCAGAGGCATATGGTCTTTGTGCGGAACTTATTTAGTGGTGGGGAGGGTGACGGACCTTGGGGCCCGGGTCACCCTTGTGGCGGTAAAGAGACCGTAGAACATAGACATGGACTTACAGATTGAACGGGAGTCCTCCTTTTGCGTACTCCCTAGCCCTGCACTGAGGGGAGAGACGGTAAGCTCTCCGCACTGAGAATGGGCCCACCGGCTGGGGAGGCAAGGGCGCCAGGTTACAAGCCTCCTGGGATCCTGGGCAGCCTGGTGGGCGAGGGGTGGGCCCCGGATATGGCGAACAAGGACCAGAGGGCAGGGGCCCATCACTCAAGGACGCAGGTGGGTTCCGCCTTGCGTGGGGTGCTCAGATGTGGAGGTGCGGGTCAGAGGGCCCCTTAGTGCTGAGGGAAAATAAGTAACTAGTATAACTCAGAACTTTGAATGTCAATATTAAAAATGTTATTGATCTTATCAATTTGTAATATGTATTGTTTAGTCATGTTTATGAAATGTTGATAATTAAACATGGCCGTTTTACACCCACCCTTTCTCTGAAGTATGAATTTGATGGTGGGTCGTACCAACTGTCTTGGCGGACGGGGAGCATGCTGGGAGGTCCGGGCTCTATGCCAAGCGCGAAGCTCGACGAGCGCGCACTTAGGGCCCGGCCTCTCGGCTCCTCACCACGCCCTTGGGAGAGTAGGCGGCCGGCTCGCCCGATGGGCGACCAGCCGCGATCCATTTCCGGGTCGGCGGTGACGCGCTCCCGGTGCGGGTGAGGGCGGAGACTCGGGCCTATTTAGGCTCTGGGAGTCGTGGTCCCGGTCTCTTTCCTCTCCTGCGCCGGACGTGCAGACACCACACTGCACCTACGTAGTTTAACTCCCACCCACCCGTCCCTTTGATCAGTAGTTTGGAGGGGGCGTTAGGCGGTAAAGAGACCGTAGAACATTGACATGGACTTACAGAGTGAACGGGAGTCCTCCTTTTGCGTACTACCTAGGCCAGCACTGAGGGGAGAGACAGTAAGCTCTCCGCACTGAGAATGGGCCCACCGGCTGGGGAGGCAAGGGCGCCAGGTTACGAGCCTCCTGGGATCCTGGGCAGCCTGGTGGGCGAGGGGTGGGTCCCGGATATGGCGGACAAGGACCAGAGGCCCATCACTCAAGGACGCAGGTGGGTTCCGCCTTGCGTGGGGTGCTCAGATGTGGAGGGGCGGGTCAGAGGGCCCCTTAGTGCTGGGGGGAAATAAGTAACTAGTATAACTCAGAACTTTGAATGTCCATATTAAAAATGTTATTGATCTTATCAATTTGTAATATGTATTGTTTAGTCATGTTTATGAAATGTTGATAATTAAACATGGCCGTTTTACACCCACCCTTTCTCTGAAGTATGAATTTGATGGTGTGTCGTACCAAATGTCTTGGCGGGCGGGGAGCATGCTGGGAGGTCCGGGCTCTATGCCAAGCGCGAAGCTCGACGAGCGCGCACTTAGGGCCCGGCCTCTCGGCTCCTCGCCACGCCCTTGGGAGAGTAGGCGGCCGGCTCGCCCGATGGGCAACCGGCCGCGATCCATTTCCGGGTCGGCGGTGACACGCTCCCGGTGCGGGTGAGGGCGGAGACTCGGGCCTATTTAGGCTCTGGGAGTCGTGGTCCCGGTCTCTTTCCTCTCCTGCGCCGGACGCGCGGACACCACACTGCACCTACGTAGTTTAACTCCCACCCACCCGTCCCTTTGATCAGTAGTTTGGAGGGGGCGTTAGGCAGTAAAGAGACCGTAGAACATTGACATGGACTTACAGAGTGAACGGGAGTCCTCCCTTTGCGTACTCCCTAGCCCTGCACTGAGGGGAGAGACAGTAAGATCTCCGCACTGAGAATGGGCCCACCGGCTGGGGAGGCAAGGGCGCCGGGTTACGAGCCTCCTGGGATCCTGGGCAGCCTGGTGGGCGAGGGGTGGGCCCCGGATATGGCGGACAAGGACCAGAGGGCAGGGGCCCATCACTCAAGGACGCGTGGGGTGCTCAGATGTGGAGGTAGGGGTCAGAGGGCCCCTTAGTGCTGGGGAAAATAAGTAACTAGTATAACTCAGAACTTTGAATGTCAATATTGAAAATGTTATTGATCTTATCAATTTGTAATATGTATTGTTTAGTCATGTTTATGAAATGTTGATAATTAAACATGGCCGTTTTACACCCACCCTTTCTCTGAAGTATGAATTTGATGGTGGGTCGTACCAACTGTCTTGGCGGGCGGGGAGCATGCTGGGAGGTCCGGGCTCTAAAGAGCCATGCATCTCCTAACACACACTGTGAAGGGGCCTTAAAAATAGAATTAAAAGGGAGTGATAGTTCAGATACTCTAGATACACAAGCCAGATTTGGTGCTATTGCAGGAGACCCTCCTAGTGGGTAACAAATACCACTTCATTAGTTTGAGGAACTATCAACAAGTGGCTCAAATGAGAGTTTGTGATCTTGAAATAAGGTGTGAGTAATTTGCAGAAATACACTAATAGAGATTGAGGCAAACCTGGATCACGACTGGGAGGCTGGGCTAATGTACCCCTGGGAAGTTGAGGTAAAGCCAAGTTTGACATTGGTTCAGGTAAAGGTACTACTTAAGATTTACTTTACTGGTGTAATACTACAAGTGACAGGGACAATCCACATGGCTAAATATCTGTTGAGATCTGGCTATGATGGTATCGTCATGCACTATTTCTGGAACTGCTCCAAGATCCTAGGCTTTTAGAAGAGCATAACAAAGATCCTTGCTATGGTATCTGTAACTACTGTGTATATCCCTGTCACAAAAGATTGGTTATGAATGTGGGGTGACCAAGAGCGACCCATACATCAGAGAACATTCATCAAATTGGACTGTAAAGATATTGTCTAGCAACGGGTGAATCCAGTGCACCGCAAGGGATGTCCTGAAGTGCAAAGATGAAATGATGCATGGATGCTTAGCGGGTGGTGCACGATAGCAGAGGTTTTCCTAATGAATCCAAAATAATCTCAGGGCCTTGAACACACTATTTCAAGCTCAGTCGATGTTCGGAACATGTCCATTTTATCCAGCAAAACTTAGGCCTGTAGCATGGGTGGGACAGTGGTTTGAAGGAAATGTACTTTATTTGAATATCTGCATGCCTAGTCTCATAAATGACAAAAGGTATAGCACCGTCAAATGAAAATTACTAAAAGGCACAAAATACTCTGGAAATATTTGATTTGTGAATTTGTCCTGTTTTTATAAAAGTCAATAAAAACATTTTGGAAAAAAAATGACAACTTACCAAAGCACTGTGTTATTATACACAATATAATGGATCTGACTCTGTAAGGATTAAGGGTACTGAGTGCAATCATTGGCAAAGTAAATAGGTCTCGGTTTAATGTGCTAAAGCATGGTAGTGTTAGTACATTAGAGCAAGACACATGGATGGGAGCCAGCAGAAATTGACATAGAGAGACCTATAGCTGTAAAGTAGTCCCTCGTGTAGTTTAATGAGTACACAGGAGGAACGGTGGAAGAATACACTCAAACAGCCAATAGAATGAGGTGAGAGATAAATAGTCCATTGAGCTGAGCCAAGACAGTATATTCAAGCCAATGTCTGAAAGAGACTGGTTGAAGAAAGTTAATGACTAAAAGGGACAGACCCAAAGTCTAAATCTCTGTATATTGTAAGTAGTTTGTCTGATTGACAGCTGTACTATCAAAACCCAGTTCTTAAATGGAATACCAGTTTATGTATGCATTTTGTGGATTCCACTGCAGATTGTTTGGAGGTTCATGTGGATATCCAATGGTAGCAGCTACTTGGGGAATAAAAGAAACATTATAAAACATTTGACCAGAGGTTTGAAACTCATTTACTCCACTCCAATAGGCATACAATGACTTATCACAAAACAAAGGTGTAATCAACAAACATCATGTTAAGACTATCAGCAACACAAAATGTTTCCTCCCGCTGTAGCAAACATGTGTGAAAGATCATGGCATCGAGAGACCGCACCACGCCTGTGTGCAATTTCTAGGGTTCGGAGATGCACTGTCCTGGAGGTTTGTTTTACCTCTTTCACCTGGGTCTTCAGTTTCTAGGCAGTGTCTTCTAATGTTTCCATCTTGGTGTCTGCCACCAACAAATTTCTTTCAAAATCCTGTGACTTCTCATCTGGTGCTTGCTAGGAAGGGGAGACCAGTCTTGTTAAGTATATGTATACTGAATGTGTCTGATATATTTTATTGTCTGTTCACTTTTAAAATCGCTAGCAGGGACAGATTGATTTTGACTACTGGTCGATTGTAAATCATTTTTATAATTTCAAAATGTATTTTGTTGTATTCTGCTCCGTACATTGCGTCTAAGCATATATTCAGCATTTGGTTCACGCTTCAAATAACATAACAATAATCGGATGGTGACAGGCTCCAAGTACCACCATGGTCTTAGGAAATTAATGAATGGGGTGTTTTTCACATTGTGGAACTAAGAACACGTCATTATAATTGTACCATCTCCTTTGGTGGCAGCAGAATTGTGAATACTGCGCTTTGATACAAATCTGCTTATTCACAGACTCTTTAGCTCAGCTTGCTGATTCAACCTCCCTGCTCATTGCACTTGACTATTATTTGCACCATATACTATTCTCTTTCTTATCGATGGTTTTAACCCCTGTCCAATTTACACCCACCTTTTCATACATTTCCTTTACCCAGTTTCAGGATCCTTTATCCAGTTTCACACTTTCTTCATCCTTTGTTTCACCCAACGCCAGCTTTTTTTCTTCACCCTAAACATTGTTTCCCAATTTCTGTCTGAAATCCTGTTTTCGATGTGTTAATTGTTTTGGTTAATCTTTGTTCCAGTTTTCTTTCTAACGGGTTTATTGACCTGCCTACTCTAATATTTCAGCCCTGAAAAAATAATTTCCACAGCTATGCTCTATTGTCACTTTGGATGAAAAACGATTCGACTTTTACATTAAACCTCAGTCTTTCTGTTAATTTTCAGGGACGAGCTACGTACAAGGCAATGTTTCTGAAATAAAATCAGATCTTGTGGTAACCTCACACTCACAACCATGATGCATGCGTGACCAACATGGCCGCCAGTCTGCATATTTCCTTGACGCTGGACTTGGAGCAATGCTGAGGTCACAGAAAAAAAATGTCTTTGTATCTTAAAAAAGGCCACAAACCACAGTGAGGTTTATTAAAGGCTCGAGAATGGGACAGGCAGGCATCCTGAATAAGTATCCGGGTGGCAATCAAAATGGCATAACTAACCATGAAGAAGTTGGAAAAGAAAGGAGGAGAAAGGAAAAAACGAGTAGATAAAATAAGCATGTAGGAAGAAAAAGAAAGAGAGAGAGAGAGAAAGAGAGGGAGAAAGAAAGAGAACGAAAAAGAAAGAGGGAAAGAAGGAAATGGAGTGAATATTTATGGTTTCAGAAAATAAGAAAAACGTTGAAAGGAAAAGAAAAACATAAAAACAAACCTCGCTACAAATGGAGAAATACATACTGCGAAGATAACGGTTACTGGGAGAGATGGGATACAATTAAGTAATTAAGTACATTTATCTTAAGTGGTACGTACCTCTGTAAGAATTTGTCATTTACTTTCAGGCCCCGGATACAAAGAAGCATCCCTCGCTTGACTTGTTGATTCCATTGCTCAGAAAGCGCTGATGCATATTGACGAAGTGATCGATTCAAATGGAGTCTCTAAAGCTAAAGCTCGTCTAAGTGTGAAAAACAGTAACTGCGTTAGTTTAATGAACAGCACGCAAAGTGACGCAGCGGGCTGCCGACGCTGGCGTGCTGACGTTCGAGCGGGAATTACGCGTGCATCGTTTATTACGTGCTAATGTGTTACTGCTGTGACAGTCTCGGGCCCCTGCGCGAGATGTGGCAGCGTGAGACGTTTATCGACACGCAGGTGGCTGGTAGCAGTGTCTCAGAGGAGAAAGAGGAGGGGGGGTACTGTGGCCCTAGAAAGGCAGACAAATGATGCTAGACAGCCAGAGTTCAAATAGTGCCTGGCCCAGGTATATAAGTTATGTATAAGGAGAGGTGCGGGAGGCAGTATCTTTTTTTTGTTTCGGGCAAGTGTCATTTTTAATGTCGCTATTTCACCCATATTGTCCCATATATTGGATTACTTTGTTATTGATAAAGGATCTTCATTGAATTTGTACGAAGGAAAGTTCCTCTGAAAATTATTGACTGTAAGCCAAGCAACTCTTGTGCAGGTTTTGTGCTTAAAACAGCTTGTATAGCAATGGCAAACATACTTTTTAAAAAAGTTTTCAGAACCTTTATTGGAAGCAATAGGTATGGATCACAGCATGATGCCTACAGCCCGGGCGGGCCGACAGCGTAAAGTTATGTATCTTAAAGCAGTGTAGATGAGGAAGGGTTACTCAGCAAGCCGCCTACAACCACTTAAGGCCGGCTGCGTCAGGTAGGATGACTTAGGGTAGTTGCAGCATAAAATCGAAAGCATTTTGTCTCAAAAACAAACAGACAGAAGATTACCACTTGTATACATTTTCAGGGGGAAAATGTCCGTGTATGTTAACAGATTCTGATCGGTGAGGTATGGAGTAACGTCACCCGGGAACCTGTCACCCCTCCCGGGCTGTGACTCTCGGCCTAGGTGGGGACCTCAATGCTTCAATTTAACTCCCTGGGGTGTGATTCTGTTGCAGTGAAGCATGGGGTAACATCTGGGTCTGTGACGGCGGTGTGTTCCAATAAATACATTTGGAGGGGGCCTATATGTCACGTGGGGGAGAGGAGGGGGGTTGAAGTTCCGCGTAGATGTGTAATTGTTCTTGGCAGTGGATGAGATCTTGTAGCCAATCTTTGAATTTAGGTGCCCTCCCTCTTCCCCGTCTGCAAGCAATCCGTCTTTTGGCGAGGAGGAGTGTCAGGGAGGTGTACCTCCGTATCCTGATTCTGGTTAATTGCTCTGTAAACTTGAGCCCTCAGAACAAGAGGGGTTTGCCGTCATATCGGGCCCCGGCGTACAGGTTGGTCTCACCTGGCTTGGGGGTAGGGACGTTAAATGGCCACTGCTGTTGTAATTTTTCAAATTTGGCACAACTGATGAGGAGCTGGCGGGGTAACGAAACAGCCGTTTCAAAGCCATAAGGACCGTTGAGGCCTCATTATCATTTCCTGGCTTTATTCCTGCTGCCCACCGAAGCACCTGCTGATATTTCTGTCCCCAGGTACTTAATTTCCCCACCATTCCATCCCTATTTTCAAGCCACAGGCGAGTGGATCATATCGTTACTACTTTTGCTTGGCTCTCTATGTCATAATGTTTTCTTGCTGTATTTCAGACCTGTGGTATATTGGTTGTTGTATTTGGCAGGCGTGGGGTCATGCTTGACCACAAGGCTGGTAGACACCTTGGAAGTAGGAAACAAAAACCAGACGAGTTCAGGATGACTTTCTGTTCTTTGGTAAGCAGGGATCAGGTGATCTGAGTTGGCGTAATTTCAGATCTTGATGGATCAGTTTGAAGTTCCTTTGGTGCTGCTGGAATAAAATGGGATGTTGAAGGATGGTTTTGACTTCTTGGGTATTGTGTTAGATATGGTAAAGATGGAAGCTCTACTGACTTGCATGAAAGCGGATGAAATGTTGCGGCTTTTTATAATCAATCATTTTTATTATGCGGAAATCAGATTCAATGTACACAGCTTCCTGCCTACATCTCACGGCCGGCAGAGCGATATATGTATATATAGCTTTCAGACACACAGCCCGGAGGCCGACCATGCAAAAAGCAGACGTGTAGGACTTCTGCATTGACTTCCAAATTATGAACATCCAGAATACAACTAAAATAAAACAGCTAAATAACGAGAGAAGCAAACCTCCCTCCCACCCCACTGTCCTTCCCCCCACCCTCCTCCGCACCAGTTCCATCCTTTGATTAAGACCCGTAAACCAAGGCATCACGCCATCACTCGTTACATGGTATCTGCTTCACCCTCCAACTTTTGAATGGAACCCAGGGGCTCTAGTGGCAAGAGTTTGAGAATCTTTAAGTACTTCGGATATGTCACTTCTCTCAAATCTTTCGTGAGTATGTGTAAAAAGGGGGCCCAGAATTTCGCAAAATCGCTACCCTTCCCCTCCACACAGAGTGACATGCGCTCCATCGCTAGGAGTTGCCATAAGCGATGTATCCATGCTAGTACATCAGGTGACGTTGTTGTCCCCCACAGAGCTAGGAGAACCTGGCGGGCCACCAGCAGCGCCAGAGCAATCAGCCTACCTCTGAGGGATCTCAATGGGATGGCCTTGGGGTGGGAGAGGCCTAGCAGTGTGTATTCTGGGGAGCGGGGTAGTACAATCTGAAACGCAGCATCAATATCGTCCAGGACTTGTGTTCAATAGCGTTCCAGTTTCAGACAGTGTCATAGTAGGTGAGCTAGGGTACCAGTTGAACCACAACCCCTCCAGCAGAGATCAGTTTTGTTCTTGTCCAAGCAATGCACGCGAGCAGGGGTGTAATACCAATACGTTAGTACTTTAATAGCGGATTCCACCCCGCAGTGTTATGTGCAATATGATGTGCTCTGAATATGACATGTTCCCATTCCTTAGGTGTCAAGGGCTTGCCCAATTCAGTTTCCCACCGCACCTGAGCTCTTGTACGGTGACCAGAGGGATGTGCCATAAGCATGGAATATAATTCTGAAATGAGCCGGAGGTCATCTGCCTTGCGGACGAACCATTTTTCAAATGAGGCTAGTCACCCAGTGAGAGACCTGGCTATATGGAAATGCATCTGTTGCTAAAAGATCATAGTCCTTTCAAAGTTGCGCAAAGGGTATCAGGCTCGCCGTGTCAAAAAGGGACCCAACTCGCTTGCAGCCCTCCTCTCGCCACTTCTGAAACACTGCCGACGTCTGCCCCGGCGGAAAATCAGGGTTGTCTACAATGGGGACATGTGTGATGGGAATGATGTCCACCCTTTCTTCAAGGCTACCCTATCCCAGACCTTGAGGGTAGGCGAGGTGACAGGCGACGAATAAATCCCCCATGCTCTATATTTGCGGGGCAACCACAGTTCCCTCCAAATATTCACCCCAGTGACTGACTGATCCATAAAATTCCAATAATTACTGGGCAGAGGCCTATTCCTTTCCACTAAGTATCGGAGACAGGCTGCTTGGTAGTAGCCGCCTATGAGCAGGAGACCCAATCCACCCTGCGCTTTTGAATGTGTCATTTGCGCGAGAGAAAGGCATGGCTTTTTCCCTTCCCATACAAATCTATTAATAAGGCTCTGCAGTTTCCTGAGCGTTCCAGGCAGAGGGGTCATCTGCATCATCTGAAAGATGTATAAAATACGCGGGAGAACCGACATTTTCACCGCTGCTATCCTCCCGAACCAAGCCAAACGCAGCCGCGACCAGACGTCCAGTGCCTTAGTCATGTGTTCCATTAGCAGGGCATAATTTAGTGAGACCTTCCTCTCGATAGTCGACGTCAATTTAACCTCCAAGTATGTTATGTCCGAGTGCGTCCAGTGGAATGTGAAATCTCTTTGTAGGGCCTCCACTTCCTCCTATGGAATTGAAAGGTTCAGGATCATAGATTTCCCTAAATTAACTTTAAAACACGAAACTTCCCCGAATGCCGCAAGTTCGTCGAGCAGAGCGGGTAGAGTCGTCTGGGGCTGTATAAGCGAAAAAAATCACATCGTCTGAATACAGATTAATTTTATGTACGTCAGCCCCAAAGTTAAGTCCCACAACACTATGATTAGCCCGAATCCGTTGCGCGGAAGGCCGTGTCTCCCGCGCAATGGAAAAGAAGGCTGACCTGCACCCATTGATCCGCACAAACGCCTTAGGTGTATGGTAGATGCACCTGATCCGTTTCAAGAAGTTATCACCGAACCATAGCTGCATAAAACTGCGAATAAATAGCTCCAACCCACGCGATCGAAGGCCGTTCCGGCATCTATGTATAGGAGAAAGGCCTATTTTCGTGATCGCTGAGTGCTATCGATGAGGTGCAACAGACGTTTGGCGTTGTCCCCTCCCTGCCTGGACGGAATAAAACCCGATTGTTCTGGTTCTGTGATGTCAGCCATAAGGGTGTTAAGGCACGTCGCTAAAATTCCTGAAAAGAGCTTCGCATCAATGTTAAGAATCTATATAGGCCTGTAGGACCCGCATGCCCATGCGTCCTTGCCAGGTGTTAAAATAACCGAGATCGCTGCTTCCGACATAGAGGGCGTCACCCTCCCTGTGTCAAGAAAATAATTAAACAGGCAAGTTTAAAAGGGACGTAATTCAAAAAGGAGCCCAGGGGGATTTTAAGGGTACCAACGGGCATAGCCCCCACTCAACAAGTTTCAATATCAAAAAATCCCCGTACCCTGGACACAGGTTAGCAATAGTCTAACAGGCATCCAAGCGCTCTTTACTGGAAACAATTAACTAATCATTTGAATCCAATCTCACCCCTACTATATATTGTTGGGTGTGTTCTGTCTATGCCTAACCGTCCAAATCAAACAGTTGTTTGTGGAGAAGAGAGGAAGGTCTTAACCAGAATTTAACTCAACAATTCCCGTGATGGCTGCTTCACTGTAAACAGTAATCCAACCACATTTAACAGTCAATTACCCAGAAAAATGTGTGATGAAAAAGAATGGCACCTCACGGGCGAACAACCCTCGGGGCCCTTGGCAGATGTTACCATTTTCCAGCCCCTTTCTCATCATCGGTTGCCATTCCTTCTCAAAAGAAAAAGGAGAAAAGAGTGTCCAAAAGAGAAGAACCAAAAGTATTGGTAAAAAAGAGGAACAGGTGCACAATAAAGGAATCAAGGACTCGCTCCTTGATGTGACAAAGACTGTGATTAAAATCAACAGCTACACCAATAGCACAACTTTATTCATAGATTTGGTGTAAACTGGAGAAATAAAAAGGGCTGGTAGCTTAAAATCGCATACCACTACCTGTAGCCGACATGTTTCACTGCCTGATAAACTTTATGGCAGATTCATCAGGGCTCACCATACAGTCACTGCACCAGAGTTGGACATCATCCGTGTAGGAACTGTCGAGTTGAAAACATAACCTCAATTAAAAAAACAGGGTACGGGGATTTTTTGAAGTTTAAAAGGGAGCCAGCTCCACACAGAACGTCTTGTAAAAGGACGCCGGGAATCCGCCCGGCCCCGGTGATTTGGCCGGCTTCAATCAAGAGATAGCGGATATCACTTCTTCAATGCGGATTGCCGCATCAAGTCCCTCTGTCACGGTACAGGGAGGGGTGTTATGCCACAGGAGCTCAGATGTGCAATTGGGTCTTGTGTTGGCGGGACCTGCTCTGAATAGAGAAGTTGATAAAAACAGCGGAAGGCGTCAGCAATCTGCTCATCCGCAGACTGGTCTACTCCCGTGTGATCCCGGATTGTCTGCATCAATGACGACTGTGTCTTAGCACGCAGCCTCTGGGCCAACATCTTCCTGCACCTATCACTGCTAAGAACATTTTTTTGTCGCATCCTGTGGAGGGTATGCTCCGCTCTCTTTCCAGGTCTAAATGCTTCAATGCGCGCCTGCAGTTCTCTAGCTCTCGCCACACCCCGGAGCCCCCGTGCACTTATGGATCGCCTCTAGCTCTCCTACCTCCCTTTCTAACACAGAGCGTTTTTCTCTACGCATGGAATTGTAGGTTGCCGCAATGGCGATGAATTCCCCGGGCGCCACTAGCTTTAGGGCCTCCCATACCTATGACAATGATGGGGACCCTGCATCGTTCTCCTGGAAGTAGTGCACTACAGTGTCTCGCATGCGCTTCACCACATCCTCGGAGTGCAACAGACTCTCTCTAAGCCGCCATCCCGGAAGAAATGCCTGTGTACGCTGTGCAGGCAAAAGGACAGAAATGAGAGCGTGATCAGAGCGAGAGCTGGGAGTAATTGCAGAGGAGTGGTCTAGCCATGAGCGAGGTAGAGGCCAAAAAGTGGTCAAGGCGCGCATATGTTATTTGCGCCGCAGAGTAATATGTATAGTCTCGATCAGTGGGGTGCTGAACCTGCCACTCATCACGCAGTCCACTATGTACCAGCCATTCCCTTTGCGCTAATGACAGAGCCCCAGCTTGATGCGTCCGCTGCCCTGACCTGTCCAGCCCTGCATCCATCACCAGATTCAGATCCCCTCCCACCAGAATGGCAGAAGGGAGGGTTTCTGTTTCTCATTTGGGGCGTATCGTGACTCAATAATGAGGAGAGCCTTCCCCCACTGCACCCTTATAGCCAACAACTGCCCCTTTATTTCTGCCACAGTAGATATTATCTTGCATTGGCTACGGGCTCCTAAAAAGATAACCACCCCATTTTTCTTGGACGGCCCTGCTGACCATACTTGCTGTGGGAACCACCTATCTCGCATGCGCATAACATCTTTGGAGAGCAAATGGGTCTCTTGGAGTAGGCAAATGTCACTATCAGCATTCTCAAGGAGGGAGAGCACAGCAGCACGTTTTACTGGATTATTTAGCCCACGAACATTCAGGCTTACCACCTTAAGATCCCTGCCCATGTATCGCCCATGTATCAACCATGTATCAACCAAGAACATGCCTTGCATGGCGGTCGCTGGCGTCTGACCCCTACGTGTCTCCTAGCCATGACCCTAGCTCGTCTTTTGACAGGTCGCCCTAGTACGAGAACTGGTGTGGAGGACCCCAACTGCAACCCAAGCAAACCCCAAACCCAAGAACACAACAACAATACAGCACCTATTGGACAAAATATTAACAAGCAAATCATGACCAAAGTTCGTCACAGTGGATAAGGTCCAGGGGATCGGGGCTGCGACTAACGTCCAGCCCGAGGAGAGTTCGACACGTGACCACCTCGACGGTGACGAGCTGACAGTACAATGAACCGGTCACAGCTTTACGCCCCTCCGACGCCTCTCTGTGTGCCCACTCCTGCACCAACAGCTGTCATCTTCACAGGGTGGCAGGGCGATCAGTAGCCTGCGATAGGGAGGAAAGTACGGCCTCTTTCTCTTTGTCTCTCGTGGCCTGGTCAGGTTTCTTGATTGGTGACGATCTGCCCACTCGCTGCCATCCCGAGTCACGACGGGCACGCTTCGGCTTGGGTAGCTCTGCGCCTTCCTTGGGAGTGGTATGCTCGAGACCAAGGATTCCCAGCGCTTCCTCCAGTGATGTGAGCTGCATCAACTTGCCCTTATGTATGAACACCAGACGGAATGGGTGGCCCCATGAGTAGGGAACATTGTTCTCTCGCAAGTGTGTGGTCACAGGTTTGAACGCCCGTCTCTTAATGAGAGTGGAGGCCGCCAGATCCTGAAAGAGAGCTGGTTGGTGGCCGCGGAAGTGTAAAGGTTGGGCCTCGCGTGCTTTCCGATGTATGCGCTCTTTTAATTGAAAGTTGTGTACGCACGCTAATATATCAGGAGGAGGTGCTTTATTACCTCGAGGGAGGCCCACACGATGGACCCGGTCCATTTGAATATCCGAGATCTCCTCATCCCCTAGGATTTGCTGGAAGAGCGCACTGACATATGCCCTGAGATCGCCTCCTTCCTCCTTCCATTGAACTGCCCTGAATCTAACAGTGTTCCTCCTAGAGCGGTTCTCCAAATCCTCAGCGTGGGCCTGTAGATCGATGGTCTGCTCTCTGAGGTGCAGCATTTCCTGCTGTAAGTGGTGAATCTCTTCGTCCCTGTTAAAGTCGTGCTCCTCGAGGGTTGCCACCCGCTCCCCAATCTCATCCACATCTCGACACACCTCTTTTAAGCCTGAGGCCAGTTGGGACCTCAGGTCTTGTATGTCTTCCTTTATGGCTGTGAAGAGTTCCACCATAAAGAATCTGGTCACTGGGGATCCTTCACCCTCCGGTGAGCTGGCCCCTTTGTCTCCTATGGTCGCGGAGTGTCCGGGCTGTTTCAGGAGGAGCCCCGTTAGAGATTTCTCTTTACGTGCTTGTGCTGCAGCCTTCCATCCTGGGCCCAGCAGGTCTCAGCAGCCGCACTTAGTCGCAGCGATGGTGCAGTCTGCACTGTTTCTGGTGCAGAACCACTCCAAGACCAGCTGTCCGCCAAGGTGCGGACCATAAAGGCTTCACTTTCTTTGGAAAAAGAGCTTGCACCATGCACAGTGCTAGTTATTTAATTGTGCAGCAGTCATACCATAGATATTTGGATAATAACATACTTCATACTTGTCTTATGCAAAAATATATCTTTTTTATTTCTTTTGTTCTTTTGTTTCTGGTGATTGATATCAAATATTACGAAAAAACATGTACACATACATTGCAAAAGAATTTTTGAATTTTTTTATATTTAAAATCCTTTTCTATATAAATGTAACCACAAATGCAAATTGAAGTTTAGGTCAGTTACATGCAAACAAGAGATAATCACAACTTATTTTACTATTTCATTTATAAATTGATGATATATAGATGTACAGTTATTAGTTGATAATCATCCCACTTGAGAGCTAAACATGTCATAGAGAGAAACACTGGTTACTAAACGTTATTGTCACCAACACGTTTTGGGTTTGAGCCTTCCTCAAGGTGTTCTGACCAGTGGTATACTACAATAGAAAAAGGATTCATTTAAAAACAATACCATGATATGACTGCAAAGCACTACCTGAATTAACATTTTCAGATGAGGTTATGAACCCAACCCCCCAAATAGTGGAGGTATCTACAATTCTAGGTTTAACAGCCCAGCCACAAGACGCAAACTACTCTTTCATACTAACATACCCCATACAAACTATTGCCACATCCACACTCCATTGTATTATATAAGGACCCTATTTATTCTAATAGATCTGAAATCCATCTTACTGGAGCCTCAAGCAGCAAGCTCACTATGCACTCGACCTATAGTTTAATACTAGGATAGATTTCTGACTCCTTGTCTTTTTGCGTAGATGACCAGGATGCCCCTATTTTCTTACCTGAGAGATCTTCAGTTATATCTGGTTTTAATATCTTTTATTTTTGATGTCCTAACATCTTCAAACATAAATGAATACTTCAGTCCAAGGGCTCGTCGCAAAAGCAAGTGCGTATTTTTTTATCTATGAAAATTTCCAAAAAAGAGATTAATTTTAGTATCTCATATTGTTTTACATAGGTTCCCAGATCTCTCACTTCCATCCGTTCTAAGTAGATGCTTACCCAATTAAATGGATGCACGGAACACGAATATTCGTTTTATTATTGTTCTTCATTAACTGGACATGAAAACGTGTAAAATGAGCATCTCACATCATGTGGCTGAAATGATAATAATATTAAGCTATGTTTAACCCATGTTTGCATACAAAAAAAAAGACACAAAAGCCTAAAAGACCATGTGGTACATTCTCGCTTGAGTACAAGGGGTCCAATAAAACAACTGAGCATCACAGGGTTATCTTCTGTGACATGCAACTATAGATGCACCAAATGCAAATCGTGTGATACCGCTATAGAGGCTTCAATGCTAACATTCAATAATAAAACTATAACACCGACAGAACTGAATAACTGTAGAACACCGAATGTGGTTTATTAGTTAATTTGCCCATGCCAACTGAGCTATGTTGGTGAAACTGGAAGATCTTTAAATGTCAGATGAACAGAGTATAGATCTGCAGTAAGAACTAGGAAATATCAGCGCCTATAGTCAGCCATTACTTGGAAAAAAACCACAGTCCAGATGATATGCGGTGGTATATCTTAGAACGTATATACCCAAAGGAAGGTAAATCTCTAGAAGCAACACGTAAAATGGGAGAAGTGTTTTGGATTTTTTTGTTAGACACAGCTACCAAAGGTTTGAATACGGAAATACATACTGTGGGAACAGGCAATGAGGCATAATTAACATCTAGTCAGTGGAGTTAGTGTAGTCTTGTAGAGATAAAGGCAAATTTTTTGATGTATATTTAGTCATCAAATAGGATTATCCAGATAGTAATACTAGTGTCAATTTAATAATATCAATGACATTGGTGTTAATCCCACAATCTCTATGATGAAAGACTAGGTAGGTCTGCACGGCCCATAGATAACATAAATAGCTTAAAATGGCATACATCTGTAAATCCAATATATATGACATGCATAGCATTTAGTGGTTCGTTAGGTTTATTTCATTTCAACTATGCGCATTCACCTCAAGCCTGGAATCATACACTTGTGGCTTTAAAATATTGGGTTCAATCAATAAGCATACAGCAATATACATACATATCAGGACAAGCTTAGATGGCCGTATACAGGCAGGTTTGTACAGCCGATGGACAACATAAATAGCTTTAGAGAGCATAAATCTGTCAGTCCAATACACATGACACGCAAAGTACATAATGGTCTTGTTAGGTTTGTTTTATTCAATTATGCGTATTCACTTTAAGCCTGTAACTATACATTTGTGGCTTTAAAATATTGGGCTTATTCACTGAGAGCACTGAAATACACATGCATATCAGGACAGGTTAAGATGGCTGCCTTGATTACCAGCGGTAGCGAGGCTGACAAAGATGACGTCATCACGTTACTTTGTCGCGCCATGTTAGCCCCTACATATCCCACGAAATGCCGGCCGGGTAAAATCCTTTGCCCATTCTGAGCCAGCGTGACCGATGCCGCGATAAATTCAGATATACAGGCAAGCTTGCAAAACATGCAGATTGTATTTATAATTTTGAGATCTAGTTACAGTTCCGAGTAACCCTAGGTTATACCGGCTTTTTAATAGCTAAATTGTCAATATAAGGACATCTCAGCCGAAATGGTAAAGTATAGCCACTTTGTCATACTTTACATATAATAATAATAATAATACATTTTATAAAGCGCCTGGTTACACTGAGAACAGTGTGTACCTGCGCTGTGATGTGGCTAGCTACAGTTAGTCAGGCATGTCTCCCCTCAGCTCCTCAGATGTGGACCTCCTCACTCTCCCACCCAAGGGAAGAGGTGGGTTTTCAGTTGTTTCCGGAAAATACGTTCCGAAGTCTCTGCTCGCATTTCGGGTGGGAGTCTGTTCTAATGTTGAGCCGCTTGAACTCGGAAGGAACGCCCACCCATCCGAGCTCTTCTAAACTTAGGAACCTTCATCAGCCCTTTCCCGGAAGATCTCAACTCGCGCCCAGGGATATACGGGCTCAGCAGTTCCAACAGATAAGATTGCCCCTTCCCCTGCGTGATGCGATGGCTAATCAGCAAGGTTTTATAGAGCACCCTTTCCTTAATAGGCAGCCAATGAAGAGATTCCAGGGCTTTCTTTGCTGACACTCTTTTGGGCAATATCAAGATCATCCGGGCAGCCGCATTATGTATGCGCTGTAGCCTGGTGATACAGCTAACATTAGCTCCCAGGTACAGGACGTTCCCATAATCCAACCTGGAGTTAACAAAAGTATGAACCAGGGTTTTCCTGGCCGAAGTAGGGAGTAGGTCAAGTGTTTTCCGCATATTTCTCAGGATACCGAAGCATTGTCCTGCCACACGTCTGGTGTGGTACTCAAAGGAGATTTTGCTATCTAGCCAGATACCCAAATTCCTGACTTGATCGCTGGGAGAGGGTAGAGGCCCCAATACCTGCGGCCACCATGCCGATGTCCACACAGATGGTGCGTTCCCCACCACCAGCACCTCCGTCTTGCTTCCGTTTAATTTCAAGCAGTTATTGGTCATCCAGGCCGCTGTAGCTTGTAAGCACAACAAGAAGTTATCGGCTGCTGCCCCGTCAGATTGAGCAAGAGACACCACAAGTTGGGTGTCATCAGCATATGTTACAACTTGAACCCCAAACCTTTCAGTGATCTCTGCTATTGGTGTTACATAGAGATTAAAAAGGGTGGGGCTCAAGCTAGACCCTTGGGGAACTCCCTGATACAGCCTAATACTCTTCGACCGGTGGGATCCCTGGGCTACTTGAAAGCTACGATTCTGGAGGAACGATTTCAGCCATTCCAGAGCTCTGCCTCTCACACCCCCTTTTTCAGACACTGCAGCAGGATGTGATGTGCTACAGTGTCGAAAGCAGCGCTTAAGTCCAAAAGGATCAGCGCTGTGGTGTGGCCTTCATCCACCAGCTTACGTATGGTCTCTGTTGACAGGAGTAAGGCAGACTCAGTCGAGTAGGACGCCCGGAAGCCTGATTGGGTAGGGTGTAGGAATTTACATCTTTCGATATGTTCCGTCAGTTGCTTATTAACAACTTTCTCTGCAATTCTAGAGAAGTAGGGGAGAAGAGAGATTGGGCGCAAGTTATCTAGCTGCTCTGCGCTAATATTAGGTTTTTTCTTGAACGGGAGTACCACTGCCTCTTTCCAAGCTGATGGAACGTTTCCTGATCCAAATGAAAGATTAATCAGATGGCGTATGTGGGGTTCCAGCGTATTAATACTTTCCCTAAGTATTCTCGCGGGCGCCGGGTCATTGGGGGAGCCTGATTTAATTTTAGACGCTATGTCAATAAGGATATCCTGTTGGGGAGTATGAAGGATACTAGTAGCTCAGTTCCATCAGATTTTACAATGGCCTCTTCTGTCATGCCATCTGTTCTAGCCTCCACCGGAAAAGAGGAATAAATCTTCCCAACTTTATCCGCGAAGAATTGTGCCACCCGGTCGCAGGATTCAACCGAGCCTTTCAAAGGTGCGGTGGAGCTGGACAGAGAGGTAACTTTCTTAAACACAGCAAACAGTTCCTTAGCTGAATTATCCGCTCCCTCTATTCTATCTTTATAGTAGGAGGTCCGATGTTTGCTAATCAGAGCGTGGTAGCCCTTGAGCTTGACTTTGTAAGCCACCCTGTCCGCCACAGAGAAACCTTTCCTCCAGCGTCTCTCGAGGCGTTTGCATGCAGCTTTTTCTTTAACAAGCTCGGGCCCAAACCATGGAGCAGATTTAGTTTGCCTCCAGGGTCTGTTTTTGGTCCAGGGAGCTTTGTGGTCCAGCGCTTGTGAGATGCGACTATCAAGCATTTCGCATGTCGCCTCGATTTCTAGACCCACTGGGGGACCACCCTATTCCAAAATATTGTCAAATTTAACTCTGGAGAAGCCTACCCATTTCCTGCGTCTAGTTGTGTCATCTATCTTATGTACTCTCCCCTCCTCTGCCTATATCTTCAAAGAAATCTGGTGGTGATCCGACCACACCACCGGCATTGGGGGATCAACGGCCAATGACTTCCAATTGGAGAACATAGGATCTAATAAGTGGCCGTGACCATGGGTGGGGAGTTCTGATTTGAGAGTCATTTGCATCGCTGCTAACTCATTACGGATCTCCAGAGCTTCTGTGTTGGTAGGGTCATCAAAATGAAAATGTAAATCCCCCAGGAGTAGCAGCCTCTCATATTTTAGGGCTGGCTGTATCAAATAGTCTATCAGGCTTTCCGTAAATCTGGTCCCTGGACCCGGAGGCCTATAAACTAGGAACCCTTTCAGGACCTGACTATCCAGGCCTCTAATGGAGAAGAAGCCCGCTTCGCTCTCCTTGATGTCAGCTGACTCCAAAGTGCAGCATATTTCTGATTTGAAAATTATGGCTAGTCCGCCTCCCCTCCCCGTGGGCCTGTCCATCCTGTTGATGTCATAGCCTGGTGGTAGTGCATCTATTATATCAGGTGCAGAATCATCATTCAGCCATGTTTCCGTTAAGAACAGGACATCCAGCTGCCCATCTATCAGTAAATCATGAACCTCCATTTTGTGCTTCCCTAAAGACCTACAGTTAATGAAAGACAGTCTCAGCCTCTGTGCAGCATTCATCAAACTGAGCTGCTGAGCCAGAGTAAATGGACAGTAATTACATCTTTTTTGACCGAAGGAAAGCGTTATACTGTGGCAACACCTATCTCGAAACACCCCTTTCTTAAATCCAGCAGTTGTTTAGCACTATATTCCCTTATGGTCGGAAAACCGTCAGGGGGTCTGGCCCCTAGCCCCGTACGGCCGCGGACGGGCGCAGACGGGTTTGTCTTTGGCGCGTCTACGGCACGCCTGCGGCGCGCCTGCTGCACGCGTCCACTGCGCGGTCGCTGAGGCATGGCTCCTTTATTCTTAATTGCTCCCAACAAGTAGAGCGCTAACCTTCATCCCCGGAAGTGCCTGGCTATACCTGTCCCGCCCTCCGCACAACGGTACTGGCTATTTTTCATATCTGGTATTAATTAAGCTACTAAGCGTGACAATATTGTTACTGCTAGGTTAGGTAATTTTTAGTTAAACAGGTTTTGCAGCTAAGTTTTAATCAGCTTAGTCGTTAAGTTTAGGAGACCCAAATAGAATCTCTAAGTATAGCCAAAGTATCACGTACTTTAACTTTGAGATCAATGACACCCCTAAGCGTGACGATATTTTTACAGTTAATACTAAGAATTTTTCGGCAAAACCGGAGTTTGTAGCTAAACCGTTATATCCAGCATTGCTAGTTCACACTGCAGATGCGCATTAAATGTAATGAAAGCGCATGTAATTATTCTGCACACTTTGTTCAGAAAGTACATTTTTTAGCGCATAGCTTGCAAACAAGCTCTTCACGCTCTTACATGCATCAGATATCATTCTATCCTGTTTAAAATAGATATATATAGAACCCGTGCCATATGCACAGAGGTACCCACAATAGATTAGAGAACAAGTAGGAATTTACAGGATGTATAGAAGGTTGTATTAGCTAGGATCCATGGCAGAAATGGTTGACCCTTCCCTATCTCCTTTTTACATACTAGGTATCATCATACCCTGTCCGGCATCCAGTGATATAAGTGATTACTTCATGCTATATGAATAGTTTGGAATCAATTCCAACCTAAGTGAGAGATTTGAAATATAGCTATCAGGTAAGCATGTCAGATGGCATCACAGAAGAGTCTCCCTATTTTTAGATTTAATTAGGAATGTGTTCCACTACAGAGCAAATAAATAAGCTTAATATTATTATCATTTCAGCCACATGATGTGAGATGCTCATTTTACACGTTTTCATGTCCAGTTAATAAAGAACAATAATAAAATGAATATTCGCGTTCCTTGCATCCATTTAATTGGGTAAGCATCTACTTAGAACGGATGGAAGTGAGAGATCTGGGAACCTATGTAAAACAATATGAGATACTAAAATGAATCTCTTTTTTTGAAATTTTCATAGATAAAAATATATGCACTTGCTTTTGCGACGAGCCCCGACCACTGGGCATGGCCGCCCGCTCCCCGCGGGCCAGAGGCAGGAAGTCACAAAATGGCGCCGGTTCAGTCCATTGCACGACAGCTGCAATGCGTGTCATATCGCGGCCTTATTTCCACCAGGCAGCTAGCAGTTCGGGACCTCACTTGTACGCACCCTTGTTCGTCTCAGCAGGGCAGCACCTCCATGTCGCACCACCAGCCCTGGGACATCCGCCTGAGCCGGGTGCGCCCGCCGGCTCAATAGGCCGCTGCCCCTCGCCGCCGCTGAGGTCCGCGGAAAGAAGGCTTCAGCAGGGGAGACTCGTTCCACCAAAGCAGGACAGGGCGACGGAGCCACACCAACTCCGTGGACCATCGGATGGCACCAGAGGTGGGTGATTAAACAAGGCTAAAACTTGGCGGCACCGGAGGGACCGGAATCCACATCCTATCACGCCGCCATCTTAGCCATGCCCTCCAGTTGCGGCTTTTTGAGGATGCAAGGTGCGAGAAAGATGGGTTTGAGGAAGGTTCAGATTCTTATTTAGAATTTAAACTCTGCATGCTGAATTGAGAGCTGAACAGACTTCTTGCAGACAACTAGATTTTCAATATCTGGAGCCTTATTGCTTCATCACAGGGTGGAATTTTCAGCAGGATTATGAACATACCTGGCAGTATAGAAGTATTTTTGGACACATTTTAATGGAGTTACCGTTGGGCACTGAACAATGAGATGTTATGGCAAATACAGATCTTCTCAGATGCAAAAGCTGTTTGGGATTTTGGCATCTTCTGGGGCAGAACATGGTTTCAGAGTCATGGCCGGAACATTAGCTGTAGAAAGAGATTATTATTGCCTTCTTGGAATTCTTTTTTGGTAATGCAGGTATTGTGTGGCCATGATTTGGCAGATAAAATTGTAACCTTCAATGTGGGAATGAGACCTGTGTGTTTAAAAAAAATAAAAATAAATCGGACCTGTGTTATGTAAAGTGTTATAATGTCCTATGCCTTCGGGCCAAGTTCATGCTATCTAAAAATTGCAAAAAGAAAAGGTAAGAGACCATAGAGTGCTACACCTATTGAGAGGTTTTAGGTTTGGCTATTTACATTTTAGTATACTACTCAAAGCTAGACATGTGCAATGAGTGGGCAGTTACACTGAGAGTTTTACGAGTTGTGCGAGCTGGGGTGGAGGATCTTGGCCGTTTGGATGAGAGAGAAAGGGGTGGTGACAGTGCTGCAGTATCTGATTACTGGAATACTTCTGATGTCCTTATTAAGATTGCTCAGTGGCTGTTGTTTCTCTCAGTTTTAGGTGTTGTTGTTCTAGTTCTGCATGTTTTGGTTATTTGTTGGGCTATTCAAAATTTCAGAGCTGTGTGGCACCCAGTATAGGATGGGTCTTTTGAGGCAAGACGTTAAGGAGGGTCAGGGGTTTCAACATATTAGGATACGGCAATGTAAGACTGATCAATTAGGTAAGGTGGATTGGGTTAGGTTTTGTGAAGGGTACAGGGATGTTGGCATCCTTCAGCATTTCTTCAGAATTCTGTACATGTGGATGAGGATCATGTGGACGTATACTTTCTGGATGAAAATCCTTGTGATGAGGATGCCAGAAAGTGGTTGACTTTTCACGTTCCCATGGAAAACAATCTTACGAATGAAGCAGACGAAAAGCGGATTCCTTCCTGAACTAAGCAGGGAGCCATCAAACAATTTAACTGCGTGTTCCTGCTGAAGACAGTTTTTCATTCAATGACAATTCTACCCACACTGTCACACTTAAGTTAGAATAAAGAAAGCAAAGCTGCACCATGGATACAGAATTACATGGGAGCTTCACAGAGTAGCAGTCAAGATCCTTTCCAGTCCACGTCCTGAGGAGAACCCCAGAACAAGTCAGGGTTCAAAACGTGTTGGCTTTGGGGCTGAGGCACAAGCAGTGCTGGGGTGTACATGGGAATCCGTGTAAAGTAATTCCTTCCCATTGGTCACACTACCCCATTCTTAATTGTGTTGCCTCATGCCCAGCATTCAGGCAGGACCTTTCGAATTGTAATCGGTCCGCCTGTTTTTCATGTGTTACTTAAGGACTGGTGTCCCTTATTTATTAACAGGACTATGACAATTGAATTGGTGTTCAAGTTACTTTTTGATATGATGTGCATTGTTTTATGTATGTAAATAGATGTGGATTTTGGTTCTTTATATGTCACAGTGCCAGGTTTTGTTGTTCTGTTCACAAGTGTATCACACTAAGATTTTGTGTGGCTTTCTCTATGACATGAAGAAACGTTGTTGTAAATATTGTGAATAACGTGCGCACATAATGTGAAATAAATCACTCACACTTGTAATTGATTGTCCAAGTGCTGACTAATGATTATGCAATAATCTATCTGGTCACTTGCTTGTTTCAGATAATAGGGTGGTCCAGGCCAGGTAGACATAGGACCCAAGCCTCTGTTTGGTTTAGCTATCCCCAACTTCTGCCATTGCCACTAGAGTAGGGCAACTTTAGATGGGAACATGGCACATGACTCGGTTAAATTATGACTCATGCTGCAATGCTCACAATACCGCACCACCTTTTCCCCCATCTACTTCAGACCTGCCCACCTAAATTGGTTGTGGATCTCTTAGTGCCAGACATTCCCTGATACCTTCATGACTCTGGGCAATTATGGCACCCCTAAGCACATTGACGAGAACCACCTCTTATGAGCAAACCACTAGAACAGGATAGCTTGATGTGGATCTTGGCAAAGGATGCAATTACACCTTTCAAACTCCCCTCATTTGACCATCCGGCCTCCAGACATTGCATGACCGCCCTCAAGACAATATCACCTTCAGCTGCTCTCATCCACTTTTTCTCTGTGCAATTCTTTCTTGTAAAATAATCACTTCCAAAACAAGCTCCGATAACCTGAACACAACTTCACTCTCCTGCTCATCATCCACCACTACACACCCAAGCAAAGGTAAACAAAACATACAATCTACTTGCCAGTTCCTCTTTCTGGCTAACTATTCAACGTGAAATTTGAATTTCTGATGCCTTGTCACCAACTTGGTCACCCTGGCCATCATGACTCTTCCTTTACAAGGAGACAGCATGTTTACCAACAATTTATAGTCAGTCCTCAAGACAAATTTGGTCCCCCAAGGAAACATGCAAAAATGTTCAGCCACCCAAATGCAGGTTAGTAGCTCCCTCTCAGTTATGGAGTAATGCCTTTCCAACTCTTGCAGACCTCTTTAACCATATGCCACTTCCCACTCTATCTGGTTGTATGGCATTACAACGCGGGCTTTTACCCCACATGCCATTACAACGCGGGGATTACAACGAAAGTCGTTACAGCGACTTTCGCTGGAGGGCGCTGGATAGTGGAATAGTTTAATTTTCTATTCCAACTCCAGCCCACGTTGACAGTAGGGAAGGTGTTGGATAGAAAACTAAACTATTCCCTATCCAACAGCGCCCTCCAGCGAAAGTCGTTGTAACGACTTTCGTTGTAATCCCTGCGTTGTAATGGCAGTGCGGGGTAATCCCTGCGTTGTCATGGCTGTTCCCCCTCTATCTGGTTGTCACTCCATACCACATCCACAGAAACAGTGCCTCTTACAAAAACAAATATTTTCGCCAAGGGGCTTATACAGTGTTATCTTAAGCAAAACAAAAACTTTTCTTACTATTTTCCACAAAAAACTTAACATGTTTCTTGAGTAATGCCTTGAGGGTTCCAATATTGCAATATTGTGAGACCAAGAAACTACACTAGCTGCTCTTTGGTCACAGTTCAGGAGTTTCCAGAATGGCCTGGATATGTCTGTTCTTGAGCTTGGTACCATTCTTTGAATTGTGTGACCTAAGTTCTCCACCTGGTTAGCCCTAAAACTGCATTTAATGAGTTTTAAAGTCATCCCATTACTGGATACAGCCCGGAGAACACTTTGAAATCTAAAATCATGCTGTTCTACATTTTGCCTCAAAATTTGTATGTTTGTCCTGGAAGGCCTTCTGTGTTATCCCACTTCTTTAGTGAAAACTTCATTGAATATACTCACTGTTACCTTCTGTTAAACTGCCCTCTGCACTTCTTTTACCCTCTGTGTCATTATGGCCTGCATCGGTTCTTGGATCCTGTCTAATCCCCATCACCTCCTCATGAGGCCATCCCAAAATGGCATCACCTCCTGGTGAGGCCATCCCAAAATGGCATCACGTTTGTCTGCAACATAAACTTTTCTCCTAGTTCTACGCCCCCTGAAGTCCAGCTTGCACCAAAAGTACCCTAGAATGTTTATCCCGTAACTTGTATACCCCCAGGATGTATTCCAGTGGGTAGTAAGTTTCCTCCTTTTCATAGTTCTGGAACAGGCTTCTCCCAACAAGGGTGTACCATGCACATGAGTCTACCATAAGCGAAACTTGAAGACCATCTAGCAAGATCAAAATTTTGGGTAGACCCTTGCATTTCCACTCAGCCCTCAATCAATCAATCAATCAGGGGTTTTTATAACGCACTACTCACCCGTGAGGGTCTCAAGGCGCTGGGGGGTGGGGGGGCAGCACCGGATCAGTCGAAGAGCCAGGTCTTGAGGTCCTTCCTGAAAGTGTGCAGGGTTGGGGAGCATCTGATGTTCACGGGGAGCTCGTTCCAGGTCTTGGCTGTGATGTAGGAGAAGACTCTCCTGTCTGTTCTATTTCTGCGGATGCGGGGGACCTCTGCCAGGGCAAGGTCGGCGGAGCGGCGATTCCTGTTTGGTATGTGGAAGGATACTCTCTTGTTGAGGTATTTGGGTCCGATGTTGAGGGATTTGTAGGTGTGGGTGAAGAGTTTGAAGATGACACTCTTCTTGACGGGGAGCCAGTGGAGGTCTCATTGGTGTTGGGTCAAGTGTTCATGACGCAGAGTCCCAAGGACGAGTCTGGCAGCGGAGTTCTGGATGGTCTGGAGTCTGGAGCCCTAACACTGAGAACTATGTTAGGCCCCAAGTTTGTTTCATTATCCAGTCCACTGGTTACCAAACTAACTTACCTTCCTGTGCACCCCTGACCAAAGTGTCCTTTTCTCTTATGTTTATTGGAATACGCAAGTTGCAGGACAGTTGCTTGAGTTCCCTACAAGAAGGCTGTTACCACGGGGCTTCTACCATATCTGTAACATAAGATGGCATTATTTCTGTCAGCATTCAGCTCGTTCTTCTTCATATTTCTGACATCATTGTCTTTCCTGTTAATATTCACATCAATTCTTGTTCCTTGTGGGCCTCTAATCTCTTCCACGATGGTTTCTGAATGTTCTATATCCTTCAATAAGTCCACAGTGGCATTGAGCATGAGATCAACTGTTGCCCACAAACTCTCCTGAATGTTTTTGATATTAGTTCTCATCAATACTTTGTCTCTTAAAACCTTGCTGCAATTGATAGTCTCAAACTCGCAGTTCGCAGCTAGTGTTCTAAGCGCAGCAATGTAGTCCTCTATGTTCCCCCCTGCCTCCTAGAGTAAAATTTGAAGCTCTTCATAACTGAACTGATTTTGCATCCATTTCTGTTTTCTAACTGTTTCACCGCATTCACGAAGACATTCAGATCGGCAGAAGTAACCAATGCTGGCAACAATTTGAAATAGTTTTAAATCTTCCCTTCCTAGTCAATTCTTCAATATTGATAACTTCCTCTGGTGAGTTAATTTTCCACCCTCAAGTACTTGAACATCTGAGGTGACATGCAGAGGAAGACCTGTGCGAGAAACAAAGAGACAAAATGGGGTCCACAGTACTGGAACACACTGCAGACATTTGGGGAACACACTGTGGGGCCTGCCTTAAGATGGAACCCACAACAGTAGAACAAACAGCGGAGATTCCATGGACTGCACTGCGAAGTCAGAGTATTCGGTCTCTATCAAGGAGTGGTACAGGAACATTGACATCACCGCGCGTTACTCTGACGCATCCAGTGATGCAATAACACTCATCTGACTTCCTTGCTCTACCTTTGTTCGGAAAGGTCTGCAGTGGAACGCAAATGCGGTAAACCTCGGATTTGCCTCATGAAGGACTTACCAAGTTGCTGTCTCAAGCAATCTATGACAGCACCCCTCATAAAATTGAGCGCTGTTGAAGGCATGCAACCTCAAACACTTCCAGTACATGGGTTAGACCGGATTCTCTCGAATTACCCTACTGCACCCTCGGTCAGACTTACTAGCTAGTTACCAGTGTTCATAAGAGATTAGCTGCAAGAGGGATCCACCTATGACCATTACTTACTTGTGATTATGGGCCAGATGTAGGAGAGGAAATACCGGTCGGTAACGGCCGAATTCGGCCGTTACCGACCGGTATTTAGGATTCGGCATGTAGGGGCCAGCATTTTACATAATCGGTAAATGTACAGATTCGGTAAATTTAACGATTCTGTAAAATACCGATTTGGTAATTTTACCGATTCGGTAATTCCACATGTAGGTGACACTCTTGAGAGTGCCACAGGCCCTTAAGAGTCGGTATTTTACCACCCAATCCTATTGGGTGGTAAAATACCGAATGCAGGTGTGCATGCACATCTGTGCATGCACACCTGTGCCATGTGACACACAGACATGCCCTTAGGGCATGTATGTGTGCCACATGGCACACATGCCTGTATTTGGGGTGCTAGAGGGTGTCAAAGTGACACCCCCTGCACCCTTGCAGGATTCGGTATTTACCGATTCGGTAAATACCGAATCGGTATTGCCCATTGATTCCTATGGGCTTCAAGGCCCATAGGAATCAATGGGCAATACCGATTCGGTATTTACCGAATCGGTAAATACCGAATGTTACCGATTCGGTAATTGAAAATTAAATTTTACCTACATCTCCCACCTTCTAATTTACCGATTCATAAATACCGAATCGGTAAAATTCGGTATTTATGAATCGGTAAATTAGAATTACCTACATCTGGCCCTATATCCTTGTCGCAAATTGAAGGGGCTCAAGCAGACTGAAATTCAGTGCTATTTAAGGAAGGCATGCAACCCCAATCCACAACCATGTCTAGGAAGGCCGGCTCATAATTACCTAATTTCATTCATTTGGTCCTCAATATGAGTGTCCCGTATTCCCACCCCCCAGAATGCGTGATAGCAGTCGGCTGTGGTAATTGCAGGCAATGGAAATTGTCGATTTAAGAGGTGTACCTGTTAGTTTTCCCTAGAAATGCATAAATATATGGGGATTTTGGACCAGTGCACCAAGCCCCTTGTAACTACTCTTTTCCCAAGAGCCTCACCTGCACAGTTCGGCTGCTTTCAGCAACCAAAGTGCTTAGGTGAAGCAGACTACACTCTGTACATGCACAGAGTGGATTCCTTAGAACGAAGGAGTCCAGTATACTTGCTACTCGCCCCATTGAGATTACCAAAAGTGAGGCCTTTTGTGGTTTCAAAAAAGTGAAGAGTGTTGCAAAGTAATACTTCCTATAGGAAGGAATAGGTGTCTTCTGTGAAGGTTAACAGCATGTGTATGGAAACATTAACAACTTTCCTGCAGATGTAGTCTCAGAAAGACACAACCTGCTGTCAAATGCCGTAATGATGCAAAATGATGTCAGTGAAGCAAAGGGGGAGGGGCTCTAATCACCAGGTGTATTCTGTCGAATCTATCGTCAGTCTCTGTCCCTTGCCAAAGCCAACAATCCAGGAAGGCCACAGAATGGAGACATGACCTGACTTCAAACATTAATGTAGATGTATTTGCCAGGAATCAAATAAAAGAAAACCACAGATAAGACAATCAGATTTACGCAATTGGAGATAAAAGCAGGGAAATGTTTTTTGCCTACATTTCATAGTTGTTGAAAGGGAGCTACGGCTCTAGTTTGAAGCCGGATTTCAACAGTGCAATAGCTAATTAAACCTAGACTCTCCCCCATTAAATTTCATGGATGACTTTCTTCGCCTGTAGATTTTACCATCAACCTTATTAAGTGGCACGCATGTAACTTCATCAGATTATTATCCAGCCTACTTTTTCTCTCTCATGTCTGCCTTTCAGGCTCTTCTGGCCGCCTGCCTCCTATTCTCCCCACTACCAACCCCTAGCAAAGAATTGTAAGGTTGTAAATACCGAGCAACATTGCTTAACAAAACGAGGAATACCTGCAATGCTTGACTCTGAAGATTCAACATGGACCTCAAAGTTCCCCATGATGCACATCATTATACATCAACGTGAGTCTATGGTTTAGCCTAAGAAGCTCAGGCTCATGACTTATTTACTAAAGGTAATATAGGTTATGAACACACCATTGCTAATGCTTGACCTGACAAGCTAAGCAGGAACTATCACCTGAGGATAACACTGATTAGCAAATTATCTTGAGGGCACTTCCCACAAGCAACTAAAAGGCACAACTACTGATTTGGTTTATTGCACCAGGCATGCAACACAAATCATGCACTGCACCCTATAGAGATAAGTAAGTAACTGCATGCTTTCATAAAGCTGCCTTGCACCTCATATTGGCCTAAAGAAAGGATCTGGTTGCATGGGAAGCTGTCACTTATTTTGGCCCTTGAGTTGGCTTAAACTGCAGATACTTTTGCATTTTATATGCAGTCACCCCACAGTCCATTACTCCAATTATTTGAGAAAAATATTCAATTCAATTCAATTAATACTTTATTCAGCATCTGAACAATACCATAAAAGTACAATTTAAAAACATTCACATTTCCTCTTTAGAAAAATTAAAGCAATCAGTGTAAAACAGCCCACAAATACATGTACTGCATTGTTCATATTACAGCCCCTTTTCTTCTGATAATCTTATATGAATAGTTAAAACCTTAACTAAGGTGGGAGAGCAGATACCTAACCAAATAATTCTTCGCCTCTACTAGTTCTAAGTTGCATTGCCGACCTTAAAAAACTAATGGTACAATGGAGAGTTAACACTTCTGTGGACAATTTCAAGAACAATAGAGCCACCTTCGCCTGTTTGAATCCTACTCTTCTTAAAATACCTTTTAAAAACAGCTTTCTGGGGTGCGCATAGTAGGGACACAATAAAACAAAGTGGAGGGTATCCTGCGGAGACCGTTGGTCGCAGCCGCACGGGCCCTTCACTTCCATGTTTTGAGTGTAACCTGCCGGCACAGCCAGGCTATGATGTAGTAAATCCTGCCTAAAGCGAGTCAGTAAAAATCTGTCCTCGGGATTGTAAATAAGAGACAGATAGGGTTCAATACCCAAGCAGGATTTTGTCAGAATGTATGCTCTAACAGAGGGTTTATTCACCTCACTGTCCTCCCTACGGGACGCCACATATTTCAAGAATTCTGCCTTCACATGATCTTTATCTCGTGGTACCAAGTCTGTTGGATGATTAAAAAAATCTGCACAGCCCAGGGCTGACAGGGTATCCCTAACATATTTCACCCATGGATTGTTCCTCCCCTGAACCCGGGCAAGGCAATCCAGAAGAATCCCCTTCGTTAATGCTGCCTCTGGGTTAGTCCAGATCTTAATCCAACAAGTGACAGGTTTTAGTGCTATCCTGTCGCTAATGTAACTAACACCCAGTTCCTCGTGAGTGATAGAGGACGGGGTGCTCTGTGGGACCTTCAACAGTCTCCGGGGATATTTGTTCTCTTCTGTGTGGATGACTTGCGCATTCATGAAACCCCAGACTTCACGGCCATATAATATTTTGGCACAACACATTGAATTGTAAAGTCTCAGAATTTGTTCCGGGGACCACCGGTCCAACCTACGTGCCAAATTCATAATGGCACCGGAACAGCTCGTTAAAGTGCGACATTTCTCCTCTAACAGGGGAGAGGAGTTGGAGAGAGGAGTTGGCCTAACGGCTAGGGCGCTCGACCTCGGACCTGGGGATCTGGGTTTGAGTCTCAGTAACGACGCCAAAACCTCCTGTGATTCTGGGCAAATCACTTAATCTCCCCGTGCCTAAAATGAATGTGTGTCCGTCCTCATGTAACGTAACTGGTGCTATGTAAAGCGCTCTGATACCTGATTCGGTTCGGGTCTAGTTCGCGCTATATAAAACTCTGCAATTAAAAAAAAAAACAAGTATGAGAAAGTCTGAACTTTTTCTAGACAGTGTGCACCAATCATATATTTATATTTCTTTTTCTGCGTTTTCCCCACCTCCATGACATAAGATTTCGCATGGTTGGCAGAGAGGTCTAGACCCTCCATAAAACAAACAAAGCCGTCTATCAAACATTGTAGGCCACGAGGGGTCCGTGCTAAAAGTACCGCATCGTCTGCATATAGCAGGACGGGGACCCCTCTTGATCCTATCCTAGGTGAGTCCACCCCCAGATCTTTTAGCGCCACCTCCAGGCCGTTTATATACAGGGTGAATAAGAAGGGTGCCAAAATGCAACCCAGTCTTACTCCCCTTGAGCAAGGGAATTGGTCGGTCATGCTCCCCTCTATATTGTATCTGACCCGGGCTAAGGTGTTCCAATGTAGTGTTCTTAGGATGAGAAAAATATGAAATCTGCCAAGAGTTTGCTTGGAAACAGGAACTGCTGGGGTGAACTGTGATCCCATGTCACAGGGTGAATACACTCTGAGGCCTTCATCCTTTTAGTGGATCCATACAGCCGGGTCTGGTGGCTTAGTGGACTAATGCGAACAGAATGTATTTGACCTCATTGTCACAGGTTTACTTTCTGACGGGTCCACACTCTCTCTCTGTCATCCTTCTGAGGTCTATAAGGAGTACCATGGAGTTGGGTAACAATAAACATCTGTTATTCAGCGACATGATGCCCACGGGTTAATGTGTGCTTTACAGAGATTTATGTTATGTTATACAGAACTGTACCTATGTTCAACTCTTCTTCATGGAACTAATTGCCCGTGGTTCTGCTCACGGTTTCACCGAGGAAATGCACCGCTGTGCAGGCTCAGAACCACAGTAAACATGTTCTTTATTTTGCCATTTTGTATCAATATTCATTAATTCGGGCACACAATAGCTATCATGCAGAAGCCCACCTGTTCACTTCCCAGTGCTTGTTTACTTAATGCACCCGCTTCACTCTCCTCACTAGGAGCTCCCCTCTGAAAGGTCTCTTCCCATGCACCACCGCGCAACACGACTCTTCTCCCTACTCCAAGCAATCCAGGCATCTCCCATAGGTGTTACTGTACCAGAACTTCAGGCCCCACCAAAAAATGACGCAGTCTCCAAGAATTCCTATTAGCTCTCGGTCAGTGTCAGGAATTGTCATGGAAGCAGCACGCTCCTCCAACCCTCTCTGGACATCCACTGCCCAGAGAAAAACAATACAGTGGAATTCCATCTAGAGGTTCTTTAAAAAAAATGTCAGCCTGACATTTTGCAGCTATTGCCAAAACGGCTAAAGCATTAGATACCGTCTTATACCATATGATCTTCCACGACATATTAATTATTGACACCTTTGACTCTTAGGTTCGAAATTGACCCAGGCTCAACGCTCATAAACTTTAACCTCGAAATAGCTTACTTTTGATAACAGAAATGATGTAACGTCCAATCCTCTTGAAGATATCGATTACTGTGCCTATGCTTGCACCCGGATTGCATTTGAGGAGGCAGGCAGGTTCTGCCATCAGAGTATAACTTTCCAGCTAGTGTGCCTGTGCACACACACATACTGGGCCTTTCCTCTATCTGGTTTAAAACATGTTTTCTGTAAAAAGCAGAACAGCATAGCCAGATTCAGTGCCCTGAAACTAACCAAACATGAATTTCCTGAACTCTGGACTTTTGTTCACCTTGAACTTTGAAGAGAAACTGTGTTCATCAGACCATAACTACTAGGAGTCGCAGTCTCAGAAACCTTATCCTTAATTCAGATGAGTGCGCCAGCAGGTGTCTGCTCTTGCTGAATACACTTGTTAGTACGAGACTCCAGGTGGTGAGGTTGAGATGCCATTACGTCTCAAAATGGCCACTGCACAGACTCAAAATGTCCACCACAATGTTCCCAGTGAATATATTTATGGGAGCTTTCATTCTATGTATGTTGACTCATTTCTGCTCCACTGCTTTCAGATGGATCACTGACTAAATATCGACTACCCAAAATATAGATTCCATAATATCGACAGACAAAATATCGAATTCCTATCTACAAACAGGTAAGTACCAAAATATTGAACCCAAAATATCGGTTGAAAATATATACTTTGTAAAAATATTGAATTTCTTAAAAATAATGTAAAATAAAAAAAAAAAAAAAAAAAATAGCTAAAATATACTTTAAAATACTTAAATTACCTTAAAATTATTAAATAATTAATTTAACTTATAAAAAAAACATACAATCATATATGTTAAAACATATATATATATATTAACATATTATTAATAAAAAATACACAATATTATTACCGTAGGATAGCGGGAGTGTAAAAATTACTATTCCCACTCCTGAAAGTGCAACAGTAGAGAAAGCGTTGGATAGCGTAGGGGTAAAAATTACTTTTGCCACTCCAAAGAGTGCAACAGTAGGGAAAGCGTTGGATAGCGTAGGGGTAAAAATTACTATTCCCACTCCAGAGAGTGCAACAGTAGGGAAAGCGTTGGATAGCGTAGGGGTAAAAATTACTATTCCCACTCCAGAGAGTGCAACAGTAGGGAAAGCGTTGGATAGCGTAGGGGTAAAAATTACTATTCCCACCCTAGAGAGTGCAACAGTAGGGAAAGCGTTGGATAGCGTAGGGGTAAAGATTACTATTCCCACTCCATGAGAGTGCAACAGTAGGGAAAGCGTTGGATAGCGTAGGGGTGAAAATTACTATTCCCACTCCAGAAAGTGCAACAGTAGGGAAGGGGTTGGATAGCATAGGGGTAAAAATTACTATTCACACTCCAGAGAGTGCAACAGTAGGGAAAGCGTTGGATAGCGTAGGGGTAAAAATTACTATTCCCACTCCAGTGAGTGCAACAGTAGGGAAAGCGTTGGATAGCGTAGGGGTAAAAATTACTATTCCCACTCCATGAGAGTGCAACAGTAGGGAAAGCGTTGGATAGCGTAGGGGTAAAAATTACTATTCCCACTCCAGAGAGTGCAACAGTAGGGAAAACGTTGGATAGCATAGGGGTAAAAATTACTATTCTCACTCCAGAGAGTGCAACAGTAGGGAAAGCGTTGGATAGCGTAGGGGTAAAAATTACTATTCCCACTCCAGAGAGTGCAACAGTCGGGAAGGTGTTGGATAGCGTAGGGGTAAAAATTACTATTCCCACTCCAGAGAGTGCAACAGTAGGGAGAGCGTTGGATAGCGTAGGTGTCAAAACTCGCACAGGTATCGTGCGTTGATCCGACCAGCACGCATTCGATCGCATCAGAATGGCATAGGAACTACAACATCCGTCATGCCTTGCGGCGCGTCACGCAGGTGACACGCGTTACGCACCCATTTCCGGAAATAAAGAACCCTTCCCGGAATCGGCGGTGACGATTATTCGTTCCAGTTCTGGTGCCTGTCGGTTTGTATCGCTGGAGATGCGGTAAGAGTAGAGGGTCTTGACTCTACAGAACCTCGATACCCGTTTGGTATCGTTTTTGTCTCTTTCTTATTGTCGGAACTGCAAGCCACATATCCGGTGTGGCACTCTGATTTGTTTCCTTCCCTCTCAGCTGAGAGTGGACTCGAGTCCTTACAACAACAGTGGTTTTGGTGATTTCTTGTTGCTAAACTGTACCCCGATTTCCAAAGTGTCTTAAACTTTGGTATTACCGGGGATTTACCGCATTTGCATTTATTTTGGATTTACACACTGGGGCATTGCTTGGGCAGCGGTTAACTGTGCTAATGGTTACGAGTGTGTTCAGAACATTCACATATTAACGCACAGCCGCACAGCCGCACAAGCCAACAGTGAAGAGATTACTGTTATCCAGCCTGCTGGTTTATTCTTTGGATTACAGTAAACAACATTGTTTATCTTTTATATCCTAAATAGTAGACTCATGAGGGGTACCCATTCAGAAGGATTGAAACTAACCCATTGAAGTGCATTCATGTTTAGCTTTGGTATGTGTGGGAGACCTCAGTGATTATAACACGGCTTCTGTTAGTTTGTATTATTTCAAGATTTGCCTTTCTGTTCCTCCCTTGCAGCTGGGTAGAATCGTTGGTGCCTCCTCACCCCTGGTCTCCTATGAAGTGGTCACTTGTATTTTCCTTTTCAGGAACAAAGGGGGGGTCTGTTTCAGTCTAGCTATAAGGGGCTCATCAGGGTGGGTTAGTAGTGAACGCTACAGGGGGGGTGTTTCTAAACGCCTGTTATTTGTCATTGCAGATCTCCCTCCCCGCTGTCCCCTTCCTTTCCCTCCCCGGTTGGACTCAATTGGTAGTCTGTGCTTCTATTTTCAGACTCTGAGCCAGTTCATAGGGGAGGTTATAGGTATATCAGCACAGCCCCGAAGAGGCCAGAAAGCAGAGCCTGACAGAATAATCGGCCCAAGAATTATATCTGCTTCTTGGCTGTGCTGAACTCTGCAATGGCAACTTTAGAAGACGTACTGGCAGCGTTAGCACAGGTTCAGGTAGAGCTAGCAGCATCTAACAGAGAAGTGGCGGCTTCTCGAGCTGAAAATGCACAATTAAGGGTCCGAATGGACGGGTTGCCTATGACCCCAGCTCAGGTGGGTGGTAATCCTGCTCCCTCCACCTCGGTAGTGGTAGAAATGCCCTCACATATACCCCTAGCCCCTCCTGAAAGGTTTTATGGGGATAATAAAAAGGTGCCGGTATTCATGACGCAAGTGTTGTTACACTTCATGTGTAAACCAAAGATGTTTTGCACCAACCAAGCCAGGGTTGCTTTCCTGATTTCATATCTGGGGGGTGAAGCAGCTCAATGGGCTGTTCCTGTGGTGCGAAAAGATGACCCTCTTCTTTATGCGTGGGATGATTTCCGCGCAGAATTCGAGAAGACCTTCGATAGACGGGCTGAAACCTTCACGGCAGATAGAGAACTGCTGAAGCTCAAACAGGGTGACTCGGATTTGGTAACCTATCTGAACAATTTTCGTAGGTTGGTGGCTGAAACAGAGTGGCCAGAAGCCACACAAACGGCCTTATTCTACCAAGGGCTGAACGAAGAAATAAAGGACGTGTTGGCGCAAATCGACCCCCAACCCCGCACCTGTACTGCGCTTATCGAACTCACCTTACGCTTAGACCACAGGATGAAGGAGCGAAAGGGAGACCATAAGAAGAAGGACCGGTCAGTTGCACCTTATGAGCAATCGAGTCTTGGGGAAAAAACCTCCGCAGTGCCCGAACCGATGGAAATAGGCTCCTTAACAGCGAGTGAAAAGGATTACCGCCGCAAACAAGGACTGTGTTTGTATTGCGGCAAAAAAGGACATTTCCTAAGGGAATGCCCAGTGAAACCCAAACCCGGTAGGTTCAGGGCTGGACAAACAGCAGCAGGGGTTGCCGGTAAAGAGTCGGAAAACTCCAAAGCTTGAGGGCGAACGAAGAGGAACCATCAAGCAAGACCATCATCCCTTCAATAACGCCAGGAACCGACCAGGAAAAGAACCATCTATTTCTTGGAATGACTTTGGTGATTGACTCCGAGGACAAAAGTGTTCATGCCACGGTAGATTCAGGGGCTACCGGCTGTTTCATGGACTACGCAGAAGCCCGAAGGTTGGGAGTGAGTCTGGTGGCCAAAACACATCCAGAAACCGTATATGCAGTCGACGGGAAGGAGCTAGAAGCCGGGCCCATTAGGTACGACACCCCAGAATACGACCTTTCCTATGGTGGAACTCATCATGAACATATAGTGTTCAACATAATCCAAGCCCCCCAATATGGGATCATTTTGGGGCTCCCTTGGCTGCAAAAGCATGATCCTTTGATACAATGGTCTACCGAAACGATACAGTTTCAATCTCCCTATTGCCTACAACATTGCCTCTCTGGGTTGGCTAAACCTTCACAGACATTGGCCCGAACACAGAGGATTGCCACGGCCACAGAAAAAGAGGTGACCCTTCCTTCGTGTTACGAAGCGTACGAAGCGGTGTTCAGTGATACAGAAGCTAAGGTACTCCCTCCTCACAGGGCATACGACTGTCGGATAGATCTTCTGCCAGGAGCAGAGATACCCAACGGTCGGATATACGCTCTCACGTTACCCGAAAATGAGACCTTAAGAGCCTATCTTGACAAGTATCTTGCCATCGGATATATACGTCCATCTAGGTCTCCCGCGGCATCACCATTGTTTTTCATCCGGAAAGCTAATGGAGAGAAAAGATGCTGCATTAATCACAGGGCGTTGAATACGATTACCATCAAAAATCAATACCCTTTACCCTTGATCCCTGTTCTGTTGGAACAGGTACGAGTAGCGAAAGTATACACCAAGCTGGACCCCCGAGGCGCTTACCACCTTGTTTGTATACGTCGAGGCGATGAGTGGAAGACGGCATTCAAGACGCGGTATGGGCTTTACGAGTATTTAGTGATGCCCTTCGGTTTATGTAATGCCCCAGCCGCGTTCCAATTCTTCTTAAACGAAGTATTGAGAGCGTTCCTGGATCACCATGTTGTCGTCTATATCGATGATATACTCGTCTATTCAAATTCCATAGAAGAACATGTGGAACACGTGAGCACGGTGCTACGGGCACTACTGAAACATCACTTGTACTGTAAAATTACCAAATACGAATTCCATGTAACCACGGTGGAATTCTTGGGAGTGATGCTCACGCCCTCCGGACAAGTGATGGCTGAACGTAAGGTCCAAGCGATACAGGAGTGGCCACGTCCACGTAATGTCAAGGATATCCAGAGCCTGTTGGGGTTCGCCAACTTTTACAGGCGTTTCATTCATGGATTCTCGGGAATGGTGACCCCGCTGACCAAACTCACAAGAAAAGACAAGCCTTTCATATGGGATCAAGATGCACAAATGGCTTTTGAGCGGTTGAAAACGTCCTTTTCTACGGCACCAGTGCTTGTCCATGCAAATCTCGAACTGCCTTTCATAGTGGAGGCAGATGCGTCCGAAGCTGCACTGGGGGCGGTGTTATCACAGAGGGAAGAAACGTCCGGCTTGTTGCATCCCATCGCCTACATGTCCAGGAAACTCAGCCCAGCCGAGTTCAATTATACCATCGCTAAGAAGGAGCTGGTGGCCATTCGTGACGCATTTATTGAGTGGAGGCATTGGCTGTTGGGAGCGAAACACCAAGTCACGGTGTATTCTGACCATAGAAATTTACAGTTTATGCAGGCTGCAAGACATCTTACCCCAAGACAACTACGCTGGATGTCATTTTTTGAGGAGTTCCGGTTTATAGTTACCTTCAGACCCGGGACTCAGAACAGGAAAGCAGACGCCCTGACAAGACAAGAAAATCCAACCCTACACACCGTAAAACAGGTCAGGGCCATTATAGAACCCTCTCAGGTCATCTGTATCACTAAAACCCGAGATTTCCTGATGAGAGTGAGGAATGGAGTACAATCATGTGTATGGAGGACCTGGCTTAGACATCACCCTGAATGGATTGTTAATCAAGGTATACCTCTGAGAGGAAAGCAAATCCTCGTCCCTATGAACGTCCTGCGCAAAACTGTGTTTTCCTGGTGTCACGACGTCCCCTGCGCTGGACACATGGGATATGCGAAAACACTAGGGAAGACAATTCTGGTGGCCCTCCATCAGACCTGATATCCAACGGTGGGTGAAAGAGTGCACTAAGTGCTCTCAAATGAAGACCACTCGACAGCAACCTCAGGGGTTGTTGCAACCCTTGCCCACACTTGAACACCCTTGGGAACGGTTCTCCGTGGACTTCATAGTAAGCCTCCCGAAAGACCAGGGGAAGACGGCTATTATAGTGGTGGTTGATTCCTTAACTAAAATGGGGCACTTTATAGCTTGTACTCAGGTTCCCACAGCAGGCCAACTGGCTCACCTCCTACTTGTGAATGTTGTCAGACTGCACGGACTCCTGAGGGACATAGTGTCAGACAGGGGGGCCCAATTCACTGCAAGGTTTTGGAAAACTTGGTGTTCAGAAGTTCAGATCACGTCCTCTTTATCAACCAGTTTCCATCCGCAAACAGATGGACAGAGAGGCTGAACCAGACCCTGAAACAATATCTCCGTTGTTACGTGCAGGATAACTCTGATTCTTGGGTGGATTGGTTGTGGGTGGCGGAGATCGCATACAACAGTACTCAACATGCCTCCACGTTACACACGCCTTTCTTTTGTACATATTGGCATCATCCTCGATTCAACCCTATGTTGTTGCCAACCACCACTACCAAGCTGCCAGACGTCAGGGAGAGATTGTTGCGTGTGCGCAAGGTGCTCCTTGCTACACGCAAGAACCTGATGCGAGCTAAGGCCCGCTATAAGGCACAGGCCGATAAACACCGTAGGCCCAACCCCGTGTACAAAAAGGGAGATCTGGTGTGGTTATCCACCAAACACATCAAGTTCAAGAGGTATGGCGTGTTTAATCCCCGGTTCATTGGGCCCTATCGGGTGGTGAAACACATCAATCCTGTGGCTGTTCAGCTGCGCCTGCCGGCGCATTTTAGGATGCATCCTGTTTTCCATGTATCTCTCCTTGAGCCATCTCGAAGCCCGGTCCGCCGTGCGCCCCTGCCTATATGGGTGAAGCAGGACCGAGAGTATGAAGTGCAGAGTATCCTCGATTCCAAACGGGTGAGGGGTCACCAGCACTACTTGATTTCCTGGAAAGGCTGTGGGCCGGAAGAAAACTCCTGGGAGCCTGCTAGGGTTGTGCATGCTCCCAGGCTGGTTGCCCGCTTTCATCGTTTGTATCCGGCCAAGCCTGCTGCCGGTCTCCGCCCTTTGTGAAGGGGGATGTACTGTCAAAACTCGCACAGGTATTGTGCGTTGATCCGGCCAGCACGCATTCGATCGCATCTGAACGGCATAGGAACTACAACATCCGTCATGCCTTGCGGCGCGTCACGCAGGTGATGCGCGTTACGCACCCATTTCTGGAAATAAAGAACCCTTCCCGGAATCGGCGGTGCCGATTATTCGTTCCAGTTCTGGTGCCTGTCGGTTTGTATCACTGGAGATGCGGTAAGAGTAGAGGGTCTTGACTCTACAGAACCTCGATACCCGTTTGGTATCGTTTTTGTCTCTTTCTTATTGTCGGAACTGCAAGCCACATATCCGGTGTGGCACTCTGATTTGTTCCCTTCCCTCTCGGCTGAGAGTGGACTCGAGTCCTTACAACAACAGTGGATTTGGTGATTTCTTGTTGCTAAACTGTACCCCGATTTCCAAAGTGTCTTCAACTTTGCTATTACCGGGGATTTTCCGCATTTGCATTTATTTTGGATTTACACACTGGGGCATTGCTTGGGCAGCGGTTAACTGTGCTAATGGTTACGAGTGTGTTCAGAACATTCACATATTTACGCACAGCCGCACAAGCCAACAGTGAAGAGATTACTGTTATCCAGCCTGCTGGTTTATTCTTTGGATTACAGTAAACAACGTTGTTTATCTTTTATATCCTAAATAGGAGACTCATGAGGGGTACCCATTCAAAAGGATTGAAACTAACCCATTGAAGTGCATTCATGTTTAGCTTTGGTATGTGTGGGAGACCTCAGTGATTATAACACGGCTTCTGTTAGTTTGTATTATTTCAAGATTTGCCTTTCTGTTCCTCCCTTGCAGCTGGGTAGAATCTTTGGTGCCTCCTCACTCCTGGTCTCCTATGAAGTGGTCACTTGTATTTTCCTTTTCAGGTACAATGGGGGGGGTCTGTTTCAGTCTAGCTATAAGGGGCTCATCAGGGTGGGTTAGTAGTGAACGCTACAGGGGGGGTGTTTCTAAACGCCTGTTATTTGTCATTGCAGATCTCCCTCCCCGCTGTCCCCTTCCTTTCCCTCCCCGGTTGGACTCAATTGGTAGTCTGTGCTTCTATTTTCAGACTCTGAGCCAGTTCATAGGGGAGGTTATAGGTATATCAGCACAGCCCCGAAGAGGCCAGAAAGCAGAGCCTGACAGAATAATCGGCCCAAGAATTATATCTGCTTCTTGGCTGTGCTGAACTCTGCAATGGCAACTTTAGAAGACGTACTGGCAGCGTTAGCACAGGTTCAGGTAGAGCTAGCAGCATCTAACAGAGAAGTGGCGGCTTCTCGAGCTGAAAATGCACAATTAAGGGTCCGAATGGACGGGTTGCCTATGACCCCAGCTCAGGTGGGTGGTAATCCTGCTCCCTCCACCTCGGTAGTGGTAGAAATGCCCTCACATATACCCCTAGCCCCTCCTGAAAGGTTTTATGGGGATAATAAAAAGGTGCCGGTATTCATGACGCAAGTGTTGTTACACTTCATGTGTAAACCAAAGATGTTTTGCACCAACCAAGCCAGGGTTGCTTTCCTGATTTCATATCTGGGGGGTGAAGCAGCTCAATGGGCTGTTCCTGTGGTGCGAAAAGATGACCCTCTTCTTTATGCGTGGGATGATTTCCGCGCAGAATTCGAGAAGACCTTCGATAGACGGGCTGAAACCTTCACGGCAGATAGAGAACTGCTGAAGCTCAAACAGGGTGACTCGGATTTGGTAACCTATCTGAACAATTTTCGTAGGTTGGTGGCTGAAACAGAGTGGCCAGAAGCCAAACAAACGGCCTTATTCTACCAAGGGCTGAACGAAGAAATGAAGGACGTGTTGGCGCAAATCGACCCCCAACCCCGCACCTGTACTGCGCTTATCGAACTCACCTTACGCTTAGACCACAGGATGAAGGAGCGAAAGGGAGACCATAAGAAGAAGGACCGGTCGGTTGCACCTTATGAGCAATCGAGTCTTGGGGAAAAAACCTCCGCAGTGCCCGAACCGATGGAAATAGGCTCCTTAACAGCGAGTGAAAAGGATTACCGCCGCAAACAAGGACTGTGTTTGTATTGCGGCAAAAAAGGACATTTCCTAAGGGAATGCCCAGTGAAACCCAAACCCGGTAGGTTCAGGGCTGGACAAACAGCAGCAGGGGTTGCCGGTAAAGAGTCGGAAAACTCCAAAGCTTGAGGGCGAACGAAGAGGAACCATCAAGCAAGACCATCATCCCTTCAATAACGCCAGGAACCGACCAGGAAAAGAACCATCTATTTCTTGGAATGACTTTGGTGATTGACTCCGAGGACAAAAGTGTTCATGCCATGGTAGATTCAGGGGCTACCGGCTGTTTCATGGACTACGCAGAAGCCCGAAGGTTGGGAGTGAGTCTGGTGGCCAAAACACATCCAGAAACCGTATATGCAGTCGACGGGAAGGAGCTAGAAGCCGGGCCCATTAGGTACGACACCCCAGAATACGACCTTTCCTATGGTGGAACTCATCATGAACATATAGTGTTCAACATAATCCAAGCCCCCCAATATGGGATCATTTTGGGGCTCCCTTGGCTGCAAAAGCATGATCCTTTGATACAATGGTCTACCGAAACGATACAGTTTCAATCTCCCTATTGCCTACAACATTGCCTCTCTGGGTTGGCTAAACCTTCACAGACATTGGCCCGAACACAGAGGATTGCCACGGCCACAAAAAAAGAGGTGACCCTTCCTTCGTGTTACGAAGCGTACGAAGCGGTGTTCAGTGATACAGAAGCTAAGGTACTCCCTCCTCACAGGGCATACGACTGTCGGATAGATCTTCTGCCAGGAGCAGAGATACCCAACGGTCGGATATACGCTCTCACGTTACCCGAAAACGAGACCTTAAGAGCCTATCTTGACAAGTATCTTGCCATCGGATATATACGTCCATCTAGGTCTCCCGCGGCATCACCATTGTTTTTCATCCGGAAAGCTAATGGAGAGAAAAGATGCTGCATTAATCACAGGGCGTTGAATACGATTACCATCAAAAATCAATACCCTTTACCCTTGATCCCTGTTCTGTTGGAACAGGTACGAGTAGCGAAAGTATACACCAAGCTGGACCTCCGAGGCGCTTACCACCTTGTTTGTATACGTCGAGGCGATGAGTGGAAGACGGCATTCAAGACGCGGTATGGGCTTTACGAGTATTTAGTGATGCCCTTCGGTTTATGTAATGCCCCAGCCGCGTTCCAATTCTTCTTAAACGAAGTATTGAGGGCGTTCCTGGATCACCATGTTGTCGTCTATATCGACGATATACTCGTCTATTCAAATTCCATAGAAGAACATGTGGAACACGTGAGCACGGTGCTACGGGCACTACTGAAACATCACTTGTACTGTAAAATTACCAAATACGAATTCCATGTAACCACGGTGGAATTCTTGGGAGTGATGCTCACGCCCTCCGGACAAGTGATGGCTGAACGTAAGGTCCAAGCGATACAGGAGTGGCCACGTCCACGTAATGTCAAGGATATCCAGAGCCTGTTGGGGTTCACCAACTTTTACAGGCGTTTCATTCATGGATTCTCGGGAATGGTGACCCCGCTGACCAAACTCACAAGAAAGGACAAGCCTTTCATATGGGATCAAGATGCACAAACGGCTTTCGAGCGGTTGAAAACGTCCTTTTCTACGGCACCAGTGCTTGTCCATGCAAATCTCGAACTGCCTTTCATAGTGGAGGCAGATGCGTCCGAAGCTGCACTGGGGGCGGTGTTATCACAGAGGGAAGAAACGTCCGGCTTGTTGCATCCCATCGCCTACATGTCCAGGAAACTCAGCCCAGCCGAGTTCAATTATACCATCGCTGAGAAGGAGCTGCTGGCCATTCGTGACGCATTTATTGAGTGGAGGCATTGGCTGTTGGGAGCGAAACACCAAGTCACGGTGTATTCTGACCATAGAAATTTACAGTTTATGCAGACTGCAAGACATCTTACCCCAAGACAACTACGCTGGATGTCATTTTTTGAGGAGTTCCGGTTTATAGTTACCTTCAGACCCGGGACTCAGAACAGGAAAGCAGACGCCCTGACAAGACAAGAAAATCCAACCCTACACACCGTAAAACAGGTCAGGGCCATTATAGAACCCTCTCAGGTCATCTGTATCACTAAAACCCGAGATTTCCTGATGAGAGTGAGGAATGGAGTACAATCATGTGTATGGAGGACCTGGCTTAGACATCACCCTGAATGGATTGTTAATCAAGGTATACCTCTGAGAGGAAAGCAAATCCTCGTCCCTATGAACGTCCTGCGCAAAACTGTGTTTTCCTGGTGTCACGACGTCCCCTGCGCTGGACACATGGGATATGCGAAAACACTAGGGAAGACAATTCTGGTGGCCCTCCATCAGACCTGATATCCAACGGTGGGTGAAAGAGTGCACTAAGTGCTCTCAAATGAAGACCACTCGACAGCAACCTCAGGGGTTGTTGCAACCCTTGCCCACACCTGAACACCCTTGGGAACGGTTCTCCGTGGACTTCATAGTAAGCCTCCCGAAAGACCAGGGGAAGACGGCTATTATAGTGGTGGTTGATTCCTTAACTAAAATGGGGCACTTTATAGCTTGTACTCAGGTTCCCACAGCAGGCCAACTGGCTCACCTCCTACTTGTGAATGTTGTCAGACTGCACGGACTCCTGAGGGACATAGTGTCAGACAGGGGGGCCCAATTCACTGCAAGGTTTTGGAAAACTTGGTGTTCAGAAGTTCAGATCACGTCCTCTTTATCAACCAGTTTCCATCCGCAAACAGATGGACAGAGAGGCTGAACCAGACCCTGAAACAATATCTCCGTTGTTACGTGCAGGATAACTCTGATTCTTGGGTGGATTGGTTGTGGGTGGCGGAGATCGCATACAACAGTACTCAACATGCCTCCACGTTACACACGCCTTTCTTTTGTACATATTGGCATCATCCTCGATTCAACCCTATGTTGTTGCCAACCACCACTACCAAGCTGCCAGACGTCAGGGAGAGATTGTTGCGTGTGCGCAAGGTGCTCCTTGCTACACGCAAGAACCTGATGCGAGCTAAGGCCCGCTATAAGGCACAGGCCGATAAACACCGTAGGCCCAACCCCGTGTACAAAAAGGGAGATCTGGTGTGGTTATCCACCAAACACATCAAGTTCAAGAGGTATGGCGTGTTTAATCCCCGGTTCATTGGGCCCTATCGGGTGGTGAAACACATCAATCCTGTGGCTGTTCAGCTGCGCCTGCCGGCGCATTTTAGGATGCATCCTGTTTTCCATGTATCTCTCCTTGAGCCATCTCGAAGCCCGGTCCGCCGTGCGCCCCTGCCTATATGGGTGAAGCAGGACCGAGAGTATGAAGTGCAGAGTATCCTCGATTCCAAACGGGTGAGGGGTCACCAGCACTACTTGATTTCCTGGAAAGGCTGTGGGCCGGAAGAAAACTCCTGGGAGCCTGCTAGGGTTGTGCATGCTCCCAGGCTGGTTGCCCGCTTTCATCGTTTGTATCCGGCCAAGCCTGCTGCCGGTCTCCGCCCTTTGTGAAGGGGGATGTACTGTCAAAACTCGCACAGGTATCGTGCGTTGATCCGGCCAGCACGCATTCGATCGCATCTGAACGGCATAGGAACTACAACATCCGTCATGCCTTGCGGCGCGTCACGCAGGTGACGCGCGCAACGCACCCATTTCTGGAAATAAAGAACCCTTCCCGGAATCGGCGGTGCCGATTATTCGTTCCAGTTCTGGTGCCTGTCGGTTTGTATCACTGGAGATGCGGTAAGAGTAGAGGGTCTTGACTCTACAGAACCTCGATACCCGTTTGGTATCGTTTTTGTCTCTTTCTTATTGTCGGAACTGCAAGCCACATATCCGGTGTGGCACTCTGATTTGTTCCCTTCCCTCTCGGCTGAGAGTGGACTCGAGTCCTTACAACAACAGTGGATTTGGTGATTTCTTGTTGCTAAACTGTACCCCGATTTCCAAAGTGTCTTCAACTTTGCTATTACCGGGGATTTTCCGCATTTGCATTTATTTTGGATTTACACACTGGGGCATTGCTTGGGCAGCGGTTAACTGTGCTAATGGTTACGAGTGTGTTCAGAACATTCACATATTAACGCACAGCCGCACAAGCCAACAGTGAAGAGATTACTGTTATCCAGCCTGCTGGTTTATTCTTTGGATTACAGTAAACAACGTTGTTTATCTTTTATATCCTAAATAGGAGACTCATGAGGGGTACTCCTTCAAAAGGATTGAAACTAACCCATTGAAGTGCATTCATGTTTAGCTTTGGTATGTGTGGGAGACCTCAGTGATTATAACACGGCTTCTGTTAGTTTGTATTATTTCAAGATTTGCCTTTCTGTTCCTCCCTTGCAGCTGGGTAGAATCTTTGGTGCCTCCTCACTCCTGGTCTCCTATGAAGTGGTGACTTGTATTTTCCTTTTCAGGTACAATGGGGGGGTCTGTTTCAGTCTAGCTATAAGGGGCTCATCAGGGTGGGTTAGTAGTGAACGCTACAGGGGGGGTGTTTCTAAACGCCTGTTATTTGTCATTGCAGATCTCCCTCCCCGCTGTCCCCTTCCTTTCCCTCCCCGGTTGGACTCACTTGGTAGTCTGTGCTTCTATTTTCAGACTCTGAGCCAGTTTATAGGGGAGGTTATAGGTATATCAGCACTGCCCCGAAGAGGCCAGAAAGCAGAGCCTGACAGTAGGGGTAAAAATTACTATTCCAGCTCCAGAGAGTGCAACAGTACGAAAAGCGTTGGATAGCGTAAGGGTAAAAATTACTATTCCCACTCCAGTGAGTGCAACAGTAGGGAAAGCGTTGGATAGCATAGGGGTACATTTTACTATTCCCACTCTACTGAAAATAAATTAATATAATTCACATAATTATCAATTAATCAATTAATAAAAATGAATGACCAATTAAGAATTAATTAATTACCCATTAAAAATTAATTAACAATTTATTCAAAATAAATAATAAATAAATTAACATATTTAATTAATTATAATTAAATTACTTCCCACCCTATTCCCCTATAAACCCACAACCCGCTACAGAAAATAAATTATTATTCACATAATTATCAATTAATCCATTAATAAAAATTCATTATCAATTAAGAATTAATGAATTACCAATTAAAAATTAATTAACAATGTATTCAAAATAAATACCAATATATTAATTAACATATTTAATTAATTATAATTAAAGTACTTCCCACCCTATTCCCCTATAAACCCACAACCCGCTACAGAATTAAATTACGCAAAAATTAAATAACATAAAATTAATTACTTCAAATAAATTACAAAAAATATACACTTGTCACACATATACTAACATACAAAACACTTTAAAAAAATCGATATTATTAAAAAATTCGATATTTTTAATAACCTATATTATGTACTTCGATATTTTGACTTTCTATATTTTTAAAATCGATATTACATTACTTACCTTAAAAACGATATTTTTTATGTCTATATTCTGTCCATTCTATATTTTGGAATCGATATTTGTGTTAGTCTATATTTTGGAATCGATATTTTGACCATATACCCTTTCGGATAGATAGGAGATTAACAATAGAAGCGATGAAGCATCTTTGTTAATAAATGATTCATAGTTTTATGATCAAGGCACAAATCAATATTGGTAGAAAGTAGGAATTATCTGAGAAGCATTTCTTGGTAGAAACAATGAAACTTCCAAGTTTCCAATGAATGCCATCATTCCTCAATCAAAAAGGTTTGGTGTAAAAGCCTGTAAAGAATGTACAGTTCCAATTTTGCCACCAGAGATCCTGAAACATCCTCTCTGTTACTAGGCAGGTCTCGTAAGAGATGTACCTCACACTGCTCACGAGCTCCAACCCCCTCAGGCTAAACCTCTGGGTGTCCAATGCAGGTCCAAAAAGGCCAGATCAATGTCAGATTTTCCTTTCATAACACCCACTTTGAATACGATTAATCTAACTGTACCCCCTTACAAGATCTCTCCCTCCTCTGTTATTCAAGTAAGGATACTTAGGGGTCCAAATTCCAGTTTTTGGCGACATCTCATGCAACAAATATCTGATTGAGGCTGACCTTTCCTTCACTACCATAGCCTTTTGAGTACTAAAATTGGCCAGCGGCTTTATTATTGAATCGTAGTAGTAATATATTTGCTGCACATTAGAGAAATCGATAGGTGAAGCACGCAGATGTACCTAGAAATATAATCTGATTTGGGCAAATTGTATTCAGAATGGAGAAGGAACCGTGATATTGCTGAAAGAGGCCTCCTTCTCTGAATCTAATGACATTCCATCACAATATAAAGTTGGGTGGGTGCAGTGCTTAATTATCTAAAAACATAAGAGCCAGGGCATAGTATCACATGGAACGCAACTGAAGCTTGCGCCACCTACTGCCCCTGGCAGTGCTGCAGAATGCCAGCTCCATTCACCTCGACGCGCTGCTACTATTACTTCTAAGTGCACATTGAATTGCTAAACTGATCTGCTCTGTTGAAAAAAGGCAGAGAGCCACCGAAAGGTGCCGGTGTTAATAATTAAGTGCCGGTGCAAACACTGGCACAAATTAAGCACTGGGGTGGGTGGAAACTGGAATTACAGATTAGAAGAGGTTTTTTTTCTAAGGATGGAAATGGTGAGAAGTGGCATAGCTAGGAAGGAAAAATGTGATGACATCTTGTAATGATGCCCTCTTTCTAACTCCTTTTCTTTTATTTCGTCTGAGTTGTCTTTACTGAAAATGCAGACAAGATTGACAAAAAAATAACAACAGTGGATAGGCTGTTCTATATCTGGCTTGTTTTTGAAGATCAAGAGAGAACTAAGGTTTAATAATCCCTCCAAACGTTCACAGAAAATGAACAGAACCCTAATGAGCGGAAGGTTGCCCAACGAGGGTGGCAAGCAAATGGGATTTGAGTTGGCAACACCAGTTCAACTGACAGTATCTTTATTTTTAAAAGGATGGACAGAGCAGGTTCATGTTCACAGTGGCTGCTTCTGCCTGTGGACCCTTCTTGAGCAGAACACGGATTGGAATGGTCTCAGTCTCAGGCATGTGGGTGGAACCGGAGATTGTGTTTTAATGACCCCAGTAGCAGCAAGCAGGACCCCAGAGGGTCGAGTTAAAAGATCCTTCTGACAGAGAGAAGGGGAGGGAGAGAGAGAGAATGTGTGTCTATTCATTAATAGTATCTAAATAGATGTTTTGCTCAACTGCTACCATTGTTTCCTTGATAATCAGTTGCTCTACTTTAGCATGTTGAGCGATAGCATCTCCTCCTGTGATGCAGAGTGATCTTTCTGACCTTTCAAGATCCCATAGCAAACAACTTACACTCATCATTGCACGGGGCCTGGAGGAGCCCCCAGCCCCCTTTGATGGCGCCTCTCTGGGCACTTTTAATAGGGACAAGCCGACCCTAGTCGTGAATGTTTCCTACTCTCTGGTGAATTGACCGGAGACGTCCTCCTCGTGCGCCGTTCGAGAACATGGAGGAAGGCTCGGGAGTGGGCCTGCATGGAACACAGGTGAGGCGTGACGTCAGACTCGTGAGTGACACGCTCTATTTTAAGGCATTAGTCTAGACTCTAGAGTGACTTCAAATCTGTCCTTTTAAGTCATCTCAAACACTTCTATTTCTGAACTTAAAGTAATCACAAACACTTGGCTGAGGGGCGTGGTGTTCAAGTGAAACCTGCAGTCGCCATCTTGTAGCCACTGCACCTGGCTCATGCGGCTAGCTTGATCTGATTGTGTTTATTTACGACTTACAGGTGAATCTGCCCGGCGGTGTTTACTTTTGTCTTTAGCTCCCGTTTGCATGTCATCATTGTCCGTGAAAACCACAATTGAGTCAAAACTGGATTTTGCAGATAGTGCACAGGGGGCAGATCTGTTGGTATCGATAATGATTGTATCAATCACAACCGACTCAAAGGCATAATGATTGCAAGTGGCTGACAGATGTGACTGGACATAATTGGATCAGAAGACCCCTCCAATTCCTTCCTCTGTCCTCCTTTCCTCGGCCCGATGGTCCACTTCTCATGTCCTTGTGGTCCCGCAAGGACCTTGAACAGAGAAGAAAGGCTGAGCCTTTGCACATGCGGCAGTCACTGCAAGCAGGGGCAGGTGTGTCTAACAAGCAAGGGGCTGGAGCAAGCTGGAATCACAGAAGGACGGTATCATCAGTGTGTCAGGTAGCAAAACTGCTAACAGAAAAAAACAAAGCTTGGAAAGTTTTCCGATTTCAAATTATTATGCTGATTTCATACTACACGTCTCTAAATTTAGTGTCATCAATGCACTATGTGGATCCTCAAGAACTTACACTTTACCAGTTAAGTGATCACTTTTTTTGGAAGGATGCATTAAAAATATGTATCTTAGAGTATGACAGGCCAACAGAGTGCCATTAACACTGAGGTCAGGGGTCAGGGAGCCAATGGCAGTGGGCTGAGAAACACATCCTGACACTTGCACAGACAGGAACACTGGTCAGTAGGAAACAGGGAGATACTTACAGAAGGGACAGGGAGACAGATACTGGGACAGGTTGTCAGTGTCACTTCCACTAACATTAGGGCATGGAGACAAAGAATGGAGCAGGGTGTCACTTCCACTAACATTAGGGCATGGAGACAATGACACGGGCAGGGTGTCACTTCCATTAACACTAGGTCATGGAGACAAGGACAGAGGGCAGGGTGGCACTTTCACTAACAGTAGACCGTGGAGACAAGGACACGGTGGCAGGGTGGCACTTTCATTAACACTAGGTCATGGAGACAAGGACAGAGGGCAGGGTGGCACTTTCATTAACACTAGGTCATGGAAACAAGGACAGAGGGCAGGGTGGCACTTTCACTAACACTAGGTCGTGGAGACAAGGACACGTTGGCAGGGTGGCACTTTCATTGACACTAGGTCATGGAAACAAGGACAGAGGGCAGGGTGGCACTTTCATTAACACTAGGTCATGGAGACAAGGACAGAGGGCAGGGTGGCACTTTCACTAACACTAGGTCGTGGAGACAAGGACACGGTGGCAGGGTGGCACTTTCATTAACACTAGGTCATTGAAACAAGGACAGAGGGCAGGGTGGCACTTTCATTAACACTAGGTCATGGAAACAAGGACAGAGGGCAGGGTGGCACTTTCATTAACACTAGGTCATGGAGACAAGGACAGAGGGCAGGGTGGCACTTTCACTAACACTAGGTCGTGGAGACAAGGACACGGTGGCAGGGTGGCACTTTCATTAACACTAGGTCATTGAAACAAGGACAGAGGGGAGGGTGGCACTTTCATTAACACTAGGTGATGGAGACAACGACAGAGGGCAGAGTGGCACTTTCATTAACACTAGGTCATGGAGACAAGGACAGAGGGCAGGGTGGCACTTTCATTAACACTAGGTCATGGAGACAAAGACAGAGGGCAGGGTGGCACTTTCACTAACACTAGGGCGTGGAGACAAGGACGCGGTGGCAGGGTGGCACTTTCATTAACACTAGGTCATGGAGACAAGGACAGAGGGCAGGGTGGCACTTTCATTAACACTAGGTCATGGAGACAAGGACAGAGGGCAGGGTGGCCCTTTCATTAACACTAGGTCGTGGAGACAAGGACACGGTGGCAGGGTGGCACTTTCATTAACACTAGGTCATGGAGACAAGGACAGAGGGCAGGGTGGCACTTTCATTAACTCTAGGTCATGGAGACAAGGACAGAGGGCAGGGTGGCACTTTCATTAACTCTAGGTCATGGAGACAAGGACAGAGGGCAGGGTGGCCCTTTCATTAACACTAGGTCATGGAAACAAAGACAGAGGGCAGGGTGGCACTTTCACTAACACTAAGTCATGGAGACAAGGACACGGTGGCAGGGTGGCACTTTCATTAACACTAGGTCATGGAGACAAGGACAGAGGGCAGGGTGGCACTTTCACTAACACTAGGTCGTGGAGACAAGGACCCGGTGGCAGGGTGTCACTTTCATTAACACTAGGTCATGGAGACAAGGACAGAGGGCAGGGTGGCACTTTCACTAACACTAGGTCGTGGAGACAAGGACCCGGTGGCAGGGTGGCACTTTCATTAACACTAGGTCATGGAGACAAGGACAGAGGGCAGGGTGGCACTTTCATTAACACTAGGTCATGGAGACAAGGACACGGTGGCAGGGTGGCACTTTCATTAACACTAGGTCATGGAGACAAGGACAGAGGGCAGGGTGGCACTTTCATTAACACTAGGTCATGGAAACAAGGACAGAGGGCAGGGTGGCACTTTCACTAACACTAGGTCGTGGAGACAAGGACACGGTGGCAGGGTGGCACTTTCATTAACACTAGGTCATTGAGACAAGGACAGAGGGCAGGGTGGCACTTTCACTAACACTAGGTCGTGGAGACAAGGACACGGTGGCAGGGTGGCACTTTCATTAACACTAGGTCATTGAGACAAGGACAGAGGGCAGGGTGGCACTTTCACTAACACTAGGTCATGGAGACAAGGACAGAGGGCAGGGTGGCACTTTCACTAACACTAGGTCGTGGAGACAAGGACACGGTGGCAGGGTGGCACTTTCATTAACACTAGGTCATTGAGACAAGGACAGAGGGCAGGGTGGCACTTTCACTAACACTAGGTCATGGAGACAAGGACAGAGGGCAGGGTGGCACTTTCATTAACACTAGGTCATGGAAACAAGGACAGAGGGCAGGGTGGCACTTTCACTAACACTAGGTCGTGGAGACAAGGACACGGTGGCAGGGTGGCACTTTCATTAACACTAGGTCATTGAGACAAGGACAGAGGGCCGGGTGGCACTTTCACTAACACTAGGTCGTGGAGACAAGGACACGGTGGCAGGGTGGCACTTTCACTACCACTAGGTCATGGAGACAAGGACAGGTCGGCACCTGCTCTGGCCGGTATGGGCAGACAAAGCTGAATCAGAGGCGCGACAGACACGTACTCTTTTACGATAACACGTCAGCAGACATATTCTCCTGTAGATGCACTTGACGGTATAGACACACAGGACCAAGAAGCGACAATCACTGACACTGAAGACGGGGAATATATTAATTTAGACGGAGTGACGTCGCGGGGCTCGGGACACAGACACAGAGGCACTCGTTCCCAGTTTGGAGAAACTTTTAAGGTATTACCACATCCGGAAAATATTGATTCCTCGCTTTGGGGTATTTACTGGGTGCAGGCAGGTACCTCTCACTAATTATCTTGCCAGGGGAAGTCGAAGACTGGCATGCAGAAAGGGGTGTTTACCTCACCTTTTTCCTTATGTATCAGAGGCTTTCAACACAGATGGCGTGCGGAAATTGGTCAGCGCACAATTGCAGGAGCGAGGTGTTTATTGTGAAACGTGGAATTCTCGCGTTTCCTCCAACTCGGTTTTGCACAGGATCGGAATTCACCTCCCCACCCGGAATTAGGGCCTACGCGAGGGACACAGAGGCACTGACATAACCACTGGGGCACCGAGACAGACTAGCTCTTGAGTAGGGAGGGTCTGGCACCTGGTCAAGATATGCAATCCCTCATTGTGGGACCTGCAGAAGGTACCCCTCTAACCTGTTGCTTTGCAGATAACACCAGACCCATGCCATGCAATACCATACGGCGCCCAAAGCCCTACAAAGCCGTACTAATTCTGAAGTGGGCCATGCAAAGAAACACAACAGCACTCTGACATTGGGAGACAGCGGAAAATGAACAAACACCGCGCCCTCCTCAGTAGATTCTGGATTTCAGTTATTTCCACCCTTAACTGGAACGGGAAATCGCCCATCCCCCACCCCCTAAAAAATACACACGCAAACAAGGCCGAAGAAATAGCTGGGACGTGTGTGTATAAGAACAATATTACATAATTATAATCTGATAATGTTGGTTACAGCTACAACAACGCCTTGTACCATTAAAAATTATTGAATTAATATATATTTATGTGCTTTTGCATGTGTGTGTGTGCGAACGTGAATAAATGAAAATACAGCGGAGAAATCCCTACTGCAGTAGTTAATTGTGTTATTGATATTAGGAAACTGCTAATAACACTTTTACGACGCTTTCTACAGGTTAGTCGACTTTTAATGTGGTGGTTTTAACGGCGCATTGTTACATTCCAGGAGCACTGCATAATCCCTAACAAAAAAGGAAAAATCATTTTCTTCTGCCTGGTACAGCAACACCTGCCAACATAAGTCACTGTTGGACTCCACAGTATTCATTTTCCTTTCGTTTGCAAACTATAAAAGCTATATTCGTGTAACGTCACACTATTGCTAGTGTAGCCTTTTACAGAGGGCTGTATTGCTTTAATAGCCAGCGCGGGCTCCAAAGAGCAGGATTAAGTTTCAGCGCCTCCTTATGAATTTTGTTCACATAGTCAAAGTTAATAAAAGTTATACTGTGTGCCATGTTATACAGCGGGCCTGGGAGTTCCCATAGTTTGCCTCTGCTGGATATAAAACCTATAAACAGTCATGAGCATTTAATTATTTCGGGGGCTTAGAAAGCCTTTCCCCATCAGATTTATTGGTTTGTTCTATTGGAAATGTGTAAGGAAGTAAACGGCGAGCCATTTTGGTTATATAGCAGGTTGTCTCGTTTCGGAAAACGTGAATGAGGCAACATTTGTTATTGCTTTCAGTCAGACAGTAGACTACGACAGAGCTGGATTCGTCGCCCCCACTCTGTTTGGGCGCCATTTCAGCGCCTCTTTTACACAAGCGGAACTAACAGGTATTACTGAAAAGCCTGCGCTGCTGCTAAGCTATCACTGTACCAAGCTAGCAGGCTCACACTAAGGGGGTTATTCACAAGGACTTAACTCCGATTTATCTCCACCTTAACGCATCAAAAGTGGAGATAGATTTAACACCCTATTCACAAGCTGGTGCAAACTGCTGACACCGCCTGTATTCTCGCGATAACTGCCCCAAAATTTATCTCCACGGTGGACACCACCAACTAACCCTACTGAGATGCAGAGTAGGCATTCCCGTGCAAAACCACATGAAAAATCAACAACACCACGTTCACAACAAACTGCCAGATCCACAATGCGAGTCAAAACCACACGATTAGCTGCGGTAGGAGTAGGTATTTAACAGCTGCCTCCTGAAGGTGTAAAGCCGGACGACTACCTGCAGTAGGCAACGGAGCCCCGCACATAGCCACACCCGAATAACAAACAACGCCATGGAGCTACTCATCATGCAGCTCGAAGCCCCAACAGGGTCACAACACCCACTGCAACTCCCCCCCAGGACTCGGACCCGCCCCCCCCCCCGGACCACCACAGAGGTAGCGCAGAGTAAGACAGCGGACCTACCGAAAATGCACCAGTCTCACAGACCTAACACCTGAGGAAGTCATTGCCCCGGCAGTGTGCACGATTCCCACATCATCTGACAGTCCATTATCAACCAGAGCTTCCAAGATGGCACATATGGAATTGGACTGCTCGTTGGTAAGGGCCAAATCAACACACCACACACCTCAAAGCCACCATCACACAACGCACAACTGTGGGAATGCACACGTGACCAAACCACATACAACATGTCAATCAACATGCCCACCTACCAGACATGACAACACTACTCCATGGTGATCCTGGCCTACCCCTGCACACAATAAAGCTATATCATGCCACCACAGCCACACAACAGCTGAACGTGTGTAGATGCGGAATGCAGCCATGTGCGAAGGATGCAAGTGACCCGTGATTGGGAATGTACACAATGACAAGGGAGGCGTGGATGTGCAGGACAGACATGGGTATGCAAACCACAGATATGTTGATGCAGACCACAACTACTGGTGACTTGAGAGTAGTGAACAGTGGACGCAACCATGTCACACCAGGCCACGGCTCAGATAGCGGAAATGTTGCTCACTGCGTCCCCCCTGTGTGCATGAGCGTAGTGGGTTGGCCCTGAGTATGCCAGGCTGCGCAGGGGTGTGGGCAAAAACCCCGTGGGGCAGAGCGTGGTTCTCTCCCGGAAAGGTCAACTTCACTGACAGGGTGGCGCCTCTCAATCCGCCACAAAGCCGACGCTGTGAGCAGCGGGGCCTGCGACCCTGTGTGCCTGCTGCACCCCAGGACGCTGATACCCAGACCAGGCCTGCCTGCCCCAGCACCCCGAGGCCACACTGCTCACCTGCCAACACCGTCGTGTGTCAAAGAGGGCCCACCACATGCCAGGGCAAGCTCCAAGCTCCAGTCCCGCAACCTCTGCAGCCTCCGCAGACCATCGGTGGCCCCCACAACGCTGTCCCACCTTACTCCTTCCTCATTGACATACTCCACCGGCGTACCCTTTGTCCCAGTAGGTCCCACATGTGGAACTGTGTCCTGAGTCCTGAATGGCAGTGACCCCAAGTCCATGGCAGCGGCCACAGCACCAGACTCCCTTCGATCAGTGAGGCATAATTCCATGTCGCAGGCCTGCGACACATGGTGCCACTAACCCTGTTCAATGCAAGCCTGCGACACGTGGTGCCACTAACCCTGTTCAATGCAAGCCTGCGACACGTGGTGCCTCTGACCCTGTGTGCCGTGAGTGACCTTCAGCCTCCTGCAGAACATCGTTGGTGTCTGAGCCTGTGGCCTGGGGGTTGTCATCAGCAACGGGCAGGTACGGACTTGGTGCCTGGCATGAGTCTGTGGCATTCATATCCTTCATGTTGCCGGACACAGCTGGCATGTGCCCTCTGCATCATGCCCTGGGGGCAGACCTCCTATTCTCCCCTGAGACACTCCGCGGAAGGCACCTACGACACATACGAGACACTGCTCTGCCCTCATGACCCTACCCCAGTCTCCCGCAGGTCAGCTTTCCGCGGAAGTGGGCCTGTGTCGGCCGATGTGCATCCGGGGCCACTAACTCTGTGCGACTCAAGTCATCCCCCCCTTGTTCTGACATTGCATTTCTGAATGCCTGATGACTGTTGAAGTTGTTGCCAGCAACACCTGCTCCCTGAGGGTTGGCTTACACTCACCCCACACACAGCCAACACAGGCGTCACTGGCTTAGTGGGCCTGCCATCACATCCTGCCGAACCAAATATTGACTCTTTTCTCCCTGCGCTGTCACAGGTGATCAAGGATATGCACTCTGCCCTTGGATGATGACACCCCTCCGAGACCCGAACACACCCGCCCAGAGGCAGTACAATGTGGCCCACATACGCACCAGGGGCATCGTTGAACGCACATTTGGCATGTTGAAGTCACGTTTCAGGTGCCTGGACAGCATGGGTGGAAAGCTTCTGTACAGCCCGGACATCGTGTGCAAGATGATCATTGCATGTTGTGTATTGCACAACAACTGTATACGCACCAATGCCCCATGGATCCTAGTTCCAGAAGTACTGGACGATGATGGGGACGATGGGGCAGGTGGCCCACATCCCACTGCAGCTGCGGCACGAATGGTCCGTAGGAACACCATCATTGACAATTTCTTCTCATGACCACGTGACATTGTGGCTGTCCCTGGCAATCATGGGCCAGTACAAAATGCCCCAAAACACAGCATGTGTGAATAAAACATATTTGCAGGTTACAGGTTGTACTTGTACATTGTCATGTCACAGTTTCCTGCTGTGCCAGATATGATTTGCCATGTTGGGCACATTTGCAGCACCAGTTGTGTCCTGTGTTCTGTTGTGAAGGTGTTGCTGTTTGTACCGGGATGTTGTCAATGTCGAGGTGCACTTATACTTATGTGCGTATTCTGCACTGTGGTTGATTTGCTCCTGCGGCTCTGATTTGTCTGCCACTGGTCCCTTTCAGGCGGTGAGCCTATCAGTTCTGTGCTTCCACGGTGCTGAGATGTTGTAGACTTGGGTAACTTGTGCTCTTTGTCGAGTTGTGACGCTTAGGCATGGTTTGTCCTCAGATGTGTCGTTGACGTCAGGGGTTGCTTGTGCAGGTGGTTGTGTCTAAGTGTGACCTGCTCATTTCCGGTTGTGGTCCACACTCAGCCACCTCAGTGTCGTGTCGTGTACATTGTCATGGTGATTGGACTGCAGCCATGCTACTCGTCATGTGGTGTCTCTTGCATTGTCATTGTGGCTGACGTATATGCATGTTTGCTGTGTTTCGCACGTGTGCATGTGTTGGTTGTGTGCTTGTTGAGTGCGTGGGTGCCCCTTTGGGCACATGGTGTATGTGGGACTACTTGGTGTTTGTGTGTGTGCTGAAGTGTTCCCGTGGGATCAGGGACATGATCCTGAGTTATTGTGGGTGTGCAGTGTGCTCTGCTTTATTATGCATGTGTGCCATTTTGCCAATCTCCCCGTGTCGAGTTATGTTGGACAGTGTCCGGATCCCCAACTCCTGTCATCGTCTCCCGACTGGTGACTGTGGCCACCATCTTCTCCATGTCATTCAGCTCCTGGTGTTCTGCTGGTCCTCCTCCTCCGGGGTGCGTTGCTGCTTTCGTGTTGAGAAACAGAACAAAATGGCTGATCATGAAAATTGAAACCAAAGTATGTAACCACACAACCAATAAGTTTTGTGTAGCTCAGGGTTAAGACATTCCCAACAACTTGCGTATTTTTCAAAAACAACTTTTATATTATTCCATAAAAAATGGCATCAAAATTTCTTTCGTTCCCGGAGTCGCCATGGACTTCACAAGAATCAAAATGGAAGTGATGGAATTTTTTCGTAAAATTCGCCTAAGATGGTTCTTTAGAGACTCGCCCGACCAGGTATCATGTGAAGCATCTGGATTAAGGAACAAATCGACATTCTGCCCCTCCAATCACAACATGTCCAAGAATATTCTCGCTTTTGAACGTTCAGTCATGTCATCACTGAACAATCTTGAAAAGAAACGGCCTTTTGTGCGGGCTAACATCACAAAAGAACAGAGAGAGGCCATACATCAACTTAAGGACCAACAGGAAGCGATCATACGTCCAGCGGACAAGGGAGGAGCAGTGGTCTTGTGGTCCAAGGATCTGTACAGGTCCGAGGGAAGAAATCATGTATACAACCAGGAATGGTATCGCCGTATCAATCATGATCCCACTGCACAAATACAGGATGAAGTCACCAAACTTGTCAACGAGGCAAGAGAGTCTGGAATATTAGGACCTAAAGAATCCGAATATCTTGTAAAAAAACATCCCAGAACTCCCCATCTGTACTTTCTGCCGAAAGTACACAAGGACCCAAAAACACCCCCGGGACGCCCCATTGTGTCTGGGTGCGACTCTGTGTTGGAGCCCATTGCACAATTTGTCGACATTTTCCTGAAACCCCTGGTGGTCCAAGTTCCATCATATCTCAGGGATACTATGGACTTCATTAACAAGGTGGAGGGACGAAAATTTGACTCTTCTTCCCAATTACTGGTGACCATGGACGTCTGTTCGCTTTATACACAGATACCCCAGCAAGACGGTTTAGATGTCATTGAACTCTATCTCGAAAGCAGACCCCGTCCCCACAGAGTCCCCACTGAATTGATTGTCTCTTTTGCCACCCTAGCTTTGAAAAAGAACTTTTTTACGTTTGAGGAAGAGATGTTCCTACAGGTGAAGGGCTCGGCTATGGGCTGTCCATTTGCCCCTGAAATGGCCATTCTCTATATGGGCCAATATGAGGAGAAATTCGTGTACAATGATAACCCCTACATCAATCACATCGAGCAATGGGTCAGATTTATAGATGACGTCTGGTGCATTTGGAATGGCCCTCAAGCACTGCTGGAGGAGTTTCATACATGGCTGAACAACAGGAGCCCGGATATCAAATTCAGTCTGAGCCACAATACCAAGTCCCTGCCCTTTCTTGATGTGGAGATTACGGTCAGAAATGAAGAACTTACGTGCTCATTGTACCAAAAGAAAACGGATAAGAACAACGCCCTCCATTACAGGAGCTATCACCCGAGGAGCCTTCGGGACAATCTCCCGTATGGGCAATACCTTCGGGTTAGGAGGAATTGCTCCTCAGTACAACAATTCGAGCTCCACGGACAAGCACTCACGGCCAAGTTACAGGACAGGGGCTATCCTCGCAAGTTGCTAAAACACTCGATGAAGAGAGCAAGATGGACTCCGAGGGAGCACCTTCTAGAAAAAAGATCCAAAAGCACCACTCAGAGGATGGTGTGTGTCTCTACCTTTGGACCCCATACCAGCGAACTACAAAAAATCATCAGAAAGAGCTGGCACCTGGTTGAGGAAATCTTACCGGACGCCGGCACTCCATTGTTTGCCCTAAAGAAGAACCGGAGTATAGGCCAGATGATTACATCCACTAGGCCTCCTACGAAAAAAGACACCCAGACTACCATCTTCGGGTCAACACCAGTGAAGGGACATCGCAAATGCGGCACGTGCACTGTCTGTCACCTCACAATGGAAGGATCATTGTTCACTGATGGGAACAAATTCTGGCGCCACGAGGAACACACCAATTGCAAGACCAAGTATACGGTGTATGCAATCCAGTGCCCCTGCAAAAAACTATATATTGGCAAGACCACGCAGGAGGTGCGCCAGAGAATCATACAACACAGGTCCCGTATAAATAACAAGACTCTCACGGCACCCCTGGTGGCCCATTTCTTACAACAGAAGCACACAGTCAATGATATGCGATGGACCGTTCTGGCAGTGATCCGTGGAGGCAGTGGTGACCCAGATGTACGCCTGTCACAAAAAGAAGCGTACCTTATCCTTAAATTCGATACTTCCAACACAGGATTAAATGAAATGTCCGAACTTTCCAATCTGTAATCTCTATCCGTCCCCTAATTGCTCCTGTTCTGTATGCGCAATCGCAATGAATCTATGCTGAGCTGTGATGCTGTGGCTGCAGTTTTTAATGTTTAATTTTCAATTGGCTTTCTATTTCATATATACAGTAGTCCGGCTGGAATGCTTGGGTTTCACTCTTTAAGACTGAAATAATCATGGGCCAGCCGAGCACAGGAATATCTTCTTGCAGAATGAGAAAGTGCCATAGTGCACAGGGGTTTATATTCCTTTCTTGTGGGTTCACAATGCTGAAATGTGTATGTTAAGGCATGTCAGGGGCAATGACGGAAAATAGTGGATGGTTTATCATTCTGTTGTTTGCTGCTTGTAAAATGCATGTTTTCATTTGTCAACTGTAAAAAATTCGCAAGGGGGGTTAAACACAAAAGACTCCATCAACATCTAAATGATAATTGGACCTCGCACTGTTACCGTTTGCCCCCTCGTGGACTACAAGGACCATGATTCCTTGCAGCCTGCCGCACTCGCCTATGCTGCCGGGCCTTTAAGTAGTCTGCAGCAGGGCGGCGCCGCTTCACTAATCTGACCCCACAGGCAGACCAACATCGCGGACTCACTTACGAAAGGCTCTAAGTAAGTTCTATCAAGCCGCGTTCCATGTGTCCTTGCGATGCGCACAAACGGGTGCCCGGGACATATTGTCTGACGGATTCTATTTTGTTCCAAGCAGACAGCGAGAGATGGATTCCCCTCCGCCAGCTTGAGTAAGCAGTGCGGCCCGTTCCTCCTAAACAGCACACGACGGGTGCAGGTAGGAAACGCCTTCCGCATTTCATCTCAAGTGTATTTGCAATGCGCACAAACGGGTGCCCGGGACCAATTGCCTGACGGAATCCATTTGTTCCTAGCAGACAGCGAGAGATTGATTCCCCTTCGCTAGCTTGAGCAAGCAGTGCGGCCCGTTCCCTCTGAACAGCGCACGACGGGTGCAGGTAGGAATTGCTTTCTTCATTCACTTTCTAGCTTTCCTGACTAGTTAAGCACGAATTTTCCGGCCTCAGAGTCTGGACGAGTTAACTTTGCATTTTCACTCCCCAGCCTTCTCCATTTGAATAATACATCAGCAAGCGATGATGTGAGTCCGTGCTCAATAACACAGCTCGCCCAAGGCGCCCCACTCCGCGGCACCTTTCGACACCATAACCAGGTATTGTGATACTTCACCAGACCAAGGTCCCAGTCAGCTTGCTTAATCCACGCTTGATAAATCTACTGTAACTGCTTACTGAAAGCCCCCCCTTTTGTTGTTTCAGAATTATTCCGGTGTTCCCCCTTCTCTCCACGCAGTCAACGTGTTGGCTGAGAAGGTAATCTTACTCATGGGTAGCTAGTCGGAGTACTATTTTGTTAGATATATATATTCTATACAGTCGCTGACACCTTCCCCATATTCCCTTCCAGGCAATCACTTATCCAGTCCTCGTCCTGAGGAGAACCTAGAACAAACGAGGTTCGAAACGCGTTGACCCCCAGCCTGTGTTAAGAACGGAGGGTGCAGCTAGGGACAAATTCATACCAATTCTGTGGGCCCTACCTGCGACTCCTTATAAATTACTATTCACAGGCATTGTGTGACAGGCAGGCCATTCCACCTCAGTGTCCGTCCTGTTCACATGCCATTACCAAAGGACTGGTTTATTTCTGTTTTGATTTGCATAAAAAGTGTTCATTTTGCAAACGTATGCCTTTGAATTTATTTTGCATATTGATGTTGGTGTCATTACAATAATTGTATTATATTGTCATTCATCATTTTTTCAAGTGTATGTTGCCTTCAATGTGATGTACAGATATTTGTTGTATATATGTGTATATATTTTTCAAAGTTTTTGCACTAACTGTTGTGACGGAGTGTCTATTTGATGCCATTTTTTATGGAATAATATAAAAGTTGTTTTTGAAAAATACGCAAGTTGTTGGGAATGTCTTAACCCTGAGCTACACAAAACTTATTGGTTGTGTGGTTACATACTTTGGTTTCAATTTTCATGATCAGCCATTTTGTTCTGTTTCTCAACTATTGAGGTCCAGGTTGGTCAGTTGTAGGACCCTACACCTCTATTCTTGTACTGGCTGCTTTCGTGTTGGCAGCGAGTTTTTGCTTGGTTTTGCCATTCAGATCAGTCCAGGGCCTCTTGTGCTCTTTCATTGGTCTCCTCTGCCATGCAACAGAATTCACATGGTCCGAGGTGGTGTGCCATCTTTGCCTCTTTATTGCCAATGACACGGAGGTGACGTACAGTTGGTGGTGGTGTTCTAGCTCATCTTTGGTAATAATCGTGTTTTCCTGGCGACTGTACCCTGTCTTCCTCTTCTCATTGGCCTTCCACGGGCCCTGTATTACTTGGTGTTCCTCCGTGGGGAATGTGGGGTCCATTTTGTCCTCTGCAGTGGGTCAGGGTGCATCCGTGGTACTCAGCAGTTGATGTTGCTTTTTAGTGGAATTTTCCGTCTGCTGTTCTTGTGCTTTTTACCGCACTACGCATGGGTATTGCTGGCCTCTCGCTGGTTGTCACTGTTTTCTTATCGCGTTTGGACCCATCGCGTCTTTTTACACGTTGGGGTTTGTATTTTTATCTCCGTCGCTGTGGTTGTATCGCGGACATTGGGCGCGTTTTCGGCGGACTATCGCATGGTACCGCTGTGTTGTTAATTCCACTTTAACACGGAGTTATTTTCCCACGATAGGCTGTGATGTGTAAAGGTGTGTTAGCATTTTTTGGTGATGTTTAGCGCACGTTCTTGTGAATATAGCCCTAAGTCTATTTTTCCATGTAAAAGCTTGTTTGTGTATCACAAAATTCAATAGCACATCGCAGAAAGGCCCAGTGCGTGTCCTTGAACTCATTTATCAGATCAAAATGGAGCCCACATTCAACTAGGAAGCAATGGTGTTTTTAGGTCGAGCATACTAGATAGCTCATAAACTGTCTGTCTCTTCCGAGACATATTTTGGGCTTACCAGGAACAGGCAGGAGCTCGGAGCCTGCTCATTGCTTATCTTTGGTTAGCTTTCCTGTTACTCTCATATCCACTTTACTATTTCTTATGATTGTCTAGTTCTTATGTTTCTACTGCTTGCTTTTTAAGCACTACTTTTTCATTTTCCAGCTGACCCCCTTATGCACTTCTCTCTCACTGCACTTGGTGTTGCTGTCAGTTGTTTGTGTGCTGTTCCCTGATCCCTTTTGGGTTGCGCTCGGCCTCGTGTATTCCCCTTGTTGCTCTGTCATTCTCTGCGTGCTCCACATTGCGCTCTCGTCCGTTGCTTCTCTTCCCCACCCCAGCCGTCCTTGATGTGTCCCCCCTCACCTGCCACTCCTCTTCTCGCTCTCATTGTTCTCCTCTCTGCCTTCTGTGTTGCTTCTCTCACCTGCGCGTTCCTCATTTCTGGTCTGTTGCTTCTCCTCTGTATTGCTTCCCCCCACCCCCACCCTCACCCTCACTCCCTCTTGCCTGCTGCTTCTCCTTCCAACACCTGCCCTTCGTGTACTTTCCATCCCCTGTGTTGCTTTCCCCCACCCATGCGCTCCGTGTCCCCACCTGTGTTTAAAAAAAAATGCTTACATGCTACTTATTTATTATGTTTATTCAACCATTAAAGTAGGTAAATTGAAAAAAAAGGTTTCTTCATTTTGTAGGTGCATGCATGCGTGGTGCTGGTGCCTACAAAATGATGCAACCAAGCTCTTTTTCTCAGGCCTTTAACACTTGAATCTCCTTGTGATTAGACTTGACCTCCTCCCGTAATACCCCATAAGAGGCTTCCATCGCAGACAATCTTTCTGTGATGTCCGCCAGCTTCATCTCAAGGGTCTCACAGTCCTCCTGAATTTTTGCCTGATTGGTTTCAGAGATTGCAAATTTTTCTTTAATATCTCTAGAGAACAAGAGGAGTAAGGAGCTCGTATCTAGGGTCTGTGTGGTACTAATTGGAGATGCAGCTTCTACACCAGAAGACATTTGTATCCCCACTGAAGAGTTGTCGTCCGAAAGTACTGAGAATTGGATTGAGGTGGGGACATCTACCACTTTACTCGGTTCTGACTGCGAAAACTGAGGGGGGTTAGTTGGGGCCATACTCTGTGAGAGATATGCGGAATTTGTCGTAGGCATACTGTCCTGGGTCTTAGTTTGTCTTATTTTGAAGTAGGACCTTAGTGATGGGGTAAATAGATTTTACCCACTAGTGTTTTTAAGTCTCTTGAGGTCCCTAACTGGTTGTCTGTGTTTCCTGCACGTAAGGTTGTCTGAGTGCTTGTGTTAGATTGTATCAGCAGGGGGACAGATAATTACTCTACTTAAGTTTTGGTCCTTATTAAACTCTCACACCTCCTGAAATTGTAATGGTACAAACCCTGCGTTCCTTAGGGAATATCTATTTTTACCTGTGGCTGAGGCTGTTGAGGCAGTCTCTTCGATGGTTACCTCGGTATTAGATACTAGAGTTACTACTGAACCCGTGTCTAGTTGTTCCTTTTTTTTCGGTCTCGCCTAGCAACGCAGCGCATGCGCTGTTCACTCTCGCCTAGTGATGCAGCGCATGTGCTGCTCGCTTGCGAGATCTATTGTCATCGGTTTTGCCTCCGGAGCTGGGTGGAAGCTCCACCTATGCTTTGCATTGGCACACGTCAAAAATGTGTGCTTTTGATTGGAAGGGAGGCATGTTTGTTCCCTCCTTATCTCCTGTTTGCCGTGCCTGCCCGGACAGGAGATGTGCACGCGCACGGCGTCTCTTATGCTCACAGCGTTCACTTATGTCACGTCTCTTTTGCTTGCGGCGTTCACTTTCATCTCTGGCGATATCAGCTGCTGCCCCTAGCCCCTAATCTCCGTCGGGTGACCAGGGATCAACAACGCATTGTCCGCGCCCCTCACATATCAGGAGCGGCTGCTGGGGGGCCATGTCCACTCACAGATTTTACTCAGTTTTGTCCTTCGTGGCTCAGACAGTAGAGGGGGAAGCGTGTGTTCCTTTTCGTGGCACTTTCCTTTAGCCTCTAAACCTAAAAAATTAAAACATGGTGTGTTTTCCGGGAGGCATGTATTTGATAATCGTTGTAAAGAATTGATCGATCTGATGAACACGAAACCGATAAAACAGTGAAAATAATCTAAAAAGAAACTAGAGGTTTACAGATGGCCATGCTCATCAACGGGCTTGTCCGCAGCCTGGCGATTAGTAAAACACTAACGTGCCCGTCTGCCCCTTGTACCAGGTGGGTCGCCGTGTTCATGGGAAGTCCTCGGGTTATTCAGCCGCACACCACCGTAGACTGTTATCACTCGATGTACACATTAATGGTGAACTTCCGGCACAAAAAGTGATGCTTACAAGTGCTGATAAAGTATGGTGCTGTTTATTTCTTTATACAATGCATGTGATTTTTAGGCAAAGCCACAAAACACAAGTATTACGTAATCCATGCCTGCAATGCTGAGCGCGAGAGGCGGGCCTTGGAACACGCGGATGTCATTAGAACACCGATGACGCAACAGACACCGTCTCCCAGGGCCGCCTTGTCTTTCTTTTCCTGCTTCTTGCCAAACAAGTCATATTGTTTCCCACTCTCGAACCTCAGGGCTTTGTATGCTAAGCAGACTGCTTTGCCCCTCTTTCCCCAGGAGATTAGTTTCTGGGGTCGAGTGGCACCTTAATTTTAGCTGTTCTGACCCCAAAGCTACCCTTGATTACGTCACGCTTTGGTACTCCTGTGTGGTCTTGTGCTGTTTATTTTTTACAATTCTTGGATGTCGCTTAGGTGAGTTTTATTTTGTTGTTTGCTTCTCTCGTACATCTATCTCTTCTGGTGCACAAACTACAGGGTGCAGCCGGGGGTCTTGATCTAGGTTTTGGGGAGCACCATTACCTGTTCATTAAGTGGTTGCGTGATATGGTGCTTACTGCGTCGTGTGTTTGCTATGCTCGCCATGCGTTCTTACCTGGCCATTCTTCTGATGACGCCAGATCTTCAGGAACAGACTCTAAATGCGAGTACTTACCTTACCCCTTCCTCTGTGCTAGTTTTGGGGGAATATTGATTTTTTTTTCCAAGTTGTTATACATCCTTCTTAGATCTTTGGTTGCTTCCAGCTGCAAGGGTTTTTTCAGCACAGCATGGAGAGGTAGATTGGTACTTGTTATCCTTAGCTTTGCTGATGAAAGGGTCAAAGTTTGTTGTTGTGGAGGGCACTTAAATGAGTGCTGTACATTCAGGGTATGGGCTACTGATCCAGCGGCCTATAGAAAATATATCATAAACAACGCTACCCAACTTCATAACCTATAAACAAAATTCTATACTAAAATTTGGACCCATTTATAAACCTGACATATTTTGGGCCTACTGAATCAGGTGGTCAGATTAAATCTATATACACATTATCTACAAACTATATACATTTTTATACATCTGCGGAAAGAATATTGTGATTAGAATAAAACTTAACCATTTAAACGACCACCATTGGCGACGTGATCTAGCTAATAGTAACCTACACTCCTGAATAACCAAGACCAGCTTGTTTGTCAAAAGTAAGATTTTATTTACTAAATTATGGTATATAAGTTGATAGTTTTATAAATGAATTTTATTAGCAATAAAGCAAGCATGATTGTAAATAAAAGTAAGTAAAATACAATTTAAGCAAGTGAATCAAAATTAAAGTGAATATATAAAGTTTAGCATTTCTAAAACCTAATTCCCTAACTGAGCTAAATAGATAGAAATTAAAGTAAAGTTCTTTGAGGATTCTTACGTGCTCCACGTAAAGTTCGACAGCACTTCACCCTCATCGGAAAGTCAGAAAGCAGCAGCCAGCCCATCCCTAGGGGCATGACTTTTTATACCTTTCTACGCTAACTAAACTACGCAAAGGAAAGTTTTCAGAAATCTTCGACGTCCCATTGGCTGAGAGTGACAAGTGACATGTCACCCACTTTTCAAAACTTCCATTAAGTCACTTTTCTTAGAGACCATTGTCCCTTCCGAGTGCAACCAGGAGCTTCCTAGGATTGCAACATTTGTATAAAGTCATTCTCGCAGCGTCCATTGACTTCCAATTGACTTCCGCGGATGCCAAGTTAAGGACTGACAAAATGTTCTTTTTCGACCTTGGCCATGTCCGACAGAATGATGATAGCACGTCAGTTTTTGCTTTGTGAACGCAGCTTTTGACGAACAATTTATTTCAGAATGGGCGTCTCAGCACTTTTGCAGAAGTAAAATTCAGCATATTGTAGCTCGGGCAGACAAGGCCCAAAAGCAGACAACTTATGTTTTCTAATATAAAACAAACACAAGAAAAGTATTAATGTAAGAAATAATGTAGATTCTGTATCCACCCCAAGATTTACTAATTAATTAACCCACCCGATTAATCAAAATGTTACCTAGCCAATGCAAACAAATAAAGCAGCGTTTATATCTACCAGTCTCCGTTACTCCATGAGACTTATATGCACCTAGAATAGTAGAAATGACATCACACAGACAAGGAAAAGCAAAACAAGCACATGCTTCTTTTAAGTTTGCAGCAGTTAGTAATGACAAAAACGAAAACAATAAATTATTTTATTATTTTGCACGAACAAAAAGATGCAACAATTATGCACGTTTATAAGCACACATGTTAGTTCCCCCCATGTGTAAAGTTTAATCTAAGTTGTATTAGCACGACAAATCACAAATCATTAATATTATTATTCATGTTATGGAAATGTGACTTCACGAGATTAAACAAAATTTTGTTTTCTATCTCGCTCCATCAACTCCCTCATCTGGTGATTAACAAATCACCACACCAGCACTCAAAATTTTGATTATTTAAATTTTTAAGAAATCGATTCAAATTCATTTGTATCAGTAAACCTAAAAGTCTGTTTCTGCATAATCTTTGGAATTAGCATAACGCTCTCTATGTAACTCCTGTAATTCGATCTCCCTTTCTTCTTCTTTTCTGAGTTTATAGATTCTTTTCTTTTCTTTCAACTGTTTCTTTCTTTTATGTAACAAACAACCTATTTTGGTCAAAATAAAAATGAATACTATTATAATCAAAGGTGCCAGAATCTTACCAAGAATTGAACTTCCAATATCATGAAACCAGTTTTTAATTGCTTGAAACCTTTTTGAAAGTTTCCCTGTAAAATCATCTTCTTCTAAAAGAATTATCTCTGAATGCATTTGTGTAATATTCTTAATATACATTTCAATATTCTTACTTTCATCAGGAATATATGTACAACAATGTTGTACATGTAAAATGCCACAGACTCCTCCCTCTTTTGCTAGGAGTATGTCTAAAGCAAGGCGGTCTTGAATTACCATGGATCTAATTGCAATAACTTCAACATTCACTAATTGAAACCCATCAGCTGTGTCAGTTGATAATCTATCAACTATAGTGGACAATTTTCTGATTCTCCCTGCATTTAGGGTTATACCAACAAAAGGTATTACAGCTTGAAAAATATCTCCCAGAACTTCAGTAAAAGTTTCTCTTTTAACTCTATTTACATAATTATGAATTTTAAACAATCCTTCTGAATCTCTGTCAACATGAAACACTTTAGGAAAAACAATTCCCACATAACAAGTTCCATACCAGTGGTCTGGAAGGTTGTAGTAGGCTTTGTCACCACAAACAAAATAAATCCCAGGAAAGATAGGATCTTTTCCACCTTTAAATCCCCAACCTCCCAAAATCTGATAAGTATCTTCACAGTTACTTGCACCTACAAAATAATTATCAAAAAGTGTATTATCTCTTCTAATGCAAAGTTTTCCACTAACTGGTTTGTCTATGTGAATTGCAATATTTTCAAGCATTTTGCCATTTAACTTCTCATCCTCTTTTTGCCAGAAACTTGACTTAGCCTGCTTGACTAATTCATTCCTCTTATAAATTGCTCTTCTCTCTTCAACCATGTTCAAAAATTTCTTTCCTTCAGCACTTAATTTGCATGTTAGATTATTCTTGTAAGCATACTCGTAAGTGAGTTCGTTAGTAACAAGGAAAAATTCTCTCATTTGTTTTGCTTTCTTATGCTTATTTAAAGCATTATCAATCTTAATATTTGCAAAAATTTCATCATAATTTGAATAGTAATATTCTAAACGTCCAGTTTGATAAAATAAACTAGTTAACACACTACATGTTACAGCATAAGTGAGAGGAAGCATATTATATGTTACTCCCTCAGAAACAGAAGCAGGTAACTTAACGCAGACGTAGCAGTCTTTTGCATCCATTACCTTAACATATTCACTCAATAGCTTTGTGAATGTATTACTTGAGAAATCACCAATTGATTTATCTTGATGAATGTTAGGCTGATGATCAATAACTTTTGCAGACGCACTATGTTTAGTTTGACTAACCAGAGCTTTGCTTGTTATGTTAACTTTGTGTAATTCTCTATTCATCTCCAAAGGGATAATCACAGCTAGAACCAACCAGAGCAGAATTAAAATGAGCAGACACACCAGAGTCATCTTACAGCATCTTTTAAAAACAGAACACTTTGAAGTGCTCTCCTTAACATAAGGCATTCTTGGTTAATTTTAGCCTAAAAAAAAAATAAAAATAAATTTTAAAATTCTAAATTTATATTTACACCCCCCTTTTAAAATATTTTTTTTTTTTTTTTTTTTTTTTTTTTAAAACCCTAGACAAGATTTCTTCGACCTTATGTCATACATAAGTTTTCTTCAACTAAACATTTTTTCTTCGACCTTGTGTCAACTAACAAATTTTCTTCAGCCTTTTGCCAATTTAATATTTCTATACTTCAATCATTGTCACTAATTTCTTGTATTTCGTTTTCTTCTTCACTACTATCATATATGTCAATAACAGGTGGAATTACTAAGTAAGTCCACTCAGGAGACTTGTATTTTTGGTTTGGTCTTATTATTCTCTTCCCTTTTCTCGATATCACTTCAATTTTTCTTCCAACTCCAACTTCTTTTCCAGGACTCTTTTGACTACTTATTTCTTCAACTTGTTCTTTTGGCTTCTTGATCAATCTGACTCTCAATCTTCCACCTGGCCAGTAGTCTGCTTTTCTCACGTACTTCTTCTTTGGTTCAGAATTATTTGATTCTGACTTCCAAGTCCTTTTCTTTCTGTTTTCACTTTCACCTTCCACGTCACTTTCTTCAGTTTCGTAGTCTGAAATTTCAATTGACTCAGGAATTTCTCTATTCGGCAATTTCACTCCTTCAGGAACTTCACTTTGTCTTCCATCACTGGTACTCGGTAATTCGTCTTCCTCCTCTTCCTCAATTACCCCCAATTTCCCAGATTTCGGATTTCTGTTCCTTACTTCAGAGTTTGTTCTCTGCCTTTCGATACTCTCCTGGTCTGAAACTTCTTTTTGTTCTGCTTCTTTGTCTTCAATGGAGACAACCGAATCCTCAGTTATCTTTCCTTTTAACAGATTCTCTTCACCTTCAGAATCTATTTCAATTATTTCCAAGTCTTTTCTTGTCAAATTTCCATTCACTGGCACAGTTTCCAGATGTCGACTTTCTTGTCGATCTTCAGAATCTGGAATTATTTCACCTTCTGTTTCGCCTTCTGCTTCAGAATCAGAATCATCTGTGGTATCACTTTCAACGTCAGAACTCTCAGGAGTTGGTACTGGAATAGTATGACTAGGATGAATCCAACGTTTCAATCCTCTGCACTTTACAGCATTAGTAGTGATCAAAATTATCTGCCTAGGTTTCTGCCATCTAGGAGCTAGACAATTCCTTCTCCGATGTACTTTCGTTCTGACCCAATCGCCAGGTCTCAGATCATGTGTCAAAACTTTTTCATCTGATTGAGCTTCAGTTCCCACCTGATTAGACACAGAAGTTACCATATCAGATAACCTTTTACAGTAATCCAAAATAGCACTGTCATTTATGCTCAACAGTTTACCTACAGGTACAAAAGCTTGCCTCATAACTCTTCCCATTAAAATTTCATGAGGACTCAAACCTGTCTTTTTATCTGGTGTACTTCTTAATGACATCAAAACAAGTGGAAGAGCATCAGTCCACTTTACACCTGTTTCAAGACACATTTTTCCAATTCTGTTTTTAATTGTTCCATTTATTTGTTCAACCACTCCTGATGCCTCTGGTCTGTATGCACAGTGTATTTTCTGCTCAATGCTCAAAGCTTCGCAAATTAATTTCATCAGTTTGTTATCAAAATGGCTTCCTCCATCACTCTCAATAGTGACTGGAAAACCGTACCTTGGGATGATTTCTCTGAGCATTAGTTTTGCCACTGTAATTGAATCACAATGTCGTGTAGGGAAAGCCTCTACCCATCTTGAAAATAAGCACACAATTACAAGCACATATTTCAAACAATTGTGTAATGGCATTTCAATGAAATCCATTTGTAACCTGGTAAAGGGACCACCCTCTCGACCAATTATTCCTGTCCCCACCACTGATTTTCTGTTTGGGTTCATTTGTTGGCATGACAAACACCTTTGACAAAAAGATTCTGCAATAGTTCTAAACTTGGTATTGAACCATGTTTCTCTGAAAAGTCTAACCATAGAATCTCTTCCCAGATGTGCTGGACCATGATATAATCTGGCCATGTCAGCAATCAAGCAATTTGGTAAAACTACTCTACCATCTTTGTAAACCCATACTCCATCTTCTTCACGTGGTCTACAATCTGATCTTAACCACAAGTCTTTTTCTTCATCTTCTGCTTCATTTTGTAAATCTCTAATCTCATGCCATGTTTCTACAACAGTTGTTAGCATTAATGAATTTGAATCAGTTTCTTTACTCCTCTCCCGATTGTATGAATAATTTTTCCTTGCACAGTATTTAGCTGTTTCATCTGCGAAGGCATTTCCCTTGGAAATATAATCAGTTCCTCTAGTGTGCGCTGCACACTTAACAATGGCGATTTCTTTTGGCAATTGTATTGCTTCAATTAATCTCCTAATAAAAACTGCATTTTTAATTGGTGATCCTGCTGATGTCATGTATCCTCTCTGTGACCAGAGTTGTCCATAATCATGCACAACTCCGTACCCATACTGACTATCAGTAATGATGGTAACTCTTATATCCTTTGATATTTCACATGCACGAATTAAAGCAATTAATTCAGCCACTTGTGCTGAACGAACTCCTTCAAGACATGATGCTTCTTCAACATCTACGACTGTACAAACTGAATATGAAGCTTTCAAGACACCTCCTTCGGATCTTAAGCATGACCCATCTACAAAGTAGACAAAATCCGATTCAGACAAAGGTCTGTCTTTGATGTCTTTTCTTGGTTTAGTGCAGAATTCCATGACATCTAAACATTCATGTTCTGTTTCAATGTCATCAACAATTTCAGAATCAGGCAGTAATGTAGAAGGATTCAGATTTAAACATCTTGAAATCGAAACATTATCTGCTCCCAGTATGATTTTCTCATACTTTGTCAATCTGCTACTTGTTAAATGTTGAGTCTTACCTCTTGTCAGTAATATTTCAACTGAATGAAGCACAAAAACTTTCACAGGAAATCCCATAATGATCCCCTCACTTTGTTCGAGGCTGATACTTGTAGCTGCAACTGCTTTCAAACAACCTGGTAATGCTTTTGCAATTGGATCAAGAACTGCAGAGAAGTATGCAATAGGTTTCTTTAAATTTCCATGTCTCTGAATTAACACAGACAATGCACATCCTTCTCTCTCACTGCAATACAGTTCGAAATCTTTCTCATAATTTGGCATACCTAAAGCAGGAGCTTGGCATAAGCTCTTTTTCAGGTTCTCAAAAGAATCCATCTCAGCATCATTGAGAATAATTGGATCTTTTACATCTGACTTTGTCAGTCTTTGTAGTGGTTTTGCAATTACTGAAAATCCACTTATCCATTGTCCACAGTAACCAACCATTCCCAAGAACATTCTGACCTGTCTTTGTGTTCTTGGTGGTAACATTGCTTGAATCATTTTTATTCTCTCTATTGTTACTTGTCTTTTTCCCTTTGCAATTCTGTGACCAAGATATTTTACTTCTTGTTTGCAAAACTGTAGTTTTGCTGGGGACACTTTATGTCCTTCTTCTGCAAGGCGATTTAACAGAATTATTGTGTCTGTTACACAATTTTCTCTTGTCTTTGCAGCTATTAACAAATCATCAATATACTGCACTAGCGTAGACCTACCAGGTAAGTCTAGGTCTTCTAATGATCTTTTTAACAATTCATTAAAGATTGAAGGACTTTCTGTATAGCCCTGAGGGATTCTTGACCATCCGAGGGTCTTACCTTGGAATCTGAAAGCAAAGATTTCATAACTGTCTGGATGTAATGGAACAGTAAAGAATGCATTGCAAAGGTCAATGACTGTATACCATTCAGCATCATGTGGAATCTGGAATAGAATTACTGCTGGATTTGGAACCACAGGACAACATGGAACGACAATTTGATTAACTTTTCTCAAATCTTGTACGATTCTAAATGTTCCGTTAGACTTTTTAACTCCCATAATTGGTGAATTACAAGAACTACTCTCCATTTCCTTTAATACACCTTGCTTGATTAATTTTTCAATTATAGGTGTAATACCTTCAATTGTTTCTGTTTTCATTTTATATTGTGGAGTATTTGGAAATTCTATTCCCTGTTTCAATGTAATTTTTACTGGATCTACGTTTTTCATCAGACCCATCTCATTTCCAGTAAAATCCCATATTTCTGATTTCACTGTTTCCTTGAGTTCTTCAGGTAAATCTTTTTCTTCAAATGCAGGAAACAATTTTGTTTCTTCTGCTTCCATCATCATCATTGTCATTCTGTATAAACCATCTTCCTCCATTGTTTTTAACTCAACTCCATCAGGAGAACAATATATTCTACAATTCATTTTACATAGGATGTCTCTGCCCAATAGATTCACTGGACTACTATTACAAACCACAAATCTGTGTTTGTCTCTATAATTTCCAATTTCAACTGGTACTGGATCAGTTAAGTCAGTTTTAATTTGTTGATTACTTACTCCGACAACTTGGATGGTATCCCCAGAGAGAGGTAGGTTTTCAATTTCCACTGATCTAACAGTAGAACGGGTAGCACCAGTGTCCACTAGAAAAGTGATGTCTACATCATTAACTTTCCCGTTTACAAAAGGACCAGACTGGTCAACCTCAAGAGTGGCTCCAACAACACACTCTTCCTCCTCTCTCGGGCACCGTCAGCAATAATCATCAGAATCGCTGTCTTGACTTTCTGTTAATAAAAATTGTTGTGAAGCATTTTGCATTTGAACCCTTTGCTGCTTTTGCTGTTTTTGTGGTTTTATTACCTGTTCACTTCCCTGAAATCCCACGTTTGGATTATATTTTTGAACTCCCCCACAATTCGGAAAAGGTGGTTGTGGCAATTGGTCTTGACGATTATTCACCTGTTGTTGTTGCTGTTGCTGTAACTGTCGCTGAATAATAAATTCGTTTAACCCCTGTTGCATCTGTAGCTGTCGCTGCAGGTCAACACCATTCTGCATCTGTGGATTCAATAAGGGATTCTTTAAGTTTTTAGGAGGATGAGGACACTCGTCTCTCCAATGTCCAATTTCGCCACAATTAAAACAAGGTAATCTTTGTTTCAACTCCTCAATCTTTGGGCTAAATTTCTTTGGGAAATTATTACTTTTAAACTTTCCTTGTATCTGGTTTGTATTTCCAGTTTGAACAAAATTAGTGTTCTTATTACCCATGCTGGCAATCTGTTGCTCAGCCACCTTTACCTGAGCCCACATGGCTTTCTCCTTGAGTTTCTTCTGTTTTACTTCTATTTCATCACTGCAATACTTAGCTTTTCTTAGAATATCATTTACAGATAGTGATTGCCATCCGACAATACTATTTCTGATCATTTCTCCAATTTCAGGTTTTAGTCCATAAACAAATCTATAGACAAAATGGCTCATGTCTTTTTCATCTAATTTTTCATAACCACTGTATTGTTTAAAGATTAACAGTAGTCTTTCATAAAAAGAATGAACTGATTCTTTTGTTTCCTGTTCTGTTCTTTCTATTTTAACCCAATCGACTTCTTTGGGTGGAATTTTGTTTTTCATCCAAACAATTACTTTTTCATAAAAATCCATTACAAGTGGATTTGGAGCACCTGTTTCTTTAATTCGCTCAGGTTCTGTTTTTGGCCAACTAATCGATATTTTACATTCTGTCCAAAGATCAGATGGAACGACAATATCAAAAAATCCATCTAAATCAATCCACAGAACTTTTGACACTTTGATAAATCTATCAACTTGCCTGTACCACTCAACTGGTTTTTCCCTTAATTTCGGAAAGTCATTTGTAAATAATAGAATGTCCTGTCTCGACCAAGGGACATGAACATATCCTCCACCTGCAATTTCTCTCATTGGAAATTGTTTTGACGATTTTTCCAATCTTTCATCTTCCTTCTTTTTCGTCCATTTTACTCTCCATTTATTCAGTTCTCCTAGTTTTTTGATATATACAATCAAATTTTTTATATGTACTATTCTTCCCATTGAGTTCAAACTCTCAATGTCACTTTCTGAAAAGTCTAATCTGTAATGTTTTGCAAAATTCTTTTGTTTGCTCACATCAATTTCAAGTTCAGCTGCTAGATCCTCTAGTTGATCATATTTATTTTTTGTTTTCCATTGTATGCTTTTGCAAATGAACAGTAGTTCATCATCTCGATAGTAATTTAAACTATCTGGACCAATTGTTCCAATTATTAATTCTTCGATATTCGCTTTTAATTTGGCCACATCAAGTTTTGGTGTGGTTACCCTGACTTCAGGACTCCCTATATCTGATATAGCACCCATTGGTGTTTTTGGAGATAAATCCTCATTAAAGGTTAAATCAGGCATTCTCGATTTAGAAGAGTTTATTTCAGATAAGTCTGAATAAAATTTTTCAGCAGCCTTTTGAATTTCTGTATTTAAAGGAATAGTTAATCCATTTTTGTTTGTTTCCTTTTGGTCAAATACGGGCTGAACAGGACCAATTGTTACTGGAACTGTCACAGCTTCCATGCCTTTTGTCATTCTTTTTATTAATTCTTCTTTAGATCTTAAATATTCATTATAATCAACATCTTCAACATTTCTTGCCTCTCTTGTATAATCTTTTGGAGCTTCTCTTGCTCTTGGAGCCATTGTAAAATGTCTACCTTCATTTCGAGCATTCTCGAATTCTGGTCTTCTAGGAGTTTCAATAATTTCACAATTATTTGGATAAAGTTTAGGAGCTTCATTAATTGGAGGTGCACTCGGTGAAGTTTCAGTAGAAACCACCGGAGTAGACCATGATCTAGGAGGTCTCAAAGGCTGATTCTTTCTAGCAGTTGTATATATTTCTTCCATAACTGCATCCTCAGATTCACTTTCCATAGATTTCCCTGTAGGAGTACCCATTACCATTTCATGAATTAAATACAATCCTTCACTCATGTTTCCCTGTCTCCACATTCGCAATCTATCTTCATGAGTTTCTCTTCTCCAAGGTGGATTTTTAGAAGGTCTTTTAATTCCACTAGCTTCTCTTTGTAACTGATACATTTCATCTTCCCACTCAACTAAAGCTTCAAATTGAGTTGGTCTCGGTTTCGGAACAAGAGCATTCATTTTCTCTCGTAAATTTCTTAAAACTTTTACATTAAATGAACCATCATCAGGCCAAGTTAAAACACCGTCGTTCTTAGTATAGCGTTTCCAACTATCGAACCATAAGACAGTATGATATCCATATTCACCTTCCATATACGCTGCAGGTGTTTTATACTTATGAAGTAGTTTACCACCTCGCGTTTCGATTTTCTTGTCAGGTGAAAATAAATTCTTAAACTTCTGAAATAATGTTGGCTTTTTCTCAACATGTTTAAAATGATAACTCATTTTTAAGAGTTAAATCTAATTCACAAAATCGTTCGTAAAATATTTCCGGGATGTTCCGTAAAACAACCAATCCGTGCGCGAAACACACCAACAAGCCAATGACAGTTGAGCTACGTCACTTTTCTGCTCAACCAATAAAATTGGAGTTTTTCTGAAGGACCAATCAGCTCACAGGTCGTCAGAGACTCAAGAGCCAATCAGAATGTAGCTTGTGACGTAGGTCACCCAATCCCAGCGCGGCTCTGTGACGTACACAGCAGCTGCGGTTTCTCGTTTCTCACTCCTGGCGCTTACCCCTCCTTCACAAAATCTTTTCACAGCGCCATTTTAAGAACACTTTTCAGTGTAAATTAATTCTTAACAATGACTATAAGGACAACATCTGTTCGTTTCACTATTTAGGATAGTTTACATACATTCAAGTATCCACACTTCGGAATAGACGGCGTTATTCACACTAAGGATAATATTCAATTGTCAGTAGAGTAACCCTTACCCCACCCTTCTAACACGTATAATTATGAACTCGTTTTGCTCTGAACCCACCGCGAAGTGAAAGTTCTAAGAGTTCCACTTGAACATAAAATACAATTCAAACTCGCACTTTCATACTGAAAATTCCCTAATTTCAAACACACATGAAATCCGTACAGGACTTTCACCTGTTTATAGAGATCATGCACCGTTAGTAAAATAACGACGTTATCCGTACAGGGCTCTCACCTGTTTATAGATATGAAACATGTACCCGTACAGGACTCTAACCTGTTTATAGATAATCATGTACCGACGCTAATTTACCCTTCACTCAAGCTCGGATATAACTAATACTATTATCACAGTGAGTTTTATGGAAGGCGCTTTGTCCCTATTCTCATGCTGCTTTAATTTCTTAGAAAACCCTCACTTTACAAGATTCAGACCTAGCCCTAAAACTGTGCTGCTCGGCGACAACACTATGGTACACGGCGATACCTCTTGTGATACTCGGCGATATCACTACAAACAGAACAGATGGCTTGCGTGACTAATTTCTCGCCACACAATCTATACCGGTATAGCTTACAGATAGCACGAAAAACTAACTTAACATGTGTTAAAACATCGATCCTATTTCCATACCATAACGTTTTAGTAACCCTTAGCAACCAACATATTACCTTGGTTACCCTTAGCAACCATCAATTTCTGCTACCAGAGAATTGATCCAGCGGCCTATAGAAAATATATCATAAACAACGCTACCCAACTTCATAACCTATAAACAAAATTCTATACTAAAATTTGGACCCATTTATAAACCTGACATATTTTGGGCCTACTGAATCAGGTGGTCAGATTAAATCTATATACACATTATCTACAAACTATATACATTTTTATACATCTGCGGAAAGAATATTGTCATTAGAATAAAACTTAACCATTTAAACGACCACCATTGGCGACGTGATCTAGCTAATAGTAACCTACACTCCTGAATAACCAAGACCAGCTTGTTTGTCAAAAGTAAGATTTTATTTACTAAATTATGGTATATAAATTGATAGTTTTATAAATGAATTTTATTAGCAATAAAGCAAGCATGATTGTAAATAAAAGTAAGTAAAATACAATTTAAGCAAGTGAATCAAAATTAAAGTGAATATATAAAGTTTAGCATTTCTAAAACCTAATTCCCTAACTGAGCTAAATAGATAGAAATTAAAGTAAAGTTCTTTGAGGATTCTTACGTGCTCCACGTAAAGTTCGACAGCACTTCACCCTCATCGGAAAGTCAGAAAGCAGCAGCCAGCCCATCCCTAGGGGCATGACTTTTTATACCTTTCTACGCTAACTAAACTACGCAAAGGAAAGTTTTCAGAAATCTTCGACGTCCCATTGGCTGAGAGTGACAAGTGACATGTCACCCACTTTTCAAAACTTCCATTAAGTCACTTTTCTTAGAGACCATTGTCCCTTCCGAGTGCAACCAGGAGCTTCCTAGGATTGCAACATTTGTATAAAGTCATTCTCGCAGCGTCCATTGACTTCCAATTGACTTCCGCGGATGCCAAGTTAAGGACTGACAAAATGTTCTTTTTCGACCTTGGCCATGTCCGACAGAATGATGATAGCACGTCAGTTTTTGCTTTGTGAACGCAGCTTTTGACGAACAATTTATTTCAGAATGGGCGTCTCAGCACTTTTGCAGAAGTAAAATTCAGCATATTGTAGCTCGGGCAGACAAGGCCCAAAAGCAGACAACTTATGTTTTCTAATATAAAACAAACACAAGAAAAGTATTAATGTAAGAAATAATGTAGATTCTGTATCCACCCCAAGATTTACTAATTAATTAACCCACCCGATTAATCAAAATGTTACCTAGCCAATGCAAACAAATAAAGCAGCGTTTATATCTACCAGTCTCCGTTACTCCATGAGACTTATATGCACCTAGAATAGTAGAAATGACATCACACAGACAAGGAAAAGCAAAACAAGCACATGCTTCTTTTAAGTTTGCAGCAGTTAGTAATGACAAAAACGAAAACAATAAATTATTTTATTATTTTGCACGAACAAAAAGATGCAACAATTATGCACGTTTATAAGCACACATGTTAGTTCCCCCCATGTGTAAAGTTTAATCTAAGTTGTATTAGCACGACAAATCACAAATCATTAATATTATTATTCATGTTATGGAAATGTGACTTCACGAGATTAAACAAAATTTTGTTTTCTATCTCGCTCCATCACTACAAAAACCTGACAGCCCGGCCCAGCCACAAACAGCAAAGCCATCGCCAACCCAGTGCACTTCACATGGAGCAGGAGAAAGCTTGTTTCACACTAACAACACAAAAATGACTAACCTAGACATTTTACAAAGCATACACAAACCAACTGGCATATACATCCAAGTGAAGGAAATCTCAAAAGCGTATCAAAATGTTAGCCGGACAAAAAAGCGCTTCAGTGCCATGACCTAATTGTAGAAGGCGCTATAGAATTGGTTATAACATAGCAAAGGTCACGGGGTGAACACACACTGTAGAGTCGTGGAAAATGACTGAGGGACACTGCAACACGGTACAACTATAGAGACACAGCCTGTGTGACCCGGGCACTGGAGCAGAGGTCTCTTGAGTCCCAAACTCTGAGAAAGAGGCACTTAGGCGCTACATGAACAGCAGGAGTGTGTCACGGATTCACTAATATTAGCACAACAGTCATGCTCCACTAACAATGTGTTCCCCTTTGCTTTTCTCACATTAGTTTCCACCTGTGGACATTACTGTCACCTTCAGCAGCCCCCACCGCCACTCCCTCTTACAAGCTTCACTTTCTCATTTGAACTGTCCCCCTAGCCCCCAGAGAACCACCATCGTTGGCACCATTGTGAGAAAAGTCGGGGCACCTGCTGATGGTCAAAGCTGAGAGGTCAATAACAGGATGGGCATGGAATCTAAGCTCTCTAATCAGCCTCCTGACCCTACCCGAGCACCTCAGTGGCCAGCATGGAAAGACCCCACAGCTCCTATTCTGACACCATACCTTACCCTGAATGCTCCCAAGCTCCTAAAAGCCCTTCTGTTTGGGTGTAAACATCGCCAGTCCCGTGCTGCAGATGCAAACTTGGCGGTGTTTGGATAATAACGTTATATGTGTATGTAGGCAGCTTTTTTGGGGGATAGTATCACTTCATTGGTTTGTCAGTTTTACACATGATGTTTCACCTCATTATTGTCAGTATGGCATCCAAATCCAGCACTAAGCAATAGAATGCTGGCGGTCAGGCTTTGTGAACGGCCTCCCGCTGCGCAACACCGGTCACTGCGTTTTTAGCAACTTTCCATCCACTTGATCTAAAAACTGTCTTTTATTAAAATCTGCTGATTATGCTGTAGATGATGGATTTTGGTGCAAATGCGGCACATCCACAATTATGTGGGAAACACCAAAACGGCAGAATTGCACAATTACAGTGGTTCTGATGATAGTCCCTCTGTCCACAGCTCTTCCTGCTCTTCCTGACCTTTATCATCTCACTCTTCTCCACCTTCTCAGCTCTCCCTCGCAGCTATGGTCCCACTCTAGAGGCATTCCTGCTCAGCACCTCCTCCTTTGTTCCTCTCTCCACAGCTCTTCCTGCTTTCACTCTACTCTCACCCGACTCTCCACAGCTCTCCCTGCTTCCACTCTCCTCTGGCCCATCTCCACAGCTCTGCCTGCTTCCACTCTCATCTCGCCCATCTCCACAGCTCTGCCTGCTTCCACTCTCATCTCGCCCATCTCCACAGCTCTGCCTGCTTCCACTCTCCTTTAAAAACGAACACATGAATAGAAGGCATAATCATTTACAATGTCAAAAGCTAAAACTCTCGCAAATGCGAGACCTAGGGGCATATTATCAAGGGGGTTTATCTCCGCTTTTTTGGCTTTAAAAGCCAAGAAAGCGGAGATAAAATTATCTCCCTATTACCTAGCTGTCGCTAACACCAGTTAGCGACAGCTAGTAGGAGATAGCGACCATCTTGGGCCCCACTTTGCATGTCAGTGATATTTATCACTAATGACATGCAAAGTGGGCGTGCCAAGATGTTAGCGACACAATCGCTAACATCGCTATCTCCTATTACCAACTTTTGGAGATATTTGCGCTAAGCGCAAATATCTCCAAAAACTGACACCTGCCCTGAGCAGTTCTTAGCCATGTTATCCAATGGGAGGTGGATAACATGGCTAAGAGCATTAGCTCGGTAATGCATGAATATCGCGGACTTTTCAGCGATATTCATGCATTGCGACCGTTTTTTATCGCATTTGCGATAAACCTTGATAATAGCAAGGTTTATCTGCGATAATTTCTGACGATGCTTAGCGTTAAAAAATTCGTTGCTAAGCATCGTTAGCGATAAATATCGCTTAACGTTGGTAATATGCCCCCTAGTGCATTGCAAATGCTTGTTTTTTAGGTCTCCTGGCATTTAACAGCGCGTCAGCGCTGTGTCCGCCAGGAGATATTTTGTCGCTGACTCTGCTTCCCAGGAGACAGCACCTGGCCGCGCGCATTTCGCAAAAGGCGATCGGCGCAGGCCACGCGCGCGCGAACGCGCTCTCCGTGGCTGTCTCCTGGGAAGTGCAAACATACACAGGCACACCTCCCCCTGCACGCATGCGCACACACATACACAAGCACACATACACGCACGGAGAGACATCCCCCCCACCCCTCCGCCGTTGCACACACAGACACACACACACGCACACATACAGGCATCCCCCCCTTCCCCGCTCACCGGCACTCCGGACGGTTGCAGCCTCCGACCGCGGGGCTCTCCCTCGGGCATGGGAGCCCTGCGTCACCACTGCTCCTCCAGGCACTCCGTGGGCGCGGGCTTCACAAAACGGAAGTCCCGCCCCCACCATAGGTTTCGTTTTTAGGAGTGCGCGCGCAGTAGCGTCCTCCTCCGTGCCAGCAGCAGACCTCATTTCAGCACTCCAGCCCACAGCAACAGGAAACCACGGACCTACTGCCCCTTCGGAAATACAAATATACTGAAAACTCAAACGTTATGACTGATTCTGATCTCCAGTCAACAGAATCGAACCGCTAGCACGCCCAGAAGGAATGCCCGGCCTAAAGATGCTCTCCGCTCTCTTTTGTAACACTTCTAAAACGATTTCTTATTATTTACGAAGGACCAGCAATGTTGATCAGAGCTACACTCATTCTATAATGGAGGTCATTCACGTTTTCATTGACCAATGCCCAGTTCGTCCAATTCTACCCCAATGAAATCTGCCACCCCAGTATGTTCAGCGATATCATGCAGATAAAAGCGGTATAGTCTGGCAGGTGAATGCTGTGCTAAGCTGCAGCCTGTAAAATTGTCGCTTTATGTGCGCTGCAGACAGCATCATTACTTGGGAGAGTGCAGCTTTTACAAACCATGCATCCAACCTGCATTGTGGGAGCTAGCTCTGCTGCAGACTTTACAGCACCTTCCACTATCAGGTAGTAAGTGCAACAACAGGTCCAAACTTTCAAGGTATTGCATCCGGGGTGCACAATGGGGACAGGGAACTTTGGGACACTACCTCGGAACTGGACTTTTCACTGGGCTCTAGTTTACTGATGAACAAGAATGTATACAATTACTAGATGCACATCTTATGTACAGAGAGACAGCACACTACAGGGAGACAGCACACTACAGAGAGACAGCACACTACAGGGAGATAGCACACTACAGAGAGACAGCACACTACAGAGAGACAGCACACTACAGGGAGACAGCACACTACAGAGAGACTACAGAGAGACAGCACACTACAGGGAGACACCACACTACAGAGAGACAGCACACTACAGGGAGATAGCACACTACAGAGAGACAGCACACTACAGAGAGACAGCACACTACAGGGAGACAGCACACTACAGAGAGACAGCACACTACAGGGAGACAGCACACTACAGAGAGACAGCACACTACAGGGAGACAGCACACTACAGGGAGATAGCACACTACAGAGAGACAGCACACTACAGAGAGACAGCACACTACAGGGAGACAGCACACTACAGAGAGACAGCACACTACAGGGAGACAGCACACTACAGGGAGACCGCACACTACAGAGAGACAGCACACTACAGGGAGACAGCACACTACAGGGAGACAGCACACTACAGAGAGACAGCACACTACAGAGAGACAGCACACTACAGGGAGACAGCACACTACAGGGAGACAGCACACTACAGAGAGACAGCACACTACAGGGAGACAGCACACTACAGGGAGACAGCACACTACAGAGAGACAGCACACTACAGAGAGACAGCACACTACAGAGAGACAGCACACTACAGGGAGACAGCACACTACAGGGAGACAGCACACTAGAGACAGCACACTACAGAGAGACAGCACACTACAGGGAGACAGCACACTACAGAGAGACAGCACACTAGAGACAGCACACTACAGGGAGTGCAGAGTAGTGAGTAGTGAGTGCAAAGTAGTGAGTAGTGAGTGCAGAGTAGTGAGTGCAGAGTAGTGAGTAGTGAGTGCAGAGTAGTGAGCAGTGAGTGCAGAGTAGTGAGTAGTGAGTGCTGAGTAGTGAGTGCAGAGTAGTGAGTAGTGAGTGCTGAGTAGTGAGTGCAGAGTAGTGAGTAGTGAGTAGTGAGTGCAGAGTAGTGAATGCAGAGTAGTGAGTGCAGAGTAGTGAGTAGTGAGTGCAGAGTAGTGAGTGCAGAGTAGTGAGTAGTGAGTGCAGAGTAGTGAGTAGTGAGTGCAAAGTAGTGAGTGCAGAGTAATGAGTGCAAAGTAGTGAGTGCAGAGTAGTGAGTAGTGAGTGCAAAGTAGTGAGTAGTGAGTGCAGAGTAGTGAGTGCAGAGTAGTGAGTAGTGAGTGCAGAGTAGTGAGTAGTGAGTGCAGAGTAGTGAGTGCAGAATAGGGAGTAGTGAGTGCATAGTAGTGATTAGTGAGTGCAGAGTAGTGAGTAGTGAGTGCAAAGTAGTGAGTGCAGAGTAGTGAGTAGTGAGTGCAGAATAGTGAGTAGTGAGTGCAAAGTAGTGAGTAGTGAGTGCAAAGTAGTGAGTGCAGAGTAGTGAGTAGTGAGTGCAAAGTAGTGAGTGCAGAGTAGTGAGTGCAGAGTAGTGAGTAGTGAGTGCAGAGTAGTGAGTAGTGAGTGCAAAGTAGTGAGTAGTGAGTGCAAAGTAGTGAGTAGTGAGTGCAGAGTAGTGAGTGCAGAGTAGTGAGTAGTGAGTGCAGAGTAGTGAGTGCAGAGTAGTGAGTGCAGAGTAGTGAGTAGTGAGTGCAGAGTAGTGAGTGCAAAGTAGTGAGTAGTGAGTGCAGAGTAGTGAGTGCAGAGTAGTGAGTGCAGAGTAGTGAGTGCAAAGTAGTGAGTAGTGAGTGCAGAGTAGTGAGTAGTGAGTGCAAAGTAGTGAGTGCAGAGTAGTGAGTAGTGAGTGCAGAGTAGTGAGCAGTGAGTGCAGAGTAGTGAGCAGTGAGTGCAGAGTAGTGAGTAGTGAGTGCAGAGTAGTGAGTAGTGAGTGCAAAGTAGTGAGTAGTGAGTGCAGAGTAGTGAGTGCAGAGTAGTGAGTGCAGAGTAGTGAGTAGTGAGTGCAGAGTAGTGAGTGCAGAGTAGTGAGTGCAGAGTAGTGAGTAGTGAGTGCAGAGTAGTGAGTGCAAAGTAGTGAGTAGTGAGTGCAGAGTAGTGAGTGCAGAGTAGTGAGTAGTGAGTGCAGAGTAGTGAGTGCAAAGTAGTGAGTAGTGAGTGCAGAGTAGTGAGTAGTGAGTGCAAAGTAGTGAGTAGTGAGTGCAAAGTAGTGAGTGCAGAGTAATGAGTGCAAAGTAGTGAGTGCAGAGTAGTGAGTAGTGAGTGCAAAGTAGTGAGTAGTGAGTGCAGAGTAGTGAGTGCAGAGTAGTGAGTAGTGAGTGCAGAGTAGTGAGTAGTGAGTGCAGAGTAGTGAGTAGTGACTGCATAGTAGTGATTAGTGAGTGCAGAGTAGTGAGTAGTGAGTGCAAAGTAGTGAGTGCAGAGTAGTGAGTAGTGAGTGCAGAGTAGTGAGTGCAAAGTAGTGAGTAGTGAGTGCAAAGTAGTGAGTGCAGAGTAGTGAGTAGTGAGTGCAAAGTAGTGAGTGCAGAGTAGTGAGTAGTGAGTGCAGAGTAGTGAGCAGTGAGTGCAGAGTAGTGAGCAGTGAGTGCAGAGTAGTGAGCAGTGAGTGCAGAGTAGTGAGTAGTGAGTGCAAAGTAGTGAGTAGTGAGTGCAGAGTAGTGAGTGCAGAGTAGTGAGTGCAGAGTAGTGAGTGCAGAGTAGTGAGTAGTGAGTGCAGAGTAGTGAGTGCAGAGTAGTGAGTGCAGAGTAGTGAGTAGTGAGTGCAGAGTAGTGAGTGCAAAGTAGTGAGTAGTGAGTGCAGAGTAGTGAGTGCAGAGTAGTGAGTGCAAAGTAGTGAGTGCAGAGTAGTGAGTAGTGATTGCAAAGTAGTGAGTGCAGAGTAGTGAGTAGTGAGTGCAGAGTAGTGAGTAGTGAGTGCAGAGTAGTGAGTAGTGAGTGCAAAGTAGTGAGTAGTGAGTGCAAAGTAGTGAGTAGTGAGTGCAAAGTAGTGAGTAGTGAGTGCAGAGTAGTGAGTGCAGAGTAGTGAGTGCAGAGTAGTGAGTGCAGAGTAGTGAGTGCAGAGTAGTGAGTAGTGAGTGCAGAGTAGTGAGTAGTGAGTGCAGAGTAGTGAGTAGTGAGTGCAAAGTAGTGAGTAGTGAGTGCAGAGTAGTGAGTAGTGAGTGCAGAGTAGTGAGTGCAGAGTAGTGAGTGCAGAGTAGTGAGTAGTGAGTGCAGAGTAGTGAGTGCAGAGTAGTGAGCTGCCTCAAGTGAAGTACTCTGGTACCCAAGGATGACTAGCAAACAATATTATTCACAACGTTGCTTACTATTCAGCAACATTTGACAGTTTGCAAATCATCTTTATACAACAATTCAGAGTTTGATAACAAATTAATGTAACACATTGTAATATACAATGCCAATAGCTCAAACTTTAAGGCTGGGAGACCTATTGCATTGTAAATGCTTGTCCTACTACTTTCTTTTCTGTAGTGGAGGATTTTTCCAGTGTTTAGGGTAGATTTGTTGTTACCCCGCCCACCACCCCCCCTCCCCCCCCCGCCCCCCCCAGCTCCCCCAGCTCCCCCAGCTCTGGTGCTCCTTTTGGGGGGTCATATATTTCGAAACGCCCCCACACCCCCGGCTGCTCCTGGTAGTTTGCTGATCGGCTCTGCGGCCTGGGGCACTGTGCTGACTCTGACCGCAGAGCCGCAGAAGCAGATACGAGCGGCTGCCTGCAGATCACTCACGCCACAGCTCCCGAGCAGCGTACAACCACGGTGAGCCCGATGCAGCTAATGCTCTCACTCTGTGAACAGCAGTGGGATCCAGGTCCATACAGAAGCCCATAAAGATCCAAGACTAAGGCTGCGAGGCTCCGGGATCTCCAATCTCCGAGGATGAGATTGTGCTGAGTAAATCCTATATCATGCTGCGTTCCTTCATGCTCGCCACGCTGCGCCAGGGAAAGCAAAGCTTGCAACCAACACGCTAGCTGGCCGCCATGTTCCCTCCTCTATGTCAGCAGGTGTCGGGATAGGAGGTACTGGCCCTCTCAAATATATATAAAATAATGACAAGGGAAGAGAAGAACACCCACGAGGTAAAGGTATTATCCTGGAACGTGAAGGGCTTAAGGGTTTGAAGTAGAAGAACAAAAATCTTGGAGTTATTAAAGCTCTCAGATAATGATGTCATAATACTACAAGAAACACACCTGCGTTGTGAAGAATGGGTCGAGGTTTTCAAGAGTCACACATGGATAGTTCAATTTGTCTGTACCAATCAATCATGCAATGTGAAGGGTGGTGATTATATTAAAAAAATTGTCACATGCCAAAATTGAGAGCTCTATAGTGGACCCACGGGGCGGATGGGTAGTTAATAATGTCAAAATATATAGCACGTACTTGTTACACTTTTGTAGGATATTATGGGCTGAAAATAGATGATCACTCCTCACTTAGGGAATTATATAAAGAACTGCTGGACACAAAGTATTACATCATCATTATTGGGGGAGACTTTAATACTTTGTTGGATACCACTCTCAATAAGTCCACAATAAGACCAACAGCAAGTTTATCGAAAATGAGGGAGTCCATATATTTATTAATGAAAAATTTTAGCTTGGTAGACATTTGGAGGCTGAAGGCACGTCAGACGAAGGAGTTCACTTACCAGAATAAAAAGTACTCTCATGCTTCCAGGATAGATTTCTTCTTAATAGATGTCAAGTTAAGTAAACATATAACCACTGTAGTGCATCAACCAGAACATCTATTCGACCATGCTGGGCTAAATTGGCCTTCTCTGTTGACAGTTACCACTTTCAGGCTACATGGACTCTGGATAGGAGCTTTTTAGGGGAGAAGGAAGTTGTAAACGCCCTCAAGAAAGATACGGTGATGTCACCGACGGAGGCAGCCATTTCACTTCGCTTTCGGTTGATCCAACTAAAAGACCTGCATAGAACGTACCTCACCGGGGTGACATTGTCTAAAATTGGGACGCGACAGAATGCATTTTGTTTGAGTGGGTGTCACCAAGCTGCAACCTTTTACCATACTATTTGGGACTGCCCATTCCTGCGTCCCATGTGGGAGCGGGCAACCACACACATGCAAGATGCACTGGGCAAAACAATCAGCCTCACTCCACCACTGGGGCTCCTCAACATTTGGGAGCCAACCAACCTTACTGAAGTAGAAGAACAACTAGTTACCTTGGGCTATGTGTTAGTTAAGAGAGCCATCGCGATGAAGTGGGGGTGGCAGGGGGACCCTCCATTAATGTCTGGGCGGCTGAGCTGGACAACTGTATGGTAGCAGAAAAAGAAGTATTCAAACGCAGAGGATTCCCTAAGAAATGGAACAGAAAATGGAGAAGGTGGAGTGCATACTGTGGAAATCCTTGTATATCTCTGACTGTAGAATTGGAAATGGCTAAGGGAAAACATCTCAAATTTTGCATGACTGAATGATTGTATGATTATGTTCAGTAATCCATGCCTGGTATTTTAAGATTGAACTGTGTGCTATGTATACCTGTGATGATTGGAATTTGTTACTAATAAAAAGAACATTTAAAAAAAAGAAAGATACTGTGGAGTTTCTTTTAGATCAATGAGGCTTCAGCTCCAGCCCATATTGTATAGGAGGCATTCAATGCTTTTATACGCGGAAGGTTAATAAGCTATGCAGCACACAGAGGGAAAGAAAGCAAAAACAAACTTAGGGAGCATGAGTTCAATTCAATTAAAAAAAATCTTTATTCGAATTTCAAGAAGTCATAAAAGCATGTCACATTTATACAATGATATTCTAAAATCCTTATTAAAACTTTACAAAATGGAGGAGGAGCTTCGCGCGCATCCGTGATGGCCGCGTGAGCACAGGGCTCTCGAAGACCCTTGCCGCCTCCCGCATTTATCCTGCATAATTTCCTGATTTGATGGAAGGTCATTGAAGACACAACCCGGCTGATGTACTAGCAGGTTTCTGGGTCGGGATCGGACGCAGGGTCACCGAGTTATGCCGTCCTGAAGTTTGGGGCCTTCTCCATGGAACCGCCGGGACCTTGAGTTGTGGCTTTACCCAGGTCGTAATTCAACAACAACGGCTAGCGGGGATCAGTTCACAGCCTCACTTCACTTTCGGTTTCGTTTCTCCTGCACATCGTCTTCTATCTGCGGGGTGACGGCTGATCGGGCTGGTTCCTACGCCAGTTCATTGGGCTTAGAGCTGGTGCGGGTTGGCTGTGAACTCGAATTGACTCAAGTCTGCCTCTGGTATTCCTGTGGGTGAATTCTACGGAGCCATTTGGACCAGATCCCAAGCCTCCCTTCGGGGCACCCGGCTTGCCATGACGGGCAAGCCCGAGGGTGACAAACGGAAAGTCAAGACCGTTTTCCGCGGAGGCTCAACCCAGACGAATGTCATGGATCGTTACACACTGTCTAAAGGATCCCCCGGTGGCACACCTAGGACACGGGAGGAGGCTGTTGACGATCCCACTGTATCGGCGGACTTAACGCTACAGGACGTGATGGGCGCCATTGCTGGTATCAAGTCCTCTATTAGCCAACAATATGAAGCCCTGGCTCTGAAGCTGGACACGGTGGCTATTGATGTCAACCTCATTCGCACTGATTTGGCCAAGATGAACGAGAGGGTGAAGTCCCTTGACCTAAAGACTTCCAGCCTTACAACTGATGTGTCCGACTTGCAAACAGAAGTGCGCAATCTTAGAACGGCCAATGACTTCTTTACTCGTCGCTTGGAGGATTTTGAAGGCCGTGCACGGCGCAACAACGTGCGTATTATCGGTGTTCCGGAAGACTCTAGTTCACTCTCCACTGATCTTCGAGTGAAGGACCTTATCCTCAATCATCTTGCACCCAAAGGCCTGAGCAAATTCTTCGCCATTGAACGTGCACACAGGGTGCCGGGGGGACAGGCGAAGCCAGGCTTTCCCCCCCGTCCGATTATTGCACGGATCTTCAACTTTAGAGATCGGGACGCCATCTTGCAGGTGGCACGGACAGGTGGTCCTACGCAGTTCGAGAACGCTGCTGTGCACTTTTACCCGGATTTTTCACAGTCGGTTCAGAAGCAACGGATGGGATTTCAAGGGGTGAAACGACGGCTTAGGGACATGGAAATAAAATACGCGATGCTGTTCCCGGCCCGACTGCGTGTTGAACACGACAATCGAACATTCTTCTATGTCAGGCCTGAGGAAGCGAGTGATTGGTTGGATGCTTTACCGGCTCGCCGTGCTGATCGGGACCATACTGGTGGCGCTGAGGGGGGTCTAATGGACCAAGAATAACTATGGCGTCCGGACCACTATTCACCGTTAACAGCTGCGGCTCACTGACTTCTTTGATCATTCCCTTCGTATCCTGGGAGGTAGCGGGGTCGGCGGGTCCCTTTCCTCCTCTGGGGTTTCTTTGTGTAGACTAGTTGTTTGTTTGTAATTGTTAGGGCGACAGGCACACTGCAAATTGGGGTGACTTCTGAGTCTGCAGGGGTGCAGGGTGGGGGGAGTTGTTTTGGGAACATTGGGGGGAGGGAGGGAACTGTTCTGGGATTGTTCGTTTTTTCTTTTTCAAGGCAAAGAACTTTCACTATTTTTGACATTGGTATGATGCTCGCTTTGAGATGGGAGTTCATTGTAGATCTGGATGGGGGGTAGGGGGTTGAGGGTATTGTGCTGGAATGTGAATGGGTTGGGTGATCGGATAAAGAGAGGGGTGGTTATGCAGCTTTTGCGGCGCCTCTCGCCCGACGTTGTTTTGCTACAAAAGACGCACTTGATTGGGAATACTTGTCACGCTCTTAATAGACGGGGTTATCGTCTTGCTGCCCATTCTGGGTTTACATCTAGTTCTAGAGGGGTGGGTATATTGCTTAGGACTTCCCTCCCCTTAGAGGTTGATGATGTGGTCCTTGATGCCAGGGGTCGATATATTGCACTTGTTGGGCGGTGGGAGGGTAAGACGGTCTCGTTAGTGTCGGTGTATGTCCCTCCTGGTCTACAATCTACGACCTTTGCTGACCTGGGGCGGATAGTTTTGGGCCTCCCAGAGGGTGTTTTGATATTGGGTGGCGATTTTAACTCCGTCATTTCTGGAGGAGCGGATCGCTATCCGCCCAGAGACATTCCTGCTGCGCAATCCTGGTTGGGTGACTTTCTGGAAACACTGGGGCTTGTAGATTGTTGGAGGCTAATGCATCCAGAGCAAACTCAGTTTACCTTCCATTCGGGAGCACATGGTAGTCTTTCTAGACTGGATTATATCCTGATACCCGCGGCCCTGTCCCCTCCGATTGGAGAGATTAAACACCTGGCCCGGGGTATATCAGACCATTCCCCTATCTGGTTTCATTTTACTCTTAACGCAGGCGTTGAAGGGAGGTTGGCCCCGATTAACCCCTGGTATCTTCTTAACCCCAAAATTCGCGCTGAACTGATTAAATTATTTGATCTGTATTTTGCTGAAAATGTGGGTTCTGTGTCCTCGCCTGTTTCGCTGTGGGAAGCCTTCAAGACTGTTATCAGGGGACAGGCTTTGTCTTTGATTGGGTGTGCCAAGAAATGTAAGAATGAGGCAATTGTTCATCTCGAGACTGAAATTACAGAATTAGAGACTGCATTGGAGCGAGATGTGACTCGAGAAGCATTGCATATTCTCCGCCTTAAACAATTGGAATATAAAACTTTGGTTACTGATGCGGCCAAGCTGATGAGTAGGGAACAGCAGGGACGGTTATATGATGTGGGCGATAAAGCAGGGAAATTGATTGCCTGGCTGGACAGACTGGAGAGAGCGAGTCGTGTGGTTCCTGTGATTGAGAAGTTGGATGGTATGCGTGTAACGGACCCTGTTGAAATTGTTGAATGCTTTGCTGACTATTTCCGAGAGGTGTATAGCTCGGTGTCCGATAGGGCCAAGGAGGATTCCCAGTTGTTGCTTAGAGATATAGCGCTGCCGTGTTTGTCAGAGTCAGATCGGGATAGTTTAGATGCCGCACCCTCTGTGGATGAGGTGGCTCTCGCGCTGCGCTCCATTCGTTCCGGCAAGACTCTGGGTCCCAATGGCCTTCCTATAGAATTGTATAAATTACGCCCTGATACTCTAGCTCCCTATCTTCGAGATATGTTTTTAGCTGCGCGAGAAAATGGCTCCCTCCCTAGGGACCAGCGTCTTGCGACTATTGTGGTGATCCACAAGGAGGGCAAGCCACGGGATCGCTGCTCGTCTTATAGACCCATTTCGCTCTTAAATGCGGAGCCTAAGATCCTCGCCAAGCTGCTCGCTAATCGTCTGATTACGGTGATCAGCGACCTGATCCATCCGGATCAGTCGGGTTTTATCCCTCATCGTAACACGGCATTAAATTTGCGTCGTTTGCATGGTGTCCTTGCGAGGGCCCCAACGTTGCGTGAACCGGCCATCTTGGCGTCTTTGGACGCCACAATGGCCTTTGACACAATCGAATGGTCGTATCTCTGGGCCGCACTCGCCAAGTTCGGCTTTGGCGCTGGCTTTATTGGTTGGGTCAAACTCCTGTATGAAACGCCACTGGCGCAGGTGGTGGTTAATGGTCGTGTTTCCATGCCTTTTGCTATCGGGAGGGGCACACGGCAGGGTTGTCCGTTGTCCCCACTTCTCTTTGCTCTTGCGTTGGAGCCACTCGCTGCTTGGCTACGGTGGGAACCTTCGATGAAGGGCATACGTTGGACTCCAGAATTTGAAGATCGTATCTCCTTATATGCGGATGATATTTTATTATACCTCACATCTCCCTAAAAATCACTCAACGTATTGTTTGACGTGCTTAACTCCTTCGGGAAGAACTCGGGCCTTGTCATCAATTGGTCAAAATCCTATATCTACATGCTCGCGGGTGCGGTCCCTTGTTTACCGCGGGGCTGTCCCATCCAGTTGTCGCAGTCTGGTTTTAAATACCTGAGTGTGTTTATTTCGCTGGTTTCGGCGGTTCGCTACGAACGTATTTTACTCCCTCCACTCCTTAGGTTGCGCTCAGATGTGGCGCGCTGGCGCAGATTGCGGCCCTCTTTAAAATGATGTCCTTACCGCGGTTTCTCTACGCACTTCAGAATAGTTTTGATGTAATCCCGTCGAAATATTTCCGGGAGATAGAATCGCCTCCACACCACCCCAGTTCAGACATGGCCATATGCAAATCAGCCTGTTGGTTTTGCATTCGTCACCCCGAGTGGGATAGGTATGCTCAGACGTGAGTCCCATGCTCTCCACATCACTGGAGTCAAGCTATCCTGGCTGAAGACGGCTGATAGCCAGAAACCGGTCCTAGGATGCTTGATTCCGGTCCAGGAAAGACATGGCTTGGCAGTTCGGGCTGGACTGTTCCCATGAGGCACAGGGTCAAGGCTGATTTGCATATGGCCATGTCTGAACTGGGGTGGTGTGGAGTACAAAAAAACGATGGATTTAGGCCCAGATCTCTGTACTGGGGTGAATGTATGACATTGTTCTGCATTCTGTCCATCAACTGTCGGTTTTGCATTTGTCACCCCGAGTGGGATGGGTATGCTCAGACGTGAGTCCCATGCTCTCCACACCACTGTAGTCAAGCGATCCTGGCTGAAGACGGCTGATAGCCAGAAACCGGTCCTAGGATGCTTGATTCCGGTCCAGGAAAGACATGGCTTGGCAGTTCGGGCTGGACTGTTCCCATGAGGCACAGGGTCAAGGCTGATTTGCATATGGCCATGTCTGAACTGGGGTGGTGTTGAGTGCAAAAAAACGATGGATTTAGGCCCAGATCTCTGTACTGGGGTGAATGTATGACATTGTTCTGCATTCTGTCCATCAACTGTTGGTTTTGCATTTGTCACCCCGAGTGGGATGGGTATGCTCAGACGTGAGTCCCATGTTCTCCACACCACTGGAGTCAAGCTATCCTGGCTGAAGACGGCTGATAGCCAGAAACCGGTCCTAGGATGCTTGATTCCGGTCCAGGAAAGACATGGCTTGGCAGTTCGGGCTGGACTGTTCCCATGAGGTACAGGGTCAAGGCTGATTTGCATATGGCCATGTCTGAACTGGGGTGGTGTGGAGTGCAAAAAAACAGTGGATTTAGGCCCAGATCTCTGTACTGGGGTGAATGTATGACATTGTTCTGCATTCTGTCTATTAACTGTTGGTTTTGCATTTGTCACCCCGAGTGGGATGGGTGTGCTCAGACGTGAGTCCCATGCTCTCCACACCACTGGAGTCAAGCTATCCTGGCTGAAGACAGCTGATAGCCAGAAACCGGTCCTAGGATGCTTGATTCCGGTCCAGGAAAGACATGGCTTGGCAGTTCGGGCTGGACTGTTCCCATGAGGCACAGGGTCAAGGCTGATTTCCATATGGCCATGTCTGAACTGGGGTGGTGTGGAGTGCAAAAAAACTATGGATTTAGGCCCAGATCTCTGTACTGGGGTGAATGTATGACATTGTTCTGCATTCTGTCCATCAACTGTTGGTTTTGCAGATTAAGGTTCAAGCACTGTTCTATCGTGCCAACCTTGCTTCTTAAACCCAGTTGACATGGGTCTAACATTCCACTTTCCTCTGTCCATTACAAAACCCTATTATATATTACTCGGCCCAAGATCTTCAATGTATTATCGAGCAGGGAAATTGGTCTATAGTTAATTGGATTAGATCTGACCCCCTTTTTATATATAGGGACAATGATGCTCGTTGTCCAGGTATCCGGCATCGGAGCTTGAGGTCAACTATTAAAAACATTCAAGAGAATTGGAGCCCAAAAATCCGGTTTCCACTTTATTATATCTATGTGTAACCCGTCAGGGCCCAGGGCCTTGTTGCCAAGGCTCTGTGCAATCGCCTCTTCTACCTCCAGCAGCATGATCTGTAGACAGCAAAGATGTCCCCGCACATAGTGATCTGTGCCTTGTGTTGGTGTAGCATATATTCCAGAGAAGTGAGTCTCCCATGAGTCGCTAGAGATAGTACAGCTGACTGGTGTTAAATGTTGGCCCATATTACGCAGGTCCCTAACAGCGGACCAGAATGAATTACCATTCTTTCCCCCAGCTGAATCAGCTAGTACCTCCCAGTGCTCCCCCAGGAGAGTATCCTTCCGCTCTCTTTGGATGCTATTTTATACATCTTCCTTGCTGTCCTTACGTCCGTAGGACACCTAGGTTTGGAGGTTAGAGCCTTGCGTAGGTTCTTATTCGCCTCTGAGCATTTATGGTCAAACCATCTCGGTTCTTTGTCAACCTTGGGCAGTGGCACTAACAGGAGGGATCTAATTACAGAGCAGAGTTTGCTAAAATCCTCGATTGTTCTTAGGTGGTTACTTTTAGTTGATATACATGAGGTAATTAAGTGCGGGTGTCCTTCTATCACAGTCTCGACTATTCCACAACTATCTACTTCCCTCCACTTCAACCTTAGATTATCTGTTAAAGGGGTGACATCCCATGAAAGGTGGTATACACGGGGCGGGGTGCTAATCTTAATACCACTGTCAGAGGATTGTGATCCCCAAAATCCGTTGCATGGACCTCAGCGGTTATTAAGCGGTCTGCAAGGCAAGAAGAGACGAAAATATAATCAATAATTGAAAAACAGCCCCTACCTCTAAAAGTCGGTGCCCGCTGATTTCCAGGTTGTTTGAACCAAATCCATTACATTACTGAGGATCTGTTTGCTAATTAAAATATCTAGTTCCAATCCCCTTCGCACTGCTGGATCTGCATGAGGTTTGTCCATATCCTGATATTCCGTTGGGCTTTAGCATTAAAGTTCCCCCCTAAGAGGATCCCAATACAATCATCTGCGCCTTGGTGTTTATCTAAATATGATATAATTTTAAAAAGTTCAATGAAGTTCCTATTTGGAACAGAGTAAAAATCATTGTTGTAAAAATGAATTAGGTAGAAGGGGACCCGTCTTTTATATTCCAATATTTGTATGTTGGGACTATTAGTTGGTATCACCTTAATACTCCCACCAGAGGCTATCCTGATCCCAATAAATAGACCTCCAGAAGCACGCCCAAAATATGGTTTGGGTGCTGTCAGACTAAAGCGATGATACCCCTCTATATGCAGATCATGTGTGGCCCATGTTTCCTGGAACATTATAATGTCTTGGCCGGATATTATGTGCATCCAGTCTGTATCAGCTAATCTTGACTCAAGGCCTGCAACGTTCCAGCTCAAAATATTGAGGTTGGAATAATTTGTACTTCTTTTTGGGTTATGTGAAGTCTTAGGTGTACCAACATTAATGGCTGATACTAGTCCCATGGCACCCTCTACCTGTAAGTGGTGATCAGCTAAAGTAGCTGGGAATATAGGTGTAGGTTTCTGTACTTCTTGCTCCTTCACTGCGATAGTTGATCGGTGAGCTGATATCTCCCTTGGTAATTTTCCCTCATGACCATTAACAATAACCAACCTATCCAATTGTCAATCCTGTGCGTCTAGATCTGACAAGGCCTGATCAAACAGTTATAAGTCGGGACATTGTATTCATACCTCTCCTGGGTTTGGGAAATAGTTGTGTTGTTGCATCTATATATAGGTAGGGTCGGGGGTTACGATAGAAAAAACCCAAGGGTAGAATATGAATCCCCTCCCTGCGCGTTTGCATTGTCCCTCCTCTTTCTAAGATTGTTCTGACTAGGTCAGGAGACCCAAAGTTCAAAACTATGCAATCAACCCCGCTAGTTTTATTCAATTTACTCTATCCAGGGGACCCTACGAATCATTTTAAACTCCTGAAACAAGTGCCTACCTAATACAGTTTTAGTGTCTAACAAGTGGAGTGCCCTATTTTTTAAGGTGGTCCAATGTTCCTCAGAGTTAGATGGTATTGGTGGTACATTTGAAAGCACAACTGTATAAGGTGTGGACTCAGGAGGTAAATTAAGATGTCCCTTACCATGAACAACAACCAAGCCCCCCCTATTCAAACCCTTGTGAATTACCCCGGGTTTTACTCCTACTCATGCAGGCTTAGTTTGTGCTGGTTGGATGTTAACACTGTTTAATGTGGCGGCCTGTGCGCCCACATTAGTGAAAACATCATTAACTACAGGGGGCCTATTTGAGTCGGCAGCCGGGCGTGTTCCTTGATCACCCTGAGCTATTGAGCCCCCATTTGGTATTTGGCTAATTGGTGAGAAGAGTTTTTGTTCTATGTTATTTAAGTGGGTGTCGATGTCTATGAGTTCATTTAACAGCGGTTTTAGCAACACTATTAACTTCCCCTCAAGTTTCACTCAGACAAATAGAGCTGCCAGCAGCTACTTCTTCTACGGGGCCTTCCTTGCCACAAGCAGTACCTTTTGTTTTTGCCACTTTACTAGTTTGTTGTACAGTAAGTGGTACACCACCCGCCTTTCTTTTCCTTGTGATCACTGGGACCGTGCCCCCCTTTACTTTGGACTGCAATTGTCGTGTCAACCGAGTCTCAATGGGAGGTGGTGATAGTACTGGTGGTGGTGCTATAACAAATGATTCAGTAGCTAACATGGGTGAGTCTTCTACAATTACTACCAAGGGTTCTGGGACCGATTGTGGCATACTGGCCGAGTTCCATTCAACCGGGCTGGCTTCATTAGAGATAGGCCCCCCTGTGATGTCTTCCATGGAAACTCTACGTGTATCCAGGGAGAGTCTTCTTTGTGTAAGCCCTATTTCATGGATCAAGACAGACTCTGCCCTAATAAGGAAGGCATTAAGAGTGCCCACAACCCCTTTGCCCCCTGTCCCTTTACGAGTACCCGCACTCATGTTAGAGACAAACAATATAAACAAAACTTAGAGCAATAGGGTGCACACCTTGTTAATTAAAAAGTCAAGAGTCACTAACCATATTCGGGTTCATAGGCAGGAGGGCCGTTGTTCAAATGCAAGATTGGTGGCCCTGCCCTGCCCCTTTCTGCCCCGGACGGCCACAGACGGCTCGGGCTTATCCTGGCGCCGCCCGCGTGCACCCCGCGACGCGGGAGCTCTAACGGTCTTTTAGGCGCCAACTGGCGCGAAATGAGCATATGCGGCGTCCGGCTGCAAGGACTCCTGGGGGATGTAGTCTCCCCCCTCGGCGGCCGCGCACTAAGGTCAAGAAAGGCAGCGGGGGAGACCGGCGTTGAGTGTTCCATACCTCAGCGGTACCAGCAAATGCCTCCAACAATTCAAGGGCCAACAGCAGCAAAGTATCCAGGTGAGTTTTCTGCCCACGCTACGCAGAGCACCCCAGAGCATGAGTTAAAAATTATTGAGATTCAAAAAGACCTGCCAAACTGTACACAAACCAGCTCAGAATTAGAGCTCCACGTGAATTTGGGAGTGGCAAAGGAACACCTATCAGAATTCCTGAAATGTAGAATACAGAAGAAGTGGAATGCCAGTAAACTGGCCCACTATGAGTATAGGGAAGGCTGCAGGAAATTATTAGCTTGGAAAACAAGGCAAGACAACCTTTGGAACGAGATCAAGGAAGTGGAGATCGGCACCACAAAAGAGCTGCGCCAGGAAGATCAAAGCATTGGGAGGGCATTCAAGAGTTCTTTCAGGACTTATACACCCACGATATCAAAGCAACTCAGATAGAGGTTAAAAAGTGGATACAACAGGACACTCTCCCTAGACTAGACTAGACTTAATCAAACAATCATTTCTCAATCAGAAATTAACGGCCCAGGAATTAGATAAAGCAATTAGGAGAGTAAAGAAGGGGAAAGCACTGGGCCCTGATGGTCTACCTAACATGCTATATAAGGTCTTAAGCGAAGAGTTGACACTGCATTTCACTAAATTATTGAATAGTCTTTATATTGACCACTCGCCTTTAACATCTACATGGAACGAAGCGGTAACTACATTAATCCTAAAACCTAGCAATGGTAAAAAAAATGTGAATCTATAGACCAATATCCTTGCTTAATAATGACTATAAGATATATGCACAAAAACTTGCCAAAAGACTAGACAGCATGTTAGGAGACATTGTACATAAGAATCAAAAAGGCTTTATGAAACATAGGCAGCTCCATGACTTAACAAAGATCTGATAACTACGATTGATGTTCCCCTAGTAACAAAGTCTCCCCTAACTATTATCATAGTGGGCGCTGCTACAGCCTTTGACAGAGTCAGCTGTCCTTATTTGTGTGAGGTTATCAAGCAAAATGGTTTAGGGCATAACTTTCTTAATGCAGTAAGATCAATATATTTTACCCCTATAGCAAGACTACTGGTCAATGGGACGCTTACCTCACAATTTCCCATTGCCAGGGGCACCTGGCAGGGGTGCCCACTGTCACCTTTGTTATTTAACCTGTACATAGAACAGCTGGCAAGAAGAATGAGCAGACAATCTTACCTTTTCAATATTTATATTGGGTTAGGAAAGAAGCCCTACATGCAGATGACCTCATAATCTACACATGTAACTGCAAAGCGTCATTACCAATCATAATGGAAATAGTGTGCGACTTTGGGAGGGTCGCTGGATATTTAGTCAACGAGTCAAAGACTAAGGGGGTCATTATGATGTCGGGCGGATTGCCTCCGCCAGGCTGAGGGGCCCCCAGGAGATGGCAGAGGTGGAGGGGGACATGGGGGGTACCTATGGTACCCTCCCACATTTGCATATGTAAGGCGGCAGGCACCGCGCGGTGCCTGCCGCTTTGCATATGCAAATGCGTGCTGACATGTTTATCATTGTGGCGGGCGGTGCTGAGTGCACCGCCCGCCACAATGATATACATGTAGGATGGGCCCGCCACTGTGGCGGGCACATCCTAATTCCCCCTACGGGACCCCCGCCCTTATGGCGGCCGGTCCCGATCTCCGTTAGGGTGGCGGGCGGACAAAGTCCACCCGCCATCCTAATGACCCCCTAATATTATCTACTGGAATGGCCCTTTGGACTCCCCTTTAGAAAAGGCAGAAATTAGATATTTGGGGGTAAGTGTGGTCAGGGATCTGGACAAGAATGCCTATATAAATTTCAATCGGATCATGCTAGAAGCTAAAAACCTTTACAGTCATGAGGTCACTTACCTCTCTATTTTAGGCAGAGCAAATATTGTCAAAATGATGGTTCTTACCAAATTCACTTTTATCTTTAACTCTCTCCCACTACATTTCAAAACAGAATTTTTGATTAGATTTTAAATGTATAAAGCGCAGTAGTTACCCAAGGGCGTCAAGGTGCTATAGATCAACCGTCTAAGATAAAAGTCCACTAGGGTTCTAAGGGAGAGGGCTGACTACAAACAAAATAGCCAGGTCATAAGTGGCTTCCTAAAGGGAAGGAGCTGAGATATATTGCCTTTATGTTTATTGGGAGATCGTTCCAAAGTTTACTGGCTGCAATAGAGAATGCTCTATGACCCCAACTCTTTCTTATAGTTTTCGGTACATTGTGCTGTAGTTTAGCCGCAGAGCGGAGAGGTTTGCCCTGTGAGTACCAGCCAAACATAGAGGCATATTTTCAAGGACAGGCGATACGTTATCGCCGCTTTTATCTGCAGGAAACTGCCGATAAAGCGGCGATAATGGCCTTGATAATATGCTCTATGAATTCCAATCGAAGCCCATGTTAGATGTGTTCACATCTAATATGGGCTTCGATTGGATTCTCTATTGCTTTGGCTCAGTAGGTAATCTGATAGGTCCTGATAGGGTGAACAAGCCTAGAATTGTCGAAGTAAAGGCAGTGTGATCATAGGTGAGATGGCAGTGTTCCACCACTGAAGTGTCAGTGTCTGTGACAAATGCCTTGTTGCAGGTTGCTAGAAGTATACACATTTTCCAAAAACATAGCACAGATGTACAGATTACAATGCCTCCAAGGTTATGCATATGGCTTCCAAGAGACCTTTAGCAGCACTTCACCACAAGCGTGTGGCAGGTGGCAATTATATCCTGGCACTTGCCCAAAGAATGAGCCAATTTCAGTCTGTCATGTACATTGGAAAAAAGAATGCATCAAACCAAATTAATGTTCTCTCAGCAAGACACAATGTTAAAAGATTTGAAACAATGGCTGTAACTGCTGGAATAGGAGCGAACAGTACATCACTCATTTCTTCCCCTAAAACGCCCTGATCGTCGAATGCTTCTTGAAGAGCTTGTGATGGTGGTAAAGTGGTGAAATACTTTGATAGCGGACAATGCTGCGTGTATTATCTTTTAGGTAGGGCGGGGGCATCTTGCCTTCTACAACTATCTCACAGCTCTACTTGTTTTCCTCACTGGACAGTTTTACAGCTATTGGCGTCTCCTTCAGCCGTCTTTTTAAGGAGGATGATGAGGAGAGGCCCTGTAGATATGATAGGTGCGAATGGTAAGCATGTGTAGGCTTGCAGTCGTAACTGAAGTATTGCTGATTTGGAAATGACATGAAATGGGCACCATTGGCAAGCTGAATTCGAACTGCTTTCTAGAACTGATTCTTTATTGGGACTGTAAATCATAGACGTAGGGGCCGATTTTGATGTCTGGCGGAAATGCTTCTGCCCGACACCGACTCGGTCCTGGGACCGACCGACACCCGGTCGGCATTCCCGACCGCCTAATTAGGATGCGACCGAACACTGTTCGGTCGCATTCCTACATTTCCCTATGGGAGCATGCATTCCGGCCATAAACCAGCCGTAATGCATGCTCCCATAGGGAAATGGGAGGTGTGGTTCATCCCTGCACCCTGTGGCAGGCACCTTAAGGTGCCTACCACAGTTCTAGGGATCAACAGGGGGGCACCATCGTCCCCCAACCAGAAGCCGCACTCACAAAGGTGCCCTGCTGGGGGCCCCCCAAACACGCTTTCTTCTAATCCGATTCGGAGCCTATGTTTCCAACCCAATTGTCCACCTTTCCAGACTACCAAGTACGATGCGAGGAAGCTGTCTGGGCTGACCAAATCGGTTCTGAACGTGATTCAGGTAGTCCAACTCATTCAGAGACGAATCGTACAGCTCAATGGGGACGGCTTCCAAACGAGCGAGTATGATGACCGATTCTGAAAGCAGAGCCGACTCGGATTTTGGGAGCCGTAGCAGGCCCCCACCTTAACACGGGGGTCTCCGATTCAGTCGTAGGAGGTACCCATGAGCCCTCTTTTCCATGCATGCACAGTATGGTGGGCACCATGGGTTCACGCTTTTCCCAACCCACCCCTTTTTTCAATGGAAGCCTTTGTTCACGTTGGGTCCACAGGCGCCCATTGAACTTAATGGGGGTTCGACCGAATAGTTTCCGGATGCATCCAAATCGCTTGGTCGGACTCCCCCGATCTGAGTAGTTCGGAAAGCATTCCGAAACCGATTCGGAAAGGAATCCTTTCCTAACGAGATCTTAATCGGCCCCATAGTTTTCATGTTGGACAGGCCGGCATGGAAACCATGCCGGAAACTGTGCATCGTAATCACAAGGGTGGAAAGGCCTGCCCTTGAGATTACTGTCCGGCCTCCAATTGGCCAACGCGCTCCTGGAGCCCATTAGAAGCCAACCAAATGACCAGCCAGTTTACTTTCCGACCGCCTAGATCATAATTAGGTGGTCGGAAAGTAAACCGCAGGTCGATTATAACGCAGCCCTGAAGGCTCTGATCGTTGGTCGGAGCTTTTACGGGCCGCGTCGTTATCAGCCCCATAGTGTTAGCCTTCAGCTATCAGAAAGGCCCGCCCTTGAGATTACTGGCCGGCTTCCGATTGGCCGACGGGCTCCTGGGGCCCGTCAGAAGCCAGCAGAATGATCAGCTGGTTTACTTTCCGACTGCCTACATCATAATTAGGCGGTCGGAAAGTAAACCGCGGGCTGATTTTGATGTGGCCCTGAAGGCTCTGATCGTCGGTCGGGGCCTTTACAGGCCACATTGTAAGCGGCCCCTTAGTGCTAGCCTACAGCTATTGGAATCCAGCGAGGGACACATCCAGTCTCTGGGGATGAAACACTCTTTAATGGTATTTGCACAGTCATGTGTAGAAGGGTGTAAGTTCACACAGCAGAGAACAGACAGGAACATGTAAATGTAGAGACAGACCAGCTCTGGGACCTGTAGTGTGTTACATATCACTAGAATATATGGTCCATTGTGAAAAAGTGGAAACACCAGTAGTGAGGGGCGCTCCAAGGCTTCACACAAGGTGAAGGTCGTCACTAAAAGCTGTGGATAACTAGTCCTCGTGGAGAATGGTGACCAGTCTGTGAGAGGATCACTCAGAGAAATCCTCACATGCCCCCAGCTCTACCTTAAAGTGCAATACCTGAGTGTGGAAACATTTTCTAATGCTGTTCAGAAAGAAAATTGGTTAATGAAGGCCAAAACAACTCTACATTCTTTTCCTAACATCTTTTTGAAAACCTATTCCCCTTATAAATAAACAAAATCAACCGAGTAATTCATCAGAATGATGTGGCTAAATCAGCATTACTTATAAGGTTTTCAGTTTTTACTGATTTTTTACAGATAAAAACAGACAGAAAATAGCATGTTTCTGTCTGTATTTATTTTGAAAAATACCGAAAATGGGTTTCTTTTGAGTAACTTTTCATACTGTCTTTTATCAAATCTAGGGCAACAGCGAGCAAATAGATGTCATCGGGAGTTAAAAAACAGGATGAGATTTCCTTAAATACCAACATATGTGAGCATCCATTTGTAGTATATTTCTAATATTTACCTGTGGTTGTATTGTAATATAATATTTGGCTGGTTAATTTGCTAAAACATGTCAGACGTCAAAGTATGAGTGCACGTTTATTAGTTAAATGCCCCCGCCCTCCCCGCTATACTAGATCTGTGCCACTGCCCCTGGTATAATGGACTATTCACATGCCAATGAGTGCAACAGTAGGGAAAGTGTTGGATTGCAGAGGGGTAACATTTACTATTCCCACTCCAATGAGTGCAATAGTAGGGAAAGTGTTGGATTACAGAGGGGTAAAAATTACTATCCCCACTCCAGTCAGTGCAACATTAGAAACAAAGAAATTCACTTCAAAGAAATAAAATAATTGCAAAAACATAGTAAACAAATATAAATATGTTAAAAAAACAAATCTTTTAAATTAAAAATTAAATAATCTAAATGCATATGACAATGTTAAATACTTATGATAAATAACTACAATCAATTATTATAATTAAGGCTCCCTGTTTTCCATTTTTACTGATTTTTACAGATAAATACAGACAGGACACATTTATTCTTTATTTATTTTTAAATGTCTATAAAAACGGAAATTGGGTTGCTTTTTGAGTAATTCTAAATCCTGTCTTTCATGACTGCCAGGCCAATAGCTGTGTGGATTGATAGGTAAGGGGGCTAAAGAAGAAAGGACTTTTAGTAAAGAGGCTTTAACAGCAGTAGATATGCACATGGTTGATACTGAAATTTGCATATTAACTTATAAGTGCATTGATTTATCTTTTGTGGGTGTTTACAGCATTGAAACATAGCAGGCATTCAAGCATGAGTGCACATTTACCGGTTAAATAAATGTGGAAATATACTAATTTCAGCTTAATTTTTCCACAAAACCTAAAAATAAATATGGATAAATACAGATAAAATTAGCAAAAAATAAATATGGATAAATACAGAAGGAAATGTAAAAAAAAAATACCATAAAACAGCGAGCCCTAATTATAATTAAAAAAAATTACATTCATTTAAATAAATAATTTCATTTAAAAATGATTAATTAGCAAAACAAAATTAAGAAATAATTTTATTTTAGTTACTTCCCGCCCTATATCCCTACAAAACTCACAATCCACACCTAAAACGTAACTTTAAAAAACACATTATTTACACTATTATAAATATGTATCAATGAACTAATTATCATTAACTAAAAATTAATTATGACAAATATAATTAATTTACTTCCCACAATATACCCCTACAAAACACATAACACACTCCTAAAATGTAACTTAACAAAAAATGAATTACACAATTAATTATCAATGTAATAATATCAATTAAAAAATTAATTATAGATGAAATAAAATTCATTTACTTCCCACCTTACACTTCTAAAAAACCCACAACACATACTTAAAATGTCAATTAAAAACAAAATTGCTGAATTGACATAATTAATTATCAAGTAAATCTTTTTTATTAATTAAAAACTAAATATTAATTACTTCCAATTATTTTACTCCCCACTCTGTACTTCTATAAACCCCACAACCCACACCTAAAATTAAAAATAAATAATGTCTTTTATTTATGTATTGGTTTTTAAAACATAAATAAAAGGCATTGTCATTTACAATGCCAATAGCTTTAACTCTCGCAAATGGGAGACCTATTGCATTCCAAATGATTGTTTAAAAGTGTGTGTGTGTGGCGTGGGTTTGCAAACAGAAGATAGCAGAAGGAACTCAGACCAGAGGGTGTGGGGAAGCAAAACTGAGGGTGCGGGGAAGTAAAAATGATGGGCCAGTGGGGAAAGGGGCACAGAGGGCATAGGGAAGCAAACGTTAGACAGAGCAATGTTGCGAGCAGGGGGGAAAAATCAAATGAAAGAGAGCAACGTTAAGCTGGGGGCAAAAGCACAACCTTTACAGGAAATCTGAGCCGAGGAGCAATGTGCAGCGAGCTGCCACTTTGGAATTGGAGAACTGCTCAGTAAAGCGCTCCAATGCCTTCCGGTCGGATTTGCGCTTGCGGGAGAGTGTGTCCAAAGAGTCAATTGCAGCCAAAGAGTTTCTTTCTTTTTTGGTCCATTTCACAGAGGAACACATTGAGAAAAGAGGTTAAGAGCCCTTTGTTGAAGTCATGGTTTTTAGCAAGTGAGGAGAGGCGCAAACCTAAAGCATACTCATGTTTAACATAGATGTTCCTTCAGAAAATAAACACGCCAGATCTAGCAGAATGTATTTCATGCACATTTGACCTCCCTAAGGCATTGCTGAGTTACCGCCTTCTGTCTCCCATGCCCCCTGAAGAGCTCCCTGTTTGCTATGAGTTAAACCAGCTGGTGGTCACAACTGCGCATGAGCGGCCCTCCTGCCCTCCTCTGTAAGAAAAAAACTCATTAAAGAAAATAGTGCTCACAGACTAAATAAGACCTACCATGTAACAACCAAAGTAAAAGGGCCAGTACTCATGGGAGGTTACAAATGAAGACAAGGCTGTACTAAGGAGGGACTAACAAGCCTAATAACGAATCAGAAGCCAGCATTTATGAAGGACATTGACACAAGCCAATGACAAATATGGGCAGGGCTTCAAGTACATACCCCAATACAGCATGGCACACAGAGCAGCGAAGGCGCTGCCCAGGCTCGACCTAAAAATATATATTTACACAATTAACATAATTAATTATCAATTAAATAAATAATATTAATTAACAACTAAATATTAATTAATTACATGTGAATTACTTCCCACCCTGCACCCTATAAACCCCACAACCCTTGCCTAAAATGTAAATAAAAATAATAATTACACAATTAACATACCTAATTACCAATTAAATAATATTAAAAAAAGCAAATTGATAATTTATGATAAATAAATTACTTCCCACCCTGTACCCCTATAAGCCCACAACCCGCTACGGTACTAAAAATCACCCAAAAAAATTACATTTCATAACTGCTAAAAATGTAACAACTATGTTAAAAAAAAATTCTCATATGCATTTAAAATATATACTAAAATACATAACAATCATTTTTTTTATAATCAACTTTATTGAGTATATAAAACAGCAAAAAGAAATTCATTGGTTGCAGCTCATGAATTAACATATACGGCGGATCAGAATCAATAATACATATAGGCAGGGTCAGTCCATTCCAGTCCAGCAGCTCTTCCGGCAGTACAATAACGGCGGAGCAAGCAACATTCGATACAACAAGAATCATGGCAGAATCATGTTGAACCATTTCCCCCATATTTTGTGGATTAAGTCTGAAGAGCCCTGGGCTTCAAACAGGGCCTCCTCCTGAGTGCCGCACCAGTCAACCCCCCTCCTCCACCCCTTCACAGTAGGCGCAGCGGTACGTGACCAGTGCATCGCTATGTCTCTTTTGGCCACAGCCACCGCCGTCCCCAATAGGCGTTTGTCCATCCTGGAACCATCCAGGCCGTCAAAGATCCCCAGCAGCATCCGCAGTGGGTCACGGGGAACCTCCCATCCCAGGGCTTGTGTGAGTTCCCGCTCCACCCCCTTCCAGAACCTCCCAGTCACCGGGCAAAGCCACACCATGTGGAAAAAATCAGCGGGGGTTGAGTCGCATTTCGGCCAGTCTGGGGAGGGTCGCAAGCGGGCACGGAAGAGTCGCTCTGGGGTGAGGGAAACAGCGTGTAGGTAGTATATCTGCACTAGGCGTAACCTGGAGGACGTGGTCAGGGTTCTGGGCGCCATAAGGGCATCTCTCCAATCCGCCTCCTCCAGGGGGCCCACCCAGTCCTCCCACCGAGCGCGCAATTTATCTAAGGACGCGGGGCCATTATTCACTAGGGAGCGATATATGCAGAACACTCCTCCCTTGCCTAGGTTCCCCATCATCACCTGGGCCTCCAGCGGACTGAACTCTGGAAGGGAGGTCGGCGAGGGGAGATGTGCATGGATGGCGTGGCGCAGCTGCAGATATCGGAAGTGCTGGGCGTGGGGAAGGGCATGGTGCTGCTGTAGGTCTGCAAAGGCACGGATGTCCCCCACCCAGACATCTCTGAGGACCGAGATGCCAATCAGATCCCAGCGGCGGAATCCATTCAGGGACGAAACCTCTTGGAGCCAGGTGCCATGCCAAAGCGGTGTCTGACGAGTGAGTTTACGGTCCCACCCACATAACAATAATTTTAAAACGATATTATAAACAACAATATTTTTGTAAACAATATTAATGACTTCAGTATTTTAAAAATCGATATTACTTAACTTAAAATTGATATTTTGGTGACGATATTTGTGTATGACCATATTTTAACTTTGATATTTTGTCTGAATACCCTTGTTGGGAACATTCCTCTGGAGAGAACTATGGGCTTGTCAGTACCTCAAACAGTCCCACCTTGAGTCTCTCAAAAATTAACCCAAATTCCTCAACATGCTTGAAATCTGGGAGCTTGCTGTCAACTGAAACTACTAACCAGTAAACAACTGTATGTCTACTCCTTTACACAAGACACCTCTGCCTGTCACCCTTACACACGCCAGCACTTTATTACATTCCTAAGCACAAAACTCTATTCAACTCTCACAGAGGGCAATACGGTCATCTTCCATTTCCCACAGAACAGAACCGGCAGGGCAGACTAGTACTAGCTTTCACAGAACAGTTATGGCTCAAGTGATATGTAGGTTACAGACAGATCTCTGAAGTGGGTGGTTAAGTCACTGCAATGAATGTGTAGGTGGATGAGTTAGTGAATGTGAGAGTTCTGACACTATTCTCGCTCAGGTAATATTTCAAGTCAGCTTCCGGAAACTCCTGTTGCTGTCACTTGGCGCTTTGCTGTTCTTGTTGTTTATTTGGGATTTCAAGTATTTAAAAGTTGCTGTCACCTAGAAGGTCATTGTTATTTGAAGCATCCCAGCCACAGCGTAACTAACTATGCTCTACATGTGCAGACATGTGTCAACCCCCTGCACAAAAGGTTTTGAATGCACATGGACCAGGCGCTGCGCAAAACCAAGCTCGTGCTGCACCAATTCCCGGGTTCATAAATAGGACAAATTACATAGTACGTATCAACATAACAATAGAGACTTAGAGAGCAATGAAACGGGAATATTCACATCATTTTAAAACAACTATTACATTCAAAGAATATAATACTACCTTAAAATGAATACATTGGCAGAGTCATGTATGACCACCCCTCAGGTACCATTCCCTGGGGCATTAACAGATTTGCTGTCCTTCCAAGGTGAACCCATCTGTTCCCTCAGGATAGAGGGAAAATTGACCAACATCAAAACTGGCCCCCCCAGCATCTTAAATCACCATGCCAGTCTCCAAATGAGGTATCCACCTGGCCACCATCGGGATGGTCCATACCTGGGCCTCTCAACCATGCAATATCCCCTGGGGCACCGGTACAAAAGGCTAGGGACGTGCTGTAGCAGCCACCACTAGCCCTTCCATTGAGTTTGTGTATCCCTGCTCCGAGATGGGACATCGGCTTAAGGCCAGTTCCTCTTGAGTTCGCCTGCACCTATACCTGATGCCAAGGTTGTCCACCTGATTCGTAGCCAAACATAACTCCTCCGCTTACTGTGCTGGCTTAAGGGGAAGGATGGGTGGGGAAAAAAGGTAGGGAAACCTGGTAACTGCGGCACAAAGGGCAACGTTGGTGTCCATCGGGGTCGCCCATGGAGCAATGTGACCACCAGTAGGGCTGTCACTGTATTTAACACCCCCGACCACCCCCGCCCGGTGCTGGGGCGACACACTCTACCATACGAGCAACTAATGGCGATTGCGTGCCAGGTCCCAAAAATTCAAAGGTGCAGCATTGGCCACAAGTTTGGACCGGTCCTAGCCAGCCAACACCTGTATGGGGGCCTGCCAGCCTGTGGCGTGGGACTCCGTTTACCACAGGCGAGGGACTGGCCTAGGACCAGTGTGATCATCCCCTCACCCCCTCCTTATGAACAACCAACCCAGATGTTGGACACTCTTGTTAAGGAAAGGAGCCAAGACACCATGCCATTCAGTCATGCCAACCTCAGGCCATATTTATTAACCATCATAAATACGACAAACAATATAGTTCGTATTAACATACCATTAGAATATTAGAGAACAATGAAAGGGGAATATTACCATCATTTTAAAACAACAGTATTGTAAGCAACTAATACATTCAAAGAATACAATACATTAAAGGGAATACATTGGCAGTCATGGTTGACCACCCCTCGGGCCCCATTCCCTGAGGCATCACCATATTTATAATCCTTACAAGGCGAACCCACCTGTTCCGTCAAGATAAAGGATTACATGGGCGAGATTGATTCAAATCTGGCCCCCCAGCATCTTAAATCACCATGTCAGAGTCAACCAATAAGGTATCCCCTGGCTTCCATTTGGGATGGTTCATACCTGGGCCTCCCAACCATGCAATAACCACCAGGGCAGCATAACGTAAGGCTAGGGGCATGTGCTGTAGCAGACGCCACTAGCCATTCCCTTGAGTTTGTGTATCCTTGCCCAGAGTTGGTACATCGGCTTTAGGCCAACTCCCTCTTAGGTTTGCCTGCACTTATACCTGATGCCAAGATTTTCCACCTGTTATGTAGTCAAACATAACTCCTCCGCCACAGAGCTGGATGGTTTACCAACCAACTAGTGCTACCCCCAAGCTCCACTACCTTGGGGCACGTGAAATGCTGTACAGCAAAAGCAACCAGGTTGGCCACAAAGATCGCACTGCTCCTGAATTCAACCATGAGAGATTGCCTTTTGGAAAGCTGTGTTCGATAGATGCCTCATTCTGCAATTCAAATACCTCGCTGACTCTGTGAGGTTTTTGGAGGACTGGCCATACCTCCATACCCTCCTGGGGATGATGTGTGACCATGCAATGACTGTTCCTGGGCACCTCTTGGCCAGTCAAGAGAATTTGACCGATACGTTCTCAGAGTCCTCCTGCCTAAGATTGCCAAATCTCTGATGTGGAGAATGAGGAGTGCTGGTGGTTGAAACCTTCGGACATCAATTTTTCCACCAGTTGCCATAGACCATCCAGATGAATACCGCCCCTGCCAGCTCAATGGAAATATAGACCCCCTTCTACTGTGCGCCGGCTGAAGTGATCCTGGTAAAATGTTGCCTGCACCCGACGCACAAAGGAATGACCAATGATCCACACACTGGCAGGAGTCATGTGTCCTAATGCAAAAGCTTGCAGGGGACAAAGAAACAGCATTACTCTAAGGCAAAACTAAAACAGTAGTTTTCTACACCATGTTCATCCGCACATAGATAGTGCTTGTAGCAATCTGATTTCCACCTACCAAAACGCATACCACCCCTGGGCTATGCCCTGATCCCACTGCAGAAGTCGCTGCCCCTATTCTAAAGGAGTGAGAGCTGAATTGGCCCTGGACTCCTGCTGCTCGGAGGGCCTTGTGCATGATCTGAGTGAACTGGAATTGGTAGTTAAACATCACAGTCACTGTACAACCCGCAAGCCCTTCTACTTTCCTCAAACTGACCTGATCCCCCCACACCTGATCAGTCTTAGAGCAAGGTATGGTCACAACCAGATTGCCCCCGAACCAGGTCAAGTGTTGGAGTTGGATCCCACCGTGGGTGTCTTGCTTGGATCTTGCCACAATTTCGGATATCTGGAAGGCACCGTAAAAGGCAGTGAAGAAGACTGTGGTGAAGAGCGCTACCTAAGAGGGGAGATGTGCAAACCCATGGTAGGACCTCGATGATCCGACCCAGCTTGTCAATATCTATGGGAAACCTTTGGTCACTTCTTGACCCATCCAATCTCCCCCTTCCTCAATGGGCTTGTTTGACTAAAAAGGAGCGTGAGTGGTCAATTCCCCCCTCCAACTCTGTAAAAAAAAAAGATAGTGCTGACACCTGTTGCCTCGCAAATGCCGCTGATCTACCCTGTGACCACAAGTGCCTAAGAAAACCCAAGCAGGCAGTGAGCAAGATAAGGTGCCCTTGAGGATTGGTCTCATATATGTTGCTGTACTAGTACCTGAGAAAAAAGGAAATCATGCAATATAGTAAAGAGTTACAGCTGGCAGAGATATTCCCATCAGACCACCCTTTGGCGGAATCTCATCATATGGGGTATTTGTATTTCATCCAATTAGCCGCCCAAACCATCAGATGATGGTGCGGATATGGATATGGAATAGAAACTCTAGCCAGACTGTTACTCAGAGGGTCGTGCTCAAGGTGTGTAGTGCAGTGCTGTGGTGAAAACTTAAAATTAACGACTCAGACATGAAAAGATTATTTAATAGGATTTGTCTAAGTGTCAAAGTTAAAATCACGCCAGGCAGTCTAAATATATAACTACACTGTGGCGCTGTGCAGGACAGCGCCACAGTGTAGTTATATATTTTAAGTTTTCACCACAGCACTGCACTACACACCTTGAGCACTACCCTCTGAGTAACAGTCTGGCTAGAGTTTCTATTCCATATCCATATCCGCACCATCATCTGATGGTTTGGGCGGCTAATTGGATGAAATACAAATACCCCATATGATGAGACTCCGCCAAAGGGTGGTCTGATGGGAATATCTCAGCCAGCTGTAACTCTTTACTATATTGCAGGATTTCCTTTTTTCTCAGGTACTAGTACAGCAACATATATGAGACCGGTCTTTTCTTTTTTGTGTATAATGTCTAGGTAGGGGAAATGAAATGACAGGTCGTTAACTATATCCCCTTGACCCTTTTTAAACTTAGTTTTTTTGGCCCTTGAGGATTGTCCTGGGTGTATGCTGTGTATGTAACCAAGGTCATTTCATATGCTTGCAAAGTTTTTGGCGCAAGACTCGCTGCGACCAGTTCAGAGAGAGCAGAGTTCCAAGGTTCCATAGGTGTTACAGGGAGTGTGCTGGTTCCACATCTACTGTGGGGTGGAAATGCTGGAAATCCTGAAACTTAAAATGAGAATATGCGTTGGCTGCATTATTAAACATACCAGGCACAAGTTTTGCTTTATACAAAATGTTATTCTGAACACATAACAGCACCAGCTCCTTCAGCAAGCTTGTGGAAAAGTAAATTTTGTCATGTTCTGTGTCCCTACGAGTCATCCATCATATGTTATGTGTGCATGACCAATATGCATATGTTATTCCCCATGTCCGATTCAAGACGCAATTATAGTTGTGTCCACCTCTGATATGCCATTTCCTAGTCCTCATGAGTAATATGAGTGTCAGGCCTATGTAAAGTTATGTTGCCACGTTTCTTAGTGTGCACGTTACTTCATTATAAAGTCCCCGTTTCTAGGCCTCAACAGGGCCCGGACATCAGATTCAGCCCCTATCTCCTGATGCCTCGCTGAGGAGCGATACAGCCCCCACCTGTATCCTCGACCCTTCACTTACTTCCTGCCTCGCAGTGCCCGGTGCAGCTTGGCCCTGCCTCCGAGTCTGCCAAGACTATGTTATGATTCCAGCTATCAGTTTAGTCCTCCTTCTCTGCATTCCTAAGCTACTGAACTGCATCAATAGTTTCCGTCATTGTCTAGCCTATTCGGCTCCATGTAAGAGAAATACTGGATTTAATGGTCATTTAATATTCTTCATCACGTACTACATGTAGAATAAATGCATGCTCTAGCCTTAGAGTCAGTTAGCTTCTCCCCTCATGACTTCTAGTTTATATCAACATGTTCCCTAAACATTAGATACCAGATAGGGTCTAGGTACATGTCGCTCCGACCCTCCAGACTTTAGTCTCTGCTCCTAGCACAGAGTTCATAGCCCCCAGCTTCTCCTAGTAACACGTCATTGTCAGTTTGCGCGCACCACCAGGTTAGAGGTCCCGGCTCCTTAGGTAGCCCCCTCCAATGTTTCCGCCCATTTCATGACATATTCTATTACGTTTGTATCACATGTCTATGTATACGCCCTGTTACACCTCCTTTGTACCGTTATCTTTCGCGACTGCTACACGTCACACCTACTGCTCCACCCACTGCTACGCCCATTGCAATGTAATGCTATGTATTTGCGTTATGTATATATGCTCATGTAATGTTATTAAATGTTAGAGCTAGCCATTCCAGATCCGGTCCCCGGCAGCTGCCGGGCCATGCTAGTCCTTACCATTCTGTTCCTATGCAGGTTGTCCTGTCCCTGTCCTTTATGCTGTAATAAACCTGCAAAACTCCCACTACCTCGAATCTTGACTCTTATTTTATTGAGCTATCTGTTATTCATTCATTCATTCAAAAATAGATCCGGTATTATTTATTTATATACCACATAATGGCGCCCGAACAGGGACCTGCCCTTTCCCCACGCGTCGGTGAAGCCACGCCGACCCCCTGACCCTCTGCAGTCGTGACGGAACTCTTCTGCGCAGTGGCAGATATTTCTGCTCAAGTATCCCTCAGGCCCACGGAGGAGACGGAGGAGGCGGTCCAGCATCCAGACGAGACGGTGGAGGAACGCGGCGAGTCCCGACCAGAGCCCAAGCCAAGAGTCCAAGGTCCGAGGTATCCGGAGGTCCACCCGTAACTGAAGTCCGAGGTCCGAAGTTCGTCGTCCGTCGTCGTAGCAGTGCAGTCCAGTCCGAGGCCTTCCGTTCTTGCTGCCCGGTGAGTACCGTTACTGGGGTGGTATCTAGACAGGGTCAATCTAATTGACTCTGGTCTGTGGGTTGGTGGTACACAGTCCCACAAACGAAGTGTTCACTTCGGTGGATACGGGTCCTGACGTGTCTCATTAAGAGACCGGTAAGTTTCGTACTGTTTCAGCAGTGCATCTAGTTCCTGTTCTAGTCAGTTCTGTTCTCGAGAAAATTCATGTATTCTGTGTTCCGTATTCCCGGTAGTATTCTGTTCGAACTGTTATTTTAAGTGTTTTTCATGTATTTCAATGTCGTGGTATGAATGGGGTATAAGTATCGTGTTTATTGTGTATTGTATTGTGTCTAGATTACAGTTCAGTCATGCCCATATTTTCCAAGTTACGTCAGTTAAAAACTAGAAAGGGTCTGCTGGAAGCAGCAGTTCCCGTCCCGCCTAGGGACAGTCCAGGTCACTTTATGTATCAGAAACATGGCATAAGTGCCATATTGTATCTAGATTTATGGGTAGAGTATACCAAACAGTTAGAAGAAAAGTATAGATGGCCCGTATCGGGTACATGGGATGCCGAATGCATCATGCGAGTAGAAGAAGCATTATGGAAAAAGAAAGCCAGACAGTCACAGAAAGATGCCATCGAGTTATGGCGCAAAGAAGCTCATAAAAGAACTGAAAAAGAAATCAGAAAGTCAGAATTAAGTAGAGAATCCTTAGAGCGAGCCCAAGAAAAAGAATTAATCGAGATAGGTGAACAAGTCAAAACTGAACAGAGAGACAGACAGAGGCATGCCCTTATTAAGGGTATGTATCCTCTTCTTGCCGAGGGCTTGCCAAAAGCGACCCCGGAGGCATCCAGTAATTTTCCGCCACCATTAGTTCCGACCAAGCTACGTCACAAACCGACCGCAGCTGATATTTTTATTTCGTCCTATCTGGACGACACAGTCCCTGAATATGCAAATCCTGTCCGCACTCCGCCCGTCCCTGTAAACCAGGTAATTCCTGCTCCCCCAGATACCGGGGTGCCCTTAACAGCTCCCCCGGGTCAGCCCGCCATACAAGTCCAGCCCACGTTACAATTACCCACCCTGCCAGGACGAAAAGCATCAGTTGATGATTCTAGTTTAGTGGCCGCAGGAGGAGGTCTTCCTCAAACCCCGCCGCCACACAAGCGTTTATCATCACTCGAATTACATGCTCAAGCATCACAGCGTACTCCTAAGAGTAATAAATCTGTTGCAGAAATCAGGCAAACCCTTGGTGAATGTGTTTATGACCCAGTTCCAGGCGAGTTTAATATGGTTTTATATTCCGTACGCGTAAGGAGAGTGACCGAGTATCTAGTCACCCTACCAAATATGAAAGAAGATCTAGACAGGATATATCGTTTCATCCGTACAGGGGATGACCCACAAAGTATTAGTGATGCCATGTCTCAAAGGAAAGCCGAGATTCAGCGCATGATATTAAAGTTCTTAATTAACTGTCTAATAAGAGAACAAGATTACCCGTCTAAAGACCCGGAAGAAATGAAAACTCTAACAAAGTGGAGTGATAATATAGCTGAGGGTAAGCACAATACCATTAGTGCCATGGAAAGTATGTATAAGAAAATCCGTAGAGAGATAATAAAGATACACGAACAACGTAAAGCAGCACAAGTAAGCGAGAAAGAAAGTATCTCTGATCCTGAAGAGGAAGAGGATGAGAATACCGCCAGAATAGCGTATGTAGGAAAACCTAGATTTCCAGATCGCCATTTACGTCTAGAACACAAGCCAACTTTCCATCATTCAGCACCAGAACAAGGTTCCCTAGAACAAGTATTCCAAGCTACCGATCACATTCTGAAATCACGAATCGGTTACAGTGAATTAAGTACCATGCATGAACAAGAACTAGTCCGATCAGCAGTCCGATGGATTACTGATTCTACCACTTTTCCAGACGAAATAGTGGCACAAATGTTTCTGAAAATGCCCCCAGCCGAGCAGCGACTGGTGGGTATGTATATGATTCAGCACCTCATTACTCTGTATGAGGGTCAACATTCTGATCCAGGCCCGTTACATGATATCCTGAACGAGTTACTCCAGTACAGATGGAGAGGTCTAGGTACCGATTTAATTAGTGTGATTCTAGAACAGCGCCACAAATATAGAACGTTTCTGAACCCGCATTTTGTCCATGTCTCACCCCCAGAAAGTAAATCATTCTACATAGACAGACAGAATCCATTACGAGAAGTCCACCCAGTCAGAGGAGCGGGTGGCGAAATGCAACGAGTGTTTGTATACACTCCGATCACAAAGATGGAACTTCTAGAGATGAAGAAATTAATTCCCTGTCATGACAAAGATCCAGCAGGGTTCCATAGAGAATTAAAAGACATGCTCCGTATGGGAGAATACACGTACCCGGATATAATTAAAATGTTAAAGGTTCTGTTGCCCGCAGGGGTGTATGAAAAGCTCAAAGAGAAAGAATGGGAGGTGGGAGAGAAAAAGATAGATTGGGCAGTCCTAGAAGCTGAAGATAAGATACGTGTACCAGGTACTGGTCTCGGAGATAAATGTAAAGAATTACCAGAATTATTGATTCAAGTTTTACCCAGATTATTAACAACGAAAAAGGAAGACTGGGATGCAATCTCAGCCTGTAAACAGAAACAAGATGAAGATATTAGTGATTTTTATTCGAGGTTTGAAAAATGTTTCAGTATTAACAGTGGCCTCAAGACAAGTAGTGAGTCATATCCTCACCTGTTTGTTACTAAATTAGTCGAGAATTCAAGTCCACAAGTTAAAAACCGAGTTCTGAAAGTCGAAAGTACCTGGCAAGCTAATACCCCGTCTCAGATGCTCCAGATGCTCCAGTATCACCAGAATAGAATCAGAGAAGAACAAGAACACGAAAGAAAACGTATGAAAGATACGAAAATGAAAGTACTAGTTGCACAATCTGTTCCTCAAGACAGTCAGAAGAGGGGTCCAAATCAAGCCAGTCATCCTGCAGCACCCGTTAAAGGGAACTGCAATTATTGTAAACAGCCAGGTCATTTCATAAACGAGTGTACAGTTCTGAAGCACAACATAGCTACTGGTAAGACTAAAGAAAGACCACGTCCGCCTAGACAAGAGCAAGTTTCACAGACTCCTCAGCCACAGAATGCACAACAGACAGTTACAGTACCGCAGCCTATCGCTGCAACACAGCACGTTACATCGCAGATGTACCAGTATGCACAGTCTGAGTATCCAGAGTACCAGCAGTATTCATGAAACAGCCTAGAGAGGGAGGTAGGCTTGCCTCTCATCGAGATACCTGTAGATCAAGAAGGTCCCTATGTTCACAGTCAAGTATTAGGGAAAGACAGAAAGTTTTTGATTGATACAGGGGCAAGTAGGACCACAATTAGTCACGCCGAAGTTCCAGGGGCTCCGCTCTCAGGCTCAAGAAATGTTTCCCTTGGATTTTCAGGAAAACCTATCGTAAATGAGATCTCAAAGCCAGTTACTTTAGAAGTAGGTCCATTGTCCCGTACTACTGATCTGTTACTTACTAAGTCATGTCCAGAAAATCTATTAGGCATTAAAACACTGAAAGAGTTAGGTGCAGTTATATGCTGTTCCCCAGAGGGAATACGATTGTTCCTACGTGACTTTAAGGGTCACTATGTATTACGAGATTTTGATTCAAGACTGTCTAATGTTCCACAGCATTTATGGGCGCAAGGTCCAACTGATGTAGGTTATATGCAAATCACACCCTATCGTGTGACTCTCAAACCAGGTGCAGTGTTACCACGAATCAGACAGTATAGATTGCCACCTGAGGCTGTAGCAGCCTTATCCAAAATTATAGACGAGCTCATGGCTCAAGGAGTAGTTGTAGAAACTGACTCCAATGTATGTAACTCTCCGATCATTCCAGTCATGAAACGTACTGATCCAAATGCACCCCCAGTATATCGATTAGTGATCGACCTACGAGAGCTTAATAAATGTATTATTCCGCAGTACCCAGTTGTCCCAGATATCTCTTCCCTATTGACAGCCATTGATTCCGAAGCCATGTTCTTTACTGTAATCGATCTTAAGAATGCATTTTTTAGTGTTCCGATTCATCCAGACAGCCAGTTTCTTTTCGGATTTTGTTTAAATGGAAGGAGCTATATGTTTACACGAGCTCCTCAAGGTTTCACAGAAAGTCCTAGTATTTACAGTCAAGCACTCAAGAGACAACTAGACAACATTCACATGCCAACTGACACTGCCCTGCTCCAGTATGTCGATGATCTATTGATCACAGCCCGTTCTGAACGTGACTGCGAGCGAGCGTCACTGACGGTTCTGTATTTCCTAGCCGAGATGGGGCACAAGGTGTCCCCTTCGAAGCTTCAATTCTGTGTCCAGCAAGTGGTCTACTTAGGACACTTACTGTCCAAGAGGGGTAGGCAGTTGACACCAGACCGTATCCAGTTGATAGCGAGTCTTCCTCAGCCCAGAACCCAGAAGGAGGTACGTGCTTTTATTGGCCTTACTTCTTATTGTAGACAATGGATTCCACAGTATGCATTTCTAGCCAAGCCACTGATACAGTTAACGACACAGGAGGCAGCCGCAATGACTGTCCTCCCTTGGACATCTGAACATACACTTAGTTTCAACGAGTTAAAGAAAGCTTTATGTCAAGCTCCAGTCCTAGCTACACCGAACTACAGTAAGCCTTTTACACTTTTCGTCACTGAACGCGAAGGTACAGCATTATCTGTTCTCACACAAAATCAAGCAGGACAGTACAAGCCGTGTGCTTACTTTTCTAGCACACTAGATCCGGTCGCCCAGGCTTTGCCTGCGTGCCTCAAGTCAGTTGCAGCCACAGCACTAGCTATCAGACAAAGTGGTTCCATAGTTTTAGGACACTCCCTGACAGTACAAGTTCCACACTCCGTGGAAGTTCTTTTAAATAGAACACAAACACAGCACTTGACAATTGCACGTCTAACAGGTTATGAATTGACACTGTTTCAGCCACACATAGAAATCAGACGCTGCAACGTCCTGAATCCTGCTACACTGTTACCATCAGTTAATCCAAATTCCGCCACACACGACTGTGTGGAAGTAGTCAACATTACGACAAAACCAAGACAAGACCTGACAGACATTCCGTTACCAGATCCCGACCTGACACTTTATGTGGATGGTTCATGTATGAGGACTAGTACAGGAGATTTAGTTGCCGCGTATGCAGTGACTACTGACACTGAGGTTATTGAGACACACCGCATTGACACTCTGTCCGCTCAAGCAGCAGAGCTAGTTGCTCTGACACAAGCCTGCATACACGCCAAGAACCTGAAAGTTAATGTTTACACAGATTCACGCTACGCATTTGGAGTCGTACACGACTTCGGAGTGCTCTGGCAGGAGAGAGGTTTCATGACTTCTCATGGGACCAAGATTCAGCATGGTCTCCTTATTCAAGCTCTGTTAGATGCCATACATTTACCGACCTCCATTGCTATTATGAAATGCAAAGCACATACGAAAGTTACTGACATTATTTCCCAAGGTAATGATCTAGCAGATCGCACAGCCAAGCTTACAGCACAGACTCTAGACATTCAAGTTAATCCGACACAGACACATACTCCAGATCCGACTACATGTATGACAGTTAAGGACCCTACACAAGATGTCATAGATATCCAGTTACATGCTACTCCCGATGAAATGAAGAAATGGTCCGAACAAGGAGGGGTCCAGACAGATCAAGGATGGGTGACGAAGGGAAGAACCACATGGTTTCTCCCCGACTCTATGGTTCAAGTCATTATTAATACCGCACATAGTCCAGCACACTTAGGAGAAAAAGCAATGTTAGACAGTATCCAGAACATTTGGTTCAACAAGCATTTACGAGCTGCAGCCAAGCAGAAAGTCCGTACCTGTATGATATGTTGTCAGTTTAATCCAGGTAAAAGTGTCCCGGTGGAACAAGGTGGATTCCAGCCCCCTGACCACCCTTTTGAGGTCCTCCAGATGGATTATATTCAGATGGAGCGATGTCGAGGTTTCAAGTATGTCCTTGTAGTTGTATGCGCTTTGTCCAGATGGACAGAAGCATATCCAGTCCCAGATTACACAGCCGCGACCATTGCCAAGCAGTTGGTTCGTGAGTTTTTCCCTCGATATGGACTCCCTAGAGTCGTATATTCTGATAACGGCCAACCATTCTCCTCAGAGTTAATGAAGCACGTTTCCCTGTTGTTAGGGTACCAGTGGAAGTTTCATTGTGTACGCCATCCTGAAGCAGCCGGTCTCGTTGAGAGACATAATCAGACTCTGAAAATCCGAATTGCTAAAATATGTAAAGACAAGGGTGTGGACTGGCTAGTAGCTCTGCCAGTTGCTTTGTTTTATATGCGCATGGTCGCACATTCCAGATCAGGTCTGTCCCCGTATGAGGTCGTATTCGGCCGCCCCCCTAACATGTGGGGTACTCCTAGACCCCGAAGTATTACTGATGTTTCATGTAATATGCTGACAGATTACCTAGCTTCCTTGATGTCTGCCCTCAACTCATGTCGTTCACAGGTTGCCGCCGCATTTCCAGACAATACTGAGGTGGCACCGCATGAAATCGTTCCAGGTTCGATGGTACTCGTGCGGAACTTCGACAGATCAAGTCCGCTGGAGCCACGTTGGAAGGAGCCCCGTCAGGTCCTCCTCACCACCCGTACAGCCGTGAAATTGGAAGGACGCCGCGGCTGGGTGCATCTTTCGCACGTCAAGAAATTCTACGGATTAAAACCGGTCTCTAAGAACATTTCCCAGGATATCAAGACTTGTCAAAACATTGTTCCTAAGGACTGTCCCGCAAATGACATTGATACAACCCCTCCCTTGGTAGAGAAAACTCCGCAGCAGGAGTATAAGCAAAAACTCCGGTCTAGTAAAATAAGTCAGTCAGTTTGATTGTATAAGTCCTCCCCTAGGTGAAACGGTTAGACTGTTTCTGACATGTATAAAATAGACCCCCATAGTGAGAGAGTTAGTCAAAACTCAATTCGATGTATCATTTTTCTAAGTTTCATATTATTTCTCAGCCTTTTGATTTCCTGCACCAGTTACGCATTTTACCTGTGTTTTCCAGTTTCACATGTAAATAAGCATTCTAATGTTACAGTAGAGCACACGTTTAGTGATCTGCCTCCTCATGAATATTCATACCGCCTCGCGATGCGTAACAATACATTTATCCGCATGTTACATTATTCACACCAGACCAGCAATGCCACTAATTGTTGGGTGTGTGGTCGACTCCCCCCTTTCCAGACACCGAAGGGAGTTCTGCCACTCTTTCCTTATCCTTTTTCACATAATGGTTCGTGTGGAGCATGGTCCACGTTAACGTCATCCTCGACAGATATGTCCTTTCTTAACAGCACATGTTTCCCAGACAAGAAAGGTCTTCCCCACAGAACAGGTTTAGACCTAGAAAATGAAGTGTACAATTTAGGTAATTATTCGTCGAATTTCATGGTCCTGAATGTTCAGTCTGATACTACTCCAGATTCTATGGATTCACCTGCTATTTCAGTATTACCAGTCAAAGGCGAATTATGTGTTCGTAGTTATGGTTCTGTACACGTAGGACATAGTGATTGTACTACTATTATCAAGTATAGTGACAGTGGGAAATCTATTTTTAAAGCTTCACGTCATTCTTATTTCGTTTGTGGTCAAACTGCATATGTTCGTCTGCCCCTCGATTGGGAGGGAACCTGTTACATTGCCTTCCTACTGCCACCTGTTTTTCTAGCACCACCTGACTACCATAGGAATTCCTACCTAGTACACACTAGACACAAGAGAAACCTCCCGATTGTCGATTATACTGAGACTGCTGCAGAGCAATTCATTGACATTGATAAAGGTGTTTTCCCTTATTTAGGCACAGTTGTAAATAGTAAGCTAATTCGTAGGTTAACAAAAACCCTTGAAGCTGTAGTAGATGAGACTGCCTCCGCTCTAGGTAACTTAACCGAAGAGCAATCCTTTATGAGAATTGTTGTGCTCCAGAATCGTCTCGTCCTTGACGTCATACTGGCCGATAGGGGCGGGGCCTGTAGAGTCCTCGGATCCAGTTGCTGCATTTTCATTCCAAATAACGCGCCGTCTGTTTATTCAGCTATAACCAGACTTCATAAAATTGCCCATCTGTTACACCAAGATCCAGGCACCTGGACATGGTCCGGTTGGTTCTGGAATATAATTTCTGCCTGGGGATGGAAAGTCCTGTCTTTTCTAGGTATCGCAGTAGCGATCATATTCAGCTGCTGCCTCTGTATACAATGTGGCCCTGCGATTTGCGGCATGTGTGCTACCTCTTGTATCCCTAGTCCCAAGTCCCGTTCTAAATCTCGTTCCAAGACAATTCGAGACGAACAAATGATACTGTATGAAATGATAGATGGTATCATGAATATTGATGTTTCCTGATGGAAACGTAGTGACAAGGAGGGAATGTGGAAAAGTAAATTTTGTCATGTTCTGTGTCCCTACGAGTCATCCATCATATGTTATGTGTGCATGACCAATATGCATATGTTATTCCCCATGTCCGATTCAAGACGCAATTATAGTTGTGTCCACCTCTGATATGCCATTTCCTAGTCCTCATGAGTAATATGAGTGTCAGGCCTATGTAAAGTTATGTTGCCACGTTTCTTAGTGTGCACGTTACTTCATTATAAAGTCCCCGTTTCTAGGCCTCAACAGGGCCCGGACATCAGATTCAGCCCCTATCTCCTGATGCCTCGCTGAGGAGCGATACAGCCCCCACCTGTATCCTCGACCCTTCACTTACTTCCTGCCTCGCAGTGCCCGGTGCAGCTTGGCCCTGCCTCCGAGTCTGCCAAGACTATGTTATGATTCCAGCTATCAGTTTAGTCCTCCTTCTCTGCATTCCTAAGCTACTGAACTGCATCAATAGTTTCCGTCATTGTCTAGCCTATTCGGCTCCATGTAAGAGAAATACTGGATTTAATGGTCATTTAATATTCTTCATCACGTACTACATGTAGAATAAATGCATGCTCTAGCCTTAGAGTCAGTTAGCTTCTCCCCTCATGACTTCTAGTTTATATCAACATATTCCCTAAACATTAGATACCAGATAGGGTCTAGGTACATGTCGCTCCGACCCTCCAGACTTTAGTCTCTGCTCCTAGCACAGAGTTCATAGCCCCCAGCTTCTCCTAGTAACACGTCATTGTCAGTTTGCGCGCACCACCAGGTTAGAGGTCCCGGCTCCTTAGGTAGCCCCCTCCAATGTTTCCGCCCATTTCATGACATATTCTATTACGTTTGCATCACATGTCTATGTATACGCCCTGTTACACCTCCTTTGTACCGTTATCTTTCGCGACTGCTACACGTCACACCTACTGCTCCACCCACTGCTACGCCCATTGCAATGTAATGCTATGTATTTGCGTTATGTATATATGCTCATGTAATGTTATTAAATGTTAGAGCTAGCCATTCCAGATCCGGTCCCCGGCAGCTGCCGGGCCATGCTAGTCCTTACCATTCTGTTCCTATGCAGGTTGTCCTGTCCCTGTCCTTTATGCTGTAATAAACCTGCAAAACTCCCACTACCTCGAATCTTGACTCTTATTTTATTGAGCTATCTGTTATTCATTCATTCATTCAAAAATAGATCCGGTATTATTTATTTATATACCACAAGCTGAGGACTTTTTTTAAACTTTACCCACTGAGAATTGATACACTCAACTACTGCCATATTATCTGACCAAAATGTCACAGACTGGTTGCGGGAATTGGTGAGTCCAGGTATGCAAGGCCACCACAATGGAGATCAGCTCAAAAAAAGTGATATTGCGCACCAAACCAGAATCCAACCAGTACTGCGGCCATGGTTGGGTCCACCATTAGTGGCCCAGTATAGCACCAAAACCCAGATTTCCTGCGGCATCCGTGAAAAAAACAAATTCCTGCTTGTAAGGATGACAGCGTCAGCGTCCGTCGGGGTGACCAGGAAGCAGGGTGACCACCAGTAAGACTGTCCTTGTATTAAACTCCCTCTGACTGCCCCCGCCGGGTGCCCAAGCGACCCCGACAGCCCGCAGGCAACCAATAGCGATTGCGGGTCAAGTCTGCAAAAATTCAAAGGTGCGCCACCATTGGCCGCAAGTTTGGGCTGGTCCAAGTCAGCCCACACCTGTCACGGGGGACTGTGGCGTGGGTCCCCATTTATCAAAATGCTGAGGGCCGCCAGTGAACTGACTATTTTTTTCTGTTTCCTAGAAACTAAACATGAGCTATCCTGAAGGCTCCTCTGCCTTCAATACAGCCTGTCTTTTATTTCTAGTATAGTTCTAATTAGGGATGGGTGTAACTCGCATAATTCCATGAGGCATAATCAACTGTACCCACCCAGAAATTCTGCAAGACTACATAAAATTGCACAAGAGAAATTCTGCATTTAACACTATTTTCTTAGCGCAAAAGTGCTCTGTTGTGGCCAAAATGGACGGGACCCGAGGATGCATTTTGCACTAAGAAATAGCACTAAATGCAACAGAACATGAATAGCAAGCATGAGCAGCCACTTGCCCTCACTAAATGCGCACTTGAGATAGGGTTTTCGTCCAATTTACTCCTGGCTTTCAGTGCTAATTTCTTAGCACAAAATGAACCCTTGTGTCCAAAATGGATGAGTATGTAGAAAATAGCACTAAATGCACCAGAACATAAACAGCAGTATGAGCACCCGCTTGCTAAAATTGGTTTTGTGGTAGGATTTATTCTCCCCCAAACTACCCTTAATTACACCAGTGGGTGTAATCGCTTTATTATCGGCAATTCTGTATCAAACAGTAAAACAGAATTACTGAAATTTCTCAGTTTAATCCGGCGTTATTTACATTTCACCCAGGCATAGTACTAATGTACTTGTGCTGCAATAATTAACACGTTAAACTCAGACATATTAGCTTTGCTCCTGCTTGCTAATCCCTATGCTTTAATTACTCTGACACCGAGTGCTTAATTTTAGCCGGTGGTTCCGGTAATGGTACTGGCACCTAATTGTGAACACCGGCAGGGCGGCGCTTTCTGTCTGATGTAGCAATGCGCTCAACAACACGTGTTTAATACTTCACTATACATGAAAAATTACTAATACCTGCCGCCAAGTCATTGTTATCGTTTTGGGGGCCCTGAATAGTCTGGATTTGCTCACTTGTAGGTGTGTGCTGTTAAGTAGGTTTGTTAGTAGTGTCGCTGGCAGAGCGGGCAGGGGCAATGAGTGGGGCAAACTGCAGTGGACTTCTGATGAAGGCCCTGGCACTTATGTTTTTTGGAAATTAAGCACTGCTGCCAGCCCAGACGCTGGCGTCATCCTGTCACCTTTTCCCTGTGGCCTGGGCAGGTGTCCTTGTGTCTTTCGCTGTGTTCCTTTTGTGTGGAGAGACGGCACGCAGCTGGTGAAAGTGCAGCAGTCTGAGCAGTAGAAAGTGATCTGCTCGTCCAGAGCCACCCTCTCACAGGGCCGGGACGAGCCACTTACCTCTGGAGGGCCAGGGGTGGCGCCGCCGCTTTCAGATCTGTTGACTCTGCGCTGTAATTGCCTTTTATCACTCTCTTCCAAAAACATCGCAATCTACCTGAAGCTAAAAAAATAAAATCAGCACACAGTGGCTATCGAGTACAGATTAGGGACAGCGCGGATTAGCCGCGGCCGGCGCGAGACCCCCAGACATGACCTGTGATGGGTTCCAACATATCCTAGTGTCCTCTCCAGCGCCTAGACAGCAGCGCCTCCGCCCTCGTACGCTTCAGGAATGTGACATTCTTCGCTAATTTGGCCTGTGCTGACGTCTATAGCGAGTGGACCCGGTCTGAGGTGAGTTTAGGATTGTGAACACACTCCATATTACCGTCTAGAACATAACTGTAGCATTAATATGAATTCATATATTATTACTTTCTAACTGATTATCTAGTTTTTCGAGCAGTTTTTTTTTATAATGATAGGTTCTTGATGTAGCAAAGGTTTATAAAACCTAGGGGCATATTATCAAGAACGTCGATACAATTATCGCAAGCGGCGATAATTTTATCGACGTTCTTGGTAATATGCCCCCTAGTGTGTCATTTCGAACACCACTTTGACATGAACATGGCGTTTAGAATGCATGTAAAAAAGCAATTAATAGTCAAAAATCCAAAAGCAAGATATAAACATTGTAATATTGTGTTTGTGGCTCCGCTTGAGCGCCTTCCGAGGGCCTCAAAAAGCTCGCCCTGCACCAAGTCTACAGTTTTTGTCAGGCGTGCTGGGGGCTAGTTATGAATTGCCACAATGTCGTGGGGGTTTAAGCCATGCTTGGATTGATACCGTGCAGAATGTTGGACTCTGGGACTTGTAGTTTAGTTGTTTTCTCTCGTGAGCGTGGGCCTACTCTGCAGCATGCAGAGGGCTTTTTGGGAAAGGAGCATGATTGCCTGCCGGTTGTAACCCTATTAATAAGGGGCAGCTTAATTTTTTTTATAGCTATCATTTGTTGAGTGTCTATTGAAATGCGAGCACCCCAGAAGGGTCAGTCGAGCAGCGAGAATCTGAGAAAGTCCGCCCGTCATTTTATTACATGAGAAAGCAGAGAAAAGCAGCGGAAGTACTACATCTCGGCCCGCCCAAGGCAACGATTTACGAGGAGCAGATTCAATCACTCAATTATATAACCCGCGTCATAACAATCCCTGGCTGGAGGCAGGAAATCGGCTATAGGTAATTTCCTCTGCTACCACCGGCAGCCATTGTGTTAGGGCACGTTACGTACGCAATGGAAGCCCATCATTGCCGAAAGATTACTCTGTATTATTTCGTGAACAATAATGGGGGACGAGTCTGGTATCAGCAGCCCGGGACATCCCTGGGAGGGGCTGCTGATTGTCTCAGCCTCCCATGGCCTGAAGATAGGGCGCTCGCCGGTCTCCGTGGCAGTGACCGGCACAGGCTTCACCCGAGCCCGCCAGGGAGCCGAGCTTCCACCTGGGAGGGGACGGAGGGAGGGCCGAGCAGATAACCCAGGAAAGGGCAAACAAAACCGCTCGGCAGATCGTTAAGACGCATTGATTGCGTTCTGCCTGGCTCCCACTTTCTGCACCAAATCGCCAGTTAAATATGGATGTCCTGCCGGTTATCTGGCTGACAGCCGTGGTTATCTGAGGGCTGTGATAGAGGGAGACGTGTTCCTAACTTTGGCCACCACTGAATTCGACAGAAGGCGAGTATATGGAATGGTAAACGCACTGGACACATCCACGCCTAGTAGAAACATGTTGGCTTTACCAAACATGTAACTTTGTATATAATTTGGAAGTTAACGCTAATGACAGTTCACAGACATTATCACAACTCTAAACAGATCCACACATTGCTTCCTTTGCCAGTAACTCGATTTAAGCCTGCTGTAGTCCGACTCCTCATCCTCTGCAAGGAATTTATGGCTCACCCCTCATATTCTGCTATTGGGCCCTCTCTACTCCTGATCTTATTTAAAACCCTGAACACCTCGGCCCAGATTTACTAACACTTTACAACAGGTTTGCCTTACTTTTGAAACTCTACTCCAGCACAAAGTGTTGTAGTTGTTAGACCTGGCATCCTTGGCTTGGTTTCCCCTGACTGTTTGCCTTCAGACCTCCTGTTTCGCTGACTTCGTTTTCTCTGGTTTTAAGACACTGGGCACTTTACCACTGCTAACTAGTGCGAAAGTCCATGTGCTATCTGCTAAAACAAAACATGGTAGCATTGGCATATCCACGATTGTCATATTTAATTTACTTATAAGTCCCTAGTAAAGTGCACTACATGTGCCCAAGGCCTGTAATTCAAATGCTACTTGTGAGCACGGGCACCAATCGTGCCACCCACTTAAGTAGCCCTTTAAACATGTCTCAGGCCTGCTATTGCAGAGCCTGTGAGTTCAGTTTTAAACTGCCTTGTCGACATGGCAAGTTAACCATCTTGATATGCCCAAACCTTCCTTTTTAATACATACAAGTCACCCCTAAGGTAGGCCCTGGACAGCCCAATGGCAGGGCAGTGTACTTAAAAAGTAGGACATGTACTTAAAAGTTGTACATGTCCTAGTAGTGAGAAACTCTTACATTCGTTTTTCACTACTGCAAGGCCTATCCCTCCCAAAGGATAACACTGGGATTCCCTTATTACATTTTATAAGTGTAATTTCCATTTGGGAATAGACTGGACCCTCAAGTTTGGTGTCTCTGGAATCACAGTTTAAAATTACACCTTATGGTTAAGTCAGATTTTAAATTGTAATTCTGAAAATGCCACTTTTAGAAAGTTCATAAGAGGTGGTGAGATGGGGGCGTGGCTTGCGCGCCGCTGTGACATGGCGGTCTGCGCTTGAGCTCCGAGGTGACGAAGGCCGTCGGAGGTTTCTTTGGCTCCCCTTCGTAACGGAGATTCTTTGAAGGTGACGCATTTGCCGTTGGAGCATGCCGTGAGTGATTTGTGCGATCCTTGGCACACACGCTGCTCGGACAGCGCTGGTATTTGCTGCAGTGTCCTTCTCGTCAGGAACTTCGGGCAGGCGCCATTTTCTGCTCTAGTGGCGACGCTCGAGTTCTCCTCAGCATATGCTACTAATACTTCACCGGAGCCTTGCTGTTTCTCAGAGATGAATATTTAGCGCTTAAATTCCTCTGCTGACTCCTTTCAGTGCACTTTGCTTCAGAATATGATGTTTTTCGGCGACTCTCCAGGTGGTGGTAGCTCCTTGCCCTTTTCAGAACTGTTTCCTCTACGAAATTAACTCCTTCTCAGCCAGAACAATTGGTGAGCGATTTGGGCTTTCATATTACTTTCGCAACCCGGCTTGAGGTCTTTGCTTTCCTCTAAAACTTCATTTTTTTCGACAAATGACCGCCATTTTGTGTCCTGTGAGGTGCTCATTATTGGAATGATTGCTCATGACTTTTTACATCCCCTGCTCTTTATGGCTGATAAGACGTTTGAATCTACTCTGCAAAGTCATCTATGCTCCTTGTGGTAGAGCTCTGGATTGACTTTTTCACAGGAAGTTAGGCTATCTTGGGTCTATGTTGCTGTGCTCCTCAGTTGCTTTCAGGGTTGCTCATATGCAATCTTCTTAGACATCGTTACAATACTATACTCATTGTTCTTGCGAAAGAGGTGGCTTTTATTTTGTTTTCCTACGTGCTTTAATGGCTGATACCATGGGCTTGTCTCCTAAGTCCAAGGATGCAAAAGGTCCTCTTAAAAGGCTGAAGCAAACCTCTCCTACTCCAGACTCAATCCAGAAAGATGTTAATACAACGCTGGATACTATTTTGTCTCGCTTGAACACGGTCCATGATATTGCACAATCGACCAAAACTAATACTGACCATCTTCAGGTGGAAGTTGCAGCTATCCGGAATGATTTCAAATCCTTATCCCTCCGTGTGTCAACGGCTGAATCGCGGATTAGTGGGGTAGAGGATACAGCGCAACTCCAATCCAAATCACTACAGCAAATGGAACGTTCTATGCTGGCGTTACGGAGCGACCTTACGGAGCAGGAAGATCGCAATCGCAGGAGCAATCTGCGTATTTTTGGCCTGCCTGAGGACTCAGAGAAGTCAGCCGCCTCTATGATTGATTTCTTACCTCAGTGGATTCCTTCTGCTCTGCAGCTCTCTTTTCAGAAAGACTTTGAAATTGAACGGGCTCATCGAGTTCCTGCTTTCAGGCCCAAATCTTCACCTTATCCTAGGGCGGTGATTTTTAAACCACTGCGTCATCAACACTCTGAACAAATCCTGGCCCAGATGAGGAAGATTAAATCGATCACCTGGGAAGGCCACAGAATTTCTATTTCTCAAGACTTTGCCAGAGACACTGTCATAAGGCGGAAGGGTTTTCTCAATTTACGAAGACGTCTAATTGACATGAGTATTCCGTTCTCTTTTGTTGGCCCCTCAAAATTCCGTATAACTTTCAGGGGTCGCTCCCAAATTTTCTATGAGCCTTCAGATCTTTCGACCTTCCTGGATAACCAAATGGAATCTCAGATGGATTCTTCCTCTTCTCCTGGACCCTCGGGCTCTTGAGCCTTCTCTGCATTGTTGTCTGTTCTCCTATACTCTTAGTGGTATATCTCTTTTGCTGTAGAACCTGTACCCCTTTTTGTCCTCTAGACACTTCTGTGATCTATGTAATACCTTAGGTTCCCGGTATCTCTTTGGATACATGTTTTTGTTCTGTTATTGTTTTGTTGTTTCTTTTTAGTGCCGTCCCCTTCTTCCCCTTCCCTAGTTTTTCCTCAGGTTCTTGTGAGTCTACATGCATTTTATTGGTTTTGTACCCTGTTTGTCTCATTGCTTTATCGCTTTACCTCTATTTAAAATCCTTTTTCTGTTATTTCCGTTTGTGTTTTTGTGATGGGTTGTGTGTCTGTCTAATAGCTTGTTTTGTTTTCTTCTTAGTCTCTGTCCATGGGTCTTTGTCAATATGTACTCCATTTTTTGGGTGTTTGTTCTCTTTTTCTTTTTCGGTGTTAAACAGTGATGTGTTGGTTTTACATTACTACTCAATTAAGTAACATGCTTAAGGTTCTTCCTATATGTTCAATTTACAGTTACGGTTTCCCCATGATTTCCTTGGCTCGGTTCCATTCCTGTTGTTTTCCAGTTTCACTTTATTTATGTCTTTTATATGCATTTATGATGTGGCTTCTACCAGTCTTGCACTTTTCTATGTTCATGAAATCTGTTTTTCTTTTTTCTAATATTATACAATTATATGATGTGCTTTTACATTAAGTCCATGTTTTTCTTGGCTGTATCCTATTTGCGCCGTCAGCTTTGTAGTTTGCCATTGTTATGTTTCTTATTTTTCTGTTTTTATTCAGGCTATGTGGTGGGTTGTTTCTTTGTTATTTGCTGGGTTTAGTTTCCTTCCTGTCTCTGCTTTTAGACTCTTGTCCTTATGTTTTCTTTTGTATTGTGCTTTGGTATCTTTTACTAAATGCATTACCAAATTTAAGACTGTTTGCTATGCTTGCATTTATATTTCATTGTATATTTACTTAGGTTATCATTTCTGTTGCTCTACAGTTTGATTAGATGATATGTCTTTTTTAGGCACTCCTATTATATCTTTTACCATTGATTGATATTGTCTACAGTCATCAAATTTGCTACACTCCTTTCTCTTGTTTTTATTTTTGCAAGTCTATAGAATGTGCTTCTATATTGTATTCACAATTGTACGATATCAACTCTCTTTCTTTTTAGCTATTTCCCGTTTTTCCCGTTAGCATTTGGGAGGATGTTTTTTCTACTTACATCTCCTTTGTTGGCCTTTTTTGCTCGCCTCTCCATGTTCCCCCCCTTGTATGACTTTGGTCTCTAATAGACCTCCCCTGGTGGGTCTTCTTTCTTTTTCTTTCCTGTTTCTTTTCTTCGCCCCTCTGTCTTCTTTTTCTCTTCTTTTTCTTTTCTTTTCTTCTTTCTTCCTTTGGATCTCCTGCTGGTGCTTATCTTTTACGGTGTCCTTTTCTCTTTTTGTGGTTCTGAGGTTGCTACTTCTCTTTTGTAGTTCTTTTTTTTTTCGTTCTTCCGCGGCTGCTCTGGTTTTTCTATTGCTCTCTTTATTTTTATTGTTATTCGGATTCCTTCTTTCTGTTGTTTATGCCTGGGTTGAATGTAGTCTCCCTTAATGTTAAGGGTCTCAATCATCCGGTAAAGAGGGCTAAAATTCTGGACTACTGTAAATCTCTTTTTTCCGATGTGGTACTTTTACAGGAAACGAACGTTTCTTACAAAGAGGCGCTGTTGTTGAGGAAAGAGTGGGTCTTTGACGTTGTTTGTTCTGATGCCCAGGGTAAAAGAAATGGTGCTATAACTCTCATTTCTAAAAATTCTGGTCTATCGGTGGTCTCTGCTGAACATGATTCTAAAGGTCGCTGGTTGCTAGCGAGACTTTCTAACGGTACTACTGATCTCTATGTGTTGAATATCTACGCTCCAAATAATGATGATCCGTCTTTCTGGCAGACGGTTGCTAAAATACTGGCTCATACCCCTCATAACGGCAATCTCATAGTTGGTGGTGATCTTAATTTACCTATAGACCCTATATTGGACAGGAACTCTGCTTTTTCCTTTCGTTCTTCTAGGGCTCACAAACAACTTCTAAACATGTGCTCTTCTGCTAATCTTCAGGATCTTTGGCGTCTTCATAACCCTACAGGGAGTGATTTTACTTTCTTCTCCTCTCCTCATTCTAGCTTTTCTCGTATTGATTATCTCTTGGTCCACTCGTCTCTTGTACAATCCTCTTCTTCTCCGCTCATTCACCCTATTCTTGTTTCCGATCATGCGGCTGTCTCTTTTTCTCTCTTAGATCTTGCTCCTAAGAAAAAACCGTGTACTTGGAGAATGTTAGAAAGGCGGTCCCTGGGGGGGGGGGGGGGGGGCAGAAGGTGTCTGACTGACCACCCTGGGACCCACCTCTTCGTAGGGAGTTGGCCGAGCGCCGTCGAGGGGCCTCTTGGGTGAGGCTCCTCTCCTAGAATCGTAACAGCAGAGCGATCACACCACTACAAAAGGATACCACACAAGAGGATAACTTCTTAGGATCTTTATCAGTGATAGCGATTGGTTCTCTCGGTAGTATATACAAACGGATCGAGGGATCCTTAAGTCTCGGTAACTGAGGAAAAAGGGGTAGCGGGACAGTCTTAGGACCAGCAAGGTCGGGCCGCGGCAGTGCCAGCAGGCTTCGAAGATGGTTTCAGTGAGGTTGGGCCGCGGCAGCGCCAGCAGGACTCCAAGATGGTTTTAGCGAGGTTGGGCCGCGGCAGCGCCAGCAGGACTCCACGATGGTTTCAGCGAGGTTGGGCCGCGGCAGCGCCAGCAGGCTCCGAGATGGTTTCAGCGAGGTTGGGCCGCGGCAGCGCCAGCAGGCTCCGAAGGTGGTTTCAGGGTTCAAGGTAGCGAGTTCTTCTCGGGGTCAGCCGCGACAGCGTCAGCAGGGCTCTCGACTCCAGGATACAACTATCGACCCATTCCAGAGCTGCCCCAGATATAGGTCTGGAGTTCTTTGATGTCCGGACCCTCGTGCCTGGGGTCAGAGGGGCCGGGATGAGAGCGTCCAGACACCCAGCAGGGCTGTGGAGCCAGCGCCCAGGGAGGCCGGAGGGCAATCGAAACCAGGCGTCCGGGGACGGCTGGAGGGCCATCGAAACTCCCCTCCTCCTTGATCCGTCAAGTGGCCGCTTTACCACCTGGTCGGGTCTTGGTGCCTCGATGTCGGGGCTTCGCTGGGGTTGCGGCCGGGGACGGGCTGAGGCCACGTGGTCAGGACGTGGAGGGTCCAAGATGGAGTCGGGGCCTGCGAGGGTGGCCCGGGTAGGGTCTGGACCAGTAGAGTGGGGCGAACAGGGGACATGGCTGTCCCGGGCCCGCCATGCGGGGAGGAGCAAGACCGCGCCACGAGGCCGGGTCCAACAGAGACTAAATACAGAGATTCTATATGATGATTCTCAGGTTCAGTCCATACAGGATGAAATTGACTATTTCTTTTCTGAAAATGTGGGCTCAGTTGACTCTCCAATAGTTTTATGGGATGCATTTAAATCAACGCTGCGTGGGCATGTTATAAAGGTAATGGCAAAAAGAAATGCTGCTATCAGGAAGGAACTTTCGGATCTGGCTGATGCTATTAAACAGCATAAATCTCTGTTTCGTTGTTCTCATGACAAACAATTATTATCTACCGTCAAAACTTTGAAATATTCTTATAACTCTATTGTTACCAAAAGAGCTCATATTGGTGTACAGGCTCAGAAATCTAAACGCTTACTTTTAAAGAATCGTGCTGGTAAAATCTTGGCTGCGACGTTAAAATTTCAGGAATCCAATTTTAAATCTTCTCAGATCTCTTCTATAACTGATCAATCTGGTATTAAAAAATTTCAGACTAAGGAGATTCTTGAGGTTTTTCGTGACTTTTATAAGAATTTATATACCCCCACTATACAAGCGTCTTTTCAGGATTGTCAGGACTTTCTGAAAACGATTCCTCTTCAGTCCGTGTCCATGGAAGATGGAGAGAAATTAGGTGGCCCCATTACGTCTGACGAAATTATCCATGCAATTAAATCCACACGGTCGGGTAAAGCCCCTGGTCCGGATGGATTTCCCATCATGTTTTATAAAACTTTTCTTCCCTCTTTGCTTCCTCGTCTTCAATCTGTTTTCGACACGTTTGTTCAGCAGGGTGCAGTTTCAGGTACGTCGGCTAACGCCACTATCGTGGTTATTCCGAAAGAAGGGAAAGATTCCTCAGATCCCCAAAAATTTCGGCCTATTTTGCTTCTTAACATGGAGGCTAACATTTTCGCCAAGATTCTTGCTAAACGGTTGGAGGCTCACATACCCGCTTTGATCCATCCCTCTCAGACTGGTTTTGTTAAAGGTAGGCTTGCTAGAGATAACGTCCGTACCTTTTGTCATATTTTGGGTACAGCCAAACGGTCTACTCTTCCAGCTGCGGCCTTGGCCCTTGACGCCGAGAAGGCTTTTGACAAGGTCTCCTGGCCTTTTCTACATGCTGTTCTTCGCGCACATAATCTTGGTGACTCTTTTATCAATATGATTATGTCCTTATATGCTCAACCTAGAGCGAATATCAGAGTCAAAGTCAAAGTCAAAAAGCTTTATTTCGATAAAATGTCATTATCATAAAAGCAAGTTAAAAAGAATTGGTAGTTAATAATAAAATTAGCAGCAATATCAGAGTCAATGGGGCTACTTCTGAGTTTTTTAATCTTTCCCAATGTACTCGACAGGGTTGTCCCTTGTCCCCGCTTTTGTTTTTGTTATCTATTGATCCGCTCCTTAGGCTAATTGATCTTCACCCTGATGTTAAAGGTTTTACTTTTGGCTCGCACTGCATAAAGACAGCGGCTTACGCAGACGATGTGCTCGTTTTTTCGGATGATATTGTATCGGCCATTCCCGCACTCACAGATATTATCTCTCGTTTCTCTAGGGTTTCTGGCTACTCTCTGAACAGAGATAAAACTGAAATGTTTCCCCTGAATGCTTACTGTTTCCCAGCACATATGGGTTCTGCTGGTTTTAAATGGCAAGCTAAACACCTTAAATATCTAGGGATTTGGTTTTGTGGTACTCTCTATGATACGGTGGCTTACAATGAGACTCAAACCTTACTTAAAGTTCGTAATCTCTTAGAAACCTGGTCCCCTAAACATATTTCCTGGTGGGGTCGTCTTCAAACCTTAAAAATGATGATTACTCCTATCATTAACTTTGTGTCTTCTATGTTTCCTATGAAATTGTCTTCTTCCTTTTTTCGAGAGATTGACTCCCTTACCTCTAAATTTCTTTGGAATGACAAGAGGGCTAGAATTGCTTATACATTTTTGAGGAAATCATATGATATGGGTGGTTTTAATTTCCCTGATTGGGAGAAATATCAGGTTGCTGTTTTAGCCTCTCAAGGTGCTTTATGGTTTTCCTCGGTACCTGGGCATACTCCTTCCTGGATGTTAATTGAACAATATCTCTCGTCTCCTTTGCCAACCTCCTCTTTTTTATCCACGTCAACTTTATCTATTCCGTTTTCTCGTACGATCATTTTGGACACCATCTCTGCAGTCAGGTCTATCGATAGGAAAGTGGCTACCCCGATCTTTAAATCAAGGTGGTCTTCTCTGTAGCATAATCCCAGAATTAAGATTATTATTGCTCCTGAGTTGATCACTTACTGGGCATCCAAAGGAATTATGTTGGTCCGTCACTTATATGACTCTGATAATATTCCGTTACCCTTTTCCTCCTTAGCTAGGCAATTTGCGCTCTCCAATTTAGATTTTTATACTTTTCTAAAGATTAAGGTTGCTCTTGCCAAATTACGCCTGGAGCCCGTGTCTCCCACTATTTCGTTGCTTTCTATGTGGGTTAAATCTGGTCATGTTGCTTCACGAATTTACAAATTTTTGGCTTCCACTCCCCCTGCCACATTTACTATTACCCAACAAAAATGGTTAAGTCATTTTCATACACAGCTCACCGAACATATATCTCCAGAAACTTGGGAGTTGATTGGGAAGTTTTCTCTTCGTAATAAAATTGCCCCTTCTTTAGTTCAATCTAAATTCTTCTCTATCAATCTTCTTCATTGGACTCCTGTGCGTCTTCATGCCCTGAATTTGAAGGATGATGATCTTTGTTGGAGTTGTGGTCTGTGTTCACTTTTGCAACCCTTTTGGGATCTCATACATAAGCATCTTATGTTAATTTTTCAAATCCATTTCCAGCTTTCCTTTCCCATGATAATGTTGGGTCCATTAGCTTCGCGTGAACCGTTGGTGTTAGATACATTGGATTTACAACTATTGGATCTTTTATTAACAATTGCTGTGAAGGTGATTCTTATGGAATGGAAGTCTTTTTCCTCTGTATCATATCACACGTGGTGGGCTTGGGTCTCTTTTTTACGTAGTGCTCATACCTCCGTAGATATGGCTCATCTTACCCCATCCATCTCTAACAATGTCTGGAAAGCTCTGGACGCATATATGGACTTAGCTTCAAAAGGGTTGGTTGAACAATATCCCTTTGTGTCGTCTCCCTAACTTCTGTTTTGTCCTTGTTTGTCCTTCTAGCTCAGCAGTAGATTCTTCCTTTCCTTTTTCCTTTTCCCTTTTTCTCGTGTCCCTTTCTCCTTCTTTCCTCTTTCTTCTCTTTTCTATCTTCTTCTTCTTCTTTTCTTACTGTCTACTCTCTTGTTTTCTTTCTCTTGTTTCACTTTTTCTCTCTTTCTCTGCTTTCTAATTGATGATACTTCTTGTTGATCTTTTTGATTCATTTTAACTCATTGACATATTCATTAGAATATTTTCCATATTATTAATTTATTCCTTGAAATTCTGTTCTATTACTGGATCACTTGTCTCCCTTTGATTGTATCACCTGCTATTGTATCTAATTATTTATTCCTATTCTAAAAATTTAATAAAGTTATTGAACAAAAAATAAAAATAAGAGGTGGTGAGATGCACACCGGTATAATCGCATTCATCAATGTTTAAACCGATTCATGACTTGATAGGCAAGCTTGTCCGCGCTCTGCCTCAATGCGCAGCAATAGTAACAAAACACGAGGGGAACCTGCTAGGATTCCACCAAGCTGCACAGCCACATACTTGAATGAATCAAATTCAACTTGTTTACTCCTTATTTGTTAAATTTCACACTTGCTTTTAATCTTTCTTAGATTCAATTTTTTTAATCCATTTTACTCATTTCAGTTTTTACGATGATGTTCACACAAACACAGGAGCGCCATGGAGTTCCAAATGTCACGATTTATTAAAAGTAACCCAATGCATTTCGGGATCACAATCCCTTTGTCAGGGGGTTCTAAAAATACAAAAGGAATTCATTTTACAAAATGCTAGCGCATTAATATATTAATGTTAAACTTCCAATTCAACTGATGACTCGTTTACTCTCATTTTGCTAAACTGTTTTTACACCCATGAACAGCCAATAAGCAGTAAATGCAGCATTTACAAAATATGTTTTAAAGACACTTAATCCGAGGTATCAAACAACAACCCTTTAACTAAAGCACCCATAACCTGAACAAAGCATTATGTATAATCAATAAGTCTTATGGTGAACCATTGTTCCCTTCTCCTAAATTAATTAAGCTTACCGTGACATATGCTGTAATGCATCCCTCATTTTTGTTGGAAAAAACAAACTTTCAAAATACCCATTTCCTTTCTAAACAGAATACCGAGTTCCATGGCATTCGTATTTCTGACTCCTTACGTGCCGAAGCACGCTTAAGCCTTGTGATGAAGAAACTGCACCAGCTCTTTAACACCTGTTCATGGTTTAACAACCCTTGTGACCTCCCTCGAGTGGCTAGTCACGTGTTTCCCTACTAAGGCTGTGAGAAAAAACAGGCTACTGGACAATTAATACAGGAAATTCCGCCATCATCCTTGCCTCGTTCATTAAAACTAACTACATATCCCAGAATGCTTTGCCCACCGTTACTTGCTCAATACCCAAAATATTCGTGTGACCAACTATCGTATTCTATATTCCCAATGCTGCATAACCAACATGAATACCCCGCATTTAGTTTGCATTTGTCCATGTGATGTTTCAGCCAACATTTATATCCGTGATTAGCAATTACATATTCCTTCAGAACCAGTTCAACAAACAGCTGATAGCATCTTCTCCCGACCAGAAACTCAGACTCCTGTATAAGCCGTTGTTATTTGCACTCTTTTGTCCCATAATTTTGGCTATTTTGTGCCTCCTGCTTGTCTCTCCAATACACACCTAGGGTGGGTGACAGCTGGGCTGTGTGCATTCCCTCTAGACAGCCACACACAGAGGGAGCTTAGGTGTGACTTGATGGGCCATTCACATCCTAATGGGCAATATGGGAGGGAAGAGCTGGAAACAGTTTCACACTTACACCTGAATAGGCTGTGTCCTTCCCCACACAAAAGGCTGCACCCCCCCTCTGTAGTGAGTCTGGAGCCAGGACAGTAACTCTGTGCATTTCAAAGCAATCTCTTTAAAGTCTCCCCCACGTCAAAGGCACAACTGGGCATAAGTACTGCAGTTCTGACACCACCGACTCAGTACACTTCTGGAGCTGTGGATACTCAGCCAGGACGGAGGACTGTTGTGCCGAAGGAACTGCCACTCTGCTGGGCTACTGGGCTGCTACTCTGCTGACCTGCTGCCCCGCCTTGCCTCAGAGTGAGGCCAACCTAGAACCCAGAGTGACTCCAAGGGCTTGCCTCCTGTTTTGAAGTCTCAGGGACATAAAACATTTCCAACTCACCCTGCTACAGCACCTGGACTCTGCCATCTGTGAGTCTTGCCCTTCCAAATGGTACCAACCCACCCCGAACCGTTGGAAGTGGGAATAAAGTGCTGCTTCAGCCAAAATCCATGCATTGTTGTCGCTGCACTGTTCGGAACCAGTGCATCTCCATTAACAACGCATCACAGCTGCTGTAAGGATTGACCATGGCGCATCATTGCCGCTGCGAGGTCCCACTGCAATACATCGCCAACTGCACATCGGATCGACCCCAATTTCAATGCTTCTTCGACTTTGCGTGGCTTGGAGCCGACTCATCACATCATCCTACTCATCTCCTCCTCTCTCCTCGCATCTCGCTGTCAACGCAAACAAGGTACTTTGCAGTGGGCCAAGGCTGGTCCCTGTATCCGACCCGCAATCCATCGTGGTCGGCCTGAACATTTGGATTTCACCCGGTCTAGTGCGAACAGATGGCCCCGGTTGGTGCTTTATGCTTTTAATCACTACATTTCAGTTTATTCTTTAAAAATTCATAACTCTGGTTATACTTATTGGATTTTTGTCGCTTTGGTTTTGTATTGTTCAGTAAATTAAGTTCTATTTCTCTAACCAGGTGTGGTATCTTTGTGTGTGGTGTTTTCACTGTTTTACTGTTTGATGTGTTACTCACATACTTTACACACTGCACCTTAAGTTAAGCCTGACTGCTCTTTGCCAAACCACCAGGGGGTGAGCACAGGTTAATTTAGGGTGTGTTTGTGACTTAACCTGACTGGGATTGTGGTTCCTGCTTGGACAGGGTGCACACTTCTGCCAACCTGAAACCTAATTTCAGGATTTGTGTCGGAATGTTGGCCAAAGTAATGCAAAGTTACTTTGCTTCAAAGGAGGAATGCCTCGGCTGATACATGAGTGGTCCCATGGATTTTGACACAAATCCCCATCTAATAACATTGTTAGACAGGGATTTGCTCCAAAAACAAACACCTCTTCAAAACAGACATAACTGTGGAGCAAGTTTAAAAATTCTCCATGCTTTTCCAACATTCAATGTGTTCTAAACTGTACAACACACATACATAGTGGGAGATGTATTAAATCATAGTTTTTATACTGACAGGGCTTCAGTACCAAACCTATGCATGATAAAATGTGCACACCCTTGTACTATGGTGAACGGGTGTGTGCATTGGTGCATGGCAGCTTAAAGTGTGCAAGTGCTTGAAGAGAAACCAGCACCATATCTTACAGTAGATATGGAACAGTTTTTCTCTCTCCTAATCACGCAGTTCTGCGTTGCACAAAACATTAGGACATCTGGGACCTCCTCTTTAACAGAATCATTCTACAACTCTCCTTTCAGGGTCAACTACCCCCCTGCCCCCAACGTGCAATGCAATCATGGTTTTATGCACTTCAGTCCCCATACTACAAAAACCGCACAAACTCAAGTCATCAAATTCATCATCTCTTCCCATCACACCTCACCTCCATTTTTATTCTGCTTCATCTCAGTGACACTTGATGCAGTGGTGGTCCAAAGCACAAGTCAGGGATGGAAACAGAGGCACGTGGTCTGCCCACTACTTTCAAAGAGTGCACGTCTTTCCCCCTTCTCAAATCTTAAAGCAGATAGAGGGGAGGATGGTGGATTGACTGGTCCTCTTTCTAGGATGATTGTGCATGACAAGAGCATACCAAAAAAGGCTAGATTTTGGTAACCATAGGGTACCAGCAGAAAAAGACATTGCACACCTGCCTTGCAGACTCTTTATATTATTTCAGAGTGTGTATTAAGAGCGAGACTGTAATAAGAGGTCTTGACGCATCCAGGTGAAGAATAAGTAGTTTCCTCCGAAAATAAATTCCACGACCAAACAACAGGACCATCTGAGTCACAATCTGCAAAGCAACTGCCTATGCTGAACCTTCGATAGCACTCCAGAACGCGGAACATCGTGATCCATTATGTGGAACCCAAGAATTAAATATATACAATAGAAAGATGAAGTGAACAACACAATCCGATAACTCACATACTACATCACCCCCATAACAAACAAAATAAATCGTACAAGCCCAAGTGTGCCAGAAACTCCTGAAATTGAATAAATAAAACATTTTAAGTAGGAAAATCGGAACAAGTAATAATCATCCTAGTTAACATTTTAATAATATGATCTATGACATATTCCCACAAGGTATTCTTGTTGGGCACAGGGTTGGACCGCAACTCCAGGCCCCGTGACTGTGGACAGAAGAACCCAAAGGCCACTCGGGACTGCATGGTGAAACTCTACATAGCCAAACATCGGAAGATTCTGCACAATGACCCATAAAAGTCGAAAGTGTTGGAGCACGGGTTTCACTGTCACTTACTCATCAATCAAGAATCCTGCATATAGGTTGATGGATCTTTTTTTGTTGAGAGAGATGTAAGAAGCTGAAGTCAATATAAAGAGTTATCAATTAATTTGGTTCAGTCAATAAAGAGAATGAGTGTGAGTTAAAAGGTTTTATTTTCAAATCTTTTAGTTATTCATTCTTTTATTGTTTTCCAAGTCTCATCATTAAAAGTTAATATAATCAATCAATCAATCGATATTTGGTAATAAAGTAAATTCATTTATTTATCAATAAGGCATTGATACAATACAAATGCGATAAGTGTGTTCCACAAATAAACTTCCATATTGTAAATAAATCAATATTAAATGCGAGAAGGAAAGAAGGTTTCAGTTGAGATACACAAGGTCCTGATGAGAGAATCAGGCATAAGCATAAAGCTTTAGCATAATAAGCTGGAAAGTATTCTCAGCTCAAATAACAGCAGACCAAGAAATAAGCTAAGATTTCTCATGAAGCAATGTCAAAGAAAAGTAAGTAAAGAGTCTCCTCTCTGAGAGTCTGGGATAAGGAATACACACCGACTGCTCTCAGTCTAAGGAAAAGGATAAATTAAAAATCTCAATCTTCCTGACTAGTCTGAGAACACGCACTAATATAAATGCACATTATCTATGCTGCAATAGCAATATTCTTTCTTCTTCATGTTGACCAATAATATTTCAGCACGCTCCCAGGAACAAGTTTACTCCTCATCTTCTCACCAGAGTACAATCGTCTTTTAACCTTGTTTTCTCAAAACTTCTTCCCACGAATCATCCTCTCTTTCATCTGTATCTTTTGCAATGAGAACCATAATATTAGTCGTCTAATACAAACAAATGTTTATTCACTAGCTAATAAACAGTAGCTTCCGAAATTGCAACGTCTGCAGCAAAGAAAAGGAAAAACATTCTGCACAACGACTGTTTAACGTGAAAAACTAGCCTTTCAGTATTAACATGTTTTCTTGTTCATTCATTCATGACATCCTCGGTTATGTCAAGTAAAGAAACCATGCTTCGTTTCTATTTTACAGGCTTATAGTTTTTAAGTATGGTTGCCTACTACATATTTTGCATTTAACACACTTTATATTCAAACGTAAACTCTGCACATCATATTGTTAATAAAGCATTTTGCAAATAACTACATATGCAGCAGCAAAAAGAAGGTCCAGTTCCCACACCCAAAGTCATTCCTACAGCAGATCACCGTTGAAGTCTCCATGTAAGTTGAAGAAGAAACATTTAAAGTTCAAGCTGGAGGGGGCGTGGCCGAGCGGCACCTAAGATGGCCGCACTCTAGCGCGGCTCCTGAGGAGAACTGCCTGAGGCCCCTACAATTCGGCCATAATCCTACAGCCTCACTGTCCCAGAGGCCGGCTTTGGCTGCAGCAAGAGCTCCGGTGCCAGGAGGTGGTTTCCCGGGCTCTCTAGCCGGCGCGGAGGCCCCGCGCTGACTGGTGGCAGTTTTGGGCCTGTTTGCGGCCCACATCGCGGAAGGAGGCACCGGCCTCGAGTGATCCTGAGGCCGGCTCTGTGGGAGCGGCGCTGATGCGAGACGCCGGTCGGGCGCCGGGCCCTGTGATACTCATTGGGCGCCCGGCGCGGTGCGACCGACGCGGTGGGATAGTGTTCCCCACCCCGCAGGCAGTGGCGGGTGAAGCAGGGGGTGAAGGAGACGACGGCTGAGCCAGCGAGGTCCGATACCCGGGGCCCAAATCGGGCATTCATTCGGGCACGAAGTGGTGACCCTCCGGGACTGCAGGAAGGTAGGACCCCCTCCGGAGACCGCCTGGCTAGAGCTCCGGTCCTGGGAGTTGGTGGGACCCTAGGTGCGGTGACTAACCGTCGACTGCTGAGGGTGCTGGGCAAGTGGCGCAAATTGGCTGGGTGGGCGCGCAGGTGCTTAGACGGAGCACAGACCTCCACAGCAGCCCCAGGGGCCCCGTGGACACTGCAAGGTGACCTCAGGACACCCCCCACGCCGCACGGCTCGCCAGCGGTGCCCCTCGCTGCTGCTCGTTCTCCCTGCCACGGTGGTTGGCTCGTTTTTGTGCTCACTGTATTTCCTCCTGTAATTGTGTGTTAAACTTAACTTTTGTATTTTTCTCCTGTTCCAGTGTTTTAACTGCTGCCTTTCTTGACTTGTGCGATATTAGCGTGCCTCGATATCCCCTCGGATGCCCCCACCTGCTCCCCGCTTCCCGCCGCAGCTCCATCGCGGCCCGCCCCCTTTCTTGTTTCTGTTCCCGATTGGCCCCCCCGCTCCCACCTCCCAGCTGCTCCGCCCTCCCACTTCGCCTCATATGGAGCCCGCGCGTACGATTGTGCGCTGAAGGCGTGCCAAAGGCAAGCCCGTCTGCGCCCGTCCGCACCTGGACCGCGCCCAGCGCCAGGACCCCTGGCCCCCGAGGATGCCAGCCCACACGACGGACTTACGACGCCACCACCCTCCACGCACTCAACGCCTGCCGGAACCCCACCTGCCAAGCCTGCAAGTTCACCTGCCTCCGTACCTGCACCGCACCCAAAAGGCCAGGCACCAGCAACAACCACCTCAAGTGCATCCTGCTCAACACCCGCTCCATCCACGGGCACACCGTTGAACTCTGGAACCTGCTCGACACAACAGCACCAGACGCCGCCTTCCTCACGGAAACCTGGATGAACGCCTCCTCAGCACCTGACATCGCCATAGCCATCCCGGACGGATACAAGATCACCCGGAAGGACCGCGTCAACCAGACGGGAGGAGGCATCGCCATCGTACACAAGAACACCATCCACATCTCGACCAACTCCGACGACACCCTCACCGCCGCCGAACACCTCCACTTCCAGATACACACCGACCCCAAGACGACCCTCAGAGGCACCCTCATCTACAGACCCCCGGGACCACGCACACAATTCAGCGAAGACATCGCAGACTTCATCAGCCCGCACACCCTCCCTTCCGCTGACTACATCCTCCTAGGGGACCTCAAGTTCCACCTGGAGAACAACAATGACAGCAACACCGCCGCCCTGCTGGACAACCTCGCCAACCTCGGACTCAAGCAACTGGTGAACACCCCCACCCACTACGCCGGCCACACGCTTGACCCCGTCTTCTCATCCAGCAAGCACATCTCCTTCAGCCACTCCACCGGACTTCATTGGACTGACCACAGCTGCGTCCACTTCAGCTTCAGAAGAACCACGACCCACCACCACCACCCACAACAGGTTCCTCGCCGGAGCTGGAGCAAGATCACCGCCGAGCAGCTCACTGCCTCCCTCAGCCAGAACCCTCCCACCAGCACAACGGACCCCAATGAAGCTGCCAGCAACCTCACACAGTGGCTGACCGCCTGCGCCGATGACCTCGCACCACTAAAGAACCCTCCCAGCAGACCCGGCAGCAAGAAAACCCCCTGGTTCACCGACGAACTCAAGGACTCCAAGAAGAACTGCCGCACCCTCGAGAAAGCCTGGCGCCACGACCAGACCACAGACAACAGGACCGCCCTCAAGCATGCCACCCGCAAGCACCACCAGCTGATCCGCGCCACCAAGAAGACAGCACTCAAAGAACGTCTGGACAACAACGCCCACGACAGCAAGGAACTCTTCAGCATCGTCAAAGAGTTCTCCAACCCCAGCGCCGGAAACAACGACATCACTCCCTCGCAAGACCTCTGCGACTCACTCGCCTCGTTCTTCCACCGCAAGATCGCCGACATACACAACAGCTTCGGCGCACAGACCACACACCCAACCACCGAACCAACGCCCGCCACCACCACCCTCTGCAACTGGACCCCGGTCAGCATCGAAGAAACCACCCGCACGATGAACACCATCCACTCCGGATCCCCCACCGACCCCTGCCCCCCACCACGTCTTCAACAAGGCCGACGCCATCATCGCACCCCATCTCCGGGTCATCATCAACACCTCCTTCCACACCGCCACCTTCCCAGAGAGCTGGAAGCACGCCGAGCTCAGCGCCCTCCTGAAAAAAACAACAGCGGACCCCACCGACCTCAAGAACTTCCGCCCCATCTCACTCCTCCCTTTTCCTGCCAAAGTCATCGAGAAGATCGTCAACAGACAGCTCGCCATCTTCCTCGAGACGAACGGATCCCTCGACCCCTCGGAGTCCGGATTTCGAGCCAACCACAGCACCGAGACCGCCGTGATCGCAGCCACCGATGACATCAGATCCATGCTCGACAATGGGGAAACAGCGGCCCTCCTCCTCCTGGACCTCTCTGCAGCGTTAAACACTGTCTGCCACCGCACCCTAGTGCAGCGCCTCAGCAACATCGGAATCCAAGAGAAGGCACTGGAGTGGATCATCTCGTTCCTCGACGGAAGAACCCAGAGAGTCCGCCTCCCCGTTCAGATCCGAGGCCACCGAAGTCATCTGCGGCGTACCACAAGGATCATCACTCAGCCGAACCCTCTTCAACGTCTACATGAGCCCCCTCGCAGCCATCGTACGCCAGCACAACCTCAACATCATCTCCTACGCCGACGATACCCAGCTGATCCTCTCCCTCACCAATGACCCCGCCACCGCCAGAGCCAGCCTACACGAAGGGATGAAAGACGTCGCAGAGTGGATGAAGAACAGCCGCCTGAAACTGAACTCAGACAAGACGGAAGTCCTCATCCTGGGATCATCGCCCTCCACCTGGGACGACTCCTGGTGGCCCCCTGTCCTGGGCACCACCCCCAAGCCAACGGACGAAACCTGGGCTTCATCCTGGACTCCTCCCTCACGATGACCAGACAAGTCAACGCCGTCTCCTCATCGTGCTTCATCACCCTGCGCATGCTCCGCAAGATCTTCCGATGGATCCCCACCGAAACCAGGAAGACCGTCACCCAGGCACTCGTCACCACCCGACTGGACTACGGAAAAACCCTCTACGCCGGAACCACAGCCAAACTCCAAAAAAGACTCCAACGCATCCAGAACGCCACCGCACGACTCATCCTGGACATCCCCCGACACAGCCACATCTCACGCCACCTGAGAGACCTGCACTGGCTCCCCGTCAGCAAGAGAATCACGTTCAGGCTCCTCACCCACGCACACAAGGCTCTCCACGACCTGGGCCCCAAGTACTTCAACGACCGCCTGACCTTCTACACGCCCACCCGCCAGCTACGATCGACCGGCCACGCCCTCGCCGAAGTACCACGCATCCGCAAAGCCACTGCCGTAGGAAGATCCTTCTCATACTTGGCAGCCAAGACGTGGAACTCCCTCCCCATCCACCTCCGGCTGACCCAAGACCATCTCTCCTTCAGGAAGCAGCTCAAGACCTGGCTGTTCGAGCAGTGACGCACCCCTCTCCCCCATCGCCTTGAGACCCTTCCAGGTGAGTAGCGCGCTATACAAATGCATTGATTGATTGATTGATTGAATAGGCGTGGAGTTGTTAATCGGATAGGGGGCGTGGAAGAGGTGCCCCCTTCCGGTGATCTGAGGAGCGCGAATACGGAGCAACAGCCTCGGGGGAGAGGTGCCCTCGGGAAGCGCAGGCCGAAGGAGCAGCTGGTGTGTGCTCTACTACCCCCCCGGGTGGGGTCTGGACGGCAGGGCGACACCGCAGTTTGAAGGGCCGCCCCTCCCTTGTGTCCACGGGTGGGCCCGGTGTCAGCGTACGCAGTCATGAGACCCAAAAAATCAACGACGACCCAGACTAACACTATGGACAACTACACTGCCGCGACGGGTGGCGAAACCGATGCACAGGCCGGCGCCTTGATGGGCACACAAGAGCCGTCTTTAACGTCGATCATGCAGGCCATACAGTCACTGGGCACCACGCTGGAGTCAAAGATAGATAAGGTCTCCATAGAAATGACACTGCTGAGGGCGGACTTAAATAAAACATCAGAGAAGGCCACCCAAAATGCTGCGGATATTGCAGAACTCCAAAGCACTACGAAACACTTGCAGCAGCAGGTTCAATGACTTTCGCACCAGCAGAAGGTGGTGGTAGCCCGGCTGGAGGATCAGGAAGGGAGGGCCCGCTGCAACAATATACGCGTGGGGGGAGTGCTGGAGAAGATGGAGGGGCCGAGCGTGGACCTATTTCTGGAGGACCTCGTCCTCAAGCATCTGCAGCCCAGACGCCTCTCGAAGTTCTTCGCGATCGAGCGAGCTCATAGGGCTCCAGTCCCCCCACCACGCCCAGGGGCCCCGCCGCGAACGATAATCGCGAGGATCCTCAATTACAGAGACCGCAACGCCATTCTACAGGCAGCCAGCCAACATGGGGATCTTCATCTGGACAATGCCATCATTAGGTTCTTCCCCGACTTCACGTTGAAGGTGCATCAGGAGCGTCGGTCATTTGACGGGGTCAAAAATGTGCTTCGGGAAAAGGGCATCAAATACATGATGTTCTTCCCGGCAAAACTCAAGCTTCTAGTCGATGGTAAATCCTGGTTCTTCACCTCCCCGGAGGACGTACATTCCTGGTTGGAAGAGCGTGTGGGCGAGGCGGGCTCAGGGCAGAGGGGCAACAGGAGGAACACGGCGCCTCCGTCTCCAGCGTCATCGGCTGGCTCTCAGGGAAGTGGACGTCAGCACCGGCGGAATTCTTTGTCCCCTCGTGGGAATCGGGCCCGGAGCCTGTCGTCCTCGCCGGACATGGGGTGACGGGGCCAGGACTGAGTTGCAGTACAGAAGACGTCTGGCGTGCATGTGATGTATACTGACATTTCATGTTTTTTTAATCGCCCTGACACAGGAGGTGGTCCTGGACAATGCCATGGGGTTTACCTTTAAAAAATAATAATAATAACTAAATAAAGGGGACCCGTTGAAGGGGGGGCCCTTGTGTGATGGGGGTTTTCATATATATTCGCCTAACTCTGGCTTGATTGGATGGGAGGCGGTTTGGGGGTAGGGGTAAGGCCCGGGAATGACCTGTCCACGACTGTATTACGCAGGGTTCTACTGGGCAGGCCGAGGCAAGTTACAGGTTACGAAATGGGGCCGAAGGTAGTCCTCAGGTTGCGGGTTTAGGTAGCAGCACTCACCCCCCTTGGTTTTCGTTTAAAGGGCTACAGGCGCTCTGCTTGTTGGGGGATGCCTGACCATGTTGGCGGGCGTGGCAGGGTAGCAGGGAGGGGGGATTGTTCTAGGGGTTGGGGGAAGTCGGATGCGGGATTGTTCATTTTGTTTTGCTGTGTTTATAATGTATTTGGTTTGGCTCCTATGGCACATTGGGGAGCAAGCGGGAAGAGGGGGGAGGGGAGGGTAGGCACTTGCCTCCCCGGCTATTCGTGGTAACTACCCACAATGCATCACCACACGCCAGTCACATTAGTATACTATCGTGGAACGTTAATGGCCTACAAAACAAGATTAAGCGAACCACGGTACTCCAGTATTTACATAGACATGCACCAGATATAGTCCTGCTTCAGGAGACGCACCTGCTGGGGAACCACTGCAAGGCCCTCAATAGATTTGGTTATAGGATGCGGGCACATGCTGGCTTCACTACAGGCTCGAGGGGGGTGGGAATCCTCATTAGGAACCCCTTACCTCTGGTGATCGGAAAACAATGGTTGGACCCCTAAGGAAGGTACGCAGCGCTCGCAGCTCAATGGGAGGGTAGGACTATTACTATCTGCAGTACCACCCTCCCCGACATCGGGAAGTTGCTATTGGATATGTCACCAGGGATACTGGTCCTGGGGGGAGACATGAATGCCGTCATGGAGAGGGATCTAGATAGGTCACAGACACTCCCTGCCAGGGGTGGGACTTGTTACTTCTGGGACTTTGTACGAGCCATGGGACTGGTCGATCTCTGGTGGGCACATAACCCCACGACTCGACAATACACACACATTTCGGCAGCTCACGGCTCTGGGTCCAGGATTGACTATATATTCACGCAGGTTGGAAGCATGGATTTGTTCCAGAGTGGGTGTCACAGAGAGAGAGGCATATCTGACCACTCCCCAGTAGAAGTACATCTGCGTGGCCCAGACCGGGACCGCACTGGTCCCCCCCGTCTGGACTCCTTTTTATTCAAGGACCAGGAGTTTCAGGAGGTCTTTAGGGAACGGGTCGACCACTATTTCGTGGAAAATGTGGGCTCTGTCAGTTCTCCTGGGGTAGTGTGGGAGGCGTACAAGACGTGGCTAGGGACTTTGTACAGGCGGAGGTTGGGAAACGCCGTAAGGAGAAATCCGCACAAATTGATACACTAGAACGGGACCTTCTGGCCCTAGAGAATACATCAGATGGGTCCCCAGAGCAGGTTCGAGATAGGCTGCATAGGCAGCGGCTCCTTGCAAAAGAGATTAGAGATGTACTAACTGACCAGGCGAGATCCCAAGCCCTGGCAATCCAGAGAAGAGTGTACGACCTGGGGGACAAGGCCAACAAAATGATAGACTGGCTGGAGAGATGAGATCGGGACCGTAACTGGATCCCGGGAATTCAACGACCAGATGGATCTGTGCGAGTCACGGGGAAGGAGATAGCGGCGGAATTGGCGCGATACAACGAGGCGGTTTATCAGTCTCACACTGTTCGACAGGAACAGGAATACCGGGACTTTTTGGCTCCCTTGCAGCTGTCCACCTTGGAACAAGCTGATAGAGATATCCTAGACTCACCCATAATGGTCCAGGAAGTGAAGGCGCCATGGGAAGGCGCCGAGGCCCAATGGCTTCCCGGCAGAAGCATTCGGTTGTGTGTCAAGCCGCCTAGCACCTCACATGCTGAGTATGTTTAATGAAGCCAAGCAGGTGGGGGTACTTCCCAAAGACTTACGGTCGGCAACGATCGTTGTACTACATAAAGCCGGCAAACCGCAGGAGCTGTGCAGCTCCTACAGACCCATCTCCTTACTTAATTTCGAGACCAAGGTCCTCAGTAAAATTCTGGCCACGAGATTGGGGGCGGTTATACAGTCCCTGATACACCCAGACCAGTCGGGCTTTATGCCTCACAGAAGCACTCGTCTCAATCTCCGCCGCCTGTTTGGGGTCTTGCAGGAGGTGTGAGGTTCCGTGAATCCCGAACCCGTTTCATAAAGGTCATTGTTTCGTTGCGAATTTGTTATTAGCGAACCGTAACCAGTTAGTACGGCAAGCATGAGTGTTTTCATCGCATTACACCGATGTATTCACCATGTATTTAGGGATTCGTTTTGAACCCTTGGGTTCCATTTTGTATACGGCAGCCATTTTGTGGTTGCCCTCACATAGGCCGATGACTTCGGCCGAACGAGTCTTTAGCACACGTACACTTTAGCTGACTTCTGAATGACCAGAGCGAACGACCCTCTTTCCTGAAGCCAAACTTGCTAGGCCAGTTCCTTTCCCAGTAGCTGATCAAGATTGAGAATCAAGGCACAGGAGATCATAAACCCTTTATTGCACACAACTATGTCTTATCTTACTCACACCTGTCTCTGCTCCTTACTCCTCTGGCTGTTTACGATGGGGGAGGTGCCCGATTTTATGGTGGGTTTCGATCGACCTGTCTGATGAAGAATGTTAGGTTCGACCAATGATCAATCGTGGGCTGGGCAACTGAAAAGTGGGTTTTACCGTCATGCGATACCTCTGATCTAAAGGCATTTGATTGGACAGTTTGTAAAAGTAAGGTATTTGTTTGGAATGTAATTTTTGGCATAAAAAGGATGGCTTGCTTTGTACAAATTGAGCAGTCTCCTACGAATATACAGTCATTGTACTTCGTGGACCTCTGTTTCTGACTGCAGTTAATAAATTCGATCTTTGACGTCACCAAGGAGATTCCATGTCTCTGTGTTTTGAAGACAGGTGAACTCAGAGACTTTGGGCGTGACCCCTGACGCCGCTGGGTCTTAAATAACCCGGTTCTTCAGGTGTCCGCGAGGCCGGGGGTGCCGGCAGCCCTGCTATCCCTCGACGCCCATATGGCGTCTGATAGTATAGAGTGGCAGTACCTCTACGCAGTTCTGGAAAAATTGGGCTTTTGAGAACACTTCTGAGCATGGGTGCAGCTGCTATATACTGCACCGCTGGCAAGAGTCCAGGCGAATGGAGTGTTGTCGAGAGAGTTCCACCTCGGCCGAGGCACCCATCAGGGCTGCCCCCTCTCGCCCACCTTGTTCGCACTGGCCCTGGAACCTCTGGCGCACTGGATCCGAACAGATCCTTTGGTGTGGGGTATCGATCTGGGAGGGGGCTGGGAAGAGCGTATCTCATTATACGCTGACATCCTCCTGTATGTGCAGAGACCGGTGGCCTCCATTCAGAGGCTGATGGACATCATAGGAGAGTTCGGCACGTACTCTGGATAGCGCATAAACTGGAGTAAGTCCCTGGGGCATGTGTTAGTGGGGCCACAACCCGGCTGCCGGCAGATTGCGGCGATTTAGCCTGGAAGGATGTTTTTAAATACTTAGGGATTTGGATTACTCATTCTGATTCGGAATTCCTGCGTCTGAATGTTTCGGCACAGCTAGATCGGCTGCGCGGAGATGTGGAGCATTGGAGGTCTCTCCCGCATTCGCTGATGGGGCGAGCTATTCTATTTAAAATGATGGCCCTCCCTCGCTTGCTTTATGCTCTACAATGTGCTCCCTTCCTGGTCGCGACCAGATTTTTAGGACGATTGAGTCTGAACAACGTTCCTTGCTGTGGAGTGGTGGGTGTCCTAGAATAGCCCTCAAGAAACTGCAAAGGGGCCCATATGAGGGAGGGCTGGCTGTACCGGATATCCGCCTCTATTATTGGGCGACACAGCTAATCAATGTGAATGGATGGGTGTTCTCCCCTCTGGAGGAACCAGCCTACAGGGTGGACAGACTAGCCTTTGGTAGCGACACATACCTAGCAGCTCTATATACTAGAGGTAGGCGGGGCCGTCCTCTTCCTCCCCAAACGGCAGCGGTGGTTGCGGTATGGAAACGAGCGACAAAATTGCTCGGGTGGGAGGTGAAGCTCACGGAGCAGACTCCTTTGTGGGCGGGATCCTTCCTGCTGGCAGTGGCAAAATTGCGAGATCTACGCAGATGGCGCTTGATAGGTATTGACGTGCTGGGGGACATTTGGAAACGGGGAGAGATGGTGAAATTTGCTGATCTGCAGGCCGAATATCAGATGGAGAGCGGAGAATTCCTCCACTACCATCAGCTTAAGTTCGCTCTGCACAGGCATCTAGCCCCAGGGGAGAAGCTGCCTGAATATGCACCGCTGGAGGACAGATTGTTATTAGACCCCATGATCGATAAAGCAATCTCACTCACATATAAAAAACTCAGTAACAATATCCCGGACATGCTGGGGCCCCGGCGGGAAAGGTGGGAGAAAGACCTGGGGCTGCTGGAGGATGATGACTGGGGGGAGGTCCTGCAGGGCCCCAGGGAGGTGGCGATTCGCGCAAGGTTCCGGCTAGTTCAACTTCGCATCCTGCATAGATCGTACACTCCACGAACAACACAGTACCGAATAGGCTATGTGGACTCCCGCTTCTGCCCCAAGGGGTGCGGGGAGGAAGGGACCTTCTTCCATATTTTATGGGACTGTGCAAAGATCAGGGCATATTGGTCCAGTGTGACAGGCATCATGGCCGAAGTGGTGGGAGCAGAGGCTAGCTGGAGGCTAGGTGGCATGTGTTAGGAGTTACTAGTGATATCACATGGCCGAGGTGGGACAAGGTATGGTTAGCCCTGGCGAGCATGGTAGCTAAAAGAAACATCGCAAGGTTGTGGGGCAGTGATCTAACGCCAACGGTGGAAGAGTGGGAGCGAGACCTGGATTGGTGCCAGCGGGCGGAGAAGTTCATTTACAAAAGTCGAGGTTGCCCTAAGAAATGGGAAAGTATATGGGCGGCCTGGAGGCGCTATAGAGGGGATTGGCTGGACTCGCAGTCGAATGGGGAGCCGATATGAGAAGGGCACTGGGTGGAGCCTTTAGCTGATAGATGTGCATTAACAACACTGTGGACTTGCGGCGCCTTTCCTGCCCTGGCTCCCCCTGGGTTTTGGTTGCATTACGGGCCAGGGTGTCATATTCAGTTTAGGGAGTAGAGTGAAGGGAGGGGGGATGTTATGTCCTTACAGGTATGCATTGGGGGGTCAATTGGGGTGGTTTGGAGGGCGGGTCTATGTCGGGTGGGAGGGTTGGTCATGGCGGGTAGGTTGATTATCTTACTATGATTGTAATTGCATTGATCAATGATTGTCAATGAATTTCCGCTGCTAACTGATGTGCTATGTTTTGGAGCTGGTTTTCTTGCAATAAAAAAAAAAAAAAAAAAAAAGTTCAAGCTGGAGTCTGCCTCTTCCCACCACTCTCGAACTCCAGGAGGGTGCCAAGGCATCTGCATGCCACTCGATCTCGCTCCCGAACTCCTGAAGGGCCGATTCCAAATCTGGTCCTGATGCAGCTTGAATTTCTAGGTCCATCAGCGACGTTGCAGCAGATTGAGTCCTTTAGGGCGGCCATTCTGTGCATATTTGACATGCTTCCGATATACTCTGGTGCACCTTTAACTTCCAAGGATCCACAGAGGCTTCCAAGTCAGAGTCCCGCTGGTTGGTTCTCTCTCTGTGCCTCCTGTACCTTTTGAACCCATGTCAAGTACTGCACCAGCTTCGGTGCTGACTTCGTTTCCACTACTGCTTCATGTGCAGGTTCTCTTCACGTTGAAGGCGATGCTGGAGGAGGATCCCCCAATTATAGTGCTTTCAACTCCGAGCTGGCATTGCCTTAACGTTGACCAAGGCCATGTTCTGATTCCAACATAGCACATCCAATAGGCAACCATTCTGACTTTGACACATTTCCTTTAGCACGCAGCAGAACTCATACATTACACCAGCTTTTTGGTTGTGATTCAGACAACAAAGACAACTATGATGAAGGGGATGACTTTGTCCCACAGTATGAGCAGGACAATTGGTATGCAGAATTACAGGATTCTAGTGATCTAGATACCTCCCCAGACACTGGGCTTGTCTCTACCCCTGATTCTGCCATAGAGGAGAGTGCTTCTTACACCATTGTCATGCGAAGCACTGGGGAGGTCCTTGACCTGCAGGTCCCTACAATGGAAGTAAAGGCCAGCATCCACATGGAGATTCTCCAGCCTGGCCAGTCATCTACTAAATCTCTCCAGCCATTTAATAAAGCCCATACAGCTACCCTCTTGGGCAAAACAATTTTCTGGGCCCCTAATCAATAGGCTGGTAGCTCTTCACCACAGTCTAGTGCCGGGTAACCCAAACTTCCTCACTCAGCACCCAACACCGGAGATGTTATTGATTCAGCTGTCCACCAGCAGAGTAAACTCCTACGCCATTCCCACAACCCCTCCTGACCACGACTACAAACACACAGAGACCTTTGGCAAATGTATGTTCTCTTCTGCCAGCTTTGTTCTACGATCTGTCAACTTCGGCTGCCTCCTGTGTTGCTGTACCTTTGCTTTGTCGGACATGGTAGGCCAAATCCTATTGGCAGTTCTGGAGGACCTATGGGCATCTTTAGCCTAAACTATCCTAGACAGCGTGATGCGGCAAAATGTGTTATTCGGACTGGCTTTGACACAACAGATTGCTTGGGTCGGGCCTTAGACATTAGTATGGTGCTTCAGCACCACACCTGGATGAGTTCTGCAGGTTTCTCAAGGGAATGCCAAGGCATTCTTGATGGGCATACCATTCAATGGATCTCACCTCTTTGGTGAGAACACAGTCTTGGCCCTGGAAGCTTTAAGCAAAGTCATGCCAAAGAGTGTTCCTTGGGGTTGACTGCCCCTAAAAGTCACTTTCCCTTACAGTACTGCTGCTTTTAGAGATAAGCTCAGTAGCGGCCCCACTGCTATTCAGCAGTGCAAAAAAGGAAAAATAAAATGATAATAACACAATGTTATTATCATTTTATTTCTCTGTGCTGAAACCAGTTTTTTTTGGGGGGGAGCTTGGCTGTCATCACAGCCAGCATGGGGGAGGGGTGGTGGGTTCTCTCTTAAGTCCACATGACAGTTTAGCCGGCCAAACAGTCATGCGCACTTAGCATGTTCTCCACCTGGCTGTATTGCACAGCCTGGTGGCGAACATGCAAAGGCTCCCAGGCCCTATCCGAGCGCCGACCCATGGCACTCAGACCAATCATGAGGCTGCTATCATGCTGGTGACAGCAGCATTGTGATTAGCTTAGGGGAGCATCTTGCTTCCCGGACTTGTCAGAATGAGAAGTTTAGGATAGACATCACGACGGAGGAGGGACTGTGGCCGTGAAGAAATAAGTGTGATATTTATTTGCGATCTCCTGCGCCACCCCGATTTATGGCAGCTGCCACTGGATAAGCTAGGGATTTTGAATATTGCCAGAACCTGCCACCAGGACAACAAACTTTTCAGCTGTTTCGTGGCTAAGGCCTAGGTTCCCAGAGACAATGTTCAGGGCTTCAGATACAACATGCAGCTCAGTCCCCCCACTCAACTGGCAACCACAACTGCAAAACCTCTTTAGTGTGCCTGTTTTTACACACACCCACCCTGAAGGAGGTATGATCAGGCATTTCTTCCACGGGTGGCAAGATATCACTTTGGATCACCAAATTGCCCAGTGGGGCTATGCCTTCCAATTTCTTTCCAGCTACCCTGCGCCTTCCATCCCTATTGGCCTAGCTGACAGAAAATCACATGTCTGTTTTGCATCAGGAAGTGCAGACTTTTTCGGCAAAAAGTAGCCATAGAGAGGGTGCCGGCCTTAGAAGTAGGAACTGTGTACTACTCCTGCATACTTCTTTGTACAGAAGGACAGAATCATTTGTCCTATTTCAAATCTCCACCCTCTGAGCGCCTTCCTGACAAAAGACAAATTCAAGATGCTCACTCTAGCCCAGGTCTTGTCTGCCTTCGATTCAGGAAGCTTGATGTTAGCGTTAGACTTGCAGGAAGCTTCTTTCCATATTCCCATCATGCAGGCCCCACAGACATTATCTGCAGTTGCAGTGGGCCAGGAGTATTTTCAGTTTTCAGTGCTCCCTTTTTGCCTTAGGAGTGCTCCTGGAGTGTTCACAAAAGTATTGATGGGGGTCGCAGCGCAGTTTTGAAAGTCAATGTGCCAGTCTTCACTACCTCAATGACTGCCTGTTAAAGGCAGTCATAGACCACCTCCAGACGATGGCAAACCTTCTAACGTCATTAGGGTTCACTATTAATGTACCAAAGTCACACCTGACTTCTTTGCAGATGTTCCAGTTCATCAAAGCCATTTTGGATATGGTACAAGTTTATGCCTTCCCCCCAAAAGTTGAAAGTCCAGGACATTTAGGCTAAGCTCCTGATGTTTTGGCCTCTGTCTCATTGAGAATGGCATTGAGGCTGCTGGAACTATTGGCCTCCTGCATCCTACTAGTCAGATGTCACAGGCAAGCTCTGCAGTGGTATTTGAACTCCCAGGAGGCACAGCACCATGGGAATCTATTGGCTTCCATTCAGGTTTCGGTGGAGACTACAAAAGTTCTGCCGTGGCGACTACTAGATCTTGATTGATCCAGTGGCGGACTCCTCTCCTTACTCCACCCAGAGCTAACTGTAGTGATGGATGCATCACTACTGGGCAAGGGAGGTCCACTAAAAGATGTGTAGACCAGAGGACTGGCCTCTAGTGGTAACATGTCTCCACATCAATTTGCTGGAGTTACAGGCGATTTGCGTGGAGTTGAAGGCCTTCCTGTCAACCATCAAAGGGAGGCTAGTACAGGTACTCACAGACACCACCACCAGGTGGTACTGCAACAAACAGGGCGGAGTGGGGTCTTGGGTCCTATTCCAAGAAGTTCTGCGCCCCTGGAACGGGCTGACTCGCAAAGGCATTTCTCTGGTAATTAACCACCCGGATGGAGCTCCTAATACCAGGACGGATAAACTCAGTCACCGTCACCTAGCAATCATAAATGGTAGTTACACCTGAAGGTGGCGCAGGTCGTTTTCCAGCAATGAGGTGGCGGGGGGGGAGGGGGAACCCTTGCTCGATCTTTTTGCCACAGCTGAGACTGCATAATGTCAGTGTTTTTGTGTGCTAAAGCTCACAACACAGCTCTCTCTTGAAGCAAATTCTGCCTAGAACAGAGCTCAGGACTCCTGTATGCCTTCCCATCTCTAACACTTCTTTTTTGAGTTCTGAAGAAGATCAAATCCAAACGGGCCCAAGTCTTCCAGTGGTTCCGGACTGAGTTTGGTACTCAGAACATCGGACCTTGAGCATCTGTCCTCCAATCAAGGAGGATATGGTGTCTCAGCAACAGGGGAGGGTCCTGCACTTGGGTCTCCGCAATCTGCTCCTCCATGTGTGAACATTGAGCAGCAGCTAGTTTCCTTTGATCTTACTTCTGAGGTTGTTTATGTCATTCTGGCAGCCAGGCGCCCATCAACCAAATTGATGTACACCGGGCACTGGAACAAGTGTGTGGTGTGGTGCGGTACTTGCCAGATTAATCACCTACAAGCGAAACAATCTGAAATGTTGTTGTTTATTTTGTTGTTGATCCAATAAGGGCTTGCGCTGGGCACTGTTAAAGTGTTAAAGGCTATTTGACTGCTCTTATGGCATTTTAAGGTAGCAAATCAGCCTTCTTTGTTTAACTCACCTGTTGTGATGAGATTTCTTAACGGTTTAATACACATGTTTCTATGAAGCCCTTTATGTTGCCATGATGGGACTTAAATTTGTTTTTCGTTTTTCTAAAATGCACCCTGTTGAAAATGATACCCTTTCTGCAGGGTCGCCCAGTTTTTTTTTTTGGTAAGTCCTATTTTTGCTGGCTATAGACTACTGTGCACTTTACCCATGCTAACCAGAGGCAAAGTGCTTGTGCTCCTTTCAATAAGATAAAATTGGTAAACGTACATATAAATCCCTAATATATGGTACCAAGCTGTACCCAGGGCTTGTAAGTTAAATGTTACCAGTGGACGGAAGCACCTATTGTGCTATGCATTAGCGACAATGTAAACATGACTGCAGGCCTGCAGACAGTAGCCTGTCTGTGCAGGTTTAACAGCAAATTTGGCCTGTCAAAATAACCCTTTTTGACAGCCCTTAACCTTCCTTTAAAATATTTTTAAGTCAACCTGGGGACCCTGCAGAAAGAGCCTCATTGCCATAAGGCAAAGTGCAAGGTACTTAAAAGTAGCACATGTAACATTTGAATGTTAAACATGTCTTTACATTAAGTAGTATCTCAAAGCTATTTTCACTGTAGCAAGGCTGGCTGTTCCCACAGAAAAAAATTGGGATGCAATATTAAAGACTAATACTGTATCTCAGGAACGGGACTAGCTACAAAAATATATAAACAGCTAAAACAGTTAAATTAAGTGGTGGAGTCAGATTTTTTCTAAATATTCCAGAAAAATAACTTTTAGAAAGTTACCTTTGACCTACCAGAAGTCCCTAAAAGCGAAATCTGAATGTTGCACTACCACTTCGGTTGGCCAGCAATTAGCATTTAAATAGGTGTGAACTTGCTCCCATTTGCAAACTATAAGCTGACATGAATGGGCAGGGATGACCTATCTAAACCTGACAGAATATGCATGGGATTGAGAGGATCTTTTTTGACATTAAAGTGTCAAGTCCTGAATGAATGATACAGTTTATAAAGCGTGCAGCTACTTGGAGAGTGTCCCGGATATAAAGAGTGCACATGTTGGAACTATGAAATTAGAAGCTGAATAGACAGGTTTTCAGTAGTTTCTGAAAAACAGTCTCGTTTGGCATGTTTCTAGGATTGCACAGGTACTTGGTTCCAGATCATGGCCACAAGGCCCAAAAAGGACGATCCACCATGTCTTGATCTTTTGAAGCGAGGGACCACAATCAGTTGAGCTTTTCCTGAGCATAGGGCCCTGCTAGGGGAATACTGCTGGATTCTCCTTTTGAGATAGTGTGGCAAGGCGCGGTGGGCAAGCAACAAGGCTTTGAAAGTGATTCTCTTATTAACCTGTAACCAGTGGAGCTATTTTAAGTATGAGGATATTGAAGTACCTTTGGAAAGATTGAAAAGAAGGCGACCCGCCATATTTTGGACAACTTGAAGTTGTTAAGGCAGGGAAGCTGAAAGACCCAATTGTAAGGCATTGGAGTCATCCAGTCTAGATAGAATAGAAGTGTGAACAACAATTGTCTGGGCCTCCAAGGAAAGAAAGGTCAAGCATTCTTTCAATGTCTTCATCAACCAAAAGCACACTTTTACTACTGAGGAGCTTAGGTCCTTGAATGAGAGTTGGTCATCAAATACAACCTCAAGCTTTCTCGCTGTTTCTGTGGGAAGAGGGGGGGTGCAGAACCATCTCTTGGCCAGCATCTAGACCAACCAGGAGATGGATTAAGAAAGAGAAGAATTTCTTTTTTATCTGGATTGTATTGCAGGTGAGTTGCTTTCAACCTGCTGATGACAGCCATCATACAAGGAGAGGAGGTTTCTCTAGCGAAGTCAGAAGTGCCCTCATATGAGAGTAGTAGTGGAGTATCATCAGTGTAGGAAATAATATTAATACTATATGACTCCTCTAGGAAGGTGAGTGGGGACATATAGACATTGAACAGTGAGGAGCTTCATACCGAACCCTGATGTACTCCACACTTAACCGTTTTTATGTTGGAGGAATGGGGTTTCATCCACACAGACTGCTCTCTAGCAGTCAGAAAATAACTGAGCCACATCAGTGCCAGCTCAATATCTGCCAAATGTTGAAGCAAAATATCGTGGGAGATTGATCTAGTAAGATTAAGGCTGTGTTAAGACCCCGGCCCAACGTCAATTATTTTTTTTTTAAACTTGTTTTTATTGGCATTTCGTTATCAAACATTACAGATCATGTAATCAGACATATAAACAATACAATGTACTGTATTCACAAAAGTCCATAATGACAGCAGTGATATGTGGAGCGGATCTGTAAGCTGTATGCAACAGTATTATTTAAAACTGGGGTGTAAACTAGGGAGAGGGGCATGTAAGTGCAGAGTGTGGGCATAGGAAGTATAATCCGGGTCTGGGTGACATACGATTCGCTGAGTGTCATGTGAGAAGGGGCTACGTTGGGCCATTGGCGGGGGTCAATTGTTTAATATGACATGATGTGAGATACAACTGTCAACAGCATACATGTGCCATCAAGGGGGGGGGTTCAAGGTCTGCGGTCGTGCCTGCGTTGGTGGGTGGGGGGTAGTGGGGTTAGATGGGCTAGCATCTGGTGCCTCCTTGCCTGTTGCTTGTTTAAAACGGTGTAATAGCACGGGCCACTCCATGGAAATAGGGTGTTTTTGGGTTCCCTTGACCTCTTCTTCGCGTAGCGCGTCCTCCTCCGCCGCTGCCCACTTGCATACCTCTCCCACCCATGCCGCTAGAGAGGGGCCCGTAGGGGATCGCCAGTGCATGGCTATACTCCGTTTTGTAAGCAATAACGCTAGTGAGATGAAGCGCTTGTGTGCTTTAAGACCCTTCTGTACCCTGAATATGCCTAGCGCGCTAGCTTCCCACGTGTCCAGGGTTGTGAGTCCCGTGAGGTCTCTCGGTCCAATGTCAACTTGTTAGAGTCTGTCATTTCTAGAAAAGCAGTTTCCGTGCTATGTCATGCTTGAATGTCACATCTTGCTTGACAGGTCTGCTGGGGTTTTTCCTAAGACACGTGGAACACGCTTCAAAGAGGATGACAGGATTTAGTGTAACCCTTCGGAGTACGAACCAGATGTAGTGACGGATGCCATTCCACAAAACACATCTAATTCATTCACTGCACATGCTCCTTTAGCACTGGACCAGGTTTACGTTGGAACTTAGAAGTTATTGATGTTATTTTTTATTGCTTGAACAAAAACTTCCCATTGTTATCATTGGCTTTGGGCTCTTATTAGAAGCGCAAAACACCTAGCATCAAAGACTAACCAAGCAGAGCTTCATGAAAGGTCTCACGATCAACCGCATATAGGACACTATTGTACCATAAATATGTGATTTACTGCATTAACGTGTATTAAAAAAATGAGCAATAAAAACATTTTTTTAGAAAGAGGCCTCACCTGTCTCAGGCAAATGTTAGCTGACACTTGGATAGGGCCCTTCTTTTGTCCCCGCAACCAGCCATACCCCAATCATAGTAAGCCTCTTTTTAACATTATGGTGTTGCAGACTGTTTGACAGGTCTGCTGGATTTACATAAACCATTTGGGATGAACTTCAAAGGGTGAAGGCAAAATGCCAAAACAATTCTTCTGTATCCCATGTCTGGTTGTTGAATACTCAGCTTTATTCTACCAGACATCTGTCTCTGAGGATGTCATCAGTACAGGGACTTACAAAAACTGTACATTTCGGTGTTATATGTGGGAGGACACTAGGATTACCGCAGTACACTCCCCAAGCATACCCCAGTCCCTCAGAGCCCTGCTTTAGTGTGGCCAAAGATTTTTGTCAACTTTTATATGGCCATAGTGGGTGTGTTTGGCCCTGAGAACTGTTACCCCATAGGTTATGTCATCCCCAGGGATCATTCCTACCTGCTAGCTTGTGCCAGGCATGAATGTGGCATTCTCAGGCTACCACTTCATAGCACTTCTGGACTTCTGGAAGATCAGAAGAGGACTGCACCTGGTGTCTGAGACCTGAGAAGAGCATAGCAGACTTGACATGCTCTCCCTCTTGTACCAAGGACAAACAAGTGGAATCTAAGGGTCATAAGGCTGACCTGTTAAAGCTACCTGGACACAACAAGCTACAAGAGGCCTTTTCTTGCATCTGCTTAGCTGACCAGTGGTAACTGGATCTAGACTGAACCCTCCTGTTGGTCTCTGTTTATCGCCTTATGAGTATGTAAGAACATCCCCTGAGGTTCTGGGGGCTTAAGAAGTATACTCCTGTGGGGAATTGAGACTTAAAGGACTAGGACTATAGTAAGACAGTAAAATCTTTGACCAGGACTAACCTGATTAGTGTATTCGACCCGCGCTCCATCATCGTCAAATTGCGCCTAGGTCTCGTTTCATCTTAATTACTGATGTCACTTTGTGTTTCTTGGCTCTATTTATATTTTAAACTTTAAAAAATCATATCTCTGTTTCCCCATATTGGATTTTTGGCATTTTGTTTATTACATTTTACTCTATGTTTCCAATTTGTTTGCAGATTTTTTATTGTTTTGTATTTCAACTTTATTACTGTTTTAGTATTGCACAAATACTTTACACATTGCCTTCAAGTTCAGCATGTCTGCTCTTTGCTGTAGCTACAATGAGGATTGAACTGAGGTTTATTTAGTCACTTTAATGGTTCACCCTGATAAGGATAGCGACCATTACTTGAGGTGGGTGCTAGCCCCATAGCTAATAACTCAACTTCTTATGTACCTAATTTCAACTAATGTACAGTTGACTCTGCAAATGGCCTTTGTGGTTACCATAACACCAGCCTGTCGTGTGAGTGAGTTCAGCTGTCTTGCACAACATTTTTTCCATACAAACTGGTGTTGAGAACTCGAGCTGCATTCTACTAAAATAGTAACTTCTTTCCATGTTGGGCAGGTGTTTGCAGTTCCAACTTTCCTAGCTCCCCTCATGCCTCGACAGAAGGAAAAGAAACTCCATCGTATGGACCCCAAGAGACTCTTCAGTTTCTATGTTGATCGTACCAGGGACCATCAAAAGGACAATCAGCTATTGTGAACTTTTCAGGAGCAATGCAGGGCGGGGAAGTGCAGGAAAGAACCATCTCCAGGTGGTAGTCCTCTGTCAATGCTAGTTAAGAAGCAGTCACCTAACAGATTAAGGGCTCATTGCACTTAAGCCAAGTCTGCATCTTCTGCGCTTGCATACAGAGTGCCTGTCCTGGATATCTGTCAAGCTGCTATGTGGGTATCAGTGCACATGTTCTCAAAGTACTATTACTTTGACATTCAGATCCGTTGAGATTGGCAATTTTCCCATTTGGTCCTGCAGGACTTTTTGGTCTAACCCATTCCATAGAAGCACCACCTGCTGAGGAATCGGCATATAGAAGTATCCATCAGAAGAACAACTTACTTACCTTTGATAACTCTCTTTCTGATGGATATTCTTTGTAACCGCAGATTCCTCCCGGCCCTCCCACTTCCCCATTCTGTGAAGTGGACTATTTTCCTTCAACACAGGTCCCAAACTGTTGATTTGCTCAATGGCCAAGCCAATGTGTCGATGGGCTCTGCATTGGGGGCACAGACCAGCTATCAAAAGCACTTGACGGGGCCTGGCCAAGATGGCGACCTAGGAGGACGCAAAACCTCAAGGCTCCTTGCTCGGAACCCCCTACCCCGGCTGTTTTCAGCTTAATATCCCCGGTTGTGCGTGGGAACTGCGGGGAGACGGGGAGCCAAACCGGTGTGCAGTTTTGAGAGGCGAGTGGCACCTGTAAAATACCGCAGCAGTCAGCGGCTCGCAGCCACGAAATGGCTGCGAGCACTGAAGAAGACGCGGCCGGGCCCAGCGGTGGAATATCAATGCCTTGGACGCTTCCCGCCACCTGCCGATCATCAGCACCAATGCACTGTGCGAGGGCAGCAGCATCCTCGGAGCAGCAAGGTGGAGGGCTAGACGGAGTGCCAGCAGCGGTGAACGGCGGAGCGACCCAGTGCGGAGGCGCGAAACACGAGGCCGGGGCGGCTGGGCCTATGAGGGCGCTACTGGACACCGCTGTTATTGGCGTTGCTACGGAAGACTCCGGTGCTAGGCCCCGGTGAGCGCACCCTGGAACAAGAGGTGAGGAGCTGGCTTTGGTAACCTCCTGCGACAACGAGAGCAGGCAACGCATCTTCTGCGGAAGGGGGCGAGGGAGCAAGGGGCTGCAGGACATTGGCGAGCGGCCTGAGTGAAGCACTGAGCCTGCAGAGGTGAGGAGCCGGAGCGGCGGTCCAGGACAGAGGCACCTACGGGGCTGGCAGCCGATTACCCACAGGGGGCCCGAGGTCAATCACCCTGAGAGAGCCCACAGCACTGAGGGCCAAGGGCCTCATTAAAAGGCACTAGGAGACGCAGCGGTGGCCCCCCGCGCTCAGGGAGTCAGCAGGAGGCCAAGCAGCAAACCCTACACCTTCACCCCCATACCACACACGGCGCTGGACAGGCCAGGGCCCGATAGGTAATTCACACCGAGGAGCAGGAGTCAGTATTCCCAGTGGGGCAGTGGGTGAGAAGGGCCCAAAACGCAATTGTCTACACATGGGCACGGGGACATTCCACCTTGTAGGCACCCATACAGCGGAGGGCGAGCGCCCCCATTCACAACGTGAGTGGAGACAGGGGCAAACCAGCGGACAACGCAGGGGCACCAGAGGGAGCAGTTAGACGGGGCCTGCGGTCAGAGGGCAAGCTGAGCCGGTCAACAGTAGGCTGACACTGCCCACGTGCAAGGTGGGCCTCACGGGCAGGCCCTGACAGCAGAAAAACAGAGGCCGGGGCCAGGATAGCACACAGCTGCCTACAGCACACCCTACGGCGGCTTGGCCCATACCCACACAAGCGGCAAAAGAGAGGGTGAGCGCACCGGAGCCCGGGCAGAGAGTCAGTACATACCCATCAGTACGAGCGAGGCGCCGGAATCGACGGACGGCCTGCCTGCAGCGCACCACGACATCAACTCACACCCCAAGAGAGTAGCCACATGAGAGGGGCCACAAGCAAGGCGATCGGACACAATACCCCTGTGTCCTTGAGTTACTGTTGCTCCACAAGCCTGGGGGGTGCAACTAGAGGGCTGGTATGAGGAGGAAGGGGGAGAGGACACTCAAAGAATGCTTTCTAAATCCCCTATAACAGCGGACAAAGGGGGCCCTACCCCACCGGCATCCCAACTCCACCCTGACCGGGTGCCTAAGGACACACCTACCACCAGGGAGTTTCTGGAAACGCTTTTTAATACGCTTTGAGACGATTTTCAGTCACTAAAACAGGAGTTGGCATGTGAGGTCAGAGAAATACGCCGGGATGTTGATGAACTTGGGGAGCGTGCAGCAGCTATGGAGGATGGCGCACCCTCCAAAGGCGAGGAAATTGAGTTCCTACAGCAAGAAGTCATCCGCCTGAAGAATCAGCAGGTGGACCTACAAGCGCACACTGAAGACCTGGAGAATCAGTCTTGACGCAACAACATCCGCGCAGAAGGGTTCCGCTGCGCGAGGAAGGGGCGGATGTGACCAGATACCTTTAGGGCCTCTTCAGGGACATCCTAGGTGAGGCTTCAGACTTTGAAATCCGTATTGATCAAGCACATAGAGTGGGCGTTGGGAGGCGAGCACCGGCTCCACCACCTGATATTCTGGCCTTCCTTCAGGACTTTGTATTGAAGGAACATATTCTACGGGAGGCAAGGAAGAAACAACCTATCAAATACCAGGATCACCCCATAGCCCTGTACCAAGACTTAGCTTCCATCACACTGCAAAAGAGAAAGGCCTTTAAGGAAGTGACAGCCTACTTAAAAGACAAGGGAGTGCCATACTCATGGGGTCATCCTTTCCACCTAATGGAACGGCAAGCTACACCAGTTGCAATCACTCCAAGAAACTTGCAAACTCTTGGGCCTAGCAAGCAGCAGCCAGACGTCTTCCCCTAACTCATCGCAGTGACCAGCGGAGAGCAGATAGCAGAAAGTGGGACGTAGACACTCGCCCAAATCCGAAACGAAGCCAGACCCAGTAGCTCTATCCCAGGAGAGGGAATCGGCCCTGGAAGCGGTGATGCGGGACACCTCAACTCCCGAGTGAAAGTACAGACACAGACGGGGATCTCATAGCATCAAGACTTGGCTGATCTGGGGTGAGGGACGGGGGGGCCGGGGTCAACTAGGCTGCAAGAAGACCCTTCTTTCTTCTTCTCCATTTGCTGGCATCTACGGACGACGGGCATTGGACAATGGTGGTTTGTTGGGATGGTTTAGTTGGGGTTAGGGTGGGCTGTTGGAGAGGCTTGGGCAGAGGGGAGAGAGGAGGGACGGGGTGAGGGATAGGGGGTGAGGGATAGGGGGCAGTGGGGACTGAGGGGGGGGAGGAACTGATGTGTCACCCGAGGTGGGACCCCCAGATGGGCATCGGGTAGCGGCAGAGATCCCAGGATGTTGCTATCTCTCTTCACAATGACACCATGTTGCGACCAATACTGAAAGTTGTTACCCTCAATGTAAAGGGGCTTAATAACCCAATCAAGCGTAGAGCCATTCTGTCATATCTAGAGAACTTGGGAGCCTTGATATGCCTCTTACAGGAGACACACTGGTTGTCTAGAGACTGGCATAGAATGAGATCCAGGGCTTCTCCTCACCAATACTACTCTTCCAATGTGGATACGAAAGCGGGGGTAGCCATACTGATTGCTAGACACAGTGGGGGTGTAAGGTGGCGGAGATTAAAGGTAGATTTCTGGCACACACGGTGAGGGTGGGTGGCGTGTCTCTAGTTGTGGGGTCTCTCTATGTCCTTAATTCGAGGCAGGAACCCTTTCTTAGGGGCGCACTGGCTGAAATTTTGCAATCTCAGAATAAGCATGTTCTAGTGTGGGGGGACCTCAACCTCGTTATGGATTCAGAAATAGACAGATCGGGCCATTGCTACTTCAATACAGGGACACTCACCCGAGGGGAGGCACTGGATAAGACAAAGGGGGCTTCTGGACCTTTGGTGGGAGGCCCATCCCAAGAGCACACATTACTCCTTTTACTCGCATGTGCACGACACATACGCCAGGTTAGATCATTTTATTGGCTCCTCAGAGCTTAACATGTTAGTAGATGAGGTGGACATTGTCCCTGCGGCGCTTTCCGACCATGATGCGGTCTCTCTCACAGTCCCCCGCACTCACACACCTAAGGGGCTATGGCGGTTACAGGAATCCTTGCTACTCAGGAAGGGGGTGACTCTAAAGCTCAATAAATGCATTACAGACTATCTCTTAAATAATGATCTGCCCGACACACCTCTATCCGCGCTGTGGGGGGGCCCTAAAAGCGGTGGTGAGAGGGGAGCTGATAGCGCTCTCGGCAGTAGAAACCAAGGAGCGAAAAGAAAAAAGAGAAATGCTCACGGCAAACGTTACGGAACTTGAAAGAGTGCATAGTCGCACAGAAGCCCCTAGGATATGGCGGCAACTGAAGGCGGCCAGGGCACAGCTTGCAGGCCTAGACCTCGACTGAGCTGAATACGCGGCCCTACGGCTTAAGCACACATACTACCTAGGCGGGGAAAAAACAGGGCGCCTTCTCGCGAGCAAACTCAGCGCTGGCATTCACTAATCTAAGATCACCACCATCAAGGACGCTCGTGGTGAGACAGTTGCGAATGATGACCAGATAGCGTTGGCATTTAGAGACTTTGCGAGTCTTTATCGGCACATACGCAGTTGGCACGCTACATTCTGACCAGGGTCCTGCGTTTAGCTCTCGAGCTTACAAGGAGGCCATGGCTAAATTGGGAGTTGCATTGCGGTACTCTAGTCCATTCTATCCTGAGGGAAATTCGGTTGTGGAGAGAAAAAACCGGGACATAAAGCAATCTATAACAGCTAAGGTATTAGGCTCAGGTGACGGGTGGGTCAAACATCTAATAAGTGTCCAACATAGTCTTAATAATCTGCCAAGAAGTTCTCTAGGGGGTATCACTCCATATGAAGTCCTTTTTGGGACCAGAATGTTAATATCAGATCTCGATTGTCAGACTTCAGTGGTAGACCAAAAACTCTTTGATATCAAAGACCGTTTGGCTGTTTTACAGGACTTAAATGAAATAAGAACTAAACAAAGTAAAGTGTTCCTGAAGCCAACCACCACTGAAAAAAAAACGACCATCCCAGCAAGGCCTGTCTGGATTCCTAAGCTTGGAGATCTAGTCAGAGAGAAGATCGCGGACAAGAAGGAATTTGGGCCTTCTTACAGACAACCTGGACCTGTCCTAGCAATCCACGGATCAAGAAGAGTATTACTGCCGCCCCTTGCTGGTAAAAAGGAGAACAGGTTTGTGTCCATCAACCTGGTCAAATCACATCATGTGGCCAATCATAAGCAGTAGGCAAAGTGGACACCGCCAATGTAGCAGACGCCCTAATCTGGCTACTATCCAAGAGGTTCAAACTGAGAGACTCATCACCTTTGAAGACTCTGCAGTACGAAATGAATGACTATGCAATAAAGCTATGGAACTTGTACCTCTTGAGACCCAAATAACAGTTCGTCAAGAAACACCGGTCCACAATGCAGTATCATCTGAATACACAAATGTAACAAGTGATCGTGAGGTTCCAGCGATTTCAATGAATCCTGATGCAATCCCTACAATTGACAGAACTGCCTCTGGCTATTTCATTAACTCTGATACGTTTTCTGAGGATCCAAGTGAAACTGAAATGACACCAGTAAAAAGAACTTTCAAAGAACAAGCAACATACCTTTTTCATCACATGAAAAATACTTATCTGGTTTCACCATGGATTGAACTTTGGATTGTGTTGGGTTTGCTTTTTCTTCTACTTTGGTTGACTCTGGTAATAACTTTGGGAATGCTGATAAATGGAAGATATGTTAAAATGGACACAGCAAGTAAGAACATTAACTTACTACTAAATTCACACAAATCATCTCATCATGAACAAAGAGACTTGTCATCAGTGAACATCACAGCTATTCCTATACCTGGTGGTATAGCTTAGGACAAAACTGATTATGACATTTTTGGCCCGGCGGAGCTGTTGAAGATTCCATGCCAGTCAAGATTTCCTTGAATTACTTTGTTTCATCTAGTACCTTTTCTGATGATTGGGACTTTGAGACTGTTAATAATATGATGTCAGACTTAGAAATGTATGCAAAGTTTACAAATCATGAATATTTAGAAGGCTCATCGGAATATGAACAAATGTATTGTTATAATCACCATGGTCATCATTTCTTGCACAAATCTGCAAATCCTAGAAATGTACTGATGTATAACCAATGGGAACATTGTCCTACGCCAACAAAGGGTAGCTCAAAAACATTTTTGGGAAAGTTTCCATACTTTTCAGGTTTTAACCGCATCGCTGCTAGGGAGATTTTCCTGCTGTGCTGGACAGCAATAGAAACGGGTGTGGTCATGACGAGCTCAGCTCGTCATGAGCACACGAGCACCGTGCCTCATGACAGGAATGAAAAGTATGCTGACAAATACCAAACTAATTTATTCTGCAGCCTTTTATGCTCAGCTGTCTTTACTAGGTTTCGACTTTTGGAAAGACAACATTGAGACAAAAAACTGCCTGGGGCACAAAAGATTGGCAAGTGCAGGGGATAGAAGCTTTATTTTGAGCCTGCATCATCCCAAAGCAAATTATGTTTATGAATGACACTGTCCAACAGACATCTTGTCTTGGGTTAGCCAAGATAAAAGACCTAAACAATCCGTCCATACCTACACCTACACCTGATAGCAATAACACTTCCGAGTGGGAGGTTGGAGTACATACTATTTTGCATCACAACACAACAGATCCAGATTGGAAAACATGGTTAATCTGGCCCACAGACACAAACAACTGTCAAGATAGATTCCTGAATAAAACACAAGGGTTCAGATTCACTAGGCCAGATCCAAGATATGTTCAAAGACAGCATCCAGGAATAGTAACAACATTCAGTGTAGGGAAGCTCTGCATTGAATGGTTACATAAATCTACACTCAAGGATGTAAAACAACTTATCTTTACTTAAAGATGGCGCTGATCTTAGGGAATTCTTGCTAGGACCAGGAACATGTATTAACACCTTCAATGCTAACATTTATTGAATCCCATTATACATGACGAGTTCACCTTGTCATTGGCACTGAACAGGTTAACTTAGAGAAAACGCTCTCTGTATTTGACAATGGGTTAACGACTCTGTCGTCTGGAATATATTCTTTGGACAGCATAGTATCCTCTGCCATAGACATAATGGAACAGGACTTGGTCCTGCTGCAACATGGTCAGTCGCAATTACGTTCTATCATGCTATTAGGCTGGACGTTACAAAACCTTCGTTTGGGCTATGTGCCTTGGCATTTAATCAATACTACGTCACTGTTTTCAGAATTCAATCTCACTGATAAACAGATCAAACTGGCACAGAGGGAAGCAGACTATACGGTGCTGAGCATTGAAAAACTGGAAAGATTGCCATTAACTCGCTGAAAAGCCAGCCACAGAATGGATTATACACGGAATAATCACTCTGCCTGTTACAATTTTCCATTTTCAGTATTGCCTAAAACATATACCAGCAGGCACATATGAAAGGTTGGGTAAAGAATACATCAAGACATCCTGGGAATTACCATACACACAGATGTTGGTTGTGGGGGGAAAGAAGTTTTTCTTAGTGGTAAAAATTGTGAAAATGCACTAAGTGGTTCTCTCCTTTGTCAGGGTATTAACTTACACGGGCCTGCGATGGTTCCTCTAACAACTTATCCTGCCACCTGCAAGGTTCTCCGGCTGCGGTGATTGATCCAATTGTTGGACAGCTTTCTAATGGAAGTTACCGCATGTTGAACGATCAGAGCTGCTGTGGCATGTTGCCAGGTTTACCCTATCTCGTAACTGTGTCAGCCAGGGTCACTTGCTGTATGCAAGTATTGTTTCCAAAAACCAAGACAGACCGGTAGTCGCCCTTATGGCCTTCACTGAACATCTCTTCTATACGAACTGATACTTTAAGCAGAATGAAAGCCATTCTTTTAAAGAAAACTGTGCCACTGACCTCGGCCAAAGAAACCTATGATCTGCAAGTCACAAGGACTTCTGCAGAGATACATGCCCTCTTAACTACAAATTGCCCTATACATTTCTCAGAAATGTTAAGTCGTATCTTAAACATGTCTGATACGAGTGGTATTGTACAAGTATTTAAGACAGTTTTTTCGGGACTGTTAGCACCCTTTGAAGCAGTCCTAGGAATATTTCCAAACTTCATGCACTCTGTGTTTGGCGGATTGCCTCTCATTTTGGGACTTGCTGCAGGGATACTATTTTTGCTCCTTCTGCTTTGATATGGCAAGCCAATCCACAAGTGACACCCAGTTCACCGTGGAGACAACTCTACTGTCGATGAAGTGTCGTGAGCGCATCGCCCACATTTCGGGACTACCTCGTCTAAGAGAATTAAATACCACATGGTTTCTATCATTCAGACCAATTTGGCAAGATTGCCTCTTACCTGTTCTGCGCGGCCTGCTATGCGGAGAAGAATGCATGCTAGACACATGTCTGACACTCCCATCAGTCATGCCAACGGATGTTGATACTGTGCTTGAACCAGTAACGGCCCATGCACTGTGTTGTCCCCAGCAGCTACCAATTCTGATGACGGCATTCATGGAGATCTCACAGAGGCAAAATGCTGACGGTGAGGTACGAGAGGAAACAGACACACAGGTATCATCCAATATGAACATTGCTAATGCGACCAATGCTGACACGATGCTTCACATCTATGTGCGGTTGATCTTCTTAACGAGGTAATCCAACTTTCACCTACAATGGTAGACAAATTCTTTACAGACTCAGAAGATTTGATGTTTTCTCCAAACAATAACACTGACTTTTGATTTGGCACACAGTGTTCTGAGAGACTCTGAATTCGACCTTCATTGTTCAAAACAAAGCTCTAACTTTGGGATTGTTTTTTCTAGGATTAGCTTTTTCTTTTTCCAAATTTGTATTTTTCATTTTTTGGCACAAAGTAATCTGCTTGAAGTAGAACTATTCATAGGGATCTAGAATTCTTTGAAAAACTTCCAGAGAACATATTTGACCTTGTCCTCATACCAACAGTTATATGTATTATGACATGAAATGGTTTCAGCACCTTTCCGTTTCTGTATTTACGAGCCATTTCATAAATGTATTTTCGTGATTCATTCAGACAGCATTTACAAATGTCAACTATATGCCTGGAATGAAACATTGCTTTAAATGCATACAGCACAAATGCTCTTTTCGTGTACAAACGGTACCATTGCATTTTTATGTGTTTTGGGTGGGTTTTTAACACATCATGTTTAGATATGTTTAACGTGTTAAGAACTTAGTAATGTCGTACATAAGAAAGTGGAGTGGGTGTTGTATGGCGTTTTAGATTCCGAATGGATTTTCCCGATTCATGCCCTTCTATAGGTACAATTCACGTTGCCCTTATTTAGGCATAACCCATGCTACCCAAATACAGGCATGGCTACTTCCATCTGTTCACCAAACGTCACGATTTCTTGGAAAACCAGCTTAAGCCGTTAGGGACTTCCCCTTGCTTGAATATTGATTTCTCCAAGAACTCAGTTAGTTTTACAATGAACAACTATTCCCCAGGGGTTCATTCATGGCGTTCACATGCCCGACTTTACGTCAAACATGGCATTCCTAAACACCTTCAAGGTATAAATATACCTTAATTTGCTATAACAAAGCACGGTGGTTTGGAGAAGTTAGACGACCTACTTGCCCGACGCAGCTCGGTACAGCAAGTGCCGAAGGAAGCCGACTCTCCAGTTGATGCACTGATCGGGAAGCTGCCCTTCTCTGCCGAGAATCCAGCTCCAGTGTTTCTGACTCCCCATGCGGGGTGTTGGGAAATCGAGTCCCGAGACAGAGAACCTATACTAAAGACCATACTTACTTCTTCCCACGTACTAGACCTAGGTTAGGTACATTGGGGTAGGCGTATTTTAGAAGCACCAGTTGAGTATTTTAGTCTATGTTATCTATGTATGTATTTTTATATGGCTTAGAAGCCATACAATGCTCTTACAGTATTATTTTATAATACTATTCTCGCTGTATGCATTATACTTTGCATTCTGTCTAACGATTGTAGCAGTTCATCTCTCTTGCATGAGAAAGAAGACTGTTCAATAAACCTTTTATTGAAAACGCCTGTCTCTCTATTTCTCTGCAACTCTGTAGAAACTAAGCATGCACGATTGACTGACTGAACTAGTTATCTATTGTTTCCACGACTCTGAGAGATATATTCTTATTCTTGGGAAACAAAGTTGTCATGTTTATGCGGTTGTCAGAAACGAATCCCTTCATGTGAATTCGAGAAAGTTTCTAGTGACCAATCCGAAACGATACCAGTACTTCAAATTAGGCATTGGCTAATGCACCCGGAGGTACAACCACTAGTGAGTAGGAAACTGACAGTCTCCGAGAAATTGCTTAGAAACAGACCGAAAGTTGATTTCTGAACTCTATCGAATGATCTGTCCACCGACCCCATAGCTGCATTCAGGAAGCCCGAGACGATGGGAGGGGGAGTTGGGCAGAGCACTATCTGATAAAGAATGGCAGGCCATATACTACAGAGCAAACCATACTGCTAGGAACAAGGCGAGTAGGGAAGCAGCAGTCAAAGTAGCAACTTATTGGTACTTAACACCGGTCCGCTTAAATAGGGGTAACCCTAACTGTAGTCCGACTTGTTGGCGGGGGTGCGACGAAGAGGGTACACTGATCCGACTGTTGTGGGGGTGTCGTGAAGTGACTGGCTTCTGGACGGAGCTCCTCAACGACATCGACAAACAATTTGATACCGAAATTCCTTGATTCACAGCTTATACAATCTTAGGGCTGCCCAATGCCCTCACATTCCCCCTGAGATCAGTTAGGGGCAAACAGATGGGTCTAGCAATGGGGGCGACGGTGCAACATATCCTATCGTTGTGGGGCACACAGACTCGCCTGTCACGCACGGGTTGGCTTCACAGGTTATGGTACATAGTGGGTATGGAGCGCATTCAAGCATCCCTACCCCCAATCCCTGTCCTCTTTTAATACTGTATGGCACCCGCTACTTACACTACTGGTGCAGGAATTTAAAGAGTTACTCAGGATCAAGCAGGCAGGGAGAAGGGGGGTATGTAGTTGGTCTGTCCAGTTTCATCTTACATTGACTATCCATTTAGCTTTGCTTCTGTAAATGATGTAACCCTAGTGCAAAAGCAAAAACAGAGCCTGCAGGTAGACAGCAGGAAAATTGGCAGTGCGTCTGACTGCACACAACCTTCTGTATAAAGTGTTTTTATAGTATCATGGCAAAGGCACGAGTGGAGCCAGACCTTATTAAGTTACAGCAGGTAGGAAAATGGGTAAACTAGATAAGCTTGGTAGCCACCACCATCGGATCATATATGAGATGGAGCAGATGCCAATAAACTGTGGAGTTGGGTATATGCACAAAAGCAAATTGTATTAGCAACATGAGTTTGAGTTTAAAATTATTTATAAAGCGCACGTTCACCTGGCGGTTTCATGGCGCTATAAGGTGCTGAGTCCAAGAGGGCAGGAGGCAAAGGAGAGTGGGGAGAAGCAGTTTATGGGGAAAAAGCTTGAGAAAAGAGAAAGGTTTTTAGGGCCTTACGGAAGAGTGTGTATTGGGGGTTAGGATCTAAGGTGGGCCGTGAGAGAGTTCCAAAAAGCAGGGGCGAGTGTAGAAAATTTTGTTCCACCCCACTTTTTGCGTTTAAAGCGAGGAACTGTGAGCAATTGTTGGGCGGAAGAGCGTAGCTCCCTAACAGGGACGTAGGGTTTGATTTCAGAAGAGATAAAGGCAGGGGCTACACCGGCCCGGGCCTGAAAGGTGATGCAGCCCAGCTTGAACTGGGCTCGTTCTTGGATAGGGAGCCAGTGTAGGGACCTGGGGAGGGGAGTGACGTGATGGGATTTGGCCAAGTTGAAGACCAGGCGAGCCGCCTGGTTTTGGACCAGCTGGAGTCGTCGCATGCTGTAGGCGGGCATGCCACAGTAAAGGGCATTGCCATAATCCAGGCGAGAGGATACCATTGCCAGGACTATGAGCTTAAGGGCAGAGAAAGAAAAAAACGGGAAACTTTGCGAATGGTACGAAGTGAAAGAAAAGAAGAGGACACCACAGAGCTGACTTGGGAGTGAAGAGTGAGTTGATCGTTTAGTTTGAAGCCGAGGGTTTTAACAGATGAAGAGGGGGGGGGGAGGACCCAAGGAAGGGGGCCAAAAGAGAGGGGTCCAGGGACTGGAGCAACCACCTGTCAGAACCAGCTCCGTTTTGTGGGGGTTTAACTTCAGGTGGTTGTCGTTCATCCAGTCCTGGATGAAAAGCATCACCGATTGGAAGTTAGACATGGACTCGGGGGACGTGGATAAAGAAAAAATGAGCTGGAGGTCATCCGCATAATTGTAAACGGAGACCTCCATCTGTTGAAGGGCAAAAATGAGGGGGGCAATGTACAAATTAAATAACAGAGGGGAAAGGGAGGAGCCCTGGGGAACTCCGCAATGAACTGCACGGAAGTCTGCCGAATAGTCACCCATGCGTACCGCCTGGGTGCGGTCCCTCAGGAAGGAGGACAGCCAGACCAAGGCTGAGCCCCCAATCCCCGCCGCCCTGACACGGGACAGTAAGATGGAGTGGTCAACCGTGTCAAAGGCGGTGGAGAGATCGAGGAGGACCAGGGCCTGGGGGTGGTTGGTGTCCATGCCCTCTCTGAGGTTGTCAAGGGCCAATAGCACTACAGACTCCGTGGAGTGTGTGGGGCGGAAGCCCGCCTGACGGGGGGCTAGTACCCTGTTCTCCTCCACAAAGGTGCCAAGCGCTCTGGTCACATGGCATTCTAGTACCTTCCCCAGGAAGGGCAATAAAGAAATGGGGCGATAATTTTCAAGAGCGTAAGGGTCGGCGCCGGGTTTTTTGAGAATGGGAAGGATGATAGCCGGTTTGAGAGAAGGAGTGACAATGCCCTGTGACAATGAGCTATTAAGGAATTTAAGAGGGGGCAAGGCACAGGCAGAAAATATCTGTTCCAGGATGTGAGCAGGGCAGGGGTCTAGAGGGGAACCTGATTTGACCAAGGGCAGAAGGGAGAGGAAAGATTCTTTTGTAAGAAGGGGCAGGGAATCAAGGCGAGCCGAGACTGGGGGAGTCTGGGGGTCGACAAAGGAGAAGGGGGGGGGATTTCTGCTTTGATATTGGAGATTTTGTCTAGGAAAAAGGAGTTGAGGGAATCACATAGGGACTGGGAGGGAGCTGGTTTGAGGGTAGCACGATCAGAGTAGGCAAGATCGTGCACAATGGAGAAGATTTCTCTGGGCTGATTTTCGGCAGTTAGGATTTTAGAGGAAAAATAGGCAGTCTTGGTCGCCAAGATTGATTTTTTGTACAAGGCCAGAAGGGTGATATATTGGTTTTTAAGGTTCGGACAATAATCTCGCCTCCAGGTTCGCTCAGCACGACGAACCCTGAGCTTTAGGGCCTTGAGTTCCTCGTTAAACCAGCGGTTTGCATTGGTGCGTCTGGATGACACCCGCCTTAGGGACGCGACAGAGTCGCAGCCTGATCGAAGCCATGAGTTGAGGGAGTCGGCTTGCGCAGATGACGACAGACCATAAAAATTCGGGCTGGATGCAGAGAGTATGGCGGATAGAGAGGCCACATCTACATGTTTCCAGGAGCGCGCCCAGATGTTTTTGGGAAAAGAGATCATGATCAAAATGAATTAAAACATGAAGGCTCACATTACAAGTGGCCGAGATATGGGCCAATATTCCCCCATCCCGAAATATAACAATGTACTGGCGATTTTGAGGTGGGGAAAATCCAGTCCATTATGAGTTCGACTCTGAAGAACAAGTTGTTCGGTAACAGACAGTCTATCTAACCTCGGATTTGTCACCTGTAGATTATTCCCCAGGCACCAGACTGGAACCAGATTTTTTTTTGGAGCAGTGCTCCAGCGTGCCGCTAGGTGGTGTCATGCAGTTCTGCATTGGCCTCATTCTGCCCTGGAAGTGGAGCAGCAGAGCCACATATATACGGCACCCCAACACGCTAGCACCGGTTTCTTAAACTTTATTCCTTCCACACCCTCAAACGTGGAGCACAAAACAATTGGAGGGATCAGTTGGCAGATTACTAATTTTGGACCTTTTTAGATGGTAAAAAGAGACTTCTCCACTGACCGAGGAGGCGGGGGGACAGTTAGGAACCTGCGGTTGGACAGAGTATCCATCAGTAAGAGCGTGACCATAGTGATACTTCTAACTGCTGCTGATTCCAAACCTTAAGAAGAGATACCAAAGTAGTTCCTCTCATGGTGGACGGTGTGTGGAGTGGGCAAAAACGAAAAAGTCCTGCTGGACCAAATGCGTGAAATGCCCCTCTCATTGGTCCTGGTTGTAGTGCTTCGCGAATATGTGCACCGACGCCCATGTAGTAGCCTGAGAGCTGCCACCACTACAGACCTTGTGCTGTATCCTCTGAAACCTGGATAACGTTCAAGAGGTTAGTACTGGGCCCACTGAGACTTCAGATCCCCCGCAGAACCTGCATAGGCAACCTGACAAAGTGGACAAACAGGATGCATGAGGCCAAAAGGCCAAAAAGCCTCTGATCTGCTCTCACTGAGATCTAGTGAAGACGCTGAAACATCAGGGTCAGGGGGCACCTAGGAGAGAGGCATGTGGTTTATTTTTTTAAGTAAACTGTCAGTTTTGAAGGGCTATGTAGATCACTTTTTTGCATTCCTTATGATCTTAGTCCACGTATCTGGTTATGGCACTGGGCTGTCCAACCTGATATGTTGTTTAAAATGTATGATCCTGAGCAGGTATCACTGGAGAGAGAACAGGTGGAGAAATCTGCCAGGATGGACTTTGTTACTATCACCACATATCTGAATATCACTGCGAAATGTAAAGAAGAGGTCAAAGTATGTAGCAGGCTGGGACATGCAGCAGGGGCAGCTCCTTCCCTATGGCGGAGGAGCGTCACCCCACGGCTTTCTTGCGAAGCCAAAACATAAAATGGTAATAACTTTTAGGTATTTTATGTTTGCTTTGCGGGCGGGGCTGCTCTGCTCTCTCTGAGCAGGGCAAGGGAGTAGTTTGCCCACTCCTGAGTGTGCGAAGACTGTGTGGTCGGCCTTCTTGGCCCACCCAAACCAGTCATGCGCACTTTGCCCTTCTCCATGCTGGCTGAGTTGCAGCCTGCATGGAGAAGATGCTACCCCCCTCAGCCCCTGACAGACCATCGTGTCACGGTTCTCTAAACCAATCACAACGCTGCATGCAGTGTTGTGATTAGCTTAGGAGTGGGAGCCTGGCTGCCTGATTCCTGTCGGAGGCGGGCAAACAGGAGAGCAGGAGCAGTGAAGATGCGGGGCCCGGCGGAAAGGTAGGTTTGACATTAAAAAATGTATATTTATTATGACCCCATCCACCCGCGAGCCATGCCGGTCGCTACTGACATGCAGTAGTGGACTAAATTAGAGTTCTCTGATTGTCCAGCCAAAAGTGGCAGATCTTTTCAGTTATTCCATGGCTGTTTAGTTGGGCTGTTAGAGTAGTGGGTGATGGACAAAACCCATTGCAGATATGTTTTATGTGAGTGTTAGAGGATTAAGCAGTATTAAGGGAGGTATTGTGCTGCCTGTATGACCTACATTTGGCTACTGACCGCAGAGTGATATGGTATTAGCATTAGTGTTGGCCAGAATTGTCATCTATTAATTGACATTGCTATATAATACCCTGACTAGCCTTAGGTGAACTCTTCTTAACTTACCTGGATTTAGAAAGTGGTGTGCTGGTTGGGGTGTTCCATATCAACCTATTGCAATGTTGTTAGATGTTTTAAAATAATTCTGGGGGGAGTGGCACAACCCTTTAGGATAGTGGACATGCGATTCCTGCGCTCCCTGCCAACCTCAATCTTCTGAGCCCCCATGCCCTGGGGTGGTGAACCCTTCCTCTGCAACTGCACCACTTGGGTTGGGGAGTGCCTACTGGATTGTTGTGGGTCACGCCAATTCACCAGATCGGCTGCAATTGGCGAACAGCATCCCAGCCTGGGTAGTGAGTGTACTGCGGCTCCAAGCCACGCAGCCACGTTTATCACCAGCCATGCCTGGTGCTCCCTGACAGCATCATGGGAGGAGGCCAAGCTGAGCTCCCAGGCCGTAGACTGATAGGGGCCATGTACTGGGCCTAGGGTGCTCAACTGTAGCTCTTCTCCAATTTGCACCCCTCCTTGAGCAGGTATGGGGATGCTTATTTGTGACATTTTGCTTGTCTCTCCCTGCCTGTGCTGTTATCTCCTATCGATTCTGCCATAGCCCTTGGGGGTGTCTGGGTGCGCACTGTAGCCCAATTTCATTGCACAAGGACATAGCCCACAGGGTTATTGTTCTCCGGACACCTGATAAACGTGCACCTAATGTCCTCACCCGCATTCATTATTTCATGGATAAGATGGCGACAATGACTAAGTTGAGGCAAGGAGGCCCATCTCTTTCAATGGAGCACAGCTTCTGTTCTCACAGGGCCTTGATGGCCATGCGTGCTAAATGACGTAACTTCAAACCAGTCATGTATTAGCTTGTCACCCGTCACGCTAAATATCGCTGGGCTCACTCATTCCGCATCATCTTTCCTTGGGATGGCCGAACACACTTCAAGGCCTCTCTCTCAGAAACAAAGGATATCTTGAGCCTGCCCATGGAGACCATAGCGGTTGAGGCCTCCAGGTCATGGGAGACGCAGCATGCCTGGGGTCTGGGTGGACCATAGTTCCAGGGTGGCCGGGGCAGCACCGACCCAACCTCGCTGAAATTGAGACTAGCAAGGTGCCGCTCAGCAGATGGTAACTCACAGGACACAGAATAGGGGTTTGTCCCCCCCTGCCCCCCACCAATGGTCTCCTCTCTTCTACTGTAAGCCAGCCTTGCTTTAGGACTGGTCCTGTCTCACATTTTCTCTCTTCTCTCCAAGTCCAGGTAGGGGACCCGGGACTGGCATGATGTTTACACAGCCATTCCCCGCTCTTCGAACATCTCCATTGCGGAGGACGACTCTACCCCGTTTGGGAGGCAGACTGTGGTGTTTCACTACATTTTGCTCTATGATGATGTTTGTGGATCGATAGTTTAGGTGCGAATCAAAGTAAATATCGCTCTTGAAACGAGTCAATCTATTCGAAAAGCCCGGGAAACTTCTCATTCGGCTGGAGCGGATAACCCTCAGCCAATACCCAATTTGATGAAAGTGCAGCGTGAGCCACGTCTCGTCTCCCCGGGTCGCCGTGTTCCACGGTCCAATACACGGAACACGAAGTTAGAATCGCTAAGCACCAGTCTGTAGCTACCTGCCTATTGACTCGGTGCCCAGGGCATTGCTTTGCCCAAGTACCGAAGAAGGGATCTGTAAGGGCTTTATTAAATGGCAGGAGAGGTTCAGTGGGACCTGGCCAGGCTGAAGAACCTTCGTCATGACAGTTTTTGCATCCATGGTAGGGAGCTGCAGGTCAAGGACCACTGCATTCCATCGAATAACCATAGCACAAGAGGCAGTCTCCTATGTGGCAAGACTAGGGAGAAAGGCAAGTTCTGTGTCTGGGGAGGAGTTTAAACCACTGGCCTCCTGTAATTCTGCATATCAAATGTCTTCATCATTCTGTCGGTTGAATTTGTTCTCCTGATCATAGTCAGAATCGGAGCTAAGGAGCTGATGTAAAGTTTGAGCTCTGGCGCATGGTAAAGGCAATGTACCCACGTCCGAAACGTTGACTATACGCTGCTCTCTGGTGGGATCCGATGGCAGCCATGATCGGGGTCGAGATGAGTGCTGCTCTGAGTCAGAAACCACTATAGGTAACGGGTCCTCTTCGGGCCCCTGTGTGTACACTAATGTTAAAGGAAACAGGGCAGTGAGTGATGCCAAAACCAAAGTAGTCACCAAACCTGGTGCAGAACCAAAGCACAAGCACCATAGATGGCAAACCTGCTGGTTGGTTTCGGACTGGAGGCCTCTACTGATCCTTAGGGCTTGAAGCGTACCAACTTTATGCAGCATGGCCTCCCGAAAGGCCTCTATGTGCTGCAACGTTGCAGACTGACCCAGACATTTGGACTGAATCTTGGCTAAACTCTGAATCGGCCCTTCAGGTGTGCAATATTGAAACTGAGTGGCAAGTTGACGCCCTCTCTGGAGTTAGAACGTGGCGAGATGAGGCTGATTCCTGCTTCGACTTTTTGTGCTTCTTCTTCGACCTACCCGAAGACTTCTAAAGTGATGGGGATCTGCTGTGGGATGGACATTCTTTTGACCTTGATCGGTTGCTGTGCGCAATATTCCAATCTTCGTCAATGTAGAGTTTCACTTTGTGGGCCCATATAGCCGACACAGGTCCTGGAGTTGTGATCCGACTCCAGACGCCACAGGCATACCTCATGGGAGTCTGTCACAGGCAATTGTTTGTGACAGTGCCTATATGGTTTAAACCCTTTAGTTTTAGCATGTGACATATTTCTCTTGCACACTAATAGAAAAAATAATTTTGGAAAAATACATCAAAGGGTTTTAAAAAAAAAATGTTTTTTTAGAGTTTTATATAGCGCAAACTAGACCAGAGACATTGGGTATCAGAGCACTTTACATGAGCACCAGTTTTGTTACAGATGGACACATTAATTTTTGTTAAGTATGCAGAGATTAAGTGATTTGCCCAGAATCACAGGACGTTGAGCATCGTTGCTGGGACTCGAACCCAGTTCCCCAGCTACGAGGTCGACCGCTCTAGCCATAAGGCTACATCCTCTCCCAGTTCTGGTATAGCGCGGTTGATCACCTGTGAGGGTATCTAGGCCCTGTGCTGCAGAATGTCACTCGAAGAGCAAGGCCTGGAGTCCCTTCCTGAAGACTATCAATGATGGTTCGGAGGGCGAGAAAGTTCCAGGATTTGGCAGCTAGGTGGGAGAAGGAACGTCCTCCGGCACGGCATCAACGGATGCGCTGTGTCTGGGCGAGGTGTGCAAAGTGGAGGATTCTTGATGGAAATTAAATCGGTGGTTCATGTATCCAGGTCCTTGATCATGGAGGGCTTTGTAGGCATGGGTCAGGGACTTGAATTGGCATCTCTTCTGGATGGGGAGCCTGTGGAGGTCTATCAGGTGTTGGGTAATGTGGTTCCTTTGGCAGAATGAGGATCAGTCTGGCCGCTGTGTTCTGGAATATCTGAAGTCTCCTCATGAGTTCGCTGTTGACTCAAAGACGCGAGGAGTAGAGCGCCAGATTGTCTGGAGGCGTGGAAAGAGAGGAGCTGACAGTGCACCTTAGAGGCTTGTCACTTACACAGCAGAATAACATCCGTGCGGAGTAGCATGCTGTCACCTACTGGCACACAGAGGTACTGCTTGAGTTCACAGATCCAGGCTGACACCCGAGGGTGATATTCACAAATTGAGGAATCTGTGGTTAAAAGGATCCATTAGAAGAATAAGTTGCTCATTTATGGTAATTATCTTTCTGGTGGGTACTCTAGCTCATGAAGTCTGCCTTCGCCACTATAGAGTAGAAGTAAGGGCAAGGAGCATATAGATGTATGGATGGAGCACTGTGGTGATTTATTCCTTTGTCTAATACTTATAAGTAGATTGACTTTGCATATGGAACTTTTGTGTCTGCTTAAATATCTAACTGTGGATCTAGCGGTTTCGTTTATATACGTCTTTTCAGCCAGTACCGCCAGTGAATCCTTTACTTTACGGTGACTCTTAGGATCACTGGATGGTTTGCATACTTGTATTTTTTAATGCACATTTGTGAAACGCAATCGTTTTTTTTCTTTAGATAGAACAGCAGCACTGACTTTTAGGTCCTGAAGAGAGCCGAAAAACCTCTGTGAGGGTTAAGAGGCTGACACATGTCAACCTTTTTCTGTCACTAAAAGCGGGTCTAATCTCTTCCTGTAGTACCTTGTTTTTAACCGTAGCCCAGGGATGCACAAATAAAGATATTTGTTTACCCTGTAGCTGGTTTTGATGTTGCAGTTTTCACATTGCTCTGCTGCCCCTACTACACCAAGCTCATCATTTGAGTATTTAGTATGCCTCTCTTCAAACATAAAAAACATCCCCGAGCTCCCTTAGTGAGGGGGTTGTAGCCCGTATTGGGGCTAGGAATCATGGGTCAAGGAGATTTCTTGTGATTAAGCATGCCACCTATGGTGGGTGAGGAAAATTGTCCTTTTAAAGTGAACTTCTACTATGGCGAGGTCTTCAGATATGACAACAACCTACTTTAGACCCAAGGTTTTTTTTTTTGTGGTTCATGTATGGAATTGGGGAGTTAACCCTTACTGGTCTGAAAACCTCCTCTGACCCTCCTGTGTGGTATATATTCTTACTTTAACTGTTCTGTGCCTCTGAATACTCATCTGAGTTGGGTGACAGCTGGGCTTTGTGTATTCCCTCTAGACAGCCACACACAAAGGGAGCTGGGGTGTGATATTTGCATCCAGATAGATTGAGAGGGAGGAGTGGACACTTGCACCTGAATAGGTCTGTGCCTGTCCCCACACAGAGAGCTGCATAGCCCCCGTAATGTCTTGAGCCCAGGCAGGAAAGACAGGGACCGTGTTATCTTCACAAGACTCTTCGATGTCTCCCCCTCTTCAAAGGCCCATTTGGGTTTAAGTACTGGAACTTTGACACCACCAAAACAGAACTCTACTGGAACCAAGGAAATTCTGGATGCAAGAGCTGCTGTGCTGTGGGTGGGACTGCCACTTTGCTAACTGCATTGCTGAGTTTGCCTGCTCTTTGCTGAGCCATAGGAGGGACTGCCACTTTGCCACCTGCTTTGCAGCCTGATGTTTCTTGCTTGGGAGTGAGAAGGATGGGAACGGTTCTCTACATCCTTAAACTCAAGTTCTCCAAGGGCTTGCTGGTTTACTTCCTGTTTTCTGAACTCTCAGGGACTCAAAAGACTTCTTGCAACTCTACTGGTGTCGCTGGACTCAGAAGTGAATTCTGCAGCTGTTTTCTTCAAAAATCAACACAGTGGCCCATTTGCAACGATCAGAACAAACACAGTGCTGATTCGGTAATGACGCAGGTTTCTACTGCAAGGTTCGCGGACAATGAATTGCCGACCTTTCTACTGTCTGCAATGCTTGAATTCAACGCAGCACCGGCCCTTCCACACTGTCTGCGAAGCCTGACTTTGATGCATCGACCCAACTGCGTGAATCAGAACCAACGCATTGAAGTCCCAGATGTAGATGCTTGCTCCACACAAGGTACTTTTTCGGAGGGCCCTGTGTGGGTTCCGGAGCCAGCCTGCCCTCTATCGTGGATGGCCTGAACTTTGGATTTTCCCCAGGGTAGCACAACCTCTGGTAACCTTTTAGCGCTATTGCCTTCTAAGCACTGTTTTTGAATAAGATCTTTAAAAATTCATCTAGACTTCTACTGATTGGCTATTTGTTTCTTTGGTCTTTTTTTTTTTTTTACTCAGATGAATATTCTCTATTTTTCTAAACCTGTATGGAGGCTTGTTGTGGTGTTTTCGTTTTGTTACCATGTGTGCTGCACAAATACTTTACTCATTGCCTCTTAAATTAAGCCTGCCTGCTCTGTGCCAAGCTACCAGATTGGAAGCACAGGTTAATTTAAAGTGTGTATTTAGCTTACCCCAAATAGGATTGTGGTCCCTACTTGGACAGGGCGCAAACCTCTGCCAACTAGAGACCCAATTTCTAACATCTACCAACTGAAATTTTCTCTGAGTTCTGAGACCCTAACTCATACCACCTCGCTAAGCAAGCCTTGGACTGCTCTGCCTTGATATCTGGTGGTTAAATTATAAAGGCGTGTAATTAGTGCTCAGTTTTGGTTCAGTAGCAAGGTCGCCACAGGACCCCAGTGGTAAAAGACTCCAGTTGATAATGCCGAATCCCAGGAAACCACCTCCTCTCTGCCCCCACACCTCCAAACTAATTTCCACATTCGAGAACTCGAATTCAGCAGTCGCGTAACTCATACATTGCCGAGGATTATTATAAATCTGTAAAAGGGGATGCGTAATTTATGACAGGTAAACATTAAAGACATTCCTGACCTTAACATTTGTGTGAACTAACTTGCAACAGTATTATTTTGCATCTATGATTCAATCATTCCAGAAAAAAGCCACACGGGATCCTGATGGGATCTCTGCATTCATAGAATTGTGGGCAGACACGTTTTGCCTTTGTTCACTTGAATCACAAAAACCGTTCACTGTCCAGGTGTGTGGGGCAAAATAACAAAACCGATTTTTGAAAAAGACGACCTAAAAGGACCTGGTCTCATACAAGTTAAAATCATTGAAGAGTTCAGCTAAGATCTTTGCTTGTATTTTGATGCAGCAGCCAGGGCAACGATTTAATCCCCAGGGAGTAGGATGGCTTAAGCTTTTTTTTTTTTTTTTAAAAGCACACCAGTTTGCCTTTTGGTATATCGTGAGTCAGTCCATGAGCTCTGACCAGCGCCTGGAAACTTTTTGGATTTCTGCATGGCATTTGATATGGTAGATCAGGAATGTTTTGGATAGTTGTCCATGCTGGCCTTTTCTATTTTGAGATAGTGTCAAGTTTGCATTAGAGTGCGGAGAAAATGAGAGTGCAGAGAAAATGAACGGCCAGAACTCCAGTGCTTAATGGATAAAAACAAGGCTCTGCATTGGCCCTTTTCTGTCCTGGCTGGTTTGATTTGCAATAATTGATTTGGTCGCAAACTTCTTTGTCAAGATGACATTTGTGACTTCATCAGGAAGGCAAATGGTCTCTAGTTGTCACGGTCCAATCTCCACACAAGCAGCAGCTCCAGCATCTGGGATTTGAGGTGGAGGTCCTGGTTACCCAGATTGTGAGCTGATCCACTCCGTACAGGGGAGGAAAAGGCAGCCGTACCAGATTCTACATGCCTTAACCTGGTATGGTGGAGTGGGGAAGGAGAGAGAGATGCGAGAGGGAGGGAGAGAGAATGAAATACAGAGGATCAGATGTTTTTGCTTTTTTGACATGGTTTTGACAGAAGTGGAATCACCTATATCGTGTGCTGCACACCTGAAACCAATTGAACTGAGTCATTTTCCATGTAACCACTCAAATGGCAGTGTATGGCAGAAATCAGAAGAGAACGACACAATGTGGAGATCACCTCAGTAGCTTTGGTATGCAATTCTCCTGCACTGACAGACTACAGAACATCCGCCCACACACTGAGGGAAGCTGTGAGAAGCCACTGTGCGTTACAGCACCCACAGCCAAATCACCTCCCAACAGTGTCTGCAACCCCACAGACCAGTCCATTGATATAATTGAACAAAGTGGTATAGACCGACAATCTGAATGTCCAAAATGGAAGGAGAAATGACTGGATAGCATAATGAGCCCCCTGCAGCTCGAACACATGTGCAGGCAGAGCATGGACACAAAAAAACCTTGCACTGACATGTAGTCGAGCCGGGCACCTCAGCCCAGCAAGGATTCGGACCACGGTAACCTGTGCTTGTAGGGGTTGAATAAACTACCCATTAAAAGGTTGATGGAGTGCACCCACCAGTGCATACCCAGGTGTAATGACTAAATCCACCTAAACTGAGATGCTTCTGTGATGCTGGAGCCAGATTCCATAGGACCAATGGAGTCATCATTCACCATCTGGTGTATGACACTAACCGTATGCACATGCAAGATCTGCAAAATCTGAGTGCGAAACCGGACTCATTTCCCAAATTAGTGCGAATTGAGGAGCGGCCTTTGAGGGGTTGCGTCCACTACTGCCCCTATGACGGCTAGTCTGTGTGGGAGATATGTGGGACTTTCTAGTGCTGATTGGTAAGCACAAGTTGTAGCAGTGTGTCCTTGTCTGCTGAAGGGGTTCCCCAGCTAGTGCCTGCGACTCTGCTTTCAATAGTCAGCTGTCCACATATGGACAGTACCAGCACAGGATGACAGCCGTGTCCAGGGACTAAGCCACGGATTCCAGGCAGGAATTCAAGATCGGTTTAGATGCATCCAAGCAGGTATTGACTAAGTATGTAAACTGCTCGTTCATGTGGTCTGGCACATTGATCATTCAGTTTCATCACTTCCCACCAGACATGAGCATATCATTTCAGGAGGAGGTTAATATTAGTGGTGCTGAGGGCCAGGCCGTCATAAACAAAACATTTTTAGCCCAGAGTGAAGTCTCTTCTATAGTCTACCACCGTGTACAAAAAGCCTACACATTTTCATTCAAGAACAACCAGACTTTCCACTGAGAGAACAAAATAACAATTTACTTACTTTCAATAACAATTTTTCTGGTGAGTACTCTAACCACAGATTCCTCACCTTGTGATTACTTCCCAGGTGTCAAACTGGATCCACAGTACTCCTGCGCAATGGGTAGTCGGTGTAGCACAGCCTCATGCAGGCTACCGTAAGCTACGGAACTGATGATTGGAGCCACATAAGCGCCAGCTGTGTGTACAAGCGTCAAGTTGCTTTCTTGGGCTGCCTGTGCCCTCAGATGCAGAGCCAGTTAGCAGATTGGAATGACCAGTGTGCAGGTCTCTGAACTAGAAACTTTTCAGATGGAAAAAACTGTCCAGTTAATAGAACAGGGAGGTACGAGTGTCGGTGAAGAATTTGTGAACAGGTAGAGTATCCACCAAAAAGATGGTTACTGAAGGTAAGCAACTTGTTCTTCTGATGTATATTTCTAACTACAGATTCCTCAACCTACGAATACAGACCATACTCGGACCAAAAGTCCTGCAGGACCGAGCAGGCAAAATGCTGCTCAACAGACCCAACTGAGGCAGTAGTGCATCATGAACGTATGAAAAGAGACCTATGTAGCCACCTGGCATATATCTAGCACAGGTACTCAGTATGCTAATGCATGGATAGTAGCCTTGGCTCTGGTGCAATGAGTCTTTAAGCTCTCTTGAGGCTCCTTCATCAGTGCACAGCAGATTATACAGTGAACAATTCACCAGGAGATAGTCTGCTTTGACACTGCCTTGCCTTCTTAGCCCTGGATGAACCCACAAAGAACTGATTCACCCAATATTCTATAGTGCATGCACTATAGAAAATCTCAGAGCCCTCAAAGTCCAAACAAAGTCTCTCTTCTATACAGGGACAATGTGGGGCACACAATACAACTCAACAAGCATTGGTAATGCATTGGCTTAGCATATGTAATGAATAAAGAGCTCTTTTCATCAATCATTGTCCGGGAGAAGAAAAGAGCTCCCTGACCGATAACCCGGGAGTGGAGGCAATGTGGCGCAGCAGCCAGAGCGGCTGACTCTAGAGCTGGGGATCCATGTTCGAGTCTCCGCAGTGCCGCACAACATCCTGAGATTTTATGCAAATCACTTAATCTCTCTGGGTCATCAGGAACGTAGGTCATACATGATGTATTTCAGAAAGCTTGCAGTGCACTCACACACAGCTGAAGATAAAGACAGTTTTTAGTTTCAAAAGTCTCAAGGGACAAGAGTGCAGTGGCTTGAAACGGGGTGCAAGTCCAAAATTGAGAACTAAATTCAAATACAACTGTGGCATCGCAAAGTCTTTGGCAGAAACAAATGTTGCAAATCTTTTTTAAACACTCATCACAACAGGTGATTTAAACAACAAGTCTGTAAGCTCTGCAACATGAGCCAACTAGTAGAGACTATCTAAACGCAGATTCCTGCGGGCCAATATGCTGCATTGTTCAACTTCGCATTGCCTGCATCTTCCACTCAGGAAGTGGGATCCACAGATCTTATATAGGTGCCACCCCAGCATGCTGAAGTCAGTTCCTTTGAGACTTTCCACGCCAGAAGCGCGGAGCCATAAGGAAGATGGAAACACTGGTATGCATGTCCAAGGCCCTTAGAAGGGTGACCCTTACACTGATCCGTTTGCAGAGCGGGAAGGATCGTTAAGAAAGAAAGAAGGAATCTGCAGCTAGATAGTCGCTACCAGAAAAGGTGCTACAGAAAGTAAGTAACTTACTCATCTGATAGAGAAGTCTAGCTGCAGATTCCTTACCTTAGACTAGATACCCAAGCAATACCTCCACGGAGGTGGGTCAAAGTTACAGATTTCAGATCAAAAAGTCCTGCAGGAAAAAACTTTGTCAGTTAACACAGTGGTCCAGCTTTGGCACTGGTAGATTAGGCCCGCAAACCCGCAGGTGGTTGCTTTTTAGCCAGTGCATAGCAGATCTTTATGCAAAGTACAATCCATCATGAGATGGACCATTTCTGCACTGCCTTCCCTTTCTTAGCTCCAACATAGCCTACAAAGAGTTGATCGTCCACCAGGAACTCGTTTGATCAATATTGAACAACTCTTTTTGGATCCAGACGGTGGAGCCTCTCTTCTTTCTTCACATGCCTTATAGTTGTGTTCCGGCTCCAGGCACCACAAACACACCAAGTGGGGGTCTGTCACCGAAATTTGCCTGTGACATGGCCCACATGATTTGAAACCACCCAGTTTCTTAGGACACATCCTTGCACCAGGAGAAAAATCTTGGAAAAAGTCTGACAGAAGTCGAAAAAGGTAAATCAACAAATGACTGAGGAGTATATCAATTCGGATCAGTGCTATTTAGTGCGGATAGGAAAGAACTGACGTCAGGGCGCCGAGGTTGCGCCTATACAGGTACTGCACACGTCACTTCTGGCGTGGACACCTCCAAACAGAACGATACCACCTACCTGCATGCAGGGGTACTGCTTGAAAACCTTCCAGATCTAGTTAGACACCTGGGGTAAGGAATCTGAAGCTAGAAGTCTCTATCGGATTCCAAACACCAGAAAGACACCTTGTGGGGATCTGTCAAAGACATTAGTTTGAGACAGTTCCTACAAGGCTTAAACATTTTAGTCTTAGTGTGAGACATGTTCCCCTGCACACTGGAAATAAAACTGAGGAAACTCACTTCACAGAGTGAAAAGATAAGGAGTGGAGCTCTAGATCCATGTGTATAGGACCAGAAAGAAATTGAAATCAGCGTGCATATGTGGTTTAGATTGTCACTTCAAGAGAAGAAAGAGGTTGACACTGAGTCAAACGGCAACACTCATCTGTTGGCAGGAGCACTTCTTTTCGGTTTTCCAGATTCAGTCCTGAAACTGGGAATATTCACATGGTGTGAAATCTGCAGTTAGAAGTATCCATCAGGAACTCTGGTCTCCTTTTTTTTCTGCCTTGAGATCTTGTCAAAGCGGTACAAAAGGGGGTGGTGATGGACGGAGCATCTGAGCCAATCAAACACTCGCACCCAGTCAAAAGATCTGGGTTTGATCCATCACCGTTCTTTAGCCCACTCTGCCACTCCAGTTCAGACATGGCTATATGCAAATCAGTCTGACCCTGTGCCTCATGGGAAGAAATGCGTTACTTACCTGTAACTGCAGTTATCCAGTATTGGTGTCTTTCATAGATTCACATGCCTGAATCATTCCCCGTCGTCGAGACGGGAGTCTCCTGTACATAGAAAAGTAATGTCCTATAGACATATATAGAGAGAAGTAGGCCTAAGGGCCTCCCCTTAGTAGCCTATCTATGTCCTTTTGTAAAAAGGACCAAACTCCAGAAGAGAGCCAATCAGCTATCACCTCCCTCTAGAACCTTCCTGTCAGGAGCCTCAGTCTCTCAGATTTTCATGCGCACCAAGCTAAGTAGGCGTAGCACTCATAGAGAGATAGGTGAGTCCTTCCAAGGGAGGCGGGAGGGTTGCATGTGAATCTATGAAAGACAACAATACTGGATAACTGCAGTTACAGGTAAGTAACGCATTTCTTATCCAGTATTATGGGTGTCTTTCATAGATTCACATGCCTGAATCAGAGTAGGAAGCAATATCTTGTGCACATTTCTGAAGGAGCATCTTATATAAGTCATTAGATAATACATATCATGCGACTATAAACCATCATTATACATCAATCAGAAGCAATAACAGAGAAATGTGCATACCAGAAAAGGATGGAGGAAGGCTCACCTTACTGGAAAAGATGGCTTAGCACTGCCTGCCCCACCGCAGCATCCTTCATCAGCTCTGTATCCAGGCAGTAGTGCCTGGTGAAGGTATGCGGCGACTTCCACGTTGCCGCCCTGCAGATGTCGAGAACTGGCACACCTGCAAATAGCGCCATAGAAGTCGACATGGCCCTTGTAGAGTGCGCCCTGATTTTAGATTGCAATGGCTGTCAGGCTCTGTCATGGCAGAAGGCAATCGCCGAAGAGATCCATCTGGAAATGCTTTGTTTGGTAAGCGGTAGACCCTTCCTAGGCCTACTGAAGGCTATGAAGAGTTGGTTAGATTTTCTGAAATGTTTGGTTTTATCAATATAAAATTTTATAAATCTCTTAAGGTCCAATGAGTGCAGTGATCTCTCAGCTGCAGTGCTGGGATTGGGAAAGAATGATCTGAGAATCACAGGTTCATTTAAGTGGAAGTCTTTAGGAATAAACATAGGGTTGGTCCTTAAAATCACTGTCATCCCTAAACTGCAGGAAAGGGTCTTGAATGGAAAGAGCCTGCAGTTCACTGACCCTCCTTGCTGATGTAAGTGCCAGGAGGAGAGCCGTCTTCCACGAGATGTATTTCACGTCTGCCCTGGGAATGGGTTCAAAAGGGTGTTTCATCAGTTGGTTAAGAACCACATTTAGGTGCCATGTTGGAGGTATCATCCGTGGTCGGGGAAAAGATCTATAGAGACCTTTAAGGAATTGTTTTATAAGTCTACTAGACCAGAGAGATGGCCCTTTAGATGTTCTTTTAAACCTTGAGATCGCCGCCAAATGTACCCTTATGGAGGAGTGGGCAAGGACCGACTGCGCCAAGTGCAGCAAGTAGGGTAGTATTTGTTCTGGAGAGGTGGCGAAGGGACGTAGACCTTTGTCCGCACACCAGATGCAGAAGCGTTTCCACTTTAAGGAATAAGTCTAGTTAGTGCTGTCCGCTTTTGCCCTGGCTAGGATGTCTTTACAATCCGGAGGGATGTTCAGAGTGCTGAATTCTCGGTACTCAGGAGCCAAGCCGATAACCTGAGAGATTTCAGATCCGGATGTTGAATCTGGTTGTTGATCAACGTGAGCAAAGATGGGTGCTGACGTAAATGGATCGGCGGCTGCAGTGAGAAGCGATGAAGGTCTGTGAACCAATGTTGCCTTGGCCAGAATGGGCTATCAGGATTAAAGTGCAGGGTTCTGCCTTCATCTTTCTGAGGACTCTGGGAATCATTGGGAATGGCCGAAATGCGTACGTAAAGATGTTGCGCCATGCGATGGAAAATGCATTTTCCGAGAGACCTTGACTGGGGATGCCAACTTGCGAAGTTTTGGCATTTGGTGTTCTCCCTGGTCGCAAATAGGTCGATTTGCGGCCTTCCCCACGTTGAGAAGATGTGAACTGTTGTTGTCATGTCTAGCTCCCATTAGTGCGATGAAGACCTCTGTCTGCTCAGGGCGTCTGCTATGACATTGTCCTTGCCTGGGACTTACTCCACCCTCAACGAGACATTGTGGAGAATGAGCCACTTCCAGATCTTCTGCGATTCGTGAGAGTGTTAGCGAACGCGTCCCTCCCTGTTTGTTCAGGTAGTGCATCGTCGTGGTGTTGTCGGTCCTGACGAGCACAAGGGAGTTCTTGATTCTTGGCAAGAAGGACTGCAAGGGCAGGAAGACTGCCCTTAGCTCCAGCAGGTTGATATGGAGCTGCGTTTCCGGTTCTGACCATCTGCCGCTGATCCGCAATTCCTGCAGGACTGCTCCCCAACCCTCCAGGGAGGCGTCCGTTGTAATGACATGAGGAGCTGCTGGAAGCAAGAACGGCAATCCCTGCGAGAAGTTTTCGAACGACCTCCACCACTGCAATGCTTTGGCTATTTGCATCGTGATTTGTATGCGGTCTTCGAATGACCCCGTGCATTGTGTTCACTATTTGGACAAAGCCTCTTGGAGCGGACGCATCCGGAGGCGACGGTGCGGTATGAGCAGAATGCACGAGGACATCATTCCCAAGAGGGATTTGAAGGTACGGACTGGTAAAGTTTTCTTTGAAGCCACTGATGAGGCCAGAGAGACGAGTCTGCGTTTTCTCTCCAGAGATGGGAATGCCTTTGCAGCTTTGGTATCCATTGTTGCTCCGAGGAAGGTAATGACTCGAGAGGGATGTAAAGTGGATTTTTCTTCTTGATTGAGTGTAAGTCCCAAGGGCCTGAAGAGATTCAGACAGGCGTTGGAGGATTTGCTTGCGCCTGTCACGAATGGTGCCTTCACCAGCCAGTCGTCTAAATATGGGAAGACTTGATGGCCATGCTGCCTGAGGAATGCAGCCACCGGGGAGAGACACTTGGTGAAGATCCGGGGCGCAGACTTGAGGCCAAAAGGGAGGACACGGAACTGATCGTGCCGCCCCGCCACTACAAATCTTAGAAATTTCCTGTGATTTTTGTGGACTGGGACGTGAAAGTATGCGTCCTGCAGATCTAAGGACGGCATGTAATCTCCCTCCTTCAAGAGACCCAAGATCTCCTGAATCGTGACCATGCGGAACAATTGCTTTTTTAAGAATGCATTGAGTGCCCTGAGGTCTAGAATGGGCCTCCATTTCTTTTCCTTCTTTTGAATGAGGAAGAAGCAGGAGTAAAATCCTCTCCCCTTGTGAGCTGTAGGTACTCGCTCTATTGCTCCTTTTTGTAGCATGATTGAGATTTCTTGAAGAAGCAATCGCAGGTTTTTGTGGGGTATTGGGTGAGGAGGGGTTGTAGGAGGAATACTTTCGAATTCTATAGAATGTCCAAATTGTATTAACTGGAGGACCCATCGGTCCGTTATTCTCCTCCAATTGCTGAGGAATTCGGTCAATTTTCCTCCAATTTTCAAAGAAGATGTGGGATGGACTGGCTGTAGGAATAGGTAATTGGCGTCCGCCAGTGGCCTTTTGTTGGTTCTTTCCCCTAAAGTTGGACTTTCCAAAGAAGGACTGTTTGCCCTGCTATTGTTGGTATTGAGACTTGCCTTGGCTGTAATAATATGAGGATCTATTTTGATAATTGCCTCTGTAAGAGGTTTGCCCTCTGCCTCTGTTCCCTCGAAAGGACTGGTTCCTAAATTGTAGCGTGCCGAGTGCTCTCGCTGTGTCCGTGTCCTTTTTTATTGTTTGAAGCGCTTCATCGATCTTGGCTCCAAACAGGTGTTGTCCATCGTATGGCATGTCCAGGACTTTAGATTGTAACTCCTGTCGAAATGAGGTAGATTTGAGCCACCCTTGCCTTTGCAGGACAGCTGCCCCTGCTAACTGTCTGAATCCCGTCATTGCCACATCCAGAGCACAGTTGATCAATTCAGAGGCCAAAGATTGACCCTCTAGGAGTAGGGATTGAACTTCCTCCTTCGTGGCGTCTGGCAGTTCAGATAAATACGGAGCAATGTCGGCTCACAACTGCCTATTATACCTTCCTAGCAGCACAATGGAATTTGCCGCTTTAACAGTCATTGCCAAGGTGGTGGAAAAACGCTTTCCGATATTGTCCAGTTTCCTGCCCTCCTTATCTGGTGGAGCTGTTAGCGGAGAGGAAGGATTCCTGAAATGTTTCTGCGCAGTCTGGCTTGGGATGCCCTGTAAGGCAGGCTGGTGCTGATGTTGGGGCCTTGTATTTCTTGTCCAGCCATGGAACCAGTGCTGAAACGGAGGCTGGAGTCTGCATCAACTGCAGGCCCTCCTTCCATATATAGTCAATTATGGGAATTGATCTGGTTGTTCTCCTAAGTGGCTCCTTAAAATCGTAAAGGAAGCAGTCAGTTTCTTGAGACTCCATCATCATGTGGAACCTTTTGGCTGCTCTCTCCATCAGATTGTGTAACCCTCCTATGTCCGCTGGAGGCGAACTTGAGGTAGCGGGCTCCAGAGATGCAGGAGAAGAAATGATGTAATCATCCCCGTCATCATGATTGGAAGGGTCATCTTGGATCTCCCCCTCCTCCTGTTGTCCTTCCTCATCGTCCGATGATGGAGGATCTTGTATCTGTTCCCTTTCCTGATTGAGTACCAATGGCGGTGGTCTGGGCCGTGGAGACGGAGCCGTCCCCGTTGGTGGAGGAGGCTGTCTAGCTGCCGGAGCTGAGGACTCCGGGAATCGCGGTTTGTAATCCTGTATCAAAAATCGCAAATCAGACACTATAGATGCTGGTAGACATACCATGGGCGCAATTTGCATCTGAACATCATGTTCCTGTGTAATGTCAACATCATCAACATCCTTATCCGTGCTTTGGCATTTGACCACTAGATCAGATGGACTAGTAGCCTGTGTGCTTTCCTCCTCATTCGACTCCTCATCCTGTAGGAGACAAGTTGGTGGCAATCCTTGCACCCTACTTGGGGACGTTAACTCTGGCGTAAACGCCTTTTTTGAGCTCTTTATCGTGGCAGAGCTAGTCGACAGCAGGATCCTGGATGACCCACCGTCTACGGATTGTAATTCCGGTGCTTGCCTCATCGACGGCGGAACCGTCGCCGACTGTTTCCATTGAGGCGTCGACGATGGCGTCGACGATGTCTTCGTCGACGGTGTGGCCGACGACAGTAGCTCTATCGGCGGTGCCTCCGTCGGCGATGCCTTCCTCGACGATGCCAGTGTCGACGGTGCCTTCTTCGTCGTCGAATCCTTTGTCAACGGTACACTCGTCGACGATGATGACCTAGTCGACGGCACGGACGTCAACTGCGCTTGTTTCGTCGTTGACACGGGTGTCGGCGCTGATGTAGTCTACTTCTTTATGAGAATAATCGACAAAGGCTTACCCGCCGACGATGAAGGTGTAGTTGTCGTCGATGAAGAAAACGTTGACGATGCTGTCGTCGTTAAGACTGTCGTCGTCGGCATGGAAACGTAGACAGGACACACAGCTTTCTTTTGCGCCGATGAGGGCGTCAACGAGGTCGTCGACGACGCAGGCTTTTTGAAGGTGTGAGCCTCCTTGTCAGATGCAGAGGACTTGGTCTCTGAAGGCTTTTTGACAGCCTTCTTTGGAGGAGCGTCTGTAGGGCTAGGGGAAGCCACCCATGGCCTCTTTAAAGACAATTTTGAAGAAACTGAAGAATACTCATCTTCCTCTGAAGATTCGAGATTGTCCCTGGTCTTGAGCCTGTTAAACCAGAGTAAAAGACGTCCTTCTCTGTCTTTTAGTGTCTTTGTAGAAAAGGTTCTACAAATTGTGCAGTCTTTTGCTGAATGGTCCGGATACAGACAATATAAACATGTCTTATGCTGGTCTTCCACTTGTAACCTCTTTTTTCCCCACAAGAAGTACACGCCCTGAAGAGACCCTTCTTTTGAGGATCAGGCATAGTCAAAGTAGAAGTGAAGAAATCCAAATTTGTGAAGTAATAAGCTAGGAAAAAGGAAACCTGAGGGGAACTCCGGTGGAGACTCCCTTAGCACACCGTGCGGTAGAAAATCTGAGAGACTGAGGCTCCTGACAGGAAGGTTCTAAAGGGAGGTGATAGATGATTGGCTCTCTTCTGGAGTTTGGTCCTTTTTACAAAAGGACATAGATAGGCTACTAAGGGGAGGCCCTTATGCCTACTTCTCTCTATATAGGTCTATAGGACATTACTTTTCTATGTACCGGAGACTCCCGTCTCGACGACGGGGAATTATTCAGGCATGTGAATCTATGAAAGACATGAGGGTATGTTGTGAGTAGCGTCCACTACCCACCTGCCTGTGCGCTCAATGAACGTTGAAACACTGAGGTTTCTTCAAACAATAAAGTTTATTCTTGAAAGAATCTTGTAGTTTTTCAAAACCAATTCTTATTTGAAAGTTTCATTGATTCTCTTCATCCGATCATAATATCCATCTTATGATACAAATTACGACATGATTGCAATTGTTCACGTCCACCCAATGCATTTCGGGTCATTAGAATTGGACCCTTCGTCAGGGGTCTAGAAATAAGGGTTAAAACAGGACCAAATTAGTTACTCCACTAGCATAATACATTAATCTAACTCTATATTGCTCCGTGAACATGCAAATAAGCGATTGTCTGTGGGTTACGTGCTGGATAGAGAACTTGTGATGCATAGGACACTGGTGTACTGGCTGTAAAACGTAACAATCATTGAAAATGTGCGCTATGTGCATGAGACCGATAAATACCCGCTACCCCGTGTTTAAGTACGGAAAAGTGCACGGAATGAAACCAGATCAAAGCTTCCACCAGAACGTCAAAATGCCACGACATTAGACAAATAACAACGAATGAACACACACTCACGTTAGTACCGCAACATGCCGCGTCTCAAAAATATCGAGTGATTCACCCGCGAATAAGTCGCGCTGTGATTTGTGCAAAGGGTAGTCACATGTCTAGTTCTTATGGACCAATAGGAAAGACAGTGTACATTTTAACCCTCACCATGTGACCAGAGTACAAAAGCTTCAACAGCAGAAGTGTGTGGGAAATGCCCGTGATCGAATATCCTATGCTCGTTCTGTGCAATGTAAAATACCTATGCAAAATCCTACATGTTGATGACAAATTGTAAATGAACAAAAGAGTAAATTAGCAAATGTATGATACACAATATGATTTACATTCAAATCCAACAAATAATGGGGGCACAAAGGAAATGGTCAAACCAATGCGTAATGAGGCCATATGTAGTGTCTATTTATAGAAAGCAGGAAAATTCGATTCGGTCATTCATCCCGATCGGATGAATGGAATTTAATTTTCTGATCCAAAAGAACTCTGCTCTTAGTCTCTGTTTCAAGGGGTCCATGTCTCGTCGTTGTGGAATGCTCTCCAACACCATGAACTTCAACTGTGATATTTGGTGCCCAGCTTCCTTCCAATGACAGGCTATGTTAGATTTCATGTTGGCTAGCCGTATATTACTCTTATGTTCTGTGATGCGGACTTTAATTTTACGTTCCGTTTGGCCCACGTACACTTTACCACAAGGGCATTTGATGACATATATGCAATTCGTAGTATCGCACGTGCTGGAATGATGAAGTTCAATGGTGTGACCTTTTGTGGGATGTCTGAAAGTTTTTCCTACCATCACGTTATTACAATGCGTACAGTTGTGACATTTAAGCATTCCTCTCCAATTCTCAGTCGCTTCTTTCCGTGAGTTCAGAAATTTTGGACACATCGCTCCGTAAGGTTGAAAAATTGAGCAGAGAAACCTTGTTACATACCAAAGAGAAAGATGCTGGTAAAAAGACGGTGTGTGTTGAAGTATTCTGCAGAATCATCCAAAATCAAAAAAAAATTATCAACACTCATTGGTCGCTGATCGCAACTGAACCGGATCTTAAGGATCTATACAGTGACAAGATCACATTCGTGTTTCAAAAGATCTAAGAATCTCAAAGAACTTTTGAACTCACGGAAAGAAGCGACTGAGAATTGGAGAGGAATGCTTAAATGTCACAACTGTACGCATTGTAATAACGTGATGGTAGGAAAAACTTTCAGACATCCCACAAAAGGTCACACCATTGAACTTCATCATTCCAGCACGTGCAATACTACGAATTGCATATATGTCATCAAATGCCCTTGTGGTAAAGTGTACGTGGGCCAAACGGAACGTAAAATTAAAGTCCGCATCACAGAACATAAGAGTAATATACGGCTAGCCAACATGAAATCTAACATAGCCTGTCATTGGAAGGAAGCTGGGCACCAAATATCACAGTTGAAGTTCATGGTGTTGGAGAGCATTCCACAACGACGAGACATGGACCCCTTGAAACAGAGACTAAGAGCAGAGTGATTTTTGGATCAGAAAATTAAATTCCATTCATCCGATCCGGATGAATGACCGGATCGAACTTTCCTGCTTTCTATAAATAGACACTACATATGGCCTCATTACGCATTGGTTTGACCATTTCCTTTGTGCCCCCATTATTTGTTGGATTTGAATGTAAATCATATTGTGTATCATACATTTGCCTATTTACTCTTTTGTTCATTTACAATTTGTCATCAACATGTAGGATTTTGCATAGGTATTTTACATTGCACAGAACGAGCATAGGATATTCGATCACGGGCATTTCCCACACACTTCCGCTGTTGAAGCTTTTGTACTCTGGTCACATGGTGAGGGTTAAAATGTACACTGTCTTTCCTATTGGTCCATAAGAACTAGACATGTGACTACCCTTTGCACAAATCACAGCACGACTTATTCGCGGGTGAATCACTCGATATTTTTGAGACGCGGCATGTTGCGGTACTAACGTGAGTGTGTGTGTTCATTTGTTTTTATTTGTCTAATGTCGTGGCATTTTGACGTTCTGGTGGAAGCTTTGATCTGGTTTCATTCCGTGCACTTTTCCGTACTTAAACACGGGGTAGCGGGTATTTATCGGTCTCATGCACATAGCGCACATTTTCAATTATTGTTACGTTTTACAGCCAGTACACCAGTGTCCTATGCATCACAAGTTCTCTATCCAGCACGTAACCCACAGACAATCGCTTATTTGCATGTTCACGGAGCAATATAGAGTTAGATTAATGTATTATGCTAGTGGAGTAACTAATTTTGTCCTGTTTTAACCCTTATTTCTAGACCCCTGACGAAGGGTCCAATTCTAATGACCCGAAATGCATTGGGTGGACGTGAACAATTGCAATCATGTCGTAATTTGTATCATAAGATGGATATTATGATCAGATGAAGAGAATCAATGAAACTTTCAAATAAGAATTGGTTTTGAAAAACTACAAGATTCTTTCAAGAATAAACTTTATTGTTTGAAGAAACCTCAGTGTTTCAACGTTCATTGAGCGCACAGGCAGGTGGGTAGTGGACGCTACTCACAACATACCCTCATATTTTGAAAGGCACGGCTGACTACGTGAGACGGCTGCAGCGCCAAACCTATCAGGTTCTAACAGATTTGAAATATCTACTACACATTGGAGTGCACGGGGATTACACGTCTTCTCAATCTATGAAAGACCCCCATAATACTGGATAACAGTCCAGCCCGAACTGCCAAGCCATGCCTTCCCTGGACCGGAAACAAGCTTCCGAGGACCGGTTTCTGGCATTCCAGCCGTCTAGCCCGGCTTGCTTGAATCCAGTGGCAAAGTGAGCAAGGGACTCACGTCTGAGCATACCCTGCCACACTTATGGCGGCCAAAGCGGTACAAAAGGGGGTGGTGATGGACGGAGCATCTGAACCAATCAAACACTCACACCCAGTCAAAAGATCTGGGTTTGATCCATCACCGTTCTTTAGCCCACTCTGCCAACCCAGTTCAGACATGGCTATATGCAAATCAGTCTGACCCTGTGCCTCATGGGAACAGTCCAGCCCGAACTGCCAAGCCATGCCTTCCCTGGACCGGAACAAGCTTCCGAGGACCGGTTTCTGGCATTCCAGCCGTCTTCAGCCCGGCTTGCTTGAATCCAGTGGCAAAGTGAGCCAGGGACTCACGTCTGAGCATACCCTGCCACACTTATGGCGGCCAAAGCGGTACAAAAGGGGGTGGTGATGGACGGAGCATCTGAGCTAATCAAACACTCACACCCAGTCAAAAGATCTGGGTTTGATCGAACAAGGAAACTTTCAGCATTGAGGAATGGCACCAAGACTCTGAACAGTCCTGGAGCCGAACATTTTCCTTGAGGAGGAAGTTTCTTCATATGGTTCTTTTGTGTTTATGTGAAGATTTCTTGGAAGGTCATTACCCTGACAAGTGGCTTACATGAGGGCAAAGAAGATTACTTCATCTTTTTCCCGAAGGCCTTGGACAAAAACTACTTTGCTTACACTCCCTGATGGGACTCAGATGTACAGAGAAGAATCACAGGCTGTGGCATGCTCAGATCCCAAACAAAATAAGCAGGTGTTTTGATGGTCTTAAGGACATCATTCTGTGACATCTTCATAAGGGCTTGAACCCTGAATCCTTCAACTGTGGGACATCCTGAGGAATTCCAGCATGGAGAAACCTCAATAGCTCTCGTTCAGCATTGAGGAGGCACAGAAAAACAGGAATCGATGTCAATATGCTAGCTGGTGCTTGATAAACTCTACCATCATGTCCAGAGGTAGTCTGAAGTCAAATTGCACCGCCTAGTAATGGAGAGAGAATGCTGGGGAAAAGCTTTTCCAGACAGGTCGGAAGGCTAGAAAAAACATTGGGAATCTGCAAGAACATCATGCATCTCTGAGAAAGTTGTAGCTGACTTTGGGATAATTTTCCGTACCATATTATAGGATGCTGCTGAATACTTAAGCAGGCTGCCACTTCATTACCAACAATCAAAAATTTTGATTCAAACAATGATCATTTAGCCTTCGCTTTATTTTGACAGTAAAAACCTAATGGGGTAGCCCATGATTGAATCCACCACATTTAATCAATGGCCCAACTAGTCCATTAGCTCACTAAGAAGGTACAAAGATATTGTTACTCTCATCACCTTAAGTCTCCCTCTAGTATAGGTTAAAAAAAAGCATGTGCAAGTTTGGAGCATGTAACTAGATATTTATTCTACAGAGCAAAACCATGGACCTCTAATGAGACCCATGGACTCTGTGTAATACAGGTTCCATGAACAAGGATTACAGTATGTAAAGGTATGCACAGGTACGTTCAACACTTTATGAAAAGGGTCCTTTTAGGGACATTTTCTCCAGTTGAAAGTGTGTAGATCTAACAGGCTAAAGTATGCGTACAGCATGAAACTAAACAAGTTATCCATGAAATATTTATTGACAGCTTAAAGTTCATTAAGGTTTACTAAATGTTTTAAATACCCCAAAGAGCAGACTACGGCATGGCGAATTATATATAGATATAAATATATTTATACATCTGAAAATAGTAAAAACACATAACTAAAGACAAACGTTTGTCACATTGACATCAATTGTATGTACACGACAAACAAAACATTTAAAAATGTTCCAATACACACATTTTGTAATGGAGGATCTAACACAATAACAGTTAGTTCTGTATTCTTAAAGGCAGCTTAGATCTGGGAAGCATTTGCTCGGAGCCATCATCCAATATCTTAGATTTCTCCAGTCTCTCCAGCAGTGTGGTGTTTGCTTTGTTTTCTTTCTCTTTCTTATTGCCTTTCTTGTGCTAAGAGGAAGAAAAGAAAAAACTCTATAAACCTTGGTGGTTACATCAAATTTTAGCTTAGAAGAACCTATTTAAAGAAGGCTTAGGTACATTCTTTACATCAGTACTTTATCTTCCTCGTCCTGAGACACTAATGTCTGTACTGTAAAAACGTAGAAATCCAAGAGCATTTATGGCAGTCTTACTACCCTGGCTGAAAACAGAAGAAGTTGACACCACTGGACATGCATGAGAGTCGAAAGATAAAAGGTGACCAAGAACAACTTTGATTTCACTCTTGTTATAATTACCACCCGTCTCCTAGATATCAATGCCTACAAACCCACCATGAGTAAAGTCTGCAGTGCCAGTCCATGGTCTGATCAGTATTTTTTTTTTTGGTCCTTAAAGTATACTTTTACTGTTGTACTCTTTCAGTGCAATAGAGTAAGTTTGCAGTAGTAGTTTGTGTGTACAAAGAATCAACACCGATAAAAACAGAATGCAGAACAAAATGCACATGGGAGAAGCAAACACTCTGTATAAAAGGGCACAAGCAACGTAAAGAAACAAAGGGGGTACTATTAGGTCAGTGTAGGCAGATAAAAAAAACAATGTGTAAGGGAAGCATTGGATGCAAAAAAGAAAGGGGGCCAGGAGCAGAGAAGAAAGTAGGTACTTACCTGTAACTCCAGTTCTCCAATATTAAAATTGTTATATATTCATATGCTGGAGTCATTCCCAATCAAGCTGTGAATCGCCAGTATATTTAAATAGCATTAAACTGTGTTACTCTGGCAGTATCAGATTAGTAAGCAGTACGTATTATTATACATATAGAGCGGGGGGACGCATACTTCCCTTTATCGCAACAGGTTTCGGAGGACTGCCTGTCCCACTGCTGCATCAGCTTCTGCGTCCGTGTCAAGGCAGTAGTGCCTAATAAATGTTTACCTGCTGTTCCAGGTGGGTACACAGCAGATGCCTAGCCGAGGCACTCTAGCATAGCGTGCTACAGTTAACGCCATGCTCCTGATGGATGTGTGCTCAGTGTGGATGCTTTACCTTAGTAGGACAGAAGTCAATGTAAGCAGAGAACGAACGCCAAAGTCCCTGTTTGGGCAGTGGATGGCCTCTTCCTGTTGGTCCATGAGAGTCTAAAAGCTGATCTGACTAGCATATGTCCTTTGTTTTCTCAATGTAGAATCGGAGGCATCTACATAGTCATATGAAAGAAATTATCTTTCTGCTGCTGTAGCTGGGTTTTTAAAGAAAGATCGTAGAATGACTGGTTTAGTCAAATGAAAGCCAGTAGGAATCTTTGCTATAAATCTGGGATTGGTTCTTAGTATGACTGTCCTTCGTGAACTGGAGGAAAGGTTTCTCGATGGGGACAGCTTGCCTTTGCCCTAATCTCCTTCCGGATGTTAAGGCTAGGAGAGAGGGGGTCTTCCAACAGATTAATTGTTGGTGAGCCTTATGTATTGGTTCAAGAAAAGGTAGCATTAACTGGCTGATGACGGCAAATGTCGTGAAAAGTCCCTCAAACTTGTTTATGGTCGGTTGGGAGAGCAGAGACTATGAGGATAGTTCTGTTAGCCTAAATCTTGATATTGCATCCCGGTTGACTGACTGAATAATATTCGATTACATTTTTGGTCAGATCCAACAATTAAGACACTATTTGATGAGGTTGTATTTGAAGTGGTTGAACGTTCTTGCTCTTGCATCAGACACAGAAATGCTTCCACTTAGTGTTGTAGGTTCTAGCAGTTGGCAGAGCATGTGCATGTGCCAGGATGTTTCTACAGTCCTGGTGTAGATCTAAATGGCCAAACTCTCGGTGGTCAGGTACCATGCTATCTGGTTCTGTGACTTGGTCTTAGTGGAGAATCGCTCTGTGATGTTTGGAGAAGAGCCGAGTGTACAATTTCTGATAAACGGTTGGAAGCGCCAATAGCTTTAGGAGATCTTTGTATCAGTATTGGCAGACTACACCAGGGAACTAAGGATGCGAGTGCAGTGATCCATCATTTCCTTCTTAAGTACCCTGGGGAATCAAGAAAAATAGGAGGAAAGGCTTAAGCCAACATTTTGAACCAACTGATCGAAAGGCCATTGCTCAGTGTTGCTGAATGCCTAACATCTGCCCCCGAAGTATTGCCATTTCTTGTTGTCTAGTGTGGTAAAAAGATAGATAATGGGTTGACCCATGGTTGGCAAATTTAATCCACCTGTTTCTAGTGTAGCTCACATTCATGGCAGTCTGAAAATTGTCTGCTTAGTGTATTTACTTGATCATTTTAGTATCTTGGCAGGTGTTCCACAGCGATGTTGATCTTGTGACAAAAAAGCCCAGTTCCATTGCAGTTGGGATTCTTTTGAAAGAGTTTGGAAACGCATTTCCCATTGTATGGTTATGTAGAACATTAATGTTGTATTGTCTGTTCTGATTAGAACTGCTTGAACTGTTAATCTCAGGTGGAACACTTGTAGTCTTAAACGTATGGCCTGGAGCTCTAGCACATTGATGTAAAGTATATTTTCTGCATCAGACCAGAGGCCTCTGGTTGAGAGTTCTGCCAGATCAACCAACAATCCACCCATGGACATGTTGATTGTCAGTACTAATCTTTGCTAGAGGTTGAAAAGAGACCTATTCTTAGGATTCCTGGGAACCTCCACCACAATAGCCCAGTTTCCGTTGTCTCGTGCCTAACAGAGATGTGTCTTTTCTGACGGCAACAGACTTTTGTCAATAGATTATTTGCCATTGCTCAGAACTTTACAAAACTCTGCTGTTGGAAACTCCTTCCCCAGCTGTGTGTCAAGTACAGGACCTAGAAACTATTTGCATTGGGCTAACAGGAATGATTTCTACCGGTTGAGCTTGAGACCCAGGTTCCTGAAGAGATTGATGCAGGCTGCCACAAAAGGCCGTGCCTCTTCACTTGATGACGCTTTGACGAGCCAGTCCTTATACTGGTACAATTGGTGTCCCTGTCGCCAGAGGAAGTGAGTGACTAGAGCAAAAAAATCTGAGGTGCTGATTTTAATCCTAAAGAAGCGCCTTGACCTGGTAGTGTTGTGGCGTTACAGAGATACTGAGCTATTGCCAGTATGTTCTATGAATGGATCTATGGAAGAATGTGTCCTCAAGACACAAGGTCATTAAGGAGTCTACTTCCTGGATTATCGAAAGGAATTACTTTAGTGTGATCATTTGAAATAATTGCTTTACAAAAACTTGTTCATTTGTCTTTGGTCAAGAATTGGTATCCACTGTTCAGTCTTTTTTTTATTTTTTTTAAAGTAAATCCCTGGTTTCTTTGAGACTTGGGGACAGCTTCTATTGCTCCTATGAGGAGGAGAAGTTTCTGTTTGAACATTTGGAGAGCCATAGGAATAGGCTTCTTCACTAGCAAGCCCTCACCCGCCCTCGCGCCCCTGCGCCCTCGCATCAGCTAACCTAGAAGCAGCAAAATCGCCCTAGCATCCACGGGTTGTTTGGGCAGCCCAGGGGCACGACGCTGAGCTGCAGCGAATCAGCCACAAGCGCTAAAGAGGTAACTTCTGGAATGAAAGTGGGAGTGGGAGTAGGTGCAGCCTGGAATCAATAGAAAAGGAAAAAGAAGAAGGCAAGAATCGCATGAAAAGGGAAAACAAAGCAAAAACCAAGCCAAGGGGCACCGGGCAGTAAGGTAGAAGGACGCATATTCACAACATCCATAATTACCTAGATTATTGCCACCCCAGAATTTCAGTAATTTCATCTGCATTTCCAGCAGCCCCCCCCAGGATCTCACTCCAAAAAATCTGCCACCACTCACTCGTAGACACAATCGACCAGGTGTCTGTGGGATCCAGCGGTATTCAGTCCAGAGAGCTGAGTGCCGAAACGGAGACCGGAGGAGGGAACCAAGCGGTGCGGATCACGCCGGCCCGAGGCGGGCAGGCCATCCGAGTTGGACCAGGAAGCGGGAAACGGGGGAACTTATTTCATCCTTATGGTCAGGATTTCCCTCATAAAACTCTTGTATACGCTATTGGAGGTGGCAGGAGGTGTAAGGCTGGGAGTGAGAGCTTGGAAAGTCGTCCGAGGTCCTACCCTCCTCTCTTGGAAATTAAAACCTACCCCATAGCGTATAAGACACATCTAGTCCGTATATTGCACCATGGCATACAAAAAGTTGAGATCACGAATATTTATGAAAAGAGTAGGCACCGACCAAGCAATAAGAAGGAGTGCTGGAAAAATCGTCGGTCTTCTCTCTAACGAACTGCCTACTGGAATTCTCAAATACTTCTCAAACCAGACCACTAAGGATCTGGAGCTAAATCAAATCAACCAAATAAAAACAAAAGAAGGAAAAAAGGAACTCCTGGAGACCATTAGCAACACAGGACAAGAAGTAATTGAACAAACTCAAACTATCAAAATAAAAGAGGAAGGAAAAAAAGAAATCTTGGAAGCAATTAACAAAACAGGGCAAGAAGAATCATCAAACTTGGCCCCAATCAAATACTAACAGCACAATTATAAAATCAGAAAAATCCAATGACCAAGAAAACCAAGAACATCTGGAATTCGACATCACTTGCCCCGACATAAGCCTAAAAGACCTAGTCTTCAGTAGGGCACATCAAAAGGAAATCCAGAACAGTACCCCACGAAAACAGCCAGATTCTGACGTTTCTCTCTCGCGAACTCGGAATTTTCTCATGCTAAAATCTATAGATCACTCCACTGAGCAAACTTCAGTATCCAAAGCACTGCTTACTCTAGAAAGAATCCTAGAATCAGTCCTCTCTCATTTAGGGAACATCCTGGAAAATACAGACCAGACGTTAGATACCCAAATAGGAATCTTAAAACACATGGTGGAAAAAAAACAGGAATAAACGACAATCAAAATTGCCACTAGATGGTGAAGACGATAAACGAGTAACAGGCGATAAACGAGTAACAGGGGATAAAGGGCCTACCACACAAGCGCCAAAACTGACAACAGCACCCTACTCAACAAAGGTCGACACGACTTCACAAACTGGTCGAAGTAAACAAAAAGAAAAAAAAGAAAAGAACAAGTATAATCAAACATTCATTGAGAAAACTCTTTAGGGAGCAAAAAGAGTCCAAATCGATGGTACAGACTATAATATATTATCCATTATTTAATAAAACAAATACAAAAAAACCCATCAAAAGAGCTAAATGCGACAAATCAAGAAAGAGTAGAAACTCCAAAAATACATCAACAGTCGCATCTCCGCATCCAGTAACTACAAAAATTAGGAGAACAATTGTCAACTGCCGTAAGCGGATAAAGAAAAGAAAAAATAGAAGGATTGAAAAACAAAAGGAACGGAAAAACAAGATTTCCAGAAACACCAATTAATGCAAAAACTAGCGAACATCAGATATGTAACAACTCGACGGAACAAAGGCAACAGTATACGACCTCAAAGGCGCAAGCAGTGCTTTCCCAACCTCTAAATCCTAACATCCCAATATTTGTCCCTAGGAATACAGATAAAGAATTAAAGACGCAAAAGGAAAGCCAACAACAAACCCCATTGACTAGGGATGTGCCTTCCAAATCACAGGTAAATTATAATTGTAGAGTGGAAATTACGGACCTCTTTCCCTCGGGCAAGGACCCCCTAAATAGGGAAAGAATAATAAATTTGCTTCAACGGATACAACCCCTACAGGCGCTTGCAAGAAATGACATAAAATTAGTCTCCTTCCCGGATAAAAACAAAATGACATTAGCTGTTGCAGAATTCTGGTCACCAGTCATCCCAGCAATAATATTTAAAGAAAAAGAGATCCTTCATAAACTAGGATTCGACGTGGCCCATGTAAAGGTGGAAACAGGCTCGACACCAGAACGCCATCTAGTCAAACATCATTATTCAGTAGCATCCCGGCATACAAATAACAGCTGGTTAAATCCTTACAAAGACGACATTTCGGTTTCAATTAACAACGGACAAAGACGAAGCTGGGTCAAGAATAATCAATCTCGGGAAATAATCCCAATGGACAACTCATGGGCTTGGATCGCAGAAAACCTTAATAAAAAAACTGGTCCCGAAATCAAGCGCCCTTTTTAGCCACGGTCTAACCATCTATTCCTGGAACATCGCAGGAAAATCTCAAGAAAAACCAGCAACAATTTCCCAAGACCGTCGAGGGATCGTGGCACTACAAGAAACTTGGGCAACCACAAACTTCGATTTCCTCGACTACTTTGTGTATGATATTCCAGCAGAACCGGTTACCCATGGGCACGCAAAAGGAGGGATCGCTATCCTCCTATCTGAAGACTATCATTGGGATCAGGAAATTATTCCAACACATTCTAAGAACTTTCAATGTTTAAAAATCAAAATAGGGACTGATAAGACCAGAAGCTCGACCAAAATGCTTATCTGTAAATGTTTATATTCCCCCGGGAGCAAAAATGGATGCATTATCGATAACTATTTGAGGATATTGAAAAGGTGGTAGAAGATCAGAATTTCCCGCTGATGCTCCTCATAGGAGACCTAAATGGGCAAATCTCTAATGATTTATTAGAAACATGGGATTCAGGAGAAAAAAATTAGGCCCAGGCAATACCCATTCCTCTATTTCCCTCAGGATGTAAACCAAATAAGAGGGAAAATCATTTTAGCATCACTCGCTACTCTCAACGGAGTACTTCTAAATGGCAATATAGAAGGTGACATCCCAGCTTCCTTTACAAGAAAGGGAGGATTCAGTGCATCAATCCTTGACTATATGATCTGCAGTCCAGGCCTCTTTGGTCTAGCCCATCAACTTAATATAAAGTTCAAGAAAGGAAGTGACCACGCTATTCTTTAATTAACAACAGGTATAACACTGAAACAAACAACTTCAGTACATATAATGGAACTGCACAAACTAGCTCTCATAAATCCAGTCCAAGGGAACCCTAAAACCTTTGAAAAAATCACCCAAACAATTGAGAACTCAAATTTACTTTCAATTAATCACAACATAAACCCAATATTAAATTTTGAGGCAGTTGCCAAGAATCTCGTTCAACTACTACAGAAGAGTGGAAAACGAAGAATGATAAAAACACAAGGCAACAAAAGATTGACGTCAGATCCCAAGGCAAGGGAATTAAACAAATTAATTAGGGCACAATTCCTGTATTTCTCTGACACCAGAAAACAGGAAATCAGCAAACTAAAAAACTATCTCAGAAGACAAAAATTAAAAGAAAATCAAATCTTACAGGATACAAAATGGATAGACCTACAGATAGCAGCAAAAAGACAAGACAAACGTACATATTGGACTATAATAGCACAAGAAACAGGAACAAAAAAAATGTTAAAATCAAACCCTGTCCCACCTTCAGACTAGGAAACATATATAACTAATTTATACAAAGTAAACCAAGTCTCCAACTGCGACACAGTAATGCAAATCGATATAGGACAGGATAAAGTCACAAACATTGAGCCACTAACACCTTCCTTAGTAGAACATTACATAAAAAGGCAAGAAGCTCGGCTGCAATGGACCCAGACCAAATCCCGATAATGGTCTTTAAGAACAACTCAAAAGAGTGGAGTAAGTTTTTAACATGCACGTATAACCACATAATTAGTACTGGGGAAACTCCAAAGTCCTGGAAGGGAAGCATAGTAATCCCAATTCATAAGAAAGGTTCTAGACTGCTCCCCGGGAACTACCGACAGATAGCTCTCCTAGATGCAACCGGGAAGATTTTTGCGGCCGCACTTCAAGATCATCAAAAGAATGGGCACTCTCAACCAGCTCCATTCCACTCTACCAAGCAGGATTCAGACCCAAACACTCAGTCAGATAATATAGCAGTACTTCAAACAATACTAGAAAAATACGTGGTAAAAGAATCGCAGGTAGTATATGCAGTATTTGTAGACTTTACCACTACCTTCGACAAGGTCGATCGAGTCAAACTTTGGAACAAACTCCAGAAAATGGGAATACCACAACATCTTCTCCATTTAATAACATCATTGTACTCTGGGACTTGGTGCCAAGTTCAAATGGGGAGGGAGAAGGGTCTAACCTCCCCATTTCCAACTCCAAACGGCCTGCAACAGGGGTGTCTCTTAGCCCCCCCTATTATTCTCCTACTAGAAACTCTTAATCAGGTCAATAACTTTCCGCCGAAGATTGCTTCCAGCAAAATTCACTGCCTGATGTACGCCGATGATGTAGTAATCTTGGACCCGACTCCCTTCGGTCTCCAACGAAACCTCACGGCACTCACCACATATACAGATGAAAACTATTTAATCCCAAATACCACTAAAACAAAAATTCTACCATTTACAGGAAAGAAGACTTATTGCAAATATAACTGGCTACTAGGAGGTAAACCATTGGAAATTGTTAAAGAATATATTTATCTTGTGAGAACATTTACTCAGATTTTGCGCAACCAGCCTCATCTGCAAAAAATGGGACATAAAGCAGATGCCCATACAGGGGCTCTCCAAAGACTTTACTCATCCACTGGCCGAAGACAATTCTCCTCCTTGCTCCAGGTTTATAATGCGAAAATTCCAGCAGTTTTATCATTTGCAATAGAACATATCCCAACAAAAGAATGGTCTCAAATAGATATCACAGAAGGGAAAATCCTGCGGAAGTTAATCAGGATGCCGCAAGCAGTTCCGGTTCAAGCTCTCAGGCTAGAACTATCGTTAGTTAGTTCCTATACCAGAGGGATCATAAACATAATTAGATGGGCATATAACCTGGCTCATGCAGATCCAGGAACACTTGGAGCACTGTTAAAAATAGAGTCACTGGAGCAAGACTATCCAAAGTATATATTTGGAAAAAACCTAAGTAATGTTTTTAAATTAACATCAGTCTCCCTAGAAATGTTAATATCTTGGACACCAGCCCAGCTGAAACTCTGCTTGAAGCACTTAACACCAAGGCTAAGCATGGAACTGGATATTCAACACTGCTCCAGGCTCTCAATGTACAAACAGTACGCGGACACAATAGTTTTTAAAAAAACGCAACCATATATCTTTTTTTATCTAAATCATGGAGTAAGGCGAACTATTCTTCAAGTCCGGCTAGGAATATTACCGCTGAAATCATACACTTTTAAGTGGTCATCAAATCAAGGAGAGACGAATCTCTGACTTATGCAAAGGTGGGGTGCAAGATCTAGAACATGTTCTGTTTGTATGTCCAAGTGAGATTGTTGTAGCAGCTAGGAACAGATACATTACCCCGATCAAAACAAAATGTAATATAAATTCGGTCCAGATGTTGATTTCCCTCTCCAATGGTCCACCCAATGAATTTTTGTGTATTAACCTGTATAACTTTTTAAAGTCTTTTTTAAAATTATATTAATGTGATAATCTCTTTTAGTAAAAATTGAAATTTTTATCGTGTATAAATTTGTTGTTCTCGAAAGAGAACTGAATCAAATAAATTATTTAATTGAATTGTTTGAACTCCCTCAGATGGAGGCAATGTTTTTGCTTGGGTGGGCATCCAGGTGGCCTTTAAACACATTGTAATGTGTGACCTGTGCGAACAATTGCCTCATCCATTTGTCCAATGTTCTGGCTTATCAAGAGGGAGTAAAGGGGGATATTTTTCTCCCCATTTTCTTATACTATATGAAAAGAGAAAGGGGGTGGGGTGGAAAGTCAAGGCCTTGTCATTGGAGCGTGACTGGGAGGAGTTTCTTTGTCTTCCTGAAGATCTTCCATAACTATCTTTGGTAAAAGTTGAAGGCACATCCTTGGTTGCATCTAGATTGCCTTTGGTGCAGCATGATCAGTCTGGACCTCTATACTGACTTGAATTCTCACTGTACTTTTGGGATCTATGCGAGCCACGAACATTTGACAATCAATCTCTATGGTATTGTAAACAACCTACTGCCTTCCCAGCATCAGTGTCCATCTTGAGAGCCTCATCTACATGTATTCCCAAACAGAGGGAGGCCATCAATAGGCATGTCCATGATCTTTATATGGATGGAAAAACGCAGAGCTTAGCCAGCTGTATCTTCACGACAGCTCCTCATGCAAGCTGGCAAAAGCCTGTATTTGAGTTTTCCATTGGTGCATCAATGACAACAGCTGAAGTAAGCTCTCCCTCTGAGTAGAGTTCTAGTAGTCTCCTTTTTATCCCCCTGAAGGTCAAGTAATGTCATGCCACATCAGACGAGCATAGCATCCTAATACTGCCGGAGCTCTGGCTGTTTTAGATCACTTGCCACCATAGAACTAGTTATTGGGTCCAGATTGTCCATAAACCTACTATCCATATAGGAGGACAGGAGGATGGCCCAAAGGGAATTTTAGATCTCCTTTGAGCAGGCCAAGTTATCACGACATCCGGTTTTGGATGACCAGTGAGATAAGCAGGGGATGCATAGGAGGCTCTGTATTTTCTTCTCCAGATGCGATATTACCGCTAGAGCTGCTGTAGCAAGTGTTCAAATACATTTTAAACCTTCAAACTAGAACAAAATCCAAATTGGATCAGATTTTGTGCAACTTCAGGACTGTTCCTAAAATTCATAAAGGAAATATTGCTATTCCACTGATATCATTGGCAATATGAACTTCTGGAAAGCTCTTTCCATTAATGAATGAGACCTAAATATATCATCTGATGAATCTCGATCACCACATGGAAGCTCTCATCCTCCTCCTCTATATTAGAAAAGAGACAACGGAGTGACCATCTAAGTCACGGGCACTCATAATACGGCCCGCGGGCCAACAGCAGCCCGGCAAGCCTTCCCTGGCGGCCCGCCCAAACATCGTACCCGTGTTAAAAATATAATTTTTTTTAAAGTGTGTCAGCAAACACCCCTGCGGCACAGCGACTCTGCTGTGAGGGCTGGGCGATTCCCGCCATGTCTGAGTGGAGCTGCAGGGGCCTAAGCGGTGAACAAAGCCTCATTAACATGTGAATGGTCTTTTAAAGACCTGTGAAGTGCTCAGGTGCGGCTGTGTGTGTGTGTGTGTGTGCCCGGAAGCTGTCTCAGCCAGGGCACACACACAGGGTGAGATGAAGATGGTGACAGAGGGAGAGGGAGGAGGTAGAGGGGGAGAGAGACAGAGGGAGAAGGAGGGAGACAGAGGCAGACAGAGGGAGAGCGAGGGAGGGAGACAGAGCGAGGGAGAGGCAGACAGAGGGAGAGCGAGGGAGGGAGACAGAGGCAGAGGGAGGGAGAGCGATGGAGAGGCAGACAGAGGGAGAGCGCGAGGGAGGGAGGGAGACAGGCAGAGGGAGGGAGAGCGAGGGTGGGAGACAGAGGGAGAGCGAGGGAGGGAGACAGAGGGAGCGAGACAGAGGGAGAGATGAGAGGGAGAGACGAGAGGGAGAGATGAGAGGGAGAGACGAGAGGGAGAGACGAGAGGGAGAGGCAGACCGAGGGAGAGGCAGACAGAGGGCGAGCGCGAGAGGGAGAGCGCAAGAGAGGGAGGGAGACAGGCAGAGGGAGGGAGAGCGAGGGTGGGAGACAGAGGGAGAGCGAGGGAGGGAGACAGAGGGAGCGAGACAGAGGGAGAGACGAGAGGGAGAGACGAGAGGGAGAGCGAGGGAGAGGCAGACAGAGGGAGAGCGAGGGAGAGCACGAGAGAGGGAGGGAGACAGAGGGGGACAGAGGGAGGGAGAGCGAGGGAGAGGGAGGGAGACAGAGGAGCGAGGTAGAGGGAGGGAGACCGCGAGGAAGGGAGACCGAGCGAGGGAGACCTCAGAGTGAGGGAGGGGGAAGGAGAGAGGGAGACAGAGGGAAGGAGGGAGAGGGAAGTAAAGAGAGAGGGAAGGAGAGAGAGGGAGAGGGAAATAGAGTGAAGGAGAGGGAAACAGGGAGAGGGAGACAGAGTGAGAGAGTCAGAGTGAGTGAGACGTAGGGAGAGAGGGAGTGAGACAGTGAGTGAGAGAGGAAGTGAGAGTCAGAGTGAGTGAGACAGAGGGAGACAGAGAGAGAGGTAGAGAGAGGGAGGGAGGAAGAGGGAGGGAGACAGAGAGAGAGACTGAAAAAGAACGAGAGAGATGTGTGTATGCCGTGTCTGGTGGCTCAGTGGACGAAGGCGTCCGCTGCAGGGACCAGTGATCAACCTCATGGTACCAGTTTTTTTTGTTGCTCTAGCCCCACCCCCTACCCCACTGACCCCGCCCCCACCGGTGCGGCCCTCTGACACAAACCACACTGTAAATTTGGCCCCCGAGAGAAAGTTTGTGAGTACCCATGATCTAAGTGCTCCAGAGTTTATGGTACCAAAGGCTTATAGAATAGTTTGAGAGAAGGGTTCTCTTGGAGGTGGGAGGGAGTGGTGACAGTTCTCGAGGACGTTTAGATGGCTAAGGTGCAGGTGAAGGAATTTGTGGTATGGCCACAGGAGATAACTGGTTGAGGAGACTGAACTTAAGGGTGTTGTGGTAGAAGCCTAAGGAAAGTTATCATTTGCTGCAATGTCGACAAAAAGTCACAGGTACTTGGACCACTTCTGGCTCCCTATTGAATTTAGGATGTTTAATAGGAATGTAACTTATGCAATACATAATCTTGCTAACTACAATAATCATAAAAGTCATCCTCCTCACTTCATCTCCAAAATATGGAACATAGTGCACATCTAATTGAATTGGAAAATATGCAGTGAGATGCCAGGTTTTTAGTATCTTCCTGTTCAGACTCCAGATTTTTGGATAGAAGAGAAGTGGACACCTGTAAAGGTGAAAACATAGGTACCCTAAACACTACCGTTTCATAGTCTATTTTATCTAAGCTGTAGTCAATGAAGCTGTCAGACTGTGCGTCAAATGGTTCAACGCAGAGGGTATTTTTGCCGCCAAAGCCAATAGTTTAGGAGACTGCGATAGAGGAAACCTACATAGTGCTGTCAACGAGGGTGTAGTCAGAGGCTTTTTGTCGTTGTCGCCGCCAAAGAGTTTTGGTAATTTTTTCCTTTTTGTAGCCGACTGTTAATCACTAGTATGACTTTTTCAACCATCTTTTGCGCAGGCAGAAACTCTTTGCTGTAAAACCTATTTCCTGCTTAGTATTTGAGGAGTGTCCGTAAAAAACAAATCAAGTTCCCGGAAACGGAACGGGTCTTTTTGCTTTGCCTTGTAGAAGTGCTTGGTGAGGCTCGTTTTACAGAAAACTCCTGCTGAAGAGGTGGTATCCCCCTTGGATGGGGAACATTTTCTTTTACCATATGATAAAATGACTACCTCCTCTCAGTCCCTGACAGTTTTTGTAGTAAAGGTTTTACAGCATGAATTTTTTTCTGGATTCACATGCTGGGCATCTATTTCACCATCTAGTGGTTGGGTCGGAAATAGTGTTTTGTCCTTGTGTCTTTTTTTGTTTGGTGTGTGTGGACGTTGTCAACTATAGTTTGATGGCAAGTCTATCCTTTGTGTGATTTGAGACAGCACCTAGAAGTTCCTGTGCGGCGCTGCCATTTTGAGCCTTTGGGTCTGGAAGCACGCTGGAGGTGCTCCGAAGAATCTTCAAGGATCTGCAGAAAATTGAAGGAAAAGAACACCGATTATCAGAGAGGCCAGGAGGAACATCAAAACCCAGGAGAGCTCCTCTTGGGGAGGGGGCCCTGTTGCTGGAGGACATGTTGCATGAGAACGTAGAGGAGAGGGACAAATCAGAGATATGGAGAACACCCCTTTAAATTCTGTCCAAGCTGCCACCACAAGATCACACACAGGCTTACACAAAAGCATAAGAGTGCCCGACCGGGCAGTATGAAGTTACAGTCAGACAACCCACAACATGGACTTACAGGCAGTAGCACATGACCACTGCCACCAGTAGAACTGCCCGCAGGTGTATCTTTAACTAGAGTGGGTGATAATTTGGAAAAAAAGGTCGCAGAATTCGAGACCAACACTTCAGAAGACACAAGCATATGCCAACTGGAGAAATCTCTCCAATAAGTGAAAGCAAGGAGGACCATATGCGCAACTGGTAACACTTGGAAAGCACCTACACACCCAGAGATATCGGTCCAGACACCGTAGCCTCGACAAGAGGTGACGACGTAAGAAGAGGATGCCAGGCCACCAGCATGTATATAGAAGGATAAAAACATAACATGCAGAGGCAGCAACAGCCAGGAGCAGGAACATGTCCATACTGGATCATACCTAGAACAGTAAGGACAGGTAGGAGCCGTGTCCGAAGAGGAGTTCATTAAACCTCCCAAGGTGGATGACCATAGCGTAAGCAGATGGCACCAAGGAAAAACTAGAACATCGTACAAATTGACTACCAAGCGACGCATGGAGCACACAGGAACCCCAGGCGAGATAAGCATGCTATATAATAGCGTACAAGTACCCCACAGGGAGTAGGCATACCCCAAACAATGGGGGAAAACCCTCTTAGGGCAGTAAGCCAAGCCAAAGAGCGCAGCAAGGAATAGAACTCGTGAACTTGAATTCCGAGCAGTAGACAATACCGAACTGTGCCACCTGCAAAAACCACAGTCAGAGGACCAGCCACAGCAACCTGAGGGACACAGCCACACCAGGCCGACAAGCAGCTTAAAGCAAAAATGCATCCAAGGGATGCCAACAAAAGGGTAACCACCCGTAATCACATAAAAAGAAGATGCAAGGCTCACCGCCCATGGTAAACACAGAGCATATCTGTTGAGGATGCGAAATGAAAAGGGACCACCCTGGAAGAGAGTCTAAGAAGACTTAAGTGGGACGATAGCCTGCAAGGAGCTGGTGAACCGCCTACTTGGTGTGAGCATCAAACAGTAAAACCCCAAAGGGCAAGTCAACCAGTCGCTCCCGGATGTTTTTAGGGAAGACGCAGTCTCGCAGCCAAGCGTGCCGCCTTAAGGCAACAGAGGCCGCCATAGCTCGCCCCAAAGAATCCGCAGTATCTAAGGCCGAGCGGATTGTGAATTCAGCCAGGTCGCGACCATCTCTAGGGAGGTGAAGGAGGTCGACACTAGCACCTTCAGAGGTGGCAGAAAGCAAGGACTCAGCAGAGTCCCACAGGGCAGAGGTAGCACATCCCAAAACAAATACCGTATTCAAGGACCGTAGGGCCGCACTAGAAGAGGCAAAGATGTTCCTACCCCATGCCTCAAAGCCATCTGGACTCACGAGAGTGAGGAAGTGTTAATGGAGGCAGAGAAGGAAAGGCAGTCTGCAACACAAACACCTGTGCATCAGATGCAAAAACGAACGAGCCACCGGGTCACCTGAAGCAGGCCGGACCCAGGTACCTAAAATGGCATTATAAAGTTAAGCATCAAAGGGCAGAAGTGGCTCCACATTTCCGGACCCACGTGCAGGACCTCCAGCAAAGGGTCCACAGGCAAAGGAGCAGAGGGGGTTTGCATGTTTAAAACGCTGGTGGCCAATGAGACCACTCGCAAAAAAGCTGCACCAGCTTCGGTAGGCCCCCGCGTGCAGGGGGGGGGGGGGGGTCAACAGCTCATCAGTGGGGGAAGGCTGTAAACTGACCCTCCCAAGACACTGAGGCCAATGCCGCACGTAAGGGAGTCTAATGGAAGGAGGAGGAGGATCTTGATGGGGCTCCTGGGGAGGCGGGGAGCCTGCCGGAACTGGAAGCTCCTGAGGAGGCTCCACATATTCCAAGGGTGGCACTGGTTACAAAACCTCCTGTGACGCCATGTGAGAGGGTGGCACAGAACTCTCTCCAGAGGCCTCTAGAGAAGATTCCACAACTCTGCGTCAACACGTCGCGCCGATCGTGCCTCATCAATCGCCAACTCTCCTGCATCTGGTGTCGAAAGTATGACCAGATCCCCTTCCGAAGAAGAAGGCCCTGGAGACGGAGAGGCAAGCCTTCAGTGCCACTCCTGCGCCAACTCCGCCTCATTCAAGACAGGCTCAGAGTCTGGGGAAAGAAGCGGAAGAGGTGCCGAGGAGGCGAGCCTCCGGCGCCGGTATGCCACCGACCCCGGACAGGCGGCTGCCTGCCCAGAAGCCCGGGGCATGCTTAAGGCAGGGCCATGAGCACTGGCAACCACCTGCGGCGCCACAGGGAGCCCCGCTGGGCTTTGCAGCGCGGCCGAGGCACCGTGAGTCGTAGAGGAGGACCTGGGTGGGCCGCACCCTAATGACTCCATGTGGACAGTAGAGGGGGACCTAACCGGGCCGCGCCCTAAAACCACATCTTAAACGTTCCTGGGTGGCAAAGGCCTAATTGGCGCCAGGGGAGAACCCACCGGCGATATGTTGGGGATGCCCAAAAGAAGCGGAGGCCAGAGGACGCGCCAGGAACGGGACAGGACTCAAGGGAGGCCTGAAGAGCAGCGGCATATGCCTCCATCTGGGCCCGAGCCGCTCCTACACCCGGGAAGGGTGGATAGAGGGACGACGATGACGACTTGTCAGGATCGCACGTCCGGAATGCTTCAGGAACTAACCGACCCTAACAACAGGGGAAGGGGAGGTCGAAGACCTCGGCGCCAAACGCCTCAACTTACCAATTGGCAAACGAAGGCCACGGACCCCAGAGGGCGATCGTCAGCGGAATCCGGAAAGAAGAGGGACCTGCCGATGAAGAGGCCGTGGGGCAAGACGACTCCAACCGGTACAGCTGAGCCAAGAGAAGCTTCATAAGGCACTCCCGCTGAGACTTCAGCTTCAGGCGCTGGTAGGCTTCGCAGTCCGTGGAGTCATGGTGCTCGCCCAGACACCACATACAACTAAGATGCGGGTCGGTCACGGACATCTGCCGCAAACAAGAAGTACAAGTTGTGAAGCCCGAAAGCATCGCACACTATTCCTTGTTGCAAAGCGTCGAAAAAGGAGGCTTGAAAATAGGCCAGAGAAAACGCTCACTCCGGATCCATGTTGCACGCGGGAAAGCAGGAAACTGACATCAGTGCACCGGGAGGGACTTATATGACCTCGCTGACATCACGCACGTGGACGACGTCCGGGCAGAGTCGTGTGGCGCCGGAGCCCAGAGGTGCTGCAAAAAAAATTCCGGTTTCAGTCTCATGCCTGGGGATATTCTAAGTTAAGGAATATGCAGCAAGATGTCTCCTTCAGATAAGGAGTCTTATGGAAAAAAGGCTCAACAGTGGAAGCAGATACTTACCTGGAGGCCATGCAAGAACTATAAATGAAACTATACTTTAATACTAGGTGACAGACGTTACCAATCTGAGATATGTAGTAAACAAATTACCTGGAAAAATGGAACACCTCCGCTTTCCTGACAAGTTACATTTGCCTCTATGCAGGATTTCTCAAAAATTACGCTTTCCTCAGTAAACGTAATCGGTTCTTCTTCCAAGAAGTCCTTAATAATAGAAATATGCAAGATTTAATACTAAAACACCTACTGATAAATAGATTCATATAATGCAAGATTTTAGGCCATGCTTTTAGAAGGATCAGATTAAAATGTCAAGACATGCAAATAAATTGTCAATAGCAGATACTGCAGATGGCATATCTGGGCATTCTATATATATTGAAAGTGAAACAGCAGCAAAGTACAATTCATATTTGTTGCTCAACAATGTTTGCATGCAGATTTAAACTATAAAAGGTATTGATGATCAACTCAAACTTGCAGTATTGGTACATTTCTCCAAAGAATTTACCATGCCTTGATTCGTCCGGCATATTATAAGGTTTTAGAAGGAACATTCATACACTAAACGTATGGTAGTGTTCATTAGGGAATTTAGAAAATGCAGATACATTGGAAAGAAATATTTTGGCTTGTTTTCTTTGTTCTACAACAAGGCTGTTGGATGAAAACTACCTAAGTGTACGCTGAGACTAATACACTGAATGTAGCGAATAATTTAAGTTGTTTGATTGCAGTCTATAACTGTAAAATGCGTGGTAGTTGAAGCAAATAAATAATTTGCAGTTCATCGGTTAGCAAGAATGGCATAGGTCTTACAGCCTCATTGAGCATGTCCCCTACATGACCCAAGGTAGCCACCCCCTCCAGAGCAAGGTTGCTGAATTGAATTACTTGGGGATCTAGGTGACATTGTTCTTTCGGTGTTATGTTCCTAAGTAGCTGAATCTTCATGTTAGCTCAAGACAACCTTCCTCTGACAGGATTAACGTGATATAAAAGAGAAGTGGGGCAGAGAATGCAAGGGAGGATGCCATAACTGGAGCTAGGTGAGAGATTGAGTTTTCCACACAAGAACAGCCACAAACACTGCACATAGTATTGCTGCCACACAAGCCCGAACTAGGCAACAAACTATCAGCGTAAAATGATTAAATCACAACCATTCTAGGACAAGGTCATACAATATGCATAGAATAGAGAAAATCTCCTATTCTGGGGTGTTACAGCATTCAGGCTGGACGTCAATGAACATACCTCACGGAGAGTTTCCTTAGAGCTTTTTAGCAAATGTTCCATCTTTTCAATGTGTGTGAGAAAAGGATGAAGACACCACAGAGACCTTGTGGGGGACGGAGACTGCCTTTCTTCTGCCACTGCAGAATCACTTCTCAAATAGGGAAGGCATTTTGGGCGGGAGAGGGGTATGGGGGTGAGGTGACTAAAATGTGGGGGGAAAAATCCTCACTCAACGGACAGTAGTTAAGCTCGAGTGAAAACGGGATTTTGTCTCAAGAAGAAACCTTTTGAAGAAAGAAGAGCGGTACAAAACCTCACGTGCTCTCAGATCGTTCTCACAGAGCAGGAAAAAACTGAATGGGTGAAGCAAAAAGCCAATACAAAGCATCATAGGTAGAGGAACCTTATGAAGTTCCCAAAGGGATAGAATACTTCACTCAGTTTTACATTAGAAGCCTGGCAACTCTGAAACATTTTAATCTGCCTTGCACTAAAGATGTTGAAATGTGGTTTTCAAAAGTTCTCAGGATGGGCCAGTTTTTATATCTCCCCCTGCCCCCCTAAATCCCCCCAGAAAAACTAACTCTTGATAGACTGATTCAAGATCTTATTTTCATCCTATGAAATGGATTCTTTACACCCGGTTATATTACATGAGCAACATATCTATGATCGAGTGTCCAGATTCACGTATACGATTGAAGCATTTAGGACCATCAATGAAGATATTATGATGCAGGAAGGCTACCCAGATGGATAGAATGACACAAATTGGTTACTCAACTTTTGGTAGTAGTCCACTTCGGAAAAGAATCTACAGTCATATTGAAACTTGTTTACCTTGCTTAAGACAATAAAATATACAATAATTCAAATTTACCAAAGAAAGGGCAGCATCCAACAGTAATCACAAGAGGCGGGACCAGGTGCAAGAAATATGCATTTATGTAGGCCCTTCACCTCAAACTAAGGCAGGCAAAGGGTTTATATTAGTCAAAATGAACAGTTTGTTCAGTTAGCCCGAGGATCTATCTACGATCAGCTTCTCAGCTATCACCACTTACTTGGTGATGGTAAAGGATGTATTTTGTGGATTCGGTTAGCCCCTTTGCATTGCAGCAGACAATGGATCCCATTTTAAGTCCCGAACTAATGTACTATAGTGTCAAATTCTAGGTAGGGAAAAGGAATTTACCAAACTTTGCAGTCTGCAAGGGATGTGATAGTATAGACCCAGAATTACAAACTACAGAGGCAGGCAAAGATAACTAGCTAACATGGCTTTGCATGAGATGATGCGGTGCACATGTTCTGCAATGAGTGTGCAGACGAAAGCAGTCTGTTACAGGCGTCCCTCCCTTATCAACCATTGCTTGGAAAGAATGCCAGGGTGATTTTACTGGCACAAGCGGAAAAGGACTTCAAATTTGTGTCAGATGAATATGTGAGAGAACGGATGCAAAAAATACAGGAGAAACATATGCAGATGGCACAGTTCAATGGTAGTCTATGGACAGTATTGAAACAATACTTTTATACGTGCAGCGATAAGGGTGAAATGCCTGTTGATAAACTTTATAAGCCATATACATGACAAGAGCCTGCTCTTCTGGCAGCTGTTGTGGTGGGTCCTCTAACAATCAAAGATATGTAACCTGTTACATATCAGATGCACATCCCAGGACTGCTCAGCCAACCGAACGTATCATAAGCAGGAACAACTGCCAAAGGCCACATCAAGAGGACAGGGCGCAGCCATAGGACACAGCAAGAAATGATATCGCAACCTACCACATAGCACAAAAGTTGATTACAATAAGCGAGAGTAAATATGCCACAAAAAGTAAAGCAGCAGATCCTCCGCTGTCTGCAGGCTCCTTACAATTGGACCATCAACAGTTAACTGTGAATGCTTTTCAAGAAACCTTATATGACTCAGATACAAAAGAAAGGCAAGCAGACACCGCTCGGAGGGAGGAGAGTAGCAAAATAAAATGCATATTGACCGTACATCATTTGATGACGTAAGATGGGCAGGAGTGATGCATTACCAAATTGCTCAGCCATGCTGCAATAAATGCATCACACATGCACACTCCTAAACGCTGACCATTTGCAACTCGCTGCCATCAACTTACTTGCGGATGGGTTAGGCAACTGACGGACCACAGCCCCTCTTACAGACCCAGGATTGTAGAGAGGAGAGCAACTCAACAGTCTGCAGCATGGTCCCTGTAGTGAAAAAGTCTGGCAAGCCTCAGACAATACCACTAGAATGTTGCTACCAGAAAAAGGTCGCCATGCTCTATTTACGTACTATAGGAGAAGGAACTATATAAATTGCACATCCTCCAAGCACCAAAAATACAGAGGAGCATAGTCAGAACGACTATCACACTGTAAACACAAATAGGTCACTCAGTAGCAAAGGATGATCTACAAGTAAAGAAAGGACAAGAGATCATTAAGACCATACTGTGAGAGTGATGGGAAAAAATGCTTAATGCAGGTTTGTACAAACGTTTTCAAAGGGGTACAGTACATCCAAGAGTTCTACATAGTGTGTGAAAACCAGCAACCTTTAATCACTGTATTTGCATAGAATTAGTTTGACCCAATCCAAACTGTTGTATCTCAAGATAGGCAGGTAACCAAATATTTCGTAGTGTGCGCCTCATGCATCAAGCAGAACCGAGCACCAAAAATATGTTGGGTAGATTGCTGAACCCATGACCTTCCCTTATGTGGGGAGTAAATTGAAAATTGCAAACATTTTTTTCTAGTGCATATCTGTTCAGTAGCTGTGTCTCAACCTAATAATGATGAGTAAGTCAGAAGAAAATGATTCAAAAGCCAATGGAAATGAATGTCTTGGAGGAAAGAATGGCATATTAAAATGGTTCGGGCTTCTGAAATTAAAAGTGGGCCCATTTAGATATTTAAGGGTGAACTGAAGTATGTGCAAAGGCTGTATACAAATGTGCACTGGAAACAGATTGGCATCGACTTCAATGTGTATTGTTGTTTTTATCATTCTGGATTCCCTTCAGTGTCAAGCACGAATTCAGGCAGAAACAGTCCTGTTTTACCCAGATACAACAACCGTCATCAGCTCAAGATTGAGCTGTGCCTGAATAGAACCTGAGACGTGGAAATACTCCCTAGCCTAAACTCTAAGACGTAACCCAGATAAGAAAATAGTCCAAGACACACCCTTGTTAAACAGTAAATCTAAACTACCATTTAACACTGAAGGATAAAATTGAATCAGTTCTGGAGCTCTTGCAATAGACATTGAAGACTCTGCAGACAGGGGAGGGGGTGGAGGGGGGAGACTTGGGTGGGGAGCATTGGGTAAAAACTAAAAAATATTCTCATCTCACCTCAGTCAGGAACACAAGCTATATAGGCAACAGAAGAGATGGTGGGGGACCAAGGATTAAGGGGTAAACAGACCATTTTTATCACTTGGAATGTTAACGGAACAAGGTGTCCCCGTAGGCAGAGATTAATTCTTAAATATCTGGAATTATCAAGTGCCCAAATCGGTCTACTGCAGGAGACCCATCTGAGCTTAACAGAAAGCCGACTAATTTTTTCCAAAGTCCATTGGATAAAATATTTCACTGTGTCCCATCAGAATTCACACAACAGAGGAGTAGCAATACTGGTGAAAAGGCATTTCTTGCTCTATTAGGGGAATCCAAAAAGATACATCTGGGAGATGGTTAGTGGTTAAAATGGCATTAAATAATGCAGATATAACATGTGCTTCATTTTATGGCCCTAACGTTGATGACTCTTCTTATCTGCTCAAATTACAATCAATATTGACGTTGGAATCACCGCCTTATATTCTTGGTGGAGATTTCAATGTGCTATTGAATCCCATAAATGACAGGTCTAATTTGAGCCACTATATAGGGGCACCTAAGATACGTCGAACGTAGCAAAATATGATCCACGACTTGGAGGATGTTTGGAGAGCTAAGGAAGGTGCCCAACAGGGATTTACATTTTATAGCAAGAAATCTGGACATTCCTCCAGGATTGATTTTGTCTTTACAGACAGACAATCCCTTACTGATATAAAGGAGATAGTCGTTAAGCCTAGTCACCTTTCAGATCATGCTCCCCTGCAGTTTCTTTTTCTGAGTAGTGGTCTGCAGGCACAGTCTAGATGGACGTTAAAGAGAGCCATGCTTCTCAACTTAGAAGTAATCGAAACCATCAAGTCCTTTTCTTTAGAATGTTTTCCACATAATATTGGGTCCTCAACCTCTGATTTTATCTGGGACGCCTATAAAGCCTGTTTAAGTGGGAGATTACATGGCATATGTGCTAAGAATAAGGCAGAGGCCAAGGCATTGAAGGATATCGAGGGAAGAATTAGTCAGCTAGAGCTTGATAGAACTGGCTTGAATAGTGAAGACTCGGAACGACTCTCGCAAATTTTACAGAAACTGGACGAGGCAAGGCAGCAGTACAGAGGGAAATTGGATGCGAGATGTAAAGCTCAATGGGATTCCAGAAATATGGAAAACGGAGTACAGGGAGAGGGCAGGAGCATTATTGGCTTGGAAAGCCAGAGTCGACCGAGCTAAGAATGATATTAAAGAACTAATCATAAATAGCAACGGGGAAACATCGAGTAAAGTAGAGGATATGCAAACTTGCCTCCTGCCGTTATTTTCAGATTATATATATATATATATATATATATATATATATATATATATATATATATATATATATATATATATAAAGAAAATATCGCTCCATCCTCTGAAACCGTACGCATATGGCCAACATTATCCGAGGAGGACAGGAACAGCTTAGTTGCCCCTATTACTGTGGAGGAAATAGCAGAGCAGATAAAGAAATCGAAAAACAAAAAAGCCACAGGCTCGGATTCGCTTCCAAGTGAAGTTTACAAACATCTAATAGAAGAGTTTTCTCCTGTGTTGGGTACAATTTTTTATGCGGTTTATTCACCTGCAGGCAGAGTGCCCAAATCATGGAAAGAGGCAAATTTTGTTTTGATTTTGAAGCCAGGTAAGGACCTCTTGCGGGCGGACTCGTATCAGCCAATCTCCCTGCTGAATGCTGATTACAAGATCTTTATGGGCGTTCTAGCGGGGAGATTGGCAAATTGGCACCCAAGTTGATCCATACAGACCAGAAGGGGTTTGTGTCCGGAAGGCACATTGAAGATCAGACCCACCTCTTAATTGGGAATATGGATCTAACCATACAAAGATCGGAACCCTTGGCCGTAGTCACATTGGACGCGGCCAAGGCGTTCGACAGAGTCTGTTGGGTGTACCTCTGGGCAGTGGTGGAGGCAATGGGGTTTGGCCCGGTATTCATTCAGACTTTACAGAACTGCTATAAGGGTGCTTCTGCGCGGATCCTCCTAAATGGCTTATTAACATCCGGCTTTAATATACAGCGGGGAACCAGGCAGGGGTGCCCTATTTCCCCGTTGCTGTTTAACATATACATCGAACCCGTGGAAGACACCGTGGTAAAAGAACCTGATTCACGTCCAGTTTGCGTAACTACGTATAATACCAATTCCAATCGCATAACAAAAATTGTGAACAAACACTGGAGACTGCTAAATTGTGGAAAACTTAATTTCCCTAAGCCTAGGTTTTCACATAGAAGAGGAAAAAATCTGAAGGACCTGTTAGTCCACACTAGACCGAAAAAAACTGCTAGCAATGAACCTCAAAGACTCACAGCAGTCAGCGGTCACCATCCATGTGGCTCTTGTGTGTCCTGCCAATACACACAGAAAAGCAAAAGCATCACTTTCTCCAACCAAACTGTATGGGAGCAACGCTCTTTTACCAATTGCAATAGCCGCAATGTGGTTTATCTGATCACTTGCCCCTGCAATAAGGAATACGTTGGCATGACCAGTAGACCTGTCAAAATTCGTATGAGCGAACACCGCAGAATGTACGCTGCAACAAAACAACAACCAGAATGGCTGCACACTACGCTACTATGGGACATAATATCCACGAACTTAAATGGACAGTCATTGAGGCCTTCCCAAATGACAAAGATCTCTTATCTAAAGAACAACGCTGGGTGTACCGACTTGGAACACACCATACTGGCCTTAATGATGACATTCCTTGGTCCCAACTCCGTCCCTAAAACCTCACCTCAATTGAACCATTGCCACAATAGTCACAAATTATAACAGGCTTGTATCTTGTATGACCTAATATAACCAGCGTAGTGAGAGCCTCCTTGAGCTGTCTACCAACTCGTTAATTGTAGTTACTCAGGTATGCACGCCTAAGCCAGTTTCCATTGTGCGCATATGCGGGTCTTAAGTATTTGCTACGCCCACCACGACACGGGGCCTCTAACGCTAGAGCCGCTGCAGAACGGCTCGAACACACACATGCGCGGTGAATGTACCTCTCCATTGAGCATAAGGAGGACATAACTGCGCATGCGCGCTAGTTGACGGTAGTGTGTTTTAAACAGAAGCAATACCCAGAGACTCGGTCATGAGGTTTAAGTAACTACGGCATTTAACCTCTAGCGCCGAGCGAACTGAGTGCGAACAGCAAGTCTTCACCCACGTTACGAACAGAAAATAACCAGTCAATAATGGCCGCCGCAGCAACACGATTGTAGGCCCCATCTATAGCGGCACACCTGTCTCGTTAACAAAGCAATTAACCAATTACTCCTTTACTTGCAAGCATATAAAAACCCGCCAATCTCGCTCCTTCCATAAACACGGGAGCCGCGAACGAAGGAGGAAGCACCGTCGTGCTGGGGGTTGAGTAAGTACGGCATAGCCGAACGAACAGGACTGTTTCAGAGCCTCACCTAGGCTCTTTCACTCTAGTTCATTAGGACCTCAAGAAGGGAACTTTGGAATAGGAAACATCCTTTTGTGCTTTCTACCTTTCTTTCCCCATCTGCAGTTGGACCCTCCAATACCCTTCTGTTTAGAGCTGGCTCATGGGGCATTGAATCCTCCCTCTAAAAAGTATGTATTTAATATAGACTACCTTCATGGCTTAACCTACCCATATGTGTACCACTTCCATGTGTGATCGACTGTATGTTTCAAACAGTGTCTTGCTGTTTCACGATTGAGTATCACTCAAAATCACCAATGATCCCAGTACCTAAGTTGGTATATATGTTTGTCTGTCTCTTTCTCCCTCACAGGTGACTCAGAGTCAAGCGCATTTGGGATCCGCGCAATAATAACCACCTTTTCTTGTCTCTCAGGCATACTACATCAGCAATTCTGATAGTGGTAGGAACGGTGTAATTATAAAATATATAGCTACACACATTGATAAGATATTTTCTTCACATTTATATGTACATACACCTTATTAGAATCTTTTTTGTGGTGTAACACGAGTGAGTGACAGGGGGATCTTCTCCCGGTCCTGACGAAGGGGCTCCAAGCCCCGAAACATGTTGACCCACACAGGAGAGTAAGCCCATTAACCAGCTTTACTTCTCCGCTTCACACTTATTTTTAACAATACCAGCCAGTGTTTATTAAAAAAAAATTCTTACCACTAGGCCAGGTATTTTTTAACATCACTTTGTGTATCACTCCTGACCTCACTGACACTCACTCCATTCACATAGCACCCCCATCTAAAGGTGCTCCAGCGTAGTCGCTTGTCGCAGCACTGCCCCGTCCCGCAGCAGGACGGGAAGACCCCGATGATGAAGCATGACACCAAGGGCCCGTTTGGTGTGTGAGGGGTATCTTAAATAACGATGTGTATTCCATTAACATCAGGATATACACTCACCCTACGTGAGGTGGACCCGATTGATTAATAGTACTGGCAATGGGGTTTGGCCCGGTATTCATTCAGACTTTACAGAACTGCTATAAGGGTGCTTCTGCGCGGATCCTCCTAAATGGCTTATTAACATCCGGCTTTAATATACAGCGGGGAACCAGGCAGGGGTGCCCTATTTCCCCGTTGCTGTTTAACATATACATCGAACCCGTGGCACAAGCTATAAGGCTAGGCGAATCAATCGCCCTGTTCCGGTCTGGGCCTTCTAGCTCTAAATTGGCCCTCTACGCAGATGACCTGATATTATATACAAGTGACCCAGATGCAGCGATTCCTCGGATTGAGGAGTTGTTGGCAGAATTCGGGTCTATAGCAGGCTATGAGGTTAACAGATCAAAAACAGAGGTCATGTGTTGGCATTTAGATCAATGGAGGGGCACAGTGAGTTCTGAGTTTAGATATCTGGGGATATATATTGTGAAGGAATAGGATAAAATCCCCCAGTTAAATTTAAATAGAGTGATTAGAGGAATAGACAGTCTGTTTAGTAGATGGAGGAATCTTCCATTAACCATTTATGGGAAAATTAACCTTGTGAAAATGGTAATTCTCCCCAAGCTTTCTGATCTATTTTCTACTATACCTTTAACTTTCCCCCCAAAAAAACCTCAGTAAGGTACAGAGTAAGATAGGAAGCTTTGTATGGGGGGGACAAAGGGGTCCGTTTGACTTTGAAAAAGCTTAGACGAAGATTGCTTAAAGGAGGGCTGGATCTCCCCGACAGTCTGTATGCAGTGGCCTTCCAGTTTAAGAGCATTCGGATGCTACTTATTAAACCAGATGAGTCAACCTGGGGCAGATTGTTGGGAGAAATGCTGAGAGTAGAAGGGGGAGGTGGAGGTGAGGCCTTCATGTGTAAGTTTGGATCCCCGAGATTCTTCAAGCGGGTTCGTTTGAAGGTTCTAAAGGCAGCCCTGGAGATGTGGTACAGGGTAAGGGTTAGCTGGGGGATCAGTTACTATTCAGATCTGGCTCCTGTTTGGGACTCACCCGGAACCCCGGAATGTCTCAGAGATACCTTGGCAATACCAATAAAGAGGGCAGGAATTACTACTTGGACTGAATTGATGGATGTTGAGGGGGTACATCCATGGGAATATTTGAGGGCAAAGGTAGGGCCCGGACTATCTAGATTTAAATATCTACAGTTAGTATCCTGGTATGTTGCGGAATGGGATGAGATAAAAGGTAATGGGGAAATTGAGAGGCTGTGTCAATCCATCTTACCAGTTAAAAAAGAAATATCTATGTGGTACAATTACCTATTAAAGGCTGAAGATCTTGGGATCCCTCCCTCAGAGGCGACTTGGAGCCAATCCCCCATGGCATTGCAGGCAGAGGCCATGTTTGAGCCATCTTTAAAGACATTATATAAGTTTATAAAACCTGCCTCCTTGAAAAAGAACCACTTTTATGTTACCAATAGACTTGATTACACTCCCTACAAAATAGCACAATTTGCCCCAACACCTCCACCTAAATGTCCGAGATGTCATACCCCGTGAGCCAACGACATACATATTTTTTATGAATGTATAGAATTGGAAACATTTTGGGAAGAGGTGGGGGATACTCTGCTGGGAGTTTTCAAGACCAGGGTGGAGGTCAATCTCTCCCTGGTCTTATTTGGAGATGGTCTTTTTTGTCAGACTGCTTCGTGGCAGGACTAAGGTCTCCTATTTTACATGATCTTATTGGCAAGGAGAGAAATCTGCAGGAGATGGAAAGACCCGCACCCCCCGAAAAGAGAGGACTGGCTTAAAGCAACATTTGTCATGGCCCGGCTGGAATATGAGAGTGTAGAGGATAAGCCATCTAACATCTGGCATCCTCTAATGAGTTGGGGAAGAAATCTAAGACTCACCCAGTTGGTCCAATGATTACACCATGTCCCCGTACTAAAAAGGGGAGAGGTCAGGTGACCCAAGCGAATGCGGTAAGCCAAGTGGTTCCCAGTTAGAGAACATGGCTGTACAAGTTCCGCAACGACTTGACAATGTGAGATGAAGACAATTTTTTTTTATAAAAAATAAAATTTAAAAAAAGACTGCAGATTAAGATATTTCATAATAGTGTCCTGCTTATCTTAAATTCTTGATGTCGAAGACCGGTAAATTGGAAATACTGCAACCTTTTCCTTAGAGTTAACCTGTAGTGTAGTTCCTATATTCCCAATAGGCTCTGCGCATTGGAATAACAAACAATAGTTTAGACGTAGGACTGAGGTCGTCTAGGTCTCTATTGAATATGTTAGACTTAATTATGAATGCCAGCTAGCTCAGAGGTCACTAGAAACTTTCTCGAGTAAACAGGAAGGAGTTAAGTTTCCTGAATAGACAAGAAGGGATTAGTTTCCGAGAACCGCATAAACATGACAACTTTGCTCCCTCCAGAATAAGGAGTATATCTCCAGAGTCGCGAAAACAATAGATAACTATTTCACTCAGTCAATCGTGCATACTTAGTTTCACCAGAAGCGCCGAGAAATAGAGAGACGGGTGTTTTCACATGCAAGAGAAGTGAGTTGCTACAATTGCAATACTTGTTATAAAGTAAAGTGCGTACAGTAAAAGGAGTATTATAAAATAATACTGTAAAAGCATGGTATGGTTTCTAAGCCATACAGTGTTTATAATGTATGAAATATATACATATATAAAACCATGACTAAACGTACTCAACTGGTGCTTCTAAGATACGCCTACCCAGTGTACCTAACCTAAGCATAGTACGTGGGAAGGAGTAAGTGAGCTTGCAGTTTAAGTTAAGATAGTTTTTGCCAAGAATCTGAATCAAGAATTCTCTAAGGATCTAACCTTGGTTATAGAATAAAGGAGGTCTTGTATCTCTTTCTCAGGACTCGATCTCCCAGCAACCCGCAAGGGTGACTGGAAACACTGGAGCTGGATTTCTCGGCAGGAGAAAAGTCAGCGTCTCTCTCAGGGCGTCAATGGGAGGGTCGGCTTCCTTCGGCACTTGCCACAGCAGGGCATCGGGCAAGTAGATAGCTGATCTGCTCCAAACCACCGTGTGTTTGCTAGGGCAGCTGTTGGTATATTTATACCTGGAAGGTGCCGAGTTTGACGTAAGGTTGGACATAAGACGTCACTAAGAACTCGCAGTTCTTTTTAGGACTCCAGGAGTTCTAGGACAGATCAATACAGAAGCAGGGGGAATTCCCGGGCTGCTGGAGGCTTGGTTTGTTTAAGAACGCGTTGTGCTTTCTAGGAGTCTATGGGAGTAGCCTTGCATAAGGGCATAAATCGGGAATATTTAAATAGGGTCCTTGATACGTTTACAACAAACCCATGCCTTTCAAGAGTTAAAAGTAGAACATTTGAGGTGGCTTATAGTCAGCTAGTGTCCTAGGTGAGAAACCGGGTCAGCACGAAACAAGTCTTTGAATGCTGGTGTTCCTGTTCAGGGAGGCAAAACACACAAGGTGATGGACGGAATGTTGCACATTGGCAAAACATTCAACCCCAGTCACAGATCTGGGTTTAATCCATCAGTATTTTGGTCACCACGCCACCCCAGTTCAGACATGGCCATATGCAAATCAGTCTTGATCCTGTGCCTCATGGGAATATTCCAGCCCGAACTGCCAAGCCAGGTCTTCCCTGGACCAGAATCAAGCATCCTAGGACCGATTTCTGGCAATCAGCCGTCATCAGCCAGGATAGCTGGACTCCAGTGACGTAGTGAGCACGGGACCCACGTCTGGGCATACCACATAGGGATGACAGCAAAACACACAAGGGAGGACCAGGCCTTGTAGTTCGAGCTTGACTGTTCAAACTAGAGGAGGATCAAGATTTCAAGATGGCTGGGTCCAAACTAAGATGGAACAGTGAGCAAAAGAACGATTGGAATGCTAGCCCAGGCAAAGTATAATTTCTTACCTGTCGGTGTAGTTTTGCAGCTTGAAGACTTTTCTGGATTCACTATGCTGTGCATTATTCCACCATCTTGTTTTTTTGCATGGTGGTTGTATTGCCAGTTCTATGCAGTATCTGTATCGAATTAAGTTTAATATCCATTTGTTTGATGTAATCCTCTTCCACCCCTGGAAGAAGTTTTCTATTCTGCCTCCCACTGGTGTTGCATGTTGGAGGTATTCCTTGTTGTTTGGAACCTGATATTCTTGTCTGTTTATTGGGTGTTGCGCCATCTGAGATCTTTTTAGAATGTACAACAAGGTTGTATTGCAGTCATTTGGAGGTGGGCTGCTGTCCCACTCTCTGCTGTTGGCCTCTTCCTCGAATGGGCCCTGAAAAGGATTGCCTCCCCTGTTGGTATTGCCATCCTTGCTGTTGACCCTGTTGCTGACCCTGGTTCCCTCCTTGGTAACCTTGTTGAAAGGTCTGGTGTGAGATTACTGGTTGGTGGTTACCTCTGCATGTTGGTCTCCGCAATGGTGTCCCTTTACGCATACCTCTGAATTGTAGAGCCCCCATGGACCTTGCCGTTTCATTTTCTTTCTTCAGCGGAGTTAGTTTGTCCTCCACGGCTGTTCCGAATAGTTGTTCAACATTGAACGGAGTGTTCAAGAGGTTACTTTGAAACTCGCGTTTGGAAAATCGAACTGGCGCTGGAAAATCGAACTGGCTCTCTGATGGTTCCTAATCACTGTGAGAGGTGGAGCAACGAGCCGTGAGACGAGGAAGGCGCAAAGGAGGACGCCGACCGAAGCGCCCGGTCCGAGACGTGGAGGCAATCCCCCCGAGGCAACCCCCCTGCCGGAAAATATCGCGGGCACGGTGGGAGTCTGTGCCGTGTTCCGGGCGCGGCTCAAACGCGCTAACAGGCGCGAGGGGTGCTCGGGCCACGGCCGGAGCCGCGAGCGTCCGGTAGCGGTAGTAGCCGCGAGTGGCGTTTTGGGTGCGGCCGGAGCCGTGAATTGGACGCGGCAGGAGCCGCGAGTGGCGCATTCGGCGCGGCCAGAGCCGCGAGCCCCTGCAGGACGCGAGTGGAGCTTTGGGAGAGCCCTTGCAGGACGCGGCAGCAGCCGCGAGTGGTGCTCTGGCAGCAAGCATAGCGCCTACAGCAACAAGCAACCAGCAGCAAGAGGCAGCCTAAGCCCGGATTGCCAGGGCGGGGTGCTAACAGTGCCTTGCATCGTGAGCCACGCTCACCCTCACCACCCTCAAGTTGATCTGCCATCCAACTGACCAAGGTGAGAGCGACGCTAAACGCGATAACAGCCACGAGGGGCGCATAGGCTGCAACCATGGTGAGAGCGACGGACAGGGAAAATTGACAGGCCCCTCTTCCGCCACAAAGCAAGAGGGGAGAGAGTGGACAGGGACAGAGCAGGGAGCTCGACAACAAAGTAACAGCCTACGGAGGACAGCAGAGGCTGGGTTCCTTGACTCAGTGCTGCTGCCAGCCAGAGGGAAGAGAAACCCCCGAAGGTCCTCGGCCACATGGGCCTCAAAAATAAGGGGCGATCACTTATGACCCCGGAAAAAAGCCCCAAGATGCAACCGCCGACCAACCCGTCACTAACCAGAGTCACGAGGAGCAAATCACTCACCGACAGCCTAAACGAAAAACCGCAAGAGGTAGACCAAAGGGGTTCGATCAGAAAATTCCTCAAGAAAATAGATCCCTTAAGCAGCAACCATAATCCTAACCAGGGCGCTTCCCCTGATGTTCCACGCCCAGCCCGAGAAAACAGCACTAACCACCACAGTAGACTTTCGTCTCTCTCTTCCAGTAAATCTAAGGATCAGACTGTCACAGGTGAAATACATAGGACTAACCAGGAAATGGCCAGCGAAGTCCAAGAACAGCCCTACCCAATGCAATCTATAAATCAACCCAGGGGTGGAACTCTATCTCCGCCCAAAGACAACGGGCCGGACATTACAAACCGCAAAACCATCGAAACAGCAATACCCACAGGAGGCCACACAGTAAGGACAACAGCTCAAATCCACCAGACTAATGACTTCGGCCCTCACCTTCAGCCCTCGGGGAAAAGCGACCCGCTAGATGAACCTAATCATCCTAAATCAACGGCCCCCCAGCCTGACGGCTCGGCCGCAGCGGCAGGCGATCCTACAATTTCACTTCTCCATAGTCTGGAACAAAAGATCGAACAAACCCTCGACCTAACCCCAAACTGGTCATGGCCTTTGACGTCCCCATGGGCCCCTAACACAAAATCGCTCTATCTCGCCTGTAATAGCAGTGCGGAATTGACTCCAGAGAAATCATTCTTGACGGAGACTAATAGTGCCACCAATAAAGCTCTTCTATGGCAATCAACGAAGATGGAAGTGCAAATAGATCTCCTACAAGCTATTGCAGGCCGCCTAGCAGACATAAGCTTCAAGGTGGAGGCCCTTGACGACAGGATCTCCGAACTTGCGTCCTTCCACCGGAGCGATTGCTCCTGTCGCTGCTCTACGCTCATCGAGAAATGGGCCTGCCTTCCCGAGGTTCTAGCAGATATAGTGAAACTAGCGAAAGGGGGCAAGGCGGTTCCAACCCATAACAAGCAAGAAGAACGGGAGAAGCACAACAGTTCCATCCCCAGGGAAACAGCACCCTGTGGTCCCACTCGGACAGCAGAACACCGCCAACAATGGCAAAAGCGAAGGGCTTACAAATAACATACTAGAAAGTAGCCTAAAAGCGTCTAAAAACTTACAAAGCCCAAATCTCGGGGACGGTGATGTTTCCGGAACAGTCCAGCAGGAGCACAGCTCACGTGCAACAGATACGCAAGAAATATCATTATCAAGGAGAGCAAAAAAGAAGCTAAAGAAACAGCAGAAAAAAACAAAGCTAAAAGCGAGACAAACCCAGCTATTGAAAATCAATCAACCGCCCCCAAAACCGGGCACAAAAGCAACCCAGCTGTATCCAATATTTACAGAAAAAAACTGGGGTAATAGGGCCTACCCAGCCGCCTCGATAACGGAAGCCCAACTCAAATTAACAACCCCCTTAAGGAGCTCCAAAGCAAATGGTCAAAAGTCACCAGAGAGGCAAAACCATTTCACCGATATCCACTCAACGGGCGGAAAACAACCACTTACTATAGAATCGCCATCCCAGATAATCTTGGCAACAAAGAAGCAGCAAGGGATCACCTTAAACCAATTAATTCCAAACATGCAGATCCGGCTTGCTACCTGGATGAACAGCGGCCAAAACGTAAGGCCTCAAGGAAGCTCCCCCTCAAGCCATCAAGGAAGTGTAAACGAAGAGCCAACTTCAGCAGCGCCTGCTATAGAAAAGGAAGAAAGAGCACAAACGCCGGCTCCATTAGAAGTTGTCTTTGAGGTGGTTTTCACACCTAGATTCCCGAGCACGGGAAACCACGACATCCTGAACCGGAGTAACATCTTACGCCTGTTTAAACATCTGGACACCCTAGACAAGATAGGCACTGGCGACATAGAATGGGTGAAATTCGAGAGCATGAAGGGGGACACTCAGGGTGACTCCTCAGTGGTGGCCCTGAAGAACAAAGCAATACAACAAGCTGTAGTGAACAACACCACCCGATTTGCGGAATGGGGCATTGAAGTTCGGATCTTGCCGAATCCAAAATATCCACACGTACTGGCCCCCGAAAGAGGGAGAAAGGCCACTTGGTCGGTACTGCATGGGATAAACAGTCCGGGCCCTAAAGACAGAAACCAGACGGATAAAAGGGATCAATTGGGCATTAGAATTTCCTGCCAAAAAAAACAACGGGTCATCTGCACCATATCCCCCCCCCCCCCCTGACCAAATCGGACACGCAAGAAGGAGTACACAGCATTCCTAACCTGGACAAAAGCCAGCCTGCCAGAGGAGACGCCGAGCCCAGACCAACGTTAAAGCCGAATTTAACTATAATATCCTGGAACATAGCAGGGATCAGCAAAATCGGTAAAAACAAAAACCTGAAACAGTTTCTGGAAAGCGGAGACATAATCTGTTTCCAAGAAACGTGGGCCTTGTCCACCACTCCTCTGGCAGGGTACTACGAACATCAAATACCAGCCGTAAAAATGAATATCTTCGGTCGCCCAGCCGGCGGTCTATCCGTCTTTACAAAACATGTGTGCACTCACAGTCACCTCTATCAACTTGAACTTCCCCGGTTTGCAAGCTGTGCAGATAAGAGGCTTGAGTCTCAATAAACAGCCAATGAGCCTACTGGTAATAAACTGCTACATCAACCCTGCACAGACCTTAATGAAAGGCAAACTGGAGGCTCTGGCACAGAAACTGATCTGCTAAACAAGCACAAAACTTCCCAGGTAATCCTCGCTGGGGACTTCAACTTGAAAAATCTGGACAAAACCGAAACATCTCCTGGGGGCTCGGGCAGGGCAGCCTCCCTGTACAATTTTCTAAACAATCACAAGCTGATATCCACCAACGAACTGATGAGCCCGCTCGACCGGATGGCAGCCCAAGCCCACATTCCGGGACGTTTCAAGAATAGACTACATCATGATCAGCGAAGAGCTGGCGGCCAGAATGGATGAATTCGAAGTGGAAGACAGGAAGGAAAGCGACCACAGGCCACTAAGAGCAGCATTCCAGCTGGATGTACCGCCCGCCATCGTCTACCAATCCATCGGGAACTCAAGTGGGGAGGAGAAACACACTGTCCTGCGGAGGATTAAGTGGTCAGAAAAGATTAACAGTACACTTCAAATTTGGCTGGACCAGGCTCTGGAAGGCAGCTTACTGAGAGAGCCCTCACTCATAAAAGGATGGGAAAATATAATAGAGGATCTACAATCCAAGCTTGGGAACCCCAAACCCCAAAACACTAGAATAGACCGGCCACATAGACCAGAAAGTATCCTCCCACAGGACATACGTGACCATAAAAGACAGTTGCGCAAAGCACTTGCAGACAAGAAAAGAGGTCGCCCCCAAACCGAGGGAGTATCGATTGCCTCACTGAGGGCTTCACTCAGGAAGAAGGTTTGGGAACACAAAAAAGCTGACACGGAAAGCAAGTGGCTCAAGGTCTTCTCCTTGCTTAAACAAAAGAACTCAGCACAACTCTGGAGATATATAAATCAGCTGAGCAACCGAGGCCCATCACGAGAAAATGGGATTGCAGAAAGGGTCTGGATACAACATGTGAAGCAGCTATATGTAACGGCCTCCCCACCAAGGGATAAAGCGGAGTCTGCAGAGCCGGTGCAACTGAGCGGCACAAAACCAGGAGCTCCAATTCCGTGCCCAGACAAGGCCCCGAAGGGAAATAGATCCCCGGACATCGTAGATGATATTCTACCAACTTGGGTAAACACCCAACAGGTCATCAAAACCATCAAGAGCATGAGGAACGACGGGGCCCCGGGGCCTAACGGGATTCCAGCTCCGGTCTTCAAACAGGCACCGGAATTCTGGGCCAAACTCCTGACTCCGCTCATCAATTACTCCTTTTCGACAGCAACAATCCCTGAGTCCTGGAGGGGCTCCATACTTGTCCCAATCTTCAAAAAAGGAGATCGCCTAAAGCTGACAAACTACAGGCTCATCGCCCTGTTAGATCTGGAAGCTAAGGCTTACGCTCGCCTACTATTGAACGATCTAGAAAAATGGGTAGAAGAGAGAAACATAATACCCATGCACCAGACAGGCTTTAGGCCCCAGGCATCAACAATGGACAATGTCATGGCGCTCGCACACATTTCAGCCCAGGCAACATTGAAGAACCACCTCCCACTCTTTTGCTGCTTCGTGGACTACAGCACCGCCTTCGACAAAGTAGTCAGAAAACGATTATGGTGGAAACTAGAAAAGTGGGGCATCCCTCCAAATCTTTTGAAGGCAATAATGTCATTACATGAGGACACCTGGGTGAGGGTAAAAACAAGTGCCCGCACAGTCTCCCCCAAAATAAGCATAGAGAACGGGCTGAAGCAAGGGTGCGTGCTGGCCCCCACCCTCTTTAACTTATATACGGCAGACCTGGGAGAGGCACTAAAAGGCGCCAGCCTAATAGCCCCAAGATTAGGAACCGTGAGGCTTCCTGTTCTCCAGTACGCCGATGATACAGTCATACTGGACCATACGAAGGTGGGACTACAAAGAGCATTAAATGCTCTAAACAGCTTCAACATAGCAAACAACTTGACAGTTAACCAAGGTCATTATCTTTGGGCCCTACCAACGGAAAAAGAAAGCACAGTGGCAAATGGGGAACGATCTAATTAGTTCGGTGGCCTCATATAACTACTTAGGGGTCTGGCTCACGGAACGGGCCAAGGCGAACATTCATATAAACCAGCAGAGCTCGAAAGCCAATAAGGTCATCCACGCATTAAGACAACTCAGCCAGAACCTGTCTAGCCCTTCCGCCAGCCCTATTCTGATAGCCCTTAGAGCAAAACTTCTTCCAGCAATCAGCTATGGCCACCTAGCCTTCCCCGGGAAACTGGATACTCTTCTCAATCTTGCTCAGGCCAAGGCATATAAATCGGTGCTACAAATTCCAAAGCTGGCAAGAAAAACCAGGCTAAGACTGGAGCTCGGCCTTGCAAGACCAGACATGATATGTCAAGGTGAGACTATAAAGCAATATTTACGAATATTAAGGGCCCCTGGCCAACTCTTTAAAATATCATCTGAGATCTATCTTCGAGCAGCCAGGTTCGGAATGGCACACAAGGCTGGGAAAGGCAATACGAGTCTTGAATATCGAGGAAGAAAGCATGCCGAGGCAGGACATCCCCCAGAGCGCATGGAAGAAAGCCATTAATAGACAAGTGCGCGAAACTTCCTTCGACCTTGACCACAAATCACTTCGCCGAAGCCCGCATTTGGCCCCACTAAATGACTCATATAGGGCAGGAACAGCTCAACCCTACCTAAGTGAGTCTCTCACAATTCAGACCAGAAGCAAAATTCTATACATGAGGCTGACCATGCTTGGGATAGCTGATTTCAATCCCGTTTGGGCCCGAAACGGGGAATCCATAACGTGCAGATTGTGTACCTATAAGAAGGAATCCTGGCTGCACCTTCTCTGTTGCTGCCCAAACCTCAACAACGACCGCCGGCGATTGCTGCGCCCAATTTGCCTCAGCACGAATATTAAGTCTTGTAGCGAAGCATCAGCACTATGTTTATCCAATACCAGCACAATGATCCTGGCAAGACTGGCGAAATTCATCCACCAAATCAGGCTGACCTTAAAAGCTGTGGGCCACAGCGGACGGGATCCATTCACGCAGCTCCAATGTCAGCGTCCCATTTGCACGTCCCCTTCCAAGAAAACAACGCAACTAGTAAGAAACTCAATGCACCATCGATAGTAGCTTATACGCTCACCTGCAACAGACTAACTCCGAGGCACATAAGTTGGGGAACGGACAATCATGTGGGTCTTAGTCACTCGAATAAAATACTTAATTGCTAGTAAAGGATGGAACTAATCACAGTTCTGATTTTAGCACTAGCTTTTAAACTCAGTTTTTTTAAGTATCTATTTTTTATATATACAGAAATTGTTTCATTGTTGATTTTACTGTAACGATTTTAATTAATTATACAGTCAATAAAAATTGTCAATTGTCAACTCGCGTTTGGACGTACGAGTTACTTACTAGCCGTAAAATCCTTAACGTAGAATCATCCCTAGGAGTGGGACTGGATCAGGAAAATGTTCTTTGCCACAGCATCTCTGCGCGCCGCGGGGCGGCACCACGCGACTCAGCCCGGACGTCGTCCAGGGGCATGACGTCAGTAAGGTCACATAAGCTCCACCCCGGCGTGCTGACGTCAGTTTTCTTCAGAGAACTTTTACGCCACAACGCAGAGCCATCACAAACAAAAACTGTGATAATAAGGAAACAGAGTGTGAAAGAAGCAGAGAAGCGAATGGAGAGGAACAGCGCATTCTGAGAAGTGCCAGGCACTGTGGCACTGAAAGTCATAGAAGGGAAGATCAGAGCATAGCTACTGTGAAGCAACCTTGCAAGCAAACACAAAATCCTCCCTGTAACAAAAAAGCTTGTGAAAAATGTCACAGCAAACGAAGAAGGCCTGCAACCACAGTCTATTAACAGTGAAGGACAACAAGGCGAGAACAGAAGAATAACGTCAAATTGCCCCAGGACCACACCAGCAAGGAGAGGCGTAGCCCCTGTAAGGAGTTAAAGGCTGAGGCACAACCAAGAGACCCCAACTCAGAGGACTGCCGAGGAGTCAGAAATTCCAAGCAATGAAAAAGGGTAGAAGATCAAGAGTAGGCTCCACACTGGAAGCCCAGGGTGCAGGGATGCAGAAGAACCCATGAACCCACCAACCAATTACCAGAAAGGAAGGAGTGGAACAAAAAAACAGAACGAAGCATCCCGCTAGGGAGGAAGTGAAAGAGCACTCGCAGAAGACAAAACCACCCAGAGGTAGGCGAGTGCAGAACACCAAGCTGAAGGTCCTGGCAGAACGGGGAGGAAGGGCGGGTTGTGAAGGAATCTGTGGCTAGAATCGTCTCTACCAGATACACTGTTACCAAAAGGTAAGTAACTCTTACATCTAATGGAGACTACTAGCCTCAGATTCCTTAACGTAGAATAGATACCCTAGCCGCACCCAAAGGGGAGGAGGGCCTGCGGGAGAACCCCTTCAGAAGGAAGAAACAGAGCCCCAGCAGGGGACCAGTAATGGCGACAAGAAAGGCGGGCCAGCCCTCCCCGAAGCAAGCAAGACAAGGTGAGGGGAGGCCAGAAGACTCCAAGCCCAGCCAAGGTACCAGGGACATACTCCAGAAGACCTTGGAGGGACAGGTAACTCCAGAAGAGTACCAAGGAAGAATAACCACCTCAAACTCCAAGGAGATGAGGTAGAACCAGAGGCAGAGCTCGCCGCAGGAGAACACACACAGTGAAGGGAAGCTGAACAGGCATCAGCCTCGAGGCAGCGAACAGGGCAGAAGCGGCTCGACAAAGCACACTTGAGAAGCAAGACATAGCTGCACAAAGCTCCAGCAGACAAGGGGCAGAAAGACCAGGAGCAGAAGTACAAGATGTACGCCAAGGCCCACAGTGGTGGATCAGAAAGAGCAGGCGTGCTCAGGCGGCAGCTCGCACCTTGAAGCAGTGCGCCCAGAACAAGCCGAGCACAAAACGAAGGCAAAGGCCAGGGAAACTCAGAACAACTCCCAAAGGAAAACCATGCCAGCCACAAACCAACCCACGAAAAGAGGTGGGACCAACCAGAAGAGGAATACGTCAGACGGAACTAAGCCCTCAGCCAGCACGCCGAAGCGCCGGACAAAAAGGGGAAAAACATCCCAATACTACACCGTAAACGGCATGCGGAAGCCAGTCCAGTGATGCAGCGGATACCGAAGAGGACAGAACCTGGAGTAGTGCAAGCTGCGCCCAGACAAGATCTATGAGACCGCACCAGCGGTATACAACGATGCCAGGAAATGTGAGGAACCCGAAAAAGTGAGTCCTCACCCTCCCAGCGTAGGACAGAGCTATACAATAGCTACAAATACCCCACTTAGGGTATGACACGTCCCAAAGAAAACATGGGAACCACTCTTAGGGAAAAAATCCTGCATCAGAGGAAAACAACAACAAAAAGGACCTGCGGTTAGAACCACAGACTGCTTAGTAAACAACCAAAAAACACACAATTCCCAAAGGGGCTGTACCAGCAACCAACAGTAGAGAGGGACCAACCTAAGGACCCCGAAGGCACACAGAAGGTCCAACCGAAACACTATATTCCAGGAAAAAGGTGGGATAACGTCTCCCATAAAGCACCGGAGGACCAACAAGCCAAGCTTACGGAGGGGGGGGAGGCCGGAGCCCCGCAAGGAGCCGTTGAATGGCGGAGTCCGCGTGGGTGTTCAACAAAAGAACCCCATCAAACGGCATGTCAACCAGACTCTCCCTAATATTCTCAGGAAAAACACCATCCCGCAACCAAGCATGGCGACAAAGAGCCACAGAGCTGGCCATAACATGGCCGAGAGCATCTGCAACATCCAAGGCCGCATGGAGAATACACACGTCCAACTCCCAACCATCCAACACATGGTGCCGTAGATCAGCGCGGGCACCTATATGGGACCCTCGAAACAAAAAGGACTCCACAGAATCCAACTGGCTGGAGGTAGCCCTGGCCAACACACAAAGAGTGTTAAGCGCTTGCAAAGCTGCACTGGAGGAAGGGAAGATGTTACACCCCCAAGAATCCAACCACCAGGCCTCCCGTGATGGAGGAAACACTGAAGGCAAGGAAGGAAAAGCAGTATGGAGGAGAGGGCCCCGAGTAGAAGGGTGGAAAGAAAGGCAGACTGGAAATGCGTTGGCCCAGCCTCTAGCAAGACAGCCGCCTTCCCAGTGGACCGAGAAGGACTCAGGGAGGTGCCCCGGGTCCCGGCCACCACCCACGGTGCAGTCAGGGCCGGGGAGGAAAACCTTTCCAGCGCTGGCTCGGCCTCTGGTAAGACAGTCGCCTGCCCAGAGGACCGAGTCCCAAGTCCCAGCAATCTCCTGCGATGCCACAGGGAGCCCCGAAGGGATTTGCAGCGAGGCAGGGACACCGTGGGTCAAAGAGGGGAACCCTGCAGGGCCGCACATCGACAACACCACACTCCTACAACCTGAAGCTGAACTTGTCAGCACTGGGGTCGAAGACGCCGGCGACTCCTCGGATGGCCCCGCACCAGGCAAGAGATCCGCAGATGTTTATGGGAGAGGAGGGGGGCCAAAGAAGCCTGCAGAGCAGGCTTTAATTGGGGCCCAAGACGCCAGACAACAGCGGGTAGGGTGGCGACTGGCAAGGGCGCACGTCCTGAGGGGAACCCGCACCCTCTGCCAAACGAGCACAAGACCTCGGAGACAAGCTGCAGGACCTACCAGTGGGCGAGCGACACCCTTCGGGCCGTTGCGTAGGGCGATGCCACAGTCCAAATCAGCGGTTACTGACTTCCGAGGTAGGGAACGGGCGCTTGGACGAGACCGACCTGGACACGCGGGCCAACAGCAATTTCATCCGGCGCTCCCGCCGGGACTTCAGTTTGAGGTGCTGACAAGCGTCGTAGTCCGTGGAGTCATGGTGCTTGCCCAAACACCAGAGGGTCCGTCGCCGACATCTGATGTGCACAAGAAGTACATGTCTTGAAGCCCGAAGGCATTCCCACATTGTTCCTCAATGCAAAGCGTAGAAAGAAGGCCTGAAAACAGGTCAGGACACGATCCGGATCTGCGTTGAAGCGGAAAAGAGACAAAACTGATGTTAGTGCGTCAGTGTGGGGCTTATGTGACCTTGCTGACATGCCTGCGGACAACGTCAGGGCGGAAGTCACGTGGTGCCGCCCACCAGCGCAGAGAGATGCTGTTGCAAAGAAAATTTTCCAGATCCAGTGTCACACTTGTGGATGATTCTACGTTAAGGAATCTGCAGCTAGTAGTCTCTATCAGATCCTGAGATTCGTAGACTGGCGTGTCTTCTCTCTGTAACTCCGATCATTTGCCTGCTTGCTATCCCAGCAGCATCTAGGGCTGATTTTAAACATGTATTGGCCATATTCTTCCCCTCTTCCACCAAGTGGCTTGCCCTTCTCTGGATCTGGCAGATTTTTTAGCAGTTCGCCGAACTCCTCCCAGTGCTGGCATGCATGCCTATTGATTAAGGCGCTCGAGTTGGCTGTGCGCCACTGAATCGTGGCACTACGTTCCATTTTCCTTCCTGTGAGATCCATTCTTTTGCTCTCCTTGTCTGGCGGTGGCCCCACGTTAGTGGGTACATTAGCTCTTTTCCTGGCTGTGGAAGCCATCAGAGTAAGCAGGCACTGTACCCCTGATGTACATCGTGTCCTTGGAGGAGTGTTTGTATTTCTTCTCACCCTTTGGTGTTACAGCCTTGTATGTAGCAGGTTCTTTAAAGGCTCTCGTTCCCTGGTCCAGCACACTTGGTAGCATGGGAAGGAATTGACTCCTTGTCTGTGTGGGCAGCAAGGTCTCTAGGAGAAAACAGGATTGTGGTTTCTCGTCCTCTAGCTGCACTCCATAGGTGTTTGCCACCTTTTTTTATCACCTGATTGTACATCCCAATGTCATTGGGTAGTGAGGTCCTCCAAGGGTAAGAGTCTAGCCCTTCTGGCGAGTCTGCGTCAAGATCTTGCCACTGCAGGTCTAGTGTCTCCGAGGGTGCCGAACCGTGATAGGTTTGGTCCTCTTCTTCTCCCTTGGCATTGAAGTAGTACTACTCTTCCTCCTCCTCCTCAGCCGGTTCTGGTGTTGTAGGTATCTCTAGTTCCTCATCGTATTTTTCGGGGTGTGTCAAAGTTTTCAGTGGAATTTTTAATTTGTTCATGGTTTTGTTGAAATCCTTGTGTTGCAAGATACTTGCCATTTCGGCTTCTAGTCTCTTCTTTTTCTTTTCTAGCTCCAACGCTTGTGCTTCGGTGTTAAGATTTTCTGGCTTTCTCTTGGAGCTTGTTTACGTTGAAGTTTGTTTCACCCCTTCTTTTACGAGGAGTCTTTCGTTACTGCTCTTCGATGACTTTGTCTTATCAAGGGTTTTCGCCGTCTGGGTGTCCTTGTCAAAGGAACAGACGGACGGTTTGTCCTTGGACGCACTTGCGGTCGTTGAATGTTTCTACGCCGAGGCTGTTTGAGGACTCAGTCACTCTTTCGTGGGTTGACCGACTGTTTAGGGGTCGCTGTTTCCCTTACCTCCTTTGGAGGTTTCTCTTCGACGTAGACTACTTGGACGTGCGCGTCGCTCTCGCCTTCGGCGACGTTGTCCTCTTCGTCGCGGGAGAGGCCCAGGTCTTGAAGCAACGGTGGTGGTCCTTGACCCGGCAGGTTACAATACGCTATTCTCTGCCTCTCCCTTTAAGTTTTCGGGGTGAACGCCGAGCATGCGTTGCAATTTTCGGTGTGGTGGTCGAACGGCAGGCAATGGTTACAGTTCGGATGCGGATTCTTCTGTGCGTATTTGTGGTGGCAATTGTCGCACAACTTGAATGGTGTCTTGTCCGGTGTTTTTCCTCTTCTCTGCGCCCCGGTTCACCGCCTTGAAGGCCGGTGTGTCGATAAAGTTGTTTTCCTGCTTTTCCTGATATTTTTCGTGGATTTTTCTCTTTAAAGTTCTGGAGCTCCTTCCATCTTGATCCAGACCCACCGGCAAAAAAAAAAAGAATCTGAAGATGGCGACCAAAGGTGGTAGCTTCCGGAGGAAGCACGTCGACGTCACTGAAGGACACCAAATGGTGGTATGTTGACGCCCACCACGCAACGGAAAAAAAAATGAAAGAAATACTACAATTACGAACCCAACCACTAGATGGCGGAATAATGCACAGCATAGTGAATCCAGAAAAGATTCATGCTGCAAAACTCTGTTGGTTCAGACACCATATCCTGAATTTGCAAATGTCAGAGAGCCCAACTTTGATTGGTAATCCTTGAAACTTCATATGTAGTAAAGAATGAGACTACAAAAGTGCTAACCATGGTAAGTCATTTACTGTGTAAACCGAATAAAAGATTATGAATACATAAAATATAAATGCAATATGGTTTTGAATAGCTTTTGGTGTATGTGAATTTAATACTTTGTAAGAAAGTCCTTGATTACCTCATCAACGGCCTCTGCCACAACACTTCCATCAAAAGCAAGAAAGGATTGCAGTTCTTGCTGCTGCTTTCTAAAGGTCTCCAGAAGCAGGTCACGAGGCTTGGTCTTAGTAAGTGAAGATGGATAAGAGTAATCCTTCCTTTGTGGTGTTGCTCCTTGAGGGAATTTTAGAAAATGTACCGCATTTTAGTGTGAAGAAAAAACAGAAGAAAAGCATTTTTGGCACAATAAATTACTGTGATTCAGTCAGAGTAGAAGTTGTGGCCATTACAGTATTTTCTGCAAGGCTGTGACCTTAGATGGCAAGACATCTAACACCACTCATCACGTTACCTTACCTTAATTACTTTAGACTATATATAGATTATTTTTTTTAAGTATTCTCAGTACAGGAGGGTGTAAGAAAGTGGCTCTGTATATACTGCACCAAGGTAAGGTGCAGTGTACGTAGAGTCCACAATCCCCAGAGGTTTGGCAGAGGTTAAAGTTAGATATAACCTTACTCTCTAAAGTGGTTGCTTGGTCTAACAGTAGGCAGTATCAGAGGACTGTGTAAAGCATTTATTGTATACATTCAGTCAGCAAATGGTCTCACACACAAGAACTGAACTCTAGGCAAATTGTTTTGTATGTAAAAATATATTGTTTCATTTTAAAACCACAAGTAGTTATAAAAATACTTTCTCAGAATGAGGTGCTACAGTTGAATACTTTCAAATAGCAATAGACTTTTCAATGCAATAGATACAGTTGTTGCAATATGCAAAACAATCTCAACACAATAATAACATTGAGCTCAATAGGAATTTTAAGTAAATGCAATATCAATTACTTTGCATAGGTTTTTCTTACTCTGGGCTTGATCCTGGATTCAGCCCTAGTGCATCTCATGTGAACAGTTGAAAGAAATCGTTTTTGTTACACAGGTGATTTTTTTAAGGAATATTTGTATTTTTCAAAAATCGACACTTAGAAGAATTTCTGGCAAAAACTAGGCAATGTTATACTATGGAGGAAAATCAAGTTATCGGACAATCACAGTTGTAAGTACTTTCTAGGGTCAGTGCTGGGCACAAAGATACAGTACTGGGATCTCTCCTGGTAACGGGTGAGTAATTTCGTTTTTGTTGATCGGGTGATTGTTAGTGAATATTTCAAAGTTTCAAAACTCAACACTTAGATGAATTTCCAAGTGAAAACCAGTCATGTTACCCTATGGAGAAACGAATAGTTTTCTTACCTGTCGGTGTAGTTTTGCAGCTTGAAGATCTTTCTGGATTCACTATGCTGTGCATTATTCCGCGGTCTTGTGGTTGGGTCCGGATTCGTAGTCTTTTCTTTGTTTTTTTTTTTTTTTTTTCTCTTTGCCCAGGTGGGCGTCGGCGTCACACCCCCTTTGGGTGTATTTCCGGTGACGTCGGCATGCTTCCTGCGGAAGCTCCCACTCTTGGGCGCCATCTTCGGGTTCTTTTTTTCCGTGTTTCTTTCGTTTCCGAAGTAATGGCAATGTTCTTCTTAGTTTGTATTTACCGCTTTGTATTTTCAAAGTCTATTCTTTAGTTAACCACCTCTTCTCTCTCCAGCCTCATCTTTCTGGCGGAGGTGGGTGGGTTCGCTAGTGAATCCAGAAAGATCTTCAAGCTGCAAAACTACACCGACAGGTAAGAAAACTATTCGTTTTGCAGCGTGAATCTTTCTGGATTCACTATGCTGTGCATAGATTTTGTAGCGGTTTCTCATCTCTGTGGCGGCTGGGTGGAAGATGAGCGTTGGGTGTTGAATATGTGCTGTAGCACCTTCTGTCCCACTTGAGCTTCCTTGTTCATTTGTATGTCCACACAGTAGTGCTTCGTGAACGTGTGCACCGAAGCCCATGTTGCCGCCAGGCATATGTCCTCTATGGGTGTGTTAGCCAGGAAGGCTATTGTAGCGCCCTTCTTCCTGGTGGAGTGGGCACGTGTCCCCTCAGCCAGTTCCTGTCCTGCCCGTTTGTGGCAGAGTTGGATTGTTTGTGCGATCCATCGTGCAATGGTCCTTTTGGTTACTGCTTTGCCCATGAAGCTGTTTGCGAAGGACACAAAAAACTGTTTCGTTTTCCTGTGCCCCTTTGTCCTTTCAATGTAGTGCATGACTGCCCTTCTGGCGTCCAGGGTGTGCAGAGCTCTCTCTGCGCTGGTTGTGGGTTTTTGGAAAAAACTCGGTATCTGTATAGACTGGTTCATGTGAAAATTGGATACCACCTTCGGCATGAAGTGTGGGTCAGTCCTCATCACAACTCTATCGTTGTGTATTTGTATGTATGGTTCTTGTAGCGTCAGCGCTTGAAGCTCGCTTACTCTGCGTAAGGACGTTATCGCAACCAGGAAGGCTGTTTTCATAGTTAGCATCTTTAGGGAGGCCTTGTGAAGTGGTTCAAAGGGCTCTTTCATGAGTTCCGTTAGGACTGTGTTCAAGTTCCATGCAGGTGGCGGCACCCGCTTGGGTGGTGCGATCCTTTTCGCTCCTTCTAGGAATCTCTTCACCACCTGTGATGTGAAGAAGCTCCTGCACGTTTCTCCCCTTGTGTAGGCTACTATCGCTGCCAAGTGAACTCTTAACGAGGATGAGCTAAGGTTCTTCTCCAGTAAGTGCGTCAGGTACCTTAGCACTGTGGAGTCCCTCTTCATCTTATTGTGGAGTCTTTCCTGTCTGCACCATATTGTGAATCTTTTCCATTTCGCAACGTAGCACTTTCGAGTGCTGGGCCTTCGTGCCTCCCGAAGTACCCTCAGGGTGCTTTCTGGTAGTCTCAAATGTGCGAACTCTATGTCCTCAGGAGCCACGCTACTAGGCTCATGCTCTCTGGCTCTGGATGCAGTACCTCTCCGTTCTGCATGGACAGTAGATCTTTCCTCCTGCTGAATCTGTGGGGTGCACACTGTGTCATCTCCATGATCTGCGAGTACCAGGTCTGCCTCGCCCACTGCGGTGCGACCAGTATCAGTGTCATGTTGCTCGCTCTGCACTTGCTCAGTACTCTGTGCATCAGTGGTATCGGGGGAAAGGCGTAGGCAAATGTCCTTGACCAATCTATCCATAGGGCATTCCCCAGTGTCCCCTCCTCGGGCTGCCTGGATGCGAAGTTTTGGCATTTTGCATTCTGGCGTGTGGCAAACAGGTCCACCGATGGTGTCCCCCACCTGTCGAACAGGTATCTTGTCTCCTGAGCATTGAGCTCCCACTCGTGGGATGCCGATGTCTGCCTGCTGAGCCAATCGGCTTGTATGTTGTCCTTCCCTGGTAGGTGTATGGCTAGCAGGTCTATCTTGAGAGGGATGGCCCATCTCCATATCTCCTGCGCCAGCGTTGAAAGCGGTGCGGACTGTGTGCCCCCCTGCTTGTTGATGTAGAACATCGCAGTGGTGTTGTCTGTTTGTATCAATACCCTGTGCTTGTACAGTCTTGTTTGAAAGGCCTTCAGTGCAAGGAAGATTGTCTTCAATTCTAAGTAATTGATGTGCTTTGTGGCATCCGTCGGTGTCCACAGTCCCCTCACCTTGAGCTCCTCCATGTGAGCGCCCCATCCCTTCAGGGATGCGTCTGTGGTGATGGTCACTGTTGGCGTTGGGGGCGTTAGAGGCTTTCCCCTTGCTATGTTCTCCATGGTCCACCATGTCATCTCCTTCTGCACTGCGTGCGTTACAACCACTAGATCCTCCCAACTGCCTGTAGCTTGTGACCATTGCTCCTGTAGCCATTCTTGAATGGGTCTCATGTGGAGTCGTACATTCGGTACCAGGTGGATGCATGATGCCATCATCCCCATGATCTTGCTCGCCGTCCTCACTGTCCGAGCTTGTCCCTTCCGGTAGAGGCGAGTTTCCTTCACCAGCGCCCTCGCCCTCTTCTCGCTGGGGAACACCTTGCCCTGTAAGGTGTTGATCTGTGCTCCCAGGAAGATCTTCACTTGTTCCGGCTCCATTGATGATTTCTTCCAATGGATGGAGAACCCCAGGTTTATGAGCGTGCTGGTCACTGTATGTGCGTGCAGCTTGCATTTCTGGTATGAGTTTGCTTTCACCAGCCAGTCGTCCAGGTAAGGGTATACATGTATTCCCTGCCTTCTTAGGTGCGCTGCGACTGCTGCGAGGCACTTTGTGAAAACTCTTGGTGCCGATTTTAGACCGAAGGCCAGTGTCGTGAACTGGTAGTGGCTTTCTCCGACGGTGAACCTGAGCATGTGCTTGTGCTTCCTGTTCATTGGGATGTGCAGGTATGCGTCTTTGAGGTCTATAGTGACCATGAAGTCCCCGGTCTGCAACTGTGGGAGCACCTCTTGCAGGGAGGTCATTTTGAATTTTTGCGTTCTTATGAATTTGTTCACGAACCGTAAATCGAGAATGGGCCTCATTGTCTCGTCTACTTTTGGTACCAGGAAGTATGTTGAGTATACTCCTGTGTTTCTTTCCTTGAAGGGTACCCTTTCTATGGCCTGCTTCTGCAGGAGTTCTTTTGCTTCTTCCTGAAGGCACTGCAGCTGCTTGCTTGCTAGCGGCTTTCTTCTTGGTTTTCTGTTTGTTGGCCTCGCCTCCAACTCTATGCAGTATCCGAATTGGATAATGTTGAGGATCCATTTGTCTGATGTGATTCCTCTCCACTCCTGGAGGTGGAATCTTAATCTTCCTCCCACTGGTGTCCTGTGGTCGTAGGTGTCTAGTTTGTCTTGACCCATCTGTACGTGCTGCCCCCTGGGATCTTTTTTGTGGGTGGGCACACGGATTTTTTTGAAGTCACTTGGAGGTGGGCTGCTGGCCCCCTCTTCTATTTTGTCCCCGTCCATTTCTCCCTCGAAAGGACTGGCCTCTTTGTTGGTACTGCCAGGGCTGTTTCTGATGGCCCTGCTGACCCTGCGAGTCTGCCTGGTGCGTTTGCTGGAAAGCCTGGTGTGATGTACCTGGCTGGTTTCCGCCTCTTCCGCCGGGCCTCCGTGACGGGGTGCCCCTCTTGTTCCCTCTGAACTGCAATGCTCCCATGGATCTTGCTGTTTCGTTATCCTTCTTAAGTTGGCTGAGTTGCTCATCAACTGTTTGTCCGAAAAGCGTACTGCCGTTGAATGGTGTGTTCAGGATGCTGTGTTGCACCTCCGGTTTGAAACCGGATATCCTGAGCCAGGCGTGTCTCCTTTCCGTGACGCCCATCATCATGAGCCTGCTGGCGGTGTCTGCCCCATCCAGGGCCGTCTTAAGGCAAGAATTTGCAGCATTCTTCCCCTCTTCAATTAGCTTTTCGGCTTTCTGCTTGGCATCCTGGGGCAAGTCCTTCACCAACTGCCCCAGTCCCTCCATGATTTGGTACATGTGTCTGTTTACCAGGGCGTTGGAATTAGCCATGCGCCAGTGGGTCGCGGCATTCCGTTCGATCCTTCTGCCCACCAGATCCATCCTTTTGCTCTCTTTATCCGGTGGCGGGCCCGAGGTAGTGGGTACGTTAGCCCTCCTCCTTGCTGTGGCCGTGATAATGGAGTCTGCGGAGACCGTGCCCTGAATGTAGGCCGGGTCCTTTGCGGCATGCTTGTACTTCTTCTCAGTTCTGGGAGTTACTGCCTTGCATGTTGCGGGCTCCCTGAAAGCTTCCTTCCCCTGAGCCAAGACGCTCTCGAGCATCGGGAGGAACTGGCTCCTCGTTTGTGTTGGGAGCAATGTTTCCAGAAGGAAGTCTGCTTTCTGCTTCTCTTCGTCGAGCTTGAGCTTGAAAGCTGCTGCGGCAGATTGTATCACCGCGTTGTAGGCCCCGATGTCGTCCGGCGGCGAGGGCCTCGAGGGGTAGGTGTCGACCACCTCCTCCGGGCTGTCGGTGTCGACATCGATGTAATCTACCTCCTGAAGGTCATAGGGCGCCGACTCTGTGTCTGTCCTGCCCTCATCTTCCTCCCCATAGCTGTAGCTCTCGTGGGGATTCTCGTACTCCTCCTGGTCGTCGAACACCTCGACGTCCTGGTCTTGCTCGGTGACTTCGGCGACCTCTTCTTCTTCCTCCTCGACCGCCTCCAGCACTGGTGGCTTGGTCTTGTGAGGGATCGTGAAGGCCTTCATCCTTGCGTCGAAATCTTTTTTCCGCTGCATGAAGTTCTCCATTTCTGCCTCGAGGCGCCTTCTTTTCTTTTCCATCTCGTCCGCGTGTTCCGCGTCGGATGGTTCCGCCGCTCTCTTCGACGGATGGCTCGTCGCCGTGCCTCTCGGAGTCGAAGTTTTCGACGTCGAACCGGATATCGGGTCTCTGGTCGTCGTCGACAGTTTCGGGTCTTTCTCCCTCGTCGATCGATCCTTTTCGGGGACGATTTTCGACGTCTTCTGCTGATCAGCAGCTCTCGGCGCCGGGGACTCCTTCTCTGAGGATCCGCTGGGCCTGGGAGTAGTCGCGGACGCCGCCTTTTTTGGCGTCGGCGCTTTCGGGGTCTTGCCCTCGATTTTTCGAGACTCAGAGTCTCTCGGGTTCTTGGGGGCCGAAGAGTCTCCTACCTTGTCAGAAGTCTTCGTGTAATCGGTCTCTACGACCGTGTAGCTGTCGTCTTCGGCGGCAGCGTTGTCTTCTTCCTCGGAGGACATCCCCAGCTCGTAGAGCGACGGGGTCGGGGCCTTCCCCTGCAGGGCGGCGTGTGCTACCCTCTGCCTCTCTCTCACACGAAGGGTCTTCGGGGTGAAGGCGGAACAGGCGTTGCAGTCTCCGCTTTCGTGGTCCACCGGTAGGCAAAGGTTGCATACCGGGTGCTGGTCCTTCTGCGCGTACTTGTGGTGGCAGTTACGGCAGAACTTGAACGGCGTGTTGTCCATCCTCGAGCGTCCAGGGCCTCTCTGGTCGCGTGTTCGTCGACGGTCGTCGAAGATCTGGATGGAAAACGCCTTATCTTTGCTTGTCTTTCGTCGGTGAAGTCCCCTGGAGTCTTCAGATGACTTCTCCTCGTCTTTTCTGTATTTTCTTTCTTCTTTCTCCAAAAATGTCTGGAGCCCAAACGGGAACGATCCAGACCCGACCGCGGAAAAAAAGAATCTGAAGATGGCGCCCAAGAGTGGGAGCTTCCGCAGGAAGCATGCCGACGTCACCGGAAATACACCCAAAGGGGGTGTGACGCCGACGCCCACCTGGGCAAAGAGAAAAAAAAAAAAAAAAAACAAAGAAAAGACTACGAATCCGGACCCAACCACAAGACCGCGGAATAATGCACAGCATAGTGAATCCAGAAAGATTCACGCTGCAAAAATGTAGGTTATCGGTTTTCAGGTAAGTACTCGACTGGCAGAGTTAAGGTTCTGGGAATAGACTCGGGGGTCTCCCAGGTACAGGTAGGTACAGTAGTTACACCCTCAGCGGCACAGGGGCAGCAGAGTGCAAAGAGAGTAGGCCCAATGTTAGCCTATGGCGGGTAGGGGGCCTTTGGTTGGTGGCTGATAGCAGGCAGGCCACGTGGCTGTGGAAGCTGAGCTCCTGGTCACTTACACAGGGCAAGTGGGGAGGTAGGATAGAAAAGATGCTGCACTTCCAGTGGCACTCAGGCGGCTGGGTGCGGGGTGCTTTTGGGCCGTCGGGCGCCCAATGTATTTAAATGGGAAAGCTGCACGATGAACAAAGGCTGCTAGCTCGGGGACCGAGATTCTTCAGGTCAATCAATCAATCGTGGACATTTGTATAGCGCGCAACTCACCCGGTGGGTCTCAGGTGCGACCACCACTTCGAGAGATTAAGGTGGGAAGCTGTAGGATAAGTAGACACCCAGGAGTTGGGCACCGTGGGGCGCCGGGATATCTTACCCTTAGCTGGTTGCAGTTGGAGGAGTACCTTGTTGTGAGGCTGCAGGCGTCGCCAGGAGCGTCAAGGAGGGTACTTGGGTGCTGGATTCTGGGTCACAGTCGCTGGGAGACGTCCTTGTGGTCTTTATCCACTCAGGCACAGGCCGGGCTCGGCAGGTGCAGAGTGTTCTGGATTTGCAGTTCCTGGCTGGCATCAGGGGTTGTAGATCTTTGAGCAGAACCACTTTTTGTGGGAGTCCCAGTCTTTGGATGAGCAAGGTAGTCAGTTCCTCCGGGGTTTTCGAGGTTGCTGACCACAGGAGACGCCGGGTTTAACAGGAGCAGGTTCGAGGGTCGAAAGGCCGGTAGGGCTGGAGCCAAGTCAGTTGGTGTTGTCCTCTTGTTAGCAGCTGCACTGCAGGTCTTCTTGATCTTTTGTAGTTTCGGAATCGGGATCGGAGGAAGGAAGGCTCAGGGTGCCCCTAAATTCTACAGAGCCTGGAGTTGTGTTTCACCTCGCCTCCCCCACCTTAGGGTTGGGGTTGGCACACCCCCTTTCCTCACTTAGGTTTTCCCGCCAGAGTAGGGGTCAGAACCGGTGGGGGCCAGTTGCTGAGTACATCAAGTGGTCAGAACCGGTGGGGGCCAGTTGCTGAGTACATCAAGTGGTCTGGAGACACTCACAAAGGCGGCATGCCTTTGAAGCTTCCCCTGCCCATCCTGGGGGAGGAGGCCTAGCACCTCGCCCCAGGAGGTGCATTGTTGCAGGCCCAGAGAGCAGATGGCTCTCGACCCAGGGGTCCAGCAACAGGTCTGCTTTGTGGCAGCCTAGGCAGCCTCTCAGTCAGGACGCTGGTCGTGGGTTATTTTCAGGGTGCATCTCTAAGATGCCCTCTGTTGTGCATTTTACATTAAATCCTACACTGGCATCAGTGTGTATTTAATGTGCTGAGAAATTTGATACCAAACTTGTCAGTCTTCAGTGTAGCCAACATGGTGCTGTGGAGTTCGTGGTGATGACCTCCCAGCACCATATACTCTTAATGGCAGCACTGCACTTACAGTGCCCAGGAATGGACCTGGGTACTCTAGGGGTACAGGGCTCATGCACCTGTACCCACATCACTGGCAAAGTACACCCAGCTAGAAGGGTGACTGAGGTGTGTTGTGGTTCATGGCACACAGGGATATGTGCCATGTCGACTCTGTTTTGTTCTGCACCAAGACGCTCAGCCTGCAAAGGCAGGGTGTGTTTGTCAGGGTACAGGGTACAGGTGGCACAATAAGTGCTGCAGTCCTTAGGAGCCTTCTCCGATCACAGTGCACTGGGTACCTAGGGTCAGAGATGCCAATTGGGTTTAGGTTTCAACACAGTTTTAGGGAAGGAACACAGGCCCTGGGCACCTGATTGCCAGGAGCACAGGGCACACTCAGTCAAAGTACATCAGCAATTCAGCAAAATGTGGGGGCATACCATGCAAGAAATATGGCACTTTCTCACAGAGGGTGACATTTTTCCTGTGACATCTAGTATTAAAGCTGCATTAGCCCTGTTACACACTTGTCAAACACTGCAGCACCTACAAAGACCCCACGGCTGAAACCACATACTGAGAAGAGTGACATCAAAAAAGTGAGAGGCTTGAGGCTCAGAAGTATCTGAAGTATTGCCTGGAGACATCACTGCATGGAAAAACACCAATGAAGAAGTTACTTACCTTTGGTAAGTGTGTGTGTATATTCCAAAATATAAAGTAAATTCGGAGAGAATGTGGTGGTGTGTGGGGGGAGGGCGGTATGGTGTTACCAAAACGCAAAATCCTTGTACTTTTTCCAATAGACTTCTTTAAGACATGCTACAGCAAAAACTGCTAAACAAAATTACACCAAGTTCACCAGGAAGCTAGATCTTGGTTGGCAGATTGTGCGGTTTGTGATTTGGTGTAAATCTGTTCAGTCGTTTTTGAGATATTAACGGTAACAAAAAACTAAACATATTTGGATGGGTTGGCTTGTGAGTCTCAGACTTTGTGGGAGCAACAATTTTAGCCTGATTGGAGGACAGATGTTCCGGATACCACTCTCGCTGCCCATGTCAGTGTCAATAGGATGACTTGAGACTGGTTGTTTTGATATTCAGAATTCTGGACAGGAGAGGCAGTAGAAAGGAATACAGGAGTTCTAAGCTCCACTCTGGACAGACGAAGTCTGAGAGAGAGTTGCCTTGGAAACTCCAACTCGAAAAAGTTCAGCTATTGTACATTCTTGGCAGAGGTGAAAAGATCAAGCCAATGTTCTCATTTGCGCAAGATACCCTGACAACCGCCAAGTGTAGCTGCCATCCATTATCCAGTAGGTGTCAGCAGCCAAGTTCTTCCACCCCTGGTGATCAAGCCACTTCCAAAGGCGTAGTACCTCCCGACACAGGGTCCACAACTTCACCACGCCCTGTTTGTTGCAGTACCACACTGCAGTGTTGTCTGAGCTTCTACGTCATCCTCTCTGAGGATGGGAGAAAGGCTTTCATCATAAAGAGAACCATCACAGTCTCCCTCTGATCGACAGCAATAATGCCTTAAATGCCGGACAAATTGCCCGTGACTAACAGATTGGTCTCCGGCGAAAGACCGGTTCCATATCAGAGCTCCCGGATCGACACCCCTTCCAGGTGACCTCCCCAACCTAGCAGAGAAGCATCTGTTACCACTCATTTCTGGAAGGGGAAGGGAGAGTGGGGCCTACCGCTGGACCAATTGTGTTTGAACAGACACCACTGCAGAGTGAGCGCCATCTCTTCCAAAAGCTGGAGAACATCCTTGGTAACTTGGATGTTTGTTTCCTCTGCTTCTGCTAAGGTTACCCTTGTATTTCTTTCTAAATAGATCTTCATTAGTGGAGGTGGGTAGGTTGCATGTGAAACCTGAAAATTCTTTAAGCTGCAAAACTATTCCTCCCAGTAAGTAACCATTTCGTTTTGCAACTCAAATATTTTCTGGAATCACATGCTGTGTGTAGGAAAGTAGGATCTGTATTGATTATATAGCGGTATCCTGTCCTTTGGAGAAGCTGGGATCTCTGGAGTGTGCATTTGACAATACATGTTTTGGTACTCTTTGTTACACTTGTCCCACCTTGCAGCTTGGGCATTGCTAGGTTCCGTCAAAAAAGGTAAGAATGCAGCTCCCTCTTGTATATGGCTGCTGTGGCCTGGAACCAACTCCCACGGGATTATGTGGCCTTCTGGACCCGAAGACTTTAGGAAGAGACTGAAGACCTTCCTTTTTAATTAGCCTGCTTTTCGGTTTCCTGTTTTACCCCACTGGGCATGCGCTGGGATATTTTGGGACTGTGCGTGAAACAAATATTGGTAACATAACATTCACACAGTAGGGTACCATGAAAGCGTGTATTGAAGACCATGTGGTTGCTGTACAGATATCCTCCTGTGCCACACTTCCTAGAAAGGCTAGTGTTGCTCCCTTTTTCCATATTAAGTGTGTTCGTGTTATTTACTAAAGTGTTACTACTGCGGTCTTGTGGCAGTATTTGTTGGTCTGAACGATTCATCTTGCAATGGTCCTTTTGGTGACAGGAGAGCCCTTGTTTGCGTGGGTGAAAGATACAAAGAATTGTTCCGCCTTGCGGATGGTCTTGGTTCTTTCTAGCTGGTACAGAATTGCTAGTCTTTCATCCATTGTGAGCAAGGCTTTAGCAGCCTATGTCTTCGGATGTTGGAAAATGGCCAGTAAGTGGACGGCCTAATTACCAAAGAACTGCGATTCCACCTTTAGTATGAACAGTGGATTTGCTCTCATTACCACTTTCTCCTTATATATTTGCAGCTACAGTTCTTTCGTGGTTCACGCTTGGATCTCATCAACGCTTCTTAGTGACACAATAGCAGTTAGAAAATCTGTCTTTAGGGTATAAACTTAAGTGTTACCATACTATTGGTTTAAAAAGCGGCATCTTTGGTTGCGTTAGCACCACATTGAGGTTCCAAGTTGGCAGGGGTATGCTTTTGGGTGGTGATACTTTTTTCACCTCCTCTAGGAAACGTTTTAACACTGGTTTGGTGAAGAAAACCTTTAGTCATACCTCATGTTTATGCTGTAGGAAACTGGGCTTTTGATGCAGTTGTCCCTGCACTTTTTGCCCCTTTTTTTCTAGCTATTAGATGCTGATTCAACTCAGACAGTGAACTAAGGCCTGCTAACCAAACCTCAGTGCCAGTGCTCCATCCCCAAAACCAGGTGATGTCTAATTGTGCTACAAATGGCTAAGGACTTTAGCACCCCAGTAAGTTCCTAGTAAATGGTACCCAGGTACCTAGGGCATGAGTGTTAAAGAGGGTCCCAAACGGTTCTAGCATATCTTATGTCACCCTAAGAGATCCACAGACAAATTCCACTCAGACTGCTATTGCAACCTGCACGACATGGTGTAAACCATGAGTCATGTCAAAGTCACTGTATCCAATATATGCAAATCCCCCTTACACCAAGCCTTTAATCCCTAAGGCAGGGTGCAATATATTTTATGTGAGAAAATATCTGCATGAGCAGATATGCCCCTGTGATGTATAGTTCTATTACTGGATATTGCAAGTGAGCAGGGAAGCCATCTTAAGGTATGTACTGGGCACTGGTGAAAACGAGTCACCCAGCTACATTATGCCTTCACTGAAACATACTGTGTTTGGTATCAAACACATCATATTATTAAACCCAAACAGAGATGGATTTCTTAATACATGTACCCAGAGTGTATCCAAGACCTATCCCCTGAAACATATTAGCCCTCTAGTGTACTGGCTGACTGGTCCAGTCCAGCCTGCCACCACTGACAAATTTCAGGCCACAAGGGGTGAGAGTCCACGGTCTCAGATCATCACAAACAATGCGTGCTCTGGAGGGAGGCGTTTTACACCTCCTACAGCATGGGTACTCATAGTACGGCCCGCCAGCGGCCCGGCAAGCCTTCCCTGGCAGCCCGCGGACCTTGCAGACATCTACCAGTGTGACTTGGAGACTCTGCTGCTCTGTGGGGGCCAGCCACAGTGGAGCTGCGGCGCTAAAAGGAGAAATACAACACAGCCTCATTAACATGCAAATGGTCTTTTAAATACCTGTGAAGTGCTGTGCGTGCCCCGAAGCTGTCTCAGCCCGGGCACACACATGCAGGGTGAGATGACGGAGAGGGAGGGAGAGAGAGGGGGAGGGAAAGGGAGACAGTGAGGGAGGGAAAGGGAGACAGTGAGGGAGGGAAAGTGAGAGTGAGGGAGGGAAAGTGAGAGTGAGGGAGGGAAAGTGAGAGTGAGGGAGGGTAAGGGAGACAGTGAGGGAGGGTAAGGGAGACAGTGAGGGAGGGAAAGTGAGAGTGAGGGAGGGAAAGTGAGAGTGAGGGAGGGAAAGTGAGAGTGAGGGAGGGAAAGTGAGAGTGAGGGAGGGAAAGTGAGAGTGAGGGAGGGAAAGTGAGAGTGAGGGAGGGAAAGTGAGAGTGAGGGAGGGAGAGTGAGGGAGGGAAAGGGAGAGTGAGGGAGGGAGAGTGAGGGAGGGAGATGGAGGGAGAGTGAGGGAGGGAGAGGGAGGGTGAGGGAGACAGGGAGAGTGAGGGAGACAGGGAGAGGGAGGGAGAGTGAGGGAGGGAGAGGGAGACCGAGGGAGGGAAAGGGAGACAGAGGGAGGGAAAGGGAGAAAGGGAGACAGAGGGAGGGAAAGGGAGAGTGAGGAAGGGAGAGTGAGGGAGGGAAAGGGAGAGTGAGGGAGGGAAAGGGAGACAGAGGGAGAGTGAGGGAGGGAGAGTGAGGGAGGGAGAGGGAGACAGAGGGAGAGGGAGGGAAAGGGAGACAGAAGGAGAGTGAGGGAGGGAGAGGGAGGGAGAGAGAGAAAGGGAGACAAAGTGAGGGAGACAGAGTGAGGGAGACGAGAGAGAGAGAGGGAGGGAGACACGAGGGAGAGAGAGGGGGAGGAAAAGAGAGCGAGAGAGAGAGATGTGTGTATGCCAGGTCTGGTAGCTCAGTGGACGAAGGTGTCCGCTGCAGGGACCAGTGATCAACCTCATGGTCAGTTTTTTTGTTGCTCTAGCCCCTCCCCCACTGACCCCGTCCCCACTGGTGCAGCCCTCTGACACAAACCACACTGTAGATTTGGCCCCCGAGAGAAAGTTTGTGAGTACCCATGTCCTAAAGGAAGACTGGTAAATTAGCATTCCAAGGAAGGGAGCTTACAAGAGTCCACCGCCTTTGGTTTGAGAATCTTTAGAGGTGAAATGATGCCAACCCCCTGACCAGGGCCCATTTCGCACCAGGACAGGCAGGAAAATTAGTAGTCAGAGGCATGTACATCCTCAGGCTAGTTCCGCCCCTAAGGTGGTCTACCTGATGTGGATACAAAACATAAAAATCTGCCATCTGATGGCAGAATTAGGAACTCTGGGATATGGTTATGCCCACTTCCAACAGGAAGTGGTTACATAGGGGGTGTAGTGACTCCAGGGGTAAGTAGCCCATTTGCTACTACCCTGGACTCCTCTAACTCTAGTATTTCATGGAGTCCCTGGCACCAGGAGATCAGATATCTGCCGACCTAAGAATTAAACCAAAAAAAGCTGCAAAAAGCAAGGACTGTAGAGAAGTAACTGACCTGGCGCCAACCCTGCTCGCCTGTCTGCTGTTCCTGTCAGATTGCACTCAAGTCATCTCGTCCTGCAGCTACCGTGCCTCCAAAAGCTTGGGAGGACTGCCTGCTTTCAACAAAGACCCAGGAACTCCCACAAACGAGACACCAGAAAGCCCCACTGCACCCTAGGCCAAGTTGAAGTGAGCCAACGTGGTTCCCCCAACCCTCCTGAGACAGAGCTGACCTTGTGTTTGCCCACAGTGGACTCACAGACGCCACCTACAGCATCTTTCTGTACGCCCCCTCTACGGCGAGTGTCTCTGGTGCTGAAAACTCGACGCCTCATAACAACTCTGCACCCGGTCACCCTAACCAGAGGAGAAGAGGACCAAAGGTGTCCCCAAGCATCGTGAGACCTAAGCTCCCTTGATGGTGCAGCCTTACTGGTCTCCCAGCCCCTGTGCACCGGACGGTTACCCATTAAAGTGAAATGGACACCAGACACAGTAGCTCCAGAACCTCCCAATGTGACCTATTGGAGGGACCTTGCGCCATACTCACCTTAAGTACAGGAGATTGGTCCCGTAAGTCGCAGTGAAGTGCTCGAATGCAGAACCGGTTTTCCCCCAAAAGGATAACATTGGGCACTAGAGGCTGAAAGGCACATTTGCACCTGGTCACCCCAGTGCCATCCGAGGTGACCTGTTGGTGCTGCCTTGGACCTTGCCCCATACTCACTTTAAGTCCAGAAGGTTGGACCCGAAAGCAGTACATGTTTGTCTCCAATAGGATAACCTTACTTCTCCCAAAAATGTCACTGTCAACTCTTGACAACTATAAAAATACATAACTTAAAAAGTATTTACCTAATTCCAGTGATCTTGGTATCTAAATGCATATAAGAGTACAAGTTATTTTTATAAATTGGTGTTGGATTTTTTAGTGAGGGTGTCTCTCACTTAATGCCTTTGTGTGCGCAATAAATGCTTAGCACTACCCTCTGATATGCCGAACTGCTTGCCCACGCTACCACAAAAGAGCATTTTAGGTGTCATGTGTGCCTCTGCAAATCCTTTGGGGCCTGCCTGGACACTTTACACAGTAAACCTCTTTTTGGTCTACTATATATAGAGTCAGCTTCCTACAAGGCACAGACTATCTACGATATGCCGGTTTTGGATGCTTCGAGTCCAACTTCATGGGCTCGGCCACCAAATGTCTGTGTGGTTACCTTGTGCTTGGTGTGCCAGACTTCTTCCTCCTCTTTTCTGGTTGGACCTTATCTACCTCTTAGAGTTCCTGTTCTTCTCTTTGAACGATGTCAAGTGGTTCACAGTCCTCTGGAGTGCTCGGACTGACTTTTGCGAGCCCGCGTTCAAAAGCCAGTTGTCAAGATAGGAGAAAACAGATACTTCGGACCTCCGAAGGTGTGCTGCAACCACCACCATTACTTTCGTGAACACCCAAAATCAGTGGTGAGGCAAAGAGGACCACTGCAAATTAAAAATGCTCCGGTCTGACTTTAAACCCCATATAATCCCAGTATAATGGGTTTATGAAAATATGCATCCTGCAGGTCCGAGAATACCATTCAGCATACTAGGTCCACAGCGGCCAAGATTTGGGCCTACTTAATCATTCAGAATCTATCCTTCTACAGGAAAGTATTTTGAGTTCATAGTTTCAATATAGCCCGGTGGGCTCCTTCCTTTTTCCGGCAGTAGGATATAGCGAGTGTAACTACTGTTTGCTAAGCAAGAACTTTCTCTACAGCACCTTTGGACAATACTCACACCTCATGCAGCAGAAAGGAGCTGCTCCTCAAAGTAGTTTGGATGTTGGAAGGGTACAAGATGTGGCGAGCAAACAGAAAAGGTAGGGCATTACGATGCTGAATGACCTGTGACACCTGCCAAACATGATTCTTCTCCCCACAGGATTGGTGCGAGCTATTAAGGTCAAACTAAAGTGTCTTGGAGGGTGCTGCAGAGAAGGGACAGAAAACTGGTGCCCCTGCTGGTTTGCATGATACCTGCCAGAACATAACCCACACTTCAAAAGAAATAAAAGTGTGCCGATGTGGTGCTTACATGCGGCTCCACTCCGTCACTTCTGGGCCAGTACGGAGCCATCGGTGCAGGAGCATTTGAGTTTCTGGATCTCATCTGGTGTCTGGGTAGTGTTAAGTTCAGGAACTTGCAGTCAAAAGTATTCATCATAAAAGTTCAGGAATGTTCGATAATGTGAATGTAGGAAGCTGGCTTTTTATGTAGTGCACCAAAATGAGGAACACTACATCGAAAGGCCAGTCGACCCATACTGGCTTACAGGGCTTAAATTAATAATCCCAAATGCTCTTTGTAGCAGTGTGGGCGAGCAGTTAAAGCTTATCAAAGGGTAGTGTTAAACATTTGTTGTACACACAGTCAATAAATTACACACTCGAGAAGAAACTAGAGACCAATTTAGAAAAATATTTTTTGTACAATTTCAGATGCCAAGATATTCTGAATCGGCTAAGTACTTTAAACATTTCGGATTTTTACAGGTAAAACAGAAGAAAATCACAACTGTCATATTTGAGGCAGAAGCCTCGAACGCGGTAATATTATCCTATGGGAGAATCATTCACTGAATAGTTACACTTCTAGATGACTTGCATAACTGATCTTCTGGACTTAAGGTTAGTAGGGCCCATGGTCTAAGAAAGCACCAGCAGTTCAAGTTTACCTGCCCTGGATTGCCCAGGTGCAGAGGTGTTATACGCAGTGGTAGGCTCGAACCCTACACACTAAAGTCAATGGGAAGAGTACCTGTAAGAAAAAGGATGCAAGTTGTGACCAGTCTAGCTGAAATGGAGAGGAGGCAAAGAGGGTTCTCGCCTAGGTTCGAGGGTTTCAGGACCACAGAGACACCGTCTGTTTACTTGAGTCTGGGATGGGTAGCTCGGGTGCAGAAGTGTTTTGTCCGGCAAGTCTATAACTTAGAGGCTCTCCCGATTCTTGGCCTACCTGCAGAAAAGGTAAAAGAAACACAGCAAGTCCACTCTCAGTGTGGAGCTGGTCCCTCTCGAAATCCCTCGACACGCAAGCAAGTTTTGGCAGCGGAGGTGTGTGCCTTGGTGCTTGTAACTGGCTCCGGTACCATGGGTACTGGTGCACTGTGGCTCCTCCACTCCAAGTGAGATGTTGCTGGGTCTATGAAGTGCTGTGCAGACCTCCAAGGGTTTTGGGAGACTGTTCCGCTTCTTGGCAAGTCGGTGTTTGCGATTGTCTGGATAGTAGCAGGCAAGGTTTTGCGCAAAAGTGATGGGCTACAGTTCTGACGTCTTGCCAGACTAATCTGAGTTGCTAAGGTCAGGGGGCCACCTAAATACCAAATTTAAGGGCGTTAAGGGGTAAACAGCCATTAGTATGCGAATGTTAGGCCGCGTACCATTACTTCACAAGCGTTGCAACGCATGCGATGTTACAACGTGTAGCCTTTACTACGCAAGTTGTAACATCGAATGCGTTGTAACGCTTGCAAAGCAAAGGCTATTAAGATCGTTGTGTGGAAACGGACGTGTTTCCAATTCCACACAATGAAGTGCACTACTAACGCTGGAGAGAGAGAGAGAGAGAGAGAGAGAGAGAGAGGAAGAGAGAGAGGAAGAGAGAGGGAGAGGGAGAGGAAGAGAGAGGGAGAGGGAGAAAGAGGGAGAAAGAGGGAGAGAGGGAGGGGGAGAGAGGCGGAGGGGGAGAGAGGCGGAGGGGGGGAGAGGAAGAGGGAGAGAGGGAGAGAGGGAGAGAGAGAGGGAGAGAGGGAGGGAGAGAGAGAGGGAGAGAGGGAGGGAGAGAGGGAGGGAGAGGGGGAGAGGGGGAGAGGGGGAGAGGGGGAGAGGGGGAGAGGGGAGAGGGGGAGAGGGGGAGAGGGGAGAGGGGAGAGGGGGGAGGGGGGAGGGGGGAGGGGGGAGGGGGGAAAGAGAGGGAGAGAGAGGGGGAGGGATAGAGAGAGAGGTGTAAGAGGGGCTGTGTAGTATTTACAGGTTAAGGGTAGGGGAAGGGTCGTGCAGGGGGTAGTATTTTTGATTTTAGGGTAGTGTAGTTGTGTTTTTGTAGTGTAGAGTAGTGTATTTTGGTTTAGGGTAGTGTCGGGGGGATTGTACAGGGTAGTGTTTGGGAGTAAGGACAGGACTGGGGGTAGGGGCTGGGTTGTGCTGGGGGTAGTGTTTTAGTGTAGTGTTGTGGGGGTTGTGCAGGGCAGTGTTTTAGTGTAGGGACCGGCTTGGGGGTAGGGGCAGGGTCGTGCTGGGGGAGTAATTTAGAGTTTAGTGTAGTGGTGTGGTGTTTGTGCAGGGTAGTGTTTTAGTGTAGGGACCAGCTTGGGGGTAGGGGCAGGGTCGTGCTGGGGGAGTGTTTTAGGGTTTAGTGTAGTGGTGTGGTGTTTGTGTAGTGTAGGGTTTTAGTGTAGGGACCGGCTTGGGGGTAGGAGCAGGGTCCAGCTGGTGTAGTGTAGTGTTTTAGGGTGGTGGTGGTTGGGGGGGGGGGGGGGGGGGGGGGGGGAGTCGTGAAGTGTAGTGTTAGAGTGTTGGGTCCAGGCAGGGGGAAGGTTGTGTAGGGAGCAGTGTATTAGGGTAGTGTAGTGGTGTTTAAATAGAGTAAGCATGATTTTAGTGCGATGGTTTTAATTAGAATAAACCATAGTACATTTATAACCATTTGCGTTACAAATGCATGCGCAGTTAAAACTTGCGAAGTAATGGTTTATGCTAAGTAAAAACATCGCACTAAAAGCATGCGAAGTAATGGTATGCAAAGTATCGACATACATTCGTTAAGGGGAGTGAATAGTAGTAGCCAATGGGCTACTTGCCTCTGGTGTCACTACATCCTCTATACGACTACTTTATGTGGGGAGTGGACATAAACCTGTCCCAGAGTTCCTAATTCCACCAAAAATAAGATGATGGAACCATTCTTTAATGGATATCAGGTAGCCCACCTTAGGCGTGGGACTAGCCTGGAGATGCCGCACAACTACTGCATATCTAATTTCCCGCCAGCCCCGTTACCCAATAGCCATCAGCCAAAGGATGGTATTCTCCAGGTCTGGATGAAGCCGGGGTTGCACATCAAAGGCGGCAAAGGCTTTGAAGCCTCTGACCTTTGTATGCAGATTCACTAGCCATCCTGCTGGAAAAGGTGATAGCACCTTCGCTGGAGCAAGTATGTTTTTTTTACCCCAGAGAGCGCTGGCTCGAACCTACAGGAGTTCAGAAACTAGTCTGTGGTGGCAAGCTGGACAATAGTAGTCAGCCAGCACACTAGAAGACTAGTAGTGCTCAGGGGGCACCTCTAAGGGGCCCTCTGGGTGCTTGTCATAATAAATCTAATACTGGTATAAGTTTGGATTTACTAAGACAAGGTGTTTGATACTAAACACAATAGATCGCAGTGAAGCCATGATGTAGCTGGGTAACTAATAATGTCCAGTGCCCAGTACATACTTTAGGATGGCTTCCTTGGTCGCTTACAATATCTATCAATTGAACTAGACATCACAGTGACATATCTGTTCATGCAGATATGTCCTTGCATAAAATATTATGCACTCTGCCTTATGGCTCCAAAGACTGCTGAAGGGATGATTTGCATATATCATATACAGTGACGTTGGCATGGTATACAGTCATTGTGCCATGTCATGTTTTCACACACATGGTTTGTACAATGTAAAGCAATCTGCAGTAGCAAAATGCATGCAATTTGTATAGGGGTCCCTTAGAGTGGCATAATACATGTTGCAGCCCTTAGGGACACTCTTTAGTACCCATGCGCTAGGTACCAGGAGTACCATTTAGTAGGGACTCATGGGCGTGGGGGGGGGGGGATGTGAGTGTCTAAAGCGTGTGCCAATTGTAACACAATTAGACCATTTTACCTTGTTTTTATGGAAACAGAACTGGCACTGAGGTGTGGTTAGCAGGGACCCAGTGCACATCAGTTGAAAAACATCAGTACCAGTGTCAAAAAGGGGCACTTTCCTCCAGTGACCAAAAGGCAAAAAATGTTTCATTTGTGTGTGCGTGTTTGTTAAAGACCAATGTCCTCTGCATAACTTTCTAAAGTTGGGCTGACAAATGTGTTTTTGATTGACCATGCATGTTATTCCTCCCAACCCAGTGACATTTAAAAAAATCACACGAGCTTTGTGGATTTTAATTATCAACAGAGCTGTGCTTGGTCAGGTGGCACCCCTCACATTTATCTGTTACCTTTACCCACAATAGGAGGAGAATGTGGTGGCAATACAAAATTCTAGCCAAAGCCACAAGCCCCTGTGAGGGATTTGAAGGTACCTACCACCACCCCATATAATGTTATTTTCAGTTCCTATAAAGGGCATCTTTGGCTTTCATGTCTTGGACAGAAGGCAACTGCAGGTATAAGTGTATTAAGGATTTCATGTGTCCTGGGACGGGTGAATGGTGGAGTTACTTAAGACTCCATAGGAATGCTTTTTAATTTTCAGTTTTATCAGGTCAAGTCTGTTGACTTCTGATATTTCAACAGCCATCAATCTTCACTTAAAGGAGTAGTGACAGACTAGTAAGTTTATGACATGGAATCTCAGCAGCATCATTTCCAAATGAAAGACTGAAAGGAGCAAAACCTTGTAGAGAGTTGGCTGTGCATTAACATCACTATCAAATCACACATTGGCCGTTATTCACTGGGTGTCAAACAATAAATTACATTTCTGGGGCTCTGGAGGACGATAACTTTCAGATTTTAGGACTTTCCCACTACCCAGTCCTCCAAGGAAAATGTTCTTCACAGATTAAGGACCACAAAATAATCCCCAAGATTGGGCGATGCAAACAAAGTCTGAGTTGAAATGCGGTTTTTCAAAATTTCGTAAACAAGGGATACAAAAGACAGAATTGAGGGATCAAAAAAGAAGAGAAAAATCATACTTTGGGGCCACACAGATCAGAAAGGATTTGGATAGGGCTGAACTTTTATTCATAAGACTTGAGTGAAGCAGTACAAAATCAGATCACCACCATGAGACCAATTTCAATTCACCTCTAATTTTCCTTGCTTTTAGATGCTCGCAGTGGTGGACCTGAAATGGTCTTAAAAACCTCTAAGGCAGGCAAAATGGAAACAAGATCTTTGACTTCATAAAGCTTTAACAAAAACCATGCATTTACCTGTTGGGATGTCATTTTTAAGCTCCTCTTGCAAAAAGGTAAACACTTTGCTTATGCCCATCTGAGCCTGCTCACTGAGTTCCAATTTCTGATCCAGAAGCATCTCTTTGTCATCCTTGACCTGGTCGACTAGTGTGGTCAACGCAGTCTCCTCAGCGTCTCTCTGCTGGTTTACTTTGGCTGTAGTATTTGCCACAGACAAACTGCAGCTTTCACTTACATTCTGAAAGGAAAAAAGTAAACTGGATTCCATATCACTTTTCAGCTAGTACAAAACTTGTTTTTATTCAGTATATAAAGGAAACTCATGAACTTGTTATGATTCAGTATACAAAGGAAACTCATGCATCTAAATGAAATAATGTGTAAACGAGTCCCTGTTGTACTGAGATAAGCCAAGTTTGAAACCTGTCAATCACCTAAATCAAGAACAAGTTCAGGGTCGTCACAGACCAGCAACCTCATCTGAAGCACTGCTCTCATCCACCAAATTGCCCTGACTCAGAATGCTTGTATCAGAGTGTAAGGAAATACCTCTTTCCGTATAGTCACTCCCAAACGTTTTGGACTAACGCTGCTGGTCTTTCAGCTCGGAGTGCACAGAGGCCTGCTAACCAGACCTTGTCCTGACCTTAAAGTTTGTTATTTATTTGACTGGTTTCTACCCAATTGGCATAAGCTAACTTTCTGGTAAGTCTCGACTATATGGTGTAGAAAGCAGGCCCTTTATAGAGTAGACCAAAAAGAAGTACACTGTGGAAAGAGTCCAGGCAAATGCCAAAGAATTAAAGGCACAAATGACATAACAAATGCTCTCTTTTGTGGTATTTTAGGTGAGCACTTAGTCATCTCAGCGGGTAGTGCTAAGCATTTATTGCACACACAAAGCCACTAAGTGAGAGACACTCAAAGAAATCCGACACCAGGTTATAAAAATAACATACTTTTATATGAATTTAGATACTGTGAGAAAGTGCCATCTTCCCTACAAAGAAAAGCTATGCTGAAACAAAACACCCAATTGGCATCTCTGGCCACCTGTCAGCCCCTAGTAAATGGTACCCTAGGTACCCAGGGCATGGTGACCAGTGAAGACCTCTGAGGGCTGCAGCACTTATTGTGCCACCCTCAGGGACCCTGTACCCTGGCACCCACACACTGCCTTTGCAGGCTGAGTGCCTAAGTACAGAACGAAACAGAGAGTCGACATGGCACACATCCCTGTGTGCCATGCCCACAGAACCCACTGGCCTGGCATACTTCAGTCACCCCTCTAGCTGGGTGCCATATGCCAGAGGTGAGGGCACAGGGGCATGAGCCCTGTGCCCCTACAGTACCCAGGGCCATTCCGGGGCACTGTAAGTGCAGTGATGCCATTTAAGAGTATATGGTGCTGGGAGGTCGTCATTACGAACTCCACAGCACCATAATGGCTACACTGAAGACTGACAAGTTTGGTACCAAACTTCTCAGCACATTAAACCTGCACTGATGCCAGTGTGGGATTTAATGTAAAACGCACGAGAGGGCATCTTAGAGATGCCTTCCAAAACCCGAACCTACAATCCACGTCTGGGCTGAGTGGCTGCAGAGGCTGCCACACAGCAGACATGTTGCTGAACCCCCTGGGTGGAGAGCCCCCCGCTCTCATGGGCCTGCAACAATGCACATCCTGGGCGAGGTGCTATGTCTCCTCCCCCAGGATGGACAGGGGGAAGCTTCAAAGGTATACCACCTCAGAGCTTCTCAAGACCATTTGCTTTACCCAGCAACCAGCCCCCCACCAGGCCTACCCCCACCCTGGCGGGAAGACTAGCGGGAAAAACTACGTCAGGAAGGGGGGTGTGCCAACTCCACCCCTCAGGTGGAGGAGGTGAGGTGAAGCACGACCCCGGACCCCGGCCATCCTGTAGATGGGGAGTCCTGCCCAATCCCAGCTAGGCTCCTGCCCCTCTCCCACAGGAGAGGAGCAGGCTAGGGGGTGTACTCACCCCAGGACAGGGACCCATTGGTCCCTGCCCTTGCCCTACCTGTAACGCCCCTAAATTCAGTATTTAGGGGCTCCTTGAACCTTCCTTCCTAAGATCCCGATACCAACAAGAAGAAAGAAGATCAAGAAGAAGAAGAAGACCCGCCGCGCAGCTGCTAACAGGACAACAACAACTGACTTGGCCCCAGCCCTACCGGCCTGTTGATCCTGGAATCTGCTCCTGCCGAATCCCGGCGACCTCTGCGGACAGCAACCTTGGAACACCCAGAGGACCTGACTGGCTTGACCCTCTCGAAGATTGGGACTCCCCTCAGCAGAGGCTCTGCTGCAACAATCCACCTGGTGCCCACCAGGAAGCTCCGGACCAGCCCACTCTGCACCAGCCGAGCCCGAACCGGGCCAACCCGAACCAAGACCACGAGGACGTCCCCCCGGCGACTGGGACCCGAAGTCCAGTGCCCAAAGACCCTCCTCGACGAACCAGCCGACGCCTGCAGACTCAGAACCAGGGGCCACCTCAACCACGACCAGCTGAGGGTAAGCTTTTCCGACACCCCTGCACCCGGTGCCCTGCAGCCCCCTGTGCCTCTCTTTGGGGTACCTACCTGTGCTCCAACATCCCAACTTACCCCTCGAAGTGCTGGTCGCCCCCGGAGAGTCACCGGCCCCGAGCCTGAGGCATTTGTTCCTTTGTCAAGATCCTCATTGGATAACATTGAAAGCCCGATGGCTCAAAAGCACCCTGCAACCAGCCGCCCGAGTGCCGCTGGCTGTGACCTCTCTGTCCTAATCTACTTACCCCCTTGCCCTGAGCAAGTGACCAGGAGCCCAGCTCCCACAGCCACGTGGTCTACTAGCCAGCCGCCACCAACCGAAGGCCCCCTGCCTCTCATTGACTAACATGGGCCTAACTACCTCTGCACCCGGCCGCCCCTGTGCCGCTGAGGGTCTACTAACTGTGCCTACCTGATCCTGGGGACCCCTGAGACTGTGCCCAGAACCTTACCTTCACCAACCAAGAACTCACCTGGAGGCCGGTAAGTCACTTACCCGCCATTGGATAACATTGACCCATTTTGACTCAAAAATGTTTTAAGTGTGAAGTTTTGAAAACAGAAAATATTCCTGTAAAATCAGCCAAAGTCCGAATTCGAAAATACTCACCTGTGATCAGGAGAGAAGCCAGTACTGTACCTTTCAGCCCAGTACTGAACCGCCAAAGTAATCCCTGGCGGGTTTACTAGTAACCTGTATTTTTCTCCATAGGAATCCATGGTCTGCTTTTCTATGAAATTTCTTTTGTGTCTACTTTTGAAAACTGCAAATATTCTTCAAAAATCGTACGAAATACTGAAACGCAATTACCTACCTGTTTTAAGTTGAGCTCCCATTGCTGACCCTAGGAAACTAGTGCTGGGTTACAAAAGTAACGCGATCGTACTTTATCTGTAACCTGAATTTCCTCCCATTGGATAACATTGTAAGAATCAGCTTGAAAAGTTTCTAAGTGTGAACTTTTAAAACAACTTTATATTCAGGAAAATCCAACACAGTAACTAAAACTTTTTTGCTAATCTGGTTTCCGTTTAGACCCCAGGACTGAATCTACGACCTAGTCCTGGAACTACCAAAGTAATCCATAAAGTAATCAACTGTACACTCCTATGAAAAACCCCATTGAGCTCAACGCTAGAGTGTTTCAGAACTGTATTGCTATTAGCTATCCTGTAATTATTGTGTACACAAACTTATTGCTCCTCTGCAAAGTATTTACATGAGAGTACTCGTATCTCTAAATATATTTTTATAACTGTCGGTTCTAAAAATAAAACAACTATATCTAAGGATATAATAACAATTGGCCTGGAGTTCAGTTCTTGAGTGTGTGAAACCTTTTGCTGACTGAGTGTGTACAACAAATGTTTTACACTGTCCTCTGGTACTACCTTACTGCTCGACCAAGCTACCACTTTGGAGAGTAAGGTCAGTTCTGACTTTAACCTCTGTTAAACCTTTGGGGTTTGTGGACTCTATACACACTGTACTGCCTTATTGTCCAGTATATATAGAGCCACCTTCTCACAGATTCCAAGATTGGATTCAGCAATTTCAGAATTTTTACAGTTTTCAAAAGTTGACCGTGCAATTTTTGGGAGCAGTAGCCGGCCCGCTTGGCCCGAAGGCGCCGCGGAACCAGACAGAGGAGTGAGCGACCTCATGGCCGTGAGGAAGGCGTCGATCTCCTCCGGCGTCGCGTTCTGCCCAGGGACCGGCGGGTATGGAGCAGGCCGTGACGCCGGCCGCATCGGGGAGGAGGGGCGGGGGGGGGGGGGGGGGGGGGGGGTGGGGGTGGAAGAGTCGGAAGAGCCATGTCACTACTTCGACTTCTTGTGCCTCATACCTGAGAACTTGGAGCTCGAGGAGTGGTGTCGATCCTCTGAGCCGTGATGACTCCGGCCCCGCGACCGGTCCCTCGACCTCCTTCCGGACTGGGGCCTCGAACGGCGCAGGGCCGACTGCCGGAGCTCGAGGCACTTGCGGGACTTCGACAAGGCCCGGCAGTCACGACTTGTCATCGTGGTCGGGCCCCAGGCAATGTAGGCACCGGCGATGGGGTCGTTAGACTTCGAAAAATGATCAAAAATGATCGAAAAGTTTAGTCAAAAATTGACTAAGGGTACCACTGTTCCCGGATTGGCGCTTGCGGGCACGGAAAAAATAGGAACGGACGTCAGCACACGAGGGCGGCGTCTAAGTACTCCGGCGACGTCAGCCCGGCGCCAACGACGTCAGATGCGGAGCCGCAGACAACAGCTACCAACGCGCAAGGGTACTGCTACGCAAAAGTTTCCGGATCCAGTCTGACGCCTGGGGATATTCTAAGGTAAGGAATCTAATACTAACCTGTTTCTTTCAGATAAGAGGTACAGTATGTACAAAGTCCAGACAACCCTAATTGGCTTATAGAGTTTAAATTCGCCCCAAATGCTCTCTTGTGGTAGTGTGAGCGAGCAGTTTAGGCTTAGAAGGTAGTGTTAATGCATTTGTTTAACACATCAAATCAATAAATGAACCACATATTCTAGAAGCAACTCAAGAGAAATTTAGAAAAAGAACACGTATTTTTATATATTTGCAATTGGGCAAGTACTTTTCAGATTGTTTTTTTTTTTACAGTTTTCAGCAAAGTTAGCAAACAGTGCGTTTTTATGCTGTAATGCTTTCCTATTGAGAGAAAAACACTCACTGCATACAGGTATTTGCAATAGGATTTAGTGAGTCACCTTTAGGTCATGAGGTCCAAAGTTCCACCAGCAGTTCGCAGAGGATTTGTCTGCTTTCAGTGAGTGCAGCAGAGGGTGAGGAAGCTGTGGGGAAGAGCAGGTGGGCTCAGTAACTGCCTCCTTTTGAGATACTTTCTCAGCAAGCTCCTCCTGTCTGCAGATGCAGAGATCCACTCTGGCAGACATTATTTAGTCATAGTAACATTTATTTTGTTTTCTCAGCTATTACTAACCTTCACCCTTCGAACACATGTATTGTGCAGTAGGTTATATGACACACTTATTCTTTCTGGGTGGATGGGGGTTAAACAGCGTACAGCCCCTTTCAACGCCAGTGCTTAGTGAGGCACTGTTGGTGATTTACTTTCAACGAGTGTCTGGTTGCCTGTAGCTGAATCTCCCTGAGGACCTCCTGGTACCTAGGGCTGATTACCTCTGTTGACCTGCAGGCGGGTGTGCAGCTGTGACGTGCTAAAATGTGTCTTGTGCGAGTCAGTGAGACGTTTATATGCCTTTCAGAAAACACCTGGATACAGGGTTTGTAGAAAATCCAACTAGGACAAGTTACCCAAAAAATAAAAAGAGAAAGTCTAAGGTGAGATATGGCCATAAATCAAAGACACCCAGGAATGCTCAAAACAAAAGGTAGCTCACTCCCCCCAACCCCCCCCCCCCCCCCCACCCCACCTTGGCGCGGCTTGTTGTAGCACAGGTGAGTGAGGGAGATGGTATGGTACTAATGCCCCACCCTACTTCAGGCCACTGCAGGCCTCGGAGGACCCAGTCCATAGCATACTTACAGGATATCCACTCAAGATAAATTGATATATAATTGCTCTACACTGTACTTCAGAAGGATAGTGGGCTAGACTAATAAGCCTACTTGACTCCAAAGTCTGGTTCAAATCCTCACAGGAGCATTCAGTGTTTCATTCAATCAAGGGCGATACAATGAGTACCTCTGAATTTAGTATGAATATAGGCTCAACACATTCTGTTGTAGTCGGTGCTTCCTTTGAAAATGTGGCATGGACGGTGCTCTTCTGGGCTTCTACGGACTGCCTGAAGAATCCCCTTTTATGGGCACAAGTGAGCTGAGCCAAAGAGAAGTGAGGATATCCACAGAAGGCTGGTATTAGAAAGTTATGAGGGGTTGGTCAGTCAGCCACATAACAAATGGTAAGACCCTTCCCCAACCCTACTCGAGGTGTTGGGTCTTCAAGAAATATCCCATTGGTCGGCCTGACCTGTGTCCAGACGATTCTTTCTTCAAAGGCCTGTTCGACATCAGCTTGGGACAGGTGTTATGGCTTATTCTACAAGTAAGGTTTGTATTTGTACCTCACTTCGGTAGTGAATCTTTTGAAGTAGCAGTGCAGAGAATCGACGCTTCCCATAAGGTCTACTGCGGTGTCAGGGTGTCCATGTCAGGTGCGAGAGCTTCAGCCAAGTCTGTTCTTTCACATCACTTGGAATTTGTAGACCCAGAAGTATAAATAGACAGGGAGACTACAGTACCAGAATGCAATGGGAAATAACCAATAGCAAAGCCAATAGGTGTTGCATATGTGAGACCTATTGGTTTTGACATCTTTTTAATTGTTTTTAGCCATGTTGTACAGCAGCATGGTTTAAAGTAAAAAATATAAAGCACTATGATGCAGTTAGCGTTGAAATAGTCATATTGCTTTATTGTATTATTTTACATGTACTTTTAACCATGATGCACAGTAGCTGTGCTGCTGTATGACATGGCTTTAAAAAAGAAAAAAACACAAAGTCAATAATTCTCACATATGTGAGACCTGTTTACTTTGCCAACGGCATTGCGGCACTCAGCCACTTAACTGCTACCCTTGATGTATTTACTTAGCAGTCCATCAACCAGTCTGGTATTGAAAGCTAGCCCTATTTCAGATCCACTGTGCCACTCCACCCCCTGTAGCGCTTCCCTTCACTCTTAATGGAGTCCTGGCTACCAATGCGCCAAAGGACACACAATGGTATCCAGTTCGCTAACCAATACAGATGCAGCCACCAGAATCACATCAAATATCTGATGTACTGCTCCAAGTGAGTCCTGAGCCAATGTAGCTGGACAGCATGTGGGAGCAGGTGTATTCCCGGTCTAGCATGTACAGCACCTGGGATTTTACAGCAATGTGGCACATCATCAGGTCCTCAAAGGACCATCCTCACCCAAGGACAAATGCAAAGCCTCTGGCAATCCAAGCTACCTTTTGGAGTTCTGGCTCACAGCCACAATATCAGTCAATTGTCTCCTGAAATAAGCAGCGATGGATCCTAACAAGGAGGGATAAATCTTGAAGCAAGTTAGGTATTGCCTGCTCAAAACGTTTAAATACATCAACACAATCCCACAGAGAATTCACATTTACCACATGAATTCTTAGTACTCACAAGCTCCTTTCACAGGAAGTATACAAGATTGTCAACAAAAAAATCCTTTATGTAACAAATTGGGGATGGGGGGGTTGAGGTGAAGGGATGGTGATGGGGAAACACGTTGATGGTGGTACGGGGGGCGGGGTGTCAAGAAACCATGACTAAGTCTAAATGGTACTGTCCAAAAGATCCTCACACCTAGATTATTCACATTCGGTTTCAAAAGAATCACAAGCTCTTGCCTGAACCCTAAACGGTGTACTTCAGTCCAGAAAATTAGAAAAAACATCAGCTGCATACGAGAGCAAACCACCTTTTCGTGGACTTCCAATCAGACTAACACCCAAAACTGGATGGTCACGCAATTAAAAACCTAGTAGTGAGCAGCTGTCACTTCTAGGTATACACGATTCATGCTAGTTTGATTAAGAGCCTCACTATGGATGCATTCGGACCCATAACCAGCAAATATCAAATGTTTAGCTCTTAGTATGAATCATAATGTTTCTTAGTATGAGGTTTGTTGGTGAATTTCATGATTTGTGATGATCTTCTACTAGCCCAGAGTAGTGTTCTCTAAAATGATCCATTTAACTACAGTAATTACTAAAGACTTTAAGATCTTCAGTTAAGTAGAGCCCTCAAATTATTCAGTGTCTAAAACTAGAAACTACATGCATCTCCAACCTAAAGCAGACAATTATAGAGAGATAAACTGCAAGAGTGCATTTTACAGATTACTACCCACCTCACAGATTGCATTTGGGAGTACAGCAATCGGTGTGATCCACAGGCTCAATAAAGTAAAGGGTTTGCAAAGCCAGGGACTTATCATTGACAAATATATACATTCATGGCCGTATTGTAGACTGCAGATGTAGAGCAAGCAAGTAAATAATAAAGCAGATCTTATACAGCTTCAGTAAACAAACCGATTTTGTTTCTTATACTAATATGTAAAGCCTGAACTTCTGTAAAGTATTAGGGATGCACATAAGATGATAAGAGGAAATAAAGAGTTTGGGATCTTCAGAAGAGTAATACAGATTGCCCAAGTCCCGATCTTATGTGACACTCAAACCTACAATATTGTCAAGACTTATTTCATCTTTACATTCATGCTTCATTGCACTGAAAGAACCCATGCAACCTGTTTGAAGAAGCCCAAACTCACAAACACAATAAATACCTGCAGTAAACTTTGCATCTGTGTTTTGCTGTTGTTGAAGAAAGATGTGTTCTGGTCAGTCACATGGCCAATTGTGGCACTTGCATTGTCAACCCACTGCTCTGTCTCCAGGCACACTGATGTGAGCCCACTTCTCAGCTCTACACAGCGTGTGGCAGAATCCTCCACAGTAGTAATGCTTGAGTCTGTTAACTGCCTGATCTCTTGTGCTAGGTTTTCCATATTTGAATTAAACTTCATGTGTTGGGAGTCGGCACGGTCAACCACTTCATACGACTGCCTGTGGGGGAAATGCATATTATATTAAGGAAAAATAACAGCTTAAACATTAGCTAAGACCTGCAAACATTTAATATGACAAACGTACAGTGCCTTTAAAACTAGCTACAATCAAACTAGAGAATATACATGTAGGAAGCGGTAGCTGTATATGGTACGGACACTAGGTGTTTACACTGTGCACAGAGTCCAGCCATTCCTCAAAAGTGTACAGGGCTCAATGTAAAACCCAAAGTGCTCTATTAGTAGTAGTGTAGGCAGGCAGCCTTGGGCCTAACACAATGTGTAATCCACTTATTGCACACACATGACCAACAAGGGAAACACGACTCAAAAAGGAGAGCCACACCAATTTTATAAAAATAAGCGGTGTGTTTTTTTTTTTTTTAGACCAAGATAATCACAATAAGGTAAGTACATTTTTAACTAACAAAAGGTTTCACCTTAAAAAGTTGACGCTGCAATTTCTGAACAGTTCAATGTTATACTATGGAGGAAAACAATGCGTTTTAGCAGGTAAGCACAACACTTACAATTCTAGTCTTCGGGACCAAAGGTCCGCAGGGGACAGGTAAGTACCAAAACTGCATCACTAACGGCACAGGGGCAGCCAGGCACTGAGGCCAAAATCAGAGTTCGGCCCAATGCATTTCAATGGAGACCTGGGGAGAGGGTGGAGACCATTTGGTCGAAGCCACACTGCTTGCAGGCAAGAAAATCGGTTTCAGGGGCCAAGCTTTGGAGGTGAGGGAAGCACGGGCCACAAAGCAGACCCAAACGTACACCACCAGCAGCACAAAAGCAGCCGGGTGCAGGGTGCGATTTCAGTGTCTGTGCCCAATGCTTTTCAATGAGAATTCTGCTTCCGACAAATAGGCTGCAGGCGTCGCACAGGAGGTTGCAGGAGGGAGACAAACACCAGCAGAGGTAAGTAGAGATGTAGGGGACGTAGAAGTTCTGTTGATTCAGCTCACCAAGGCGCAGGGACTTCGGGTGCAGGGTTGCCTTTAGACGTCAGTCTTCTTATCGTAGCCGTTCACAGTCCGGGTGAGCCTCTGGATTCAGGCTCCAGCTGTCGTTGTGGAGTCCAGGAGGGGTCAGCCAATGCATGACTTGAGATCAGGATCACTACGGATCGAGTGTGGCACCTCATCCCAGGATGTGCATGGTTTCTGCTCCCAGAGAGCAGAGGCTGTCCACCCAGGGGTCCAGAAACATGTCCGAGTGTGGCTGGCTAACTAAAGCCAGTGGCCATACCAAGGTCGGTAGGTTTTCAGGGTGCACCTATGAGGTGCCCTCTCAGTATATGGTTTGATACATCTCACATTGGCATCAGAGTGGATTTATTACATTGGAGTTGTTTGGTACCAAACACTGTGTTCAGTGACGCCATCATGGGGTTGTGGAACTAGAGTTGTTGAGTTTCCAGCCCATGTTCTCTCTATGGCTTCCATTGCACTTGCACCACTAAGGAATGGACCCTAATGATCTAGGGGCATCTCTGCTCATGCAGATATGCCACCACCTGATGTATAGTGCACCCTGCCTTAGGGCTGCAAGGCCTGCTAGAGGGGTGACCTACCTATGCCTTTGGAAGAAATAGCTGGCATAACAGGTATGTTGACTGTTTTGTCTGCGCCAAACATGCTGCAGTGGCAGTCTGTCTATCCTAGGTGAGGAGTACATAGGGGACCCTCTTCAGTCCGAATGCCCTAGGTACGTATGTATTCTTTACTAGGGACTTACAGGGGGCCTGAAGGTCCAATTGTGGATCAGTTTTAGGGAAAGAACACTGTTACTGGGAACCTGGACAGCAGGGAGCCAGTACTCTACTGAAGGTCTGAGTCCTTGTTAAAATACAAAAGAATCAAGTAACTTGGCCATGGCTCTGCCTACTTTGCAATGTTACAAAAGCAAAGTAAAGGCTTTAAAGATATTCCTACAATCAAATGGAAGGTTCTAGCAATTTCCGAGGTCTCTTGTTCCAGATCTGAAACAATCCAATTGCCGGTTTAGCTTGCAAAAAACCATTACCATGATAGAGTCGGGGGTACGTTAAATCCTTAAACCAATGTATATGTTGCTTGTTCAATGCACAGATGAAATATGAAATTGTAAAATGTCAAAAGACCTCCACTCAAGGACAGATGTCAAATTCATACCAATTATTGATTAAAACGCTTGACATTATACTATTTGTACTGGTTGTCTGACCTTTAGATTTCTCAGCTTTTCCATGGACAATGCCATTTAAAATTCAACAAAATGCTACACGCAGATTGAATTTCATTGGCCGCGCCTAGAAAGCCATTAAGGCAGATACTTCTGTCAGAAAGTGGTACTGTCTCAAAAGGGCCTGAAGACTGTTGACAAGAACCGGTAACTACTTCTCGATTCATTGCTAGTCCACAGCATAAATGGAGCATTGCTTACAGTTATCTGGGTACAGTTCTGAACTGTCTGGGTAGGTCAAAGTAGGTAGGATGACCAGGACAAAGTTGCTGCCTCCATGTCCTTAACATGATCTTAACAGAAAACGAAAAGCTCTTTGACATACAAATGAAAGGTGCCAAAATATCATTCCAAACACAAGGAGATGGACGGAGCGCTGCAACTTTTCCGACACTCATCCCCAGTCACACATCTGGGTTGAATCCATCATCACTTTGCCACCCCAGTTCAGACACAGCTATATGCAAATCAGTCTTGACACGGTGCCTCATGGGTACAGTCCAGCCCGAACTGCCAAGCCACGTCTTCCCTGGACAGGAAACAAGCATCCTGGGATCAGTTTCGGGCCAACAGCCCTTATCCGCCGGGCTAGCTTGAATCCAGTGGCAAAGTGAAGCAAGGAACGCACGTCTGGGCATCGCCTGCCAACTTAGGGTGAACAAAGCAAACACAAGGAGATGATGGCCGGAGTGCTGAAACTTCAGACACTCACCCCCAGTCACAGATCTGGGCTGAATCATCATTTTTTAGCTCACTTCGCCACCCCAGTTCAGACACAGCAATATGCAAATCAGTCTTGACACTGTGCCTCATGGGACGGGTATACCCAGACGTGGGTTTAAGGCTCTCCATGCTACTGGAGTCAAGCTATCCTGGCTGATGAAGGGTGAAACCCCAAAAACCGGTCCTAGGATGATTGGTTCCAATTCAGGGAGGACTTGGCTTGGCAGTTAGGGCTGGACTGTTCCCATTGGGTGCAGTGTCAAGACTGATTTGCTAATGGCTGGGTCTAAACTGGAATGGCATGGTGAGCAAAAAAACAATGAATTTAGGCCCAGATCTCTGTACTGGGGTCAATGTGTGACATCGTTCTGCATTCTGCCCATCAATTCTTCTTTTGGCATTTGCCAAAAGATAACAGAAGAGTGGTCCATGGGAGCAATTACACCAAATAGAAAGAACCTCTTTGGGATATACAGTGCTGTTCGTAGATGCACAGCTGAAAGACTGCTATAGATTTTTAGCCCCAAATTGGCAGTAGAATACCTGGTGTATGAGCGTTGGTGGTCGAGGAATTGGATAGGTTTGCCAGCAGTGGTATAGGTTAATATATTTAGTCCGTAGTGATTTAAAGTATGTTTAAAAGGTCAACGTTACAGATTACATTAAAGGTAGCAGAAAAAATATGGACAGTGAGACTTTGAGAACAAGTTCTTTATGGTTTCTTCTTGCAGGGTGCGTCACCTCTTACTTGAGGATCCAGAACTCTTTCCCTTGACAGCTATAGCCAATTCCACCCCAAAAAAATCTACAGGAGTGTAGGAAACTGGCTCTATATATAATGTGAGAAAGTGGCTCTATATATACTGGACCAATGTAAGGTACAGTGTGTATAGAGTCCACAATCCCCAGAGGTATAACAGAGGTTAAAGTCAGGTCTGACCTTACTCTCAAAAGTGGTAGCTTGGTCGAGCAGTAAGGCAGTACCAGAGGACAGTGTAAAGCATTTGTTGTACACACTCAGTCAGCAAAAGGTTTCACACACAAGAACTGAACTCCAGGCCAATTGTTTTTATATCCAAAGATACAGTTGTTTTATTTTTAGAACCAACAGATATCAAAATATACTTTTTGCGATAGGAGTACTCTCATGTAATTAATTTTGCAGAGAGGCAATAAACTTTGAAAACACAATAGGTACAAAGGTTGCAGTAGGCAACAATTCTAAACGCAATTTAACATGGAGCTCAATGGGTTTTTCTACATAAATGCAGCTGATAAATTTATCGATTACTTTTGGAACTCCAGGACTGTATCCTAGATTCAGTCCCGAGGTCTAAGCTGAAAACAGTTTAGTAAAAACGTTTTAGTTATTGCAATGATTTTTAAAGAATAAAAAGGTATTTTAAAAGTTCACACTTGAAAATCTAGCAATGTTATCCAAAAGGGAGAAAGTTCAGGTTACAGGTAAAGTACGTTCTCGTTACTTTTGTAATCCAGTACTGGGCTCCTAGGTCCAGCACTGGGGTCTCTACTTAAGACAGGCAAGTAATTACGTTTCAGTAGTAGGTACGATTTTTAAGGAATATTTCAAGTTTACAAAAGTAGACAGAAGAAACGTCATAAAAAAGCAGACAATGGATTCCTATGGGGAAAATTCAGGTTACTAATAAACCCGGTTAGGATTACTTTTGCGGTTCAGTACTGGGCTGCAAGGTACAGTACTGGCTTCTCTCCTGATCACAGGTGAGTACTTCGGAATTCGGTTGATTTTATAGGAATATTTTAGCGTTTCAAAACTTCACACTAAGAAGATTTTTCGAGTCAAACCAGTCAATGTTATCCTATGGCAGGAAAGTGGGTTATCGGTTTCCAGGCGAGTACTCGACTGGTGAAGTTAAGGTTCTGGGCATAGACTCCGGGGTCCCCAGAGTCAGATAGGTACAGTTGGTTCACCCTCAGCAGCAAAGGGGCAGCCGGGTGCAGAGGTAGTTAGGCCCAATGTTATCCAATAAAAGGCAGGGGGCCTTCGGTTGGTGGCTGCTGGCTAGCAAGCCACGCGGCTGTGGGAGAAGGGCTCCTGGTCACTTACTCAGGGCAAATGGGGAAGTAGAATAGGACAAAGGTTGCACTGCCAGAGGCACTCGGGCGGCTGGGTGCAGGGTGCTTTTGAGCCGTTGGGCGCTCAATGTTATTCAATGGAGATCTTGAAAAGGGAACCAATGCTGCAGGCTTGGGGACGGAGGATTCTCTGGTGCGACCAACACTTCGAGGGGTAAGTTGGGATCTTGGAGGCTAGGTAGGCACCCAGGAGTTGGGCACAGGGGGCCGGGGGTGCCGGGTGCAGGGGTGTCTTTTGAGGTCGGGAAATCTTACCCCCTGCTGGTCGTGGTTGGAGGATTCCCTTGCTCTGAGGCTGCAGGCGTCGTCGGGGTCATCGAGGAGGGTCCTTGGGCACTGGATTCCAGGTCAGAATCGCCAGGGGGACGTCCTCCGGGTCTTGATTCACTCCAGCACAGGCCAGACTTGGCGGGTGCAGAGTGTGCAGGGTTCGCGGTTCTGGGCTGATGCCAGGGCTTGTTACTTGCTTTGAGCAGTACCACTGCTCGTGGGAGACCCAGGTAGTCAGAGTCACAAGGCAGTCAGGTCCTCCGGGATTTTTGAGGTTGCTGACCACTGGAGACGCCGGGGTTTAGCAGGGACAGGTTCGAGGGTCAACAGACCAGTAGGGCTGAGGCCAAATCAGTTGATATCTTCCTCTTTTTAGCAGCTGCACAGCAGGTCTTCTTCCTTGATCTTCTTTCTTGTTTCGTAATCTGGATCTGTGGAAAAAGGTTCAGGGTGCCCCAAAATATTAAATTTAGAGGAGTTACAGGTAGGGCAAGGGCAGGGATCAATGGGTTCCTGTCCTGGGCTGGGTACACCCCTAGCCTGCTCCTCTCCTGTGGGAGGTGGGCATGAGCCTAGCTGTGATTGGGCAGGGCTCCCCATCTTCAAGATGGCCAGAGCCCGGGGTCGTGCATCACCTCTCCTCTCCCACCTGAGGGGTGGAGTTGGCACAGGCTGGCACACCCCCCTTTCTGACGTAGGGTTTCCCGCCAGTCTTCCCGCCAGAGTGGGGGTCAGAACTGGTGGGGGGACAGTTGCTGAGCACAACAAGTGGTCTGGAGAAGCTCACAAAGGCGGAATGCCTTTGAAGCTTCCCCTGCCCATCCGGGTGGAGGAGGCTTGGCACCTCTTCCCAGGATGTGCATTGTTGCAGGCCTAGGAGCGCGGGAGCTCGCCCCCCAGGGGTCCAGCAACATGTCTGCTGTGTGGCAGCAAGGCAGCCTCTCAGACAAGACGTGGATTGTAGGTTTAGGTTTCAGGGGTATCACTCAGCCACCCCAGTTCAGATATGGCTTGGCAGTTGGGGCTGGACTGTTCCCATGAGGCACAGGGTCAGACTGATTTGCATATGGCAATGTCTGAACTGGGGTGGCAGAGTGAGCTAAAAAATGGTGATGGATTAAACCCAGATCAGTTGACTGGGGGTGAGTGTTTGATTTGCTCAAACGCTCCGTCCATCATCCCCTTTTGTTTCACAAGACAGCTAGATGACAGCTGCCCAAATAGGAGATGGCTTTTAGGATAGTCAGCCTCTGCAAGCTGTGCAATGTACATTGCTAATATTTAGATTGAGAACCAGGGAAATAAAAGATAGAAGAAAGACTGCATCAACCCATGCTACAGCGATAATCCAGAAGACAGGAAATCCTCAGTTAGATATCAAAGGCTTTAAGCAATTTGTTCATAGGTCACATAGATGGGTAGCCTAGTACAACAAGAGAATGAGACCTTTCAGTACAGATCACAACAGCACAATATTGTGAAGTCTAAATGAGTGCAAACTCAGCTTTTAAAGATCTTCCACCGTAATGACGGTAAATTGGAGCATTTCATAATTGTCATTACAATCCTAGTTAGGGACCTTGAATGACCAACCACACACATTACATATATGCTAGAGATGCTATGGACCTTTCAAGAAGAGTTCTGAAGGAACACTAGGAAGAAACTCTAATATTCCAAATATCACTCAGAGCTTATGTTTTATTTAAATCGTGCAAGAACCAATCTAGATCCCTTTTATTCCGGCTATGCACTAAAACAGACCAATTTCCTTTTCTTCTAAACCATGGCTTTTGGGATAATTAAAGGAATCCACATAAAATGAATCCCTGATGTGTGCATCAACCTAACAATTGATTTGTGAGGACCGACATTAATGGAGGCTTCCAGGATTTGTCACTTCTGACCTTCGGGAGCACAGGTACTTCTTCCTGGGGGGCTGCAGTGTCAGGCTGGCCAGGGAGTTGCCACACAGTGAACCAGACTTTGCATCTAAAGGGCTTGCGTACTGCAGGGAAGTAGCTCGTCTACTCCAAGGGAGATTGCTGGCAATTTGCAAAAGGCTCGCAGTCTACCAGGGTACTTGAAGATGCCCATCTGCAGGATCAGTCAATTGGTGACAATTGTCGAGACGAGGGCAGACAGGCAGGGTTTGGCACCCAAATTCCACAGCAGTCTTCAGTTCTAGTTCTCTTGCACCTCTTTGTCCTCTTCTTCTGGATCAGTCAGATCTGAGTTCCTGGCATCAGGGATGCCTCCTAAATACTCAATTTAGGGGTGTTAAGGGGAGTGACCGGTAGTAGCCATTAGGCGACTTACCTTTAGGGTGACTTCACCCTCTTTGTGACCACTTCATGTGGGTAGTGGGCATAACCCTGTTTAAGTGAACTTAAATTCACCAAAATCCTGGATGGTGGAATTCTAGTTTTCGTATTCAATCAAGTAGCCCACCTTAGGGGTGGAACTAGCCTGATAGGGAACACACCTCCTGATTAGCTAATTTTCTTGCCTGCAATGTTGCCAAATGGGCACGGGTAGCAATTCCACTGTTTGGGAGAAGCCTGGGTGGCATATCAAAGGCAGCAGAGGCCTTTGAAGCTTCCAGCATTGATATTTGGATTACGTATCCATCCTGCTTGGAGGAGGTGACACCTCCAGCCGGAGCAGGAATGGTTTCTGCCTTCAGAGTGTGGGCTCGCACCAGCAGTGGGTCAGAAACCGCTCTGTGGTTGCAGGTTGGCCTACACCAATCAGCCAGTACACTAGTAGTGGATATGTTTTCAGGGGCTCCAAGTTGCCCTATGGGTGGAGGTATTAATGAATTCATCACTGATATCAGTGTGGGCTTATTAATACGAGCTGTTTGATACAAAACCTCTTTAGATTCAGTGAAGTAATCATGTAGCTGGGGAACTCCTAATCACCAGTGCCCAGTACATATACTCAAGACGGCTTCCCTGTTCTCTGGCAATATCCAAGATTTGACATGGGCATCACAGGGGGCATATCTGCTCGTGCAAATATGTCCTCACATGTAATATAATTCACCCTGCCTTAGGACTGTAAGGCCTGCTGTAGGGGTGAATTACCTATACTACAAACAGTGTCTGCAGGCATGGCACACCACAGGTTTACTAGGGACTTACAGGGGGTGCTAAAGGTATTCCCAATTGGGAGAACTATTGTACAGTTTTAGGTAAAGAGATACAGCACTGGGGACAGAGACAGCAGGAACCCAGTGCACTTCTATCAAAATTACATCAAGCTCCAGGCAAAAGGCGGGGGTGACTATGTCAAAAAGTGGCACTTTCCTACACGGAGACCTTGAACTACCCATGCAGCAACACCATACCCCATGGGACCAAAGGGAACAGGAAGACGCTACCAGAGCAGAAAAAAAACTATTATTCAGTTTTTGGGAGAGACCGTGGACAACAATTCTCACATGAGTACAATAAAGTCTTAAAATATTTACCTCTGGAAGGAAAATATCAAAGTAAAGTACAAGTACTAAATACCGGATGCGATCCACCACAGGGATTTTGTCAGCGCCAAGATGCTCCTTCCGGAGCGACCGTCGCGCTCTATAAATACCAAATACAAATACAAGTGATAGACATACAGCATAAGCGATGTAGGCAACACCAGCAACATAGTTAGCACTGGGCACAATCTGGAACATGGAAGGATTTGAAGAGGACGTTGTCATGGGAACACTGAAAGTACTCCACATTTATGGAGTAAGCTATAAAGGCAGGTCTTTATATTTACATCTGTCTTTTTAATATTTGACATTTACCAACAGTTGGGAACACATTAAAAAATTAAACTTGGAAATGTAACTTCTACTTACATCTCAACATCTGCCTTTAAGCCAACAAGAGACTTTTGCAGGTCCCCGCCTTTTGTTAGAATGTTACTGAAGTTTTGTTGTGTCTCCAGGACCAACATGTTCAACTGATTTTGCAAGGTAGTAATGATCTTTGTTGTACCCTAAAAATAGTACAGGTTTAATATATGAAAATAAGCAAGCAGCTAAATAGTTCATACAATGAAAAGTCTAAATATATGATCACATTTGGAGAACTATCATCTCCTTGCCACCACCTTCTCAGGTCATGAAGAATATGTAAGGGACTAACTAAGATCTAATGCAGTGTGTTCCAGAAAAGAATACAATGTTCCCCACTAATGTCAATAAATTAAGCAGCTTCCAAAAACACACAGTAACTTTTCTGGTATCAATTCTATCTCAAAGATGCTTGCCATCAGAAACCTATTTTAATTTCAACTTTTGTTAAATACTGTGATTTAAGCAACGCTTAAATACACACTCTACCATGGAAGCGTTCAAATCAAGAGACTGTATCAAAAACACATTTAGTAAATATATATTTATCTATGAATAAGTAATAGCAAAGGGGAAATAACTACATCATTCAAAAACTGACAACTTCTAGCACAAAGAAACGTACCAGTTGAAGAAATACGGTGTGCGTTATTATTCCTGGTTGAGATAATCAACATCTGTTCTTACAGGAAAGTCCAAGCTAATATTATTACCATGCGTTCACTTTACTTAAACCTCACAACGACCATAATGATAAGCATGAAGAACAAATTACTTACCTTCATTATTAGTGTATCTGTAAGAGATATATATTAGTTATAGATGCCTTACCTTCAAATTACCCCCAAGCGTCAGACTGGATCCGTAGACATTTTTATTTAGCAGTACCCCCGCGCGTCAGACGTCGTGATTGCCGGGATGACATTGCGGTGTCTACTTAGACGCCACCCCTGCGCGCTGACGTCAGTTCTGACACGACTTTCCACACCAGAAGCGCAGAGCCATGCAAGACACTGACCACTGATGCACAAAACTGGGGCCCTGGAAGGGACTCCCTATCACTAGAAGTCAGTGTAACAGGGAGGATAGGTGGGGCGGTAAGGAATCTATAAGTAATATATTTCTCTTACAGACACATTGTTACCGAAGGTACACACCTACTTGATCTTTGTTTTCCCACCAAAGTGAGGGGTTTGAACCAGGGGTGGCCATCTGCTGCTAGAAGCAGAGGCTGGGGTCATATATAAAGGCGGCAGGCCTTTGAAGCTTCCCTCTTAAGTACTGTGCCCATCCTAGGGGAGGGGGGGTGGGGGGGGGTGACACCTCCGCCCAGGATGGGCTTTTTTCTGGCCTCAGAGAGCAGGGGCTCTCGACCAAGGGGTCCAGAAACATGTCTGGTGGTGGCGGCAGGCTGCCTAAAGCCAGTCAGAGACCACACCAGGGTTGGTAAGTTTTCAAGGGGCACCTCTGAGGTGCCCTCTGGGTACATATTTTAATAAATCCCACCAGTGTGAGTTTATTAGGAGGAGCTGTTTGGTACCAAACACTCCTGGGTTCAGTGAAGCCATCATGGTGCTGGAGAACTAGAGTTGTCTAGTTTCCAGCCCATGTACTCACTATGGCTTCATTGGCTCTTACAATATTATATATAATATTAATATTATATATTGTTAAATATACTTGGATATTGTAGGTGCATATCTGTTCATGCAGATATGCCCACACCAGAGAAAGAGTGCACTGTGCCTTAGGACGTGCAAGGCCTGCTAGAGGGGTGATTTGCCTATATCTTAGGCAGTGCTGTTGGCCAAGGCACACAGGCAGTGTGCCATGTTCACTTTGTCGTTTTTTACTGCACCAAGGAATGCAAGTGGCAGTGGCATGGCCTTGGTGAGGTGTCCCTAGGGGGCCCTCTTCTATCCCCCATGCCCTAGGTATCAAGGGTACTATTTACTACAGACTGAAGTTGTGCTAATCGTGGTATAGTTTTAGGGAATGAGCACTGGCACAGGGTACCTGGTTGGCAGGAACCCTGTGTAGTTACAATCGAAACCGCATAATTTTCCAGGCAGAAAGGGGAGGCTAAGTATGTCTAAAGAGGAACTTTCTCACAAAGTGCCAACCTCCTCTCTTTCCTTTAGTCTTGGAAGGAAAGGATTTTCATATGTTGCAGCATGCTGCCTTCGGTGATGGATAAAGACAACAAATACACTGCTCATATGGGTCAGAAGTACATATTTTTTATTCACAGGTAGAAGAATTTCAAGATCGATTTTTTTCTGTCAGTCATGATGACTGTTGGTGACAGAGAACAGATCTCCGTGGCCCAGAACATGGGGATTTTCCACAAAAAAATATCCTAAAACAAATAAAGCTCTGAAAGCTGTCAAGTCCAGGGTAGGTCAGGGCCATAACAGCGTAGGTCACAGAGAAGTTAGAGCTGGGCTCTACTCTGGGACCAACTCTCATACATCTCGTAAAAGCGCGAGGTGTGGTGGCCCCTAGAGGGCAGTAAGGGAGCTTAGCACTTCCCCCTTTATTGACTGAAATTTGGGTTGTTTCAAATCAGAAATACGTGCTACATAATAAACAGTTGTTAAGACCTATGGCAATTTTAACATGGTTTACTGTTATTTGAAGGTACCTTGGATCCCTAGACTCAAGACTGGGTACGATTCACACATTTAAATTTAGGAAAGATTAAAATCTGGAAGAACCCACATACGTCGGTTTCGGCACTATTAGTAACACTAGAACTCAAAGGCGGCAATGGAAAAACAATCTCCCACTGGCCACCAAGGCACACAATTGCAGGGAAGATCTTTGATTTCTGGATTCCTTACTCTGAGAAACCTTCATATCTTTGTCTAGAAGAATTCCTGAACCTTTTCTCGGGAAAATAAGAATTTCCAGACCTATCAGAATATGGCCCGATGGATCACCAGTCACTTAGTCCTATACTAGTACTATTTTGTAAACCATGCACCTCATCTCTGTGGCTTTGTCTAGCAACAGTGGGCAGTCTTAAACCTACTCAAACATCAGCTTAACGGCCTTCATGTGGCTTCCTCAGAGGATTCAAAATGATGAACCCAATCTTAAATCACATTTCCATTGTACCGGTCAGATTCCCACACAACACCCCCTGAAATTGTTGGAGTTGTGCATAAACCGCTGTAGAGCTTTACAAAAGAAAGATTTTGAATATAGGGCTCTACAAGAGTTCCTGGTGCAGCCACCTGTCAATGGACCATACATTTGTTCTATTCGCAAAGAAAACTCCTGAAAGGCCGGATCAGAGGTCACATTTAAAAAGGTGCAGGAAGCTGGCTCTATATATACGATACCAAAGTAAGGTATATTGTGTGCACAGAGTTCAGTGGGTCCCTAGAGGCTTAAGTAGACAATGCTAAAAGCTTTATCTGTGGTAGTGTGGTCGAACAGTAAGACTTATCAGAGGGTAATTTTAAGCATTTATTGTACACTCGCATATCAAGAACTAGAGCACATACTCAAAGACTCAATACAGACCCATTGTTTTGTATTAAAAAGTTATTACTTTGTTATTTTATTTCTAGAACCAAGAGAAACTCAGTTGCAGGTAAGTACCAGATTAAAAGTAGCAATACCTTTCAAACGCAGTTTGAATGGTTTTGCAAGGTAGAAGAAAGTGCTTTACATTAATTAAAATACTTTTGTAAAATCAGTTTAGCATAGTAGAACTTATCAATTGAAACAGATCAACTTTTGTATGGAATTGGTTTGAAAATACGATCCTATGGATGGAAAACAAGGTTATGCATTAGCATGTAAATACGCAGCTTACAATTCCAATCTTCTGGGTTTGGACCAACACAGGGAAAGGGTCAGTTCAAGGTAGGTACTGCACCACCAACAGCACTGGGGCGGATTGGTGCCGAGGTCACTGGCCCAATGTTAGTCAATGGGGACTGGGGGTACCTCGCACAGGGATGGTTTGCAAGTACATGTGGTTTCAGGGCACAGGTCCAGAGGTTCAAGATCAGCACGGAGGGGGCCACAAGGCAGCATCAAAGCTACACCACATGCGGCACAGGGGCGGCCGGGTGCAGAGTGTAAAATCAGAGTCCGGCGCCCAATGTGTTTCAATGGGGAATCTTGGTCACAGAGCGGCAGCAGGCTCAGGCCAGAAGACTGGTTGAAGGTGACCACTGGGTGTGCAGGGAAGTTTGAGAGTTGAGGGACACATGGGCACCATCAGCTGGGCTCCCCAAAGTTCGGGGCAGAGGATGCAGAGGTGCCTTTTGGCATCGAATTTACATTACCATAGCCAATCACGGTCAGGGGGACCCTTCAGGTTTTGGCTGCAGGAGACTTCGTGGGGTTCAGGAGGGGTCAGCCACCGATTGAGACGAGGCAAGGATCACTGGTGAGACTTCACAGGACAGTTAAGCCACTCAGCCCGTGGGCTTCTGGTGCAGAGTGGGCAGTGGTGACGGATCCACCTGGATCCAGGATTCTCGAAGACGGATTTTTTTCTGGACCTTCCGTTGTCCTCAGGAGATCTGGACTTTATTGAAGAGTGACAGTCTTCTTGGGGTTCATGGAAGTCCCTGGCCACGGCACAGGCTTGGTCTTCTTCGCAGGCTCGAGAAGCAGGAGACAGGCTGATAGGGCTGGGGCCAAGGCAGTACGTGTCTGTAAGAAAGTGGCTCTGTATATACTGTTCCAAAGTAAAGTACAGTATGCACAGAGTCCACAGAGGTTTGCAGAGGCTAAAGTTAGATATAACCTTACTCTCTAAAGTGGTAGCTTGGTCGAGCAGCAAGGCAGTATCAGAGGACAGTGTAAAGCATTTGTTGTACACATTCAGTCAGCAAACGGTCCCACACACTCAAGAACTGAACTCTAGGCCAAATGTTTTGTATAAAAAAAATATTGTTTTTATTTTAGAACCACAAGTAGGTATAATACTTTCTCAGCGGCTGTGGGAGCTGAGCTCCTGGTCAGTTACACAGGGCAAGTGCGAAAGTAGGATAGGACAGATGCTGCACTTCCAAGGCACTCGGGCGGCTGGGTGCAGGGTGCTTTTGGGCCATCGGGCGCCCAATGTATTTCAATAGGAAAGCTGCAAGACAAACAAAGGCTGCAAGCACGGGGAGGGAGATTCTTCAGGTGCGATCACCAGTTTGAGAGGTAAGTTGGGAAACTGTAGGTTAGGTAGCCACCCTGGAGTCTGGCACAAGGGGCCGTGGGGCGCCGGGGTGTCTCTTGGTGTCGGAAAATCTTACCCTCAGCTGGTCGCGGTTGGAGGGGTCCTTGGCTGTGAGGCTGCAGGCATCGTCAGGAGCGTCGAGGAGGGTCCTTGGGGTGCTGGATTCATGGTCACAATCGCCGGGGGACGTCCTCGTGTCCTTTGTTCACGGAGGCACAGGCTGGGCTTGGCGGGTGCAGAGTGTGCTGGATTGGCGGTTAGGGCTCGCACCAGCGGTTTGTTGCTGTTTGAGCAGAACCACTGCTCATGGGAGTCCCAGTCTTTAGATGAGCAAGGCAGTCATGTCCTCCGAGGTTTGAGGTTGCTGACCACAGGAGACGTTGGGATTTAGCAGGAGCAGGATCGAGGGTTGGGGTCAAGTCATTTAGTGTCATCCTCTTGTTAGCAGCTGCACGGCAGGTCTTCTTTCTTCTTGTTCTTCTCGTTTCGGAATTGGGATCTGAGGAAGGAAGGTTCAGGGTGCCCCCGAATACTAAATTTAGGGGCGTTCCAGGTAATGGGTCCCTTTCCTGGGGTGAGTACAACCCTATCCTGCCACTCTACAGTGGGAGGGGGGAAGAACCCTGTCTGATTGGGTAGGGCTCCAAATCGTCAAGATGGCGAGAGCCCGGAGTCATGCTTCACCTCGCCTCCCCCACCTGAGGGGTGGGGTTGGCAGAGGCTAGCACACCCCCCTTTCCTCACTTAGGTTTCCCCACCTGTCTTCTCGCCAGAATGGGGGTCAGAACCAGTGGGGGCCAGTTGCTGAGTACAGCAGGGTCAGACTGATTTGCATATGGCCATGTCTGAACTGTTGTGGCAGAGTGGGCTAAAGAACGGTGATGGATTAAACCCAGATATTTTGACTGGGTGTGAGTGTTTGATTGGTTCAGATGCTCCGTCCATCACCACCTCCCTTTTGTACCGGGTTGCAGCTTAGGCAGCCTCTCAGTCAGGACATGGGTTGTGGTCTAGTTTCAGGGGGCAACTCCAAGTTGCCCTCTGCCAGTGTGGGATTTAATGTACAATGCACAACAGTGTGGATTTAATGTGCTGAGAAGTTGGATACCAAACTTTTCAGTCTTCAGTGTAGCCATTTTGGTGCTGTGGAGTTCGTGATGACGACCTCCCAGCACCATATACTCTTAATGGCAGCACTGCACTTACAGTGCCCAGGAATGGACCTGGATACTGTAGGGGTACAGGGCTCATGCACCTATACCCACACCACTGGCATAGGGCACTCAGCTAGAGGGGTGAGTGAGGTATGCCAGGGCAGTGTGTAGATGGCATGGCACATGTGCCATGTCGACTTTGTTTTGTTCTGCACCAAGACACTCAGCCTGCAAAGGCAGTGTGTGTGTGTGTGTCAGGGAACAGGGGCCTTAAGGGTGGCACAATAAGTGCTGCAGCCCTTAGGGGTCTTCTCTAGTCACAGTGCCTTGGGTACCATTCACCAGGGACTGATATGTGGCCAGAGATGCCAATTGGGTTTAGGTTTCAATACAGTTTTAGGGAAGGAACACAGGCCCTGGGCACCTGATTGTCAGGAGCCCAGGACGCACACAGTCAAAGTAGATCAGGCGCGGCATACCATGCAAGAATGATGGCACTTTCTCACAGGGTCTTATTGCTTTGCTGCACGGCGTCCTCTTCATTCGTCTTCTTAGGTTGCAGGAAACAGAGGATCAAGGTTCAGGGGGTACCACTAAATTTAGTATTTAGGGGTTCCCCTGAACCTTGATCCTCTGTTCCCTGTAACTCCCCTAAATACAAAATTTAGGGGAGTTACAGGGATTGGCGGATGGTAGTTAATGAGCTACTTGCCTTTAGGGTGACTACACCCTTAGAATGTCCCCTCCCTTTGGGGAGGAGGCATCCCCCTAACCTGATTGGGCTGAATCCTTCCATTCAAGATGGAGGATTTTCAAAGGAGGGGGTCACCTTGGTCCAGGGCACCTTAGGTGTGGTCCTGGCAGGGAGGGGACACGGCACCAGACTACTAATTGTCTCGCCAACCTTGCAGCCAAAAGTGGGGCTTAGTCAAGAGGAGCAGGCATCTCCAATATCTAGAGAAATACTGGCTAGCATATCAAAGTGCATTGAGGCTCACCACCCTGAATGCAGTTACTGCTTTTGGGAATGCACAAAGGTTCCCACCTCAGGGGGTCAGAAACAGGTCTGTGTGGCAGGCTGGTGCAGACCAGTCTGCTGGACACGAGGGATTTGATAGTTTCAGGGGGCATCTTTAATTTGTACTAAATCCAACACTAGCATCAGTGTGGGCTTATTGTGCAGAGGAGTTTAATACCAAACACCTTAGCATTCAGTAAAGCCATCATGACGCTGTGGAGTTCGTAATGACAAACTCCCAGCCCATGTACTCAATATAGCTCCACTGCACTTACAAGGTATGTGAATGGCACAGACACTGTAGGGGCACATTGCTCATGCAGCCTGTGGGATAGTGCACCCTGCCTTTAGGGCTATGAGACCTGCTAGAGGAGTAACAAACCTATGACAAAAAGCAGTGGATGGTGGGCATGGCATACAGGGATGTATGCCATGTAGACTTTTCGGTTTTGTCTGCAACAAAACACAGAGTCTGCAATGACAGGGCACATGTGCTAGGTGAGGGGCCTCGGATGGTGACAATACATGCTGCAGCCCTTCGAGACCCTCGCTGGTCATAAGGCCCGTGGTACCATTTGTATCTTTTACAGGGACTTACAGGTGAACCAGAGGTGTGCCAATTGTGGAAATAAAGGTACAGTTTTGTGAAAGAACACGGGCACTGGGAACATGATTGCCAGGTACCCTGTGCACACTCAGTCAACGTTCATCAGATATCAGGCAAAAACAGAGGGGGAGGGGTTGGCCTTGGGGGGGGGGGGGGGGGGGGGGGACGTTGGAGTTAACAATGCAAAAAGGGGCCCTACCCTATCAGCAAAATTCCTTAAATAAAGCTAGTCTGGAGTCAAAGAATGTCAGTCCCTGCATTAATGAGTAGGTGCAACAAAAAACTATTTATTTAAAAAAATGTTCAGGAACATCCATGCTATCACACCCATAAACCAAAGAAAACATACCTCTGCATGTGCTGATTGGGACAATTCCAGCTCCTGGCGCACACAGTCGTATTTAGTCTGGCATTCAATCAGTGCATCAGTGGAATCTTTCCGTAGCTTACGCAGGGCATGTGAATGGCCAGTGAAAAATAGGTCCATGGTTTCCTTATGACTTTCCACCTTTTAAGAAGAAAATCGAGAATGTTACCACATGATGACAAGGATAACAAGTACAATAAAATAACCTTCAAATGAACTATTAAGACCAAATTTCAAAAATGTTTCAAACAGTTGTGAACACCTCTGACTGGTGTTAAACCTCTGTGATTTCAGAAACTCATGTTATACAAATACCACGTAATGAATACACAAGTGTGACTACCTCTTGATTTAGGACAAATAGCTAAAATACCAGCAGATTCACCTACTTTTGATTAATCAGACAATTCAATAATATAAGTTACTTTAGTGGACATTATTTCTGATTCGAAATGTAAAATGCATTAACCTTGCCTCCAAAAAAACAAAAATACCACAACTACCTAAAGCACAAGTTACTACTTGTGTAACGATATATCTGTAAGAGACATTAGTTAGTGATAGATTCCTTACCATAGAATATCCCCAGATGTCAGGCTGGATCCGGAAAGATTTTTAGGTCTCGCCTGTCGATGCGCATGCGCATCGAGCAAGCGAGACTATAGGGGCTCATCGACTCTTTATCTAACTTGCAAGGAATCGTGGCGATTCCTTGCAGTGCCCGTGACTTTTAAGCTCAATGCGCATGTGCATTGAGCTTAAAAGCGCGTGCACAGCCGCCCGCATTCCTCCGACACCTTTGAAGTGAAGCTTAGCTTCACTTCAAAGGCCCGGCTTCTTCACACCCACATGCCGCTCTGCCCCGCTCCGCCCCCTCCCCTGAGTCATCCTGCCTGCCCAGACTTCTCCTCCCCCCTACTTACATCCCGCTTTCACTTGTTTTACTTACTCTTGTCCCATATACACATATTCCTTTGGATAAGCTATGTAGCGCCCGCCTCCAACAGCCCCACACGTTCTCGGGGGGAAGCTGACATTATCTCCGCTCTTTGTTTACACTGGGAATTCTTGTTCCCATGGTTATCATGACTCGCCACAGGCCCGTCAATCGGCATGCCGAACGTTCTTTGTAACACGCAGACCGACCAGCCGATTTGAATCGTGTATGACGGGGCACGTCGACGGGAGTCTCTCCTCGTTTTCACCATTGACATTTTACCCCATCACACGTTGCTTTCCATTACTCTTCCAATATAAAGAATCTCCCTACTGAGCCAATGGATGACACACCTCTCCAGAGGCGACACGCTCACACGCTTTGGGATCTGCTAACACTGCAGGACCCGGCGCCCACCAGCCCCCTCGCACCCCTTGTGAAGGGATATGTTGGGCATTGCTGCTGGTTCGTTCCAGCATTGACATGCCTTACTTTGCACTCATGCCCAAGTGCGCTTTTTTTTGTTTGTTATTTACCGGCCCCCGTTCACGCATGCACACCATTTGGTAACGTGCATTCCGCAATGTGTGCATTACTTTTGCATCATCTCCCATTGTCCCCATCTCCGGCCCACCCCATCATGCACACCACGAAGATCGGCTAATCCGTTTTAAATTGTACCACCTTTCTTCATACTTAGATCTCTATTATGTATATACCTTTCCCTGTTCACCCATGTATAACGTATTGAGGGCCTTTCTCGGCTAGGACTTTAGACCTACGGAGTTGCCGGCCGCTCTACACTCATTGTCCTCCACTTTTTGATGTCTCTGATATTCCATATGTATTATCATGCCTCTCTTACTATGCTTTAATACTATTCAGACCAATTTTGAGCGCATCTCCTTCTTTCTTCTGACATCATTTCAACACCCTTTTGAGACCTTCCCACATGCGCCACCTCTGTTAGCACCATGATTCGAGCTCCCATCTATGCTCTTTTTTGTTGCTCAAGAAGCTCTCTAGTACCATGCTTACACATCTTCCTTGTTCCACAACAGTTCCATGCATGAGGCCCTTATCAAGGCGGCCCTCCAGAACTATTGGATGCATCATTACTCACCGCTGCTAACCCAAGCAAAACGGGTTCCGTCTAGAGATAGACCTACCACGTATGGTTCCTCACCACATTGGACATTTAGACACACACGGAAGATGGGATGCAGCGACCCTCAACCCCTCACTCACCCTCAACCCCTCACCCTCAACCCCTCATCCTCAACCCCTCATCCTCAACCCCTCACCCTCACTCACCCTCAACCCCTCACCCTCACTCACCCTCAACCCCTCACCCTCACTCACCCTAAACCCCTCACTCACCCTCAACCCCTCACCCTCACTCACCCTCAACCCCTCACCCTCACTCACCCTCAACCCCTCACCCTCACTCACCCTCAACCCCTCACCCTCACTCACCCTCAACCCCTCACCCTCAACCCCTCACCCTCACTCACCCTCGACCCCTCCCCTTCGACCCCTCCCCCTCAACCCCTCCCTCACTCACCCTCACCCTCTCACCCTCTCACCCTCACCCTCACTCACCCTCACCCTCACTCACCCTCACCCTCACTCACCCTCAACCCCTCACCCTCACTCACCCTCACCCACCCTCAACCCCTCACCCTCACTCACCCTCAACCCCTCACCCTCACTCACCCTCAACCCCTCACCCTCACTCACCCTCAACCCCTCACCCTCACCCACCCTCACCCTCACTCACCCTCACCCACCCTCAACCCCTCACCCTCACTCACCCTCAACCCCTCACCCTCACTCACCCTCAACCCCTCACCCTCACTCACCCTCGACCCCTCCCCCTCGACCCCTCCCCCTCAACCCCTCACCCTCCCTCACTCACCCTCACCCTCACCCTCACTCACCCTCACCCCCTCACCCTCACCCTCACCCTCACTCACCCTCAACCCCTCACCCTCACTCACCCTCAACCCCTCACCCTCACTCACCCTCACCCACCCTCAACCCCTCACCCTCACTCACCCTCAACCCCTCACCCTCACCCTCACTCACCCTCAACCCCTCACCCTCACTAACACTGAAACCCTCAATCACCCTCACTCTTACTCTCACTCACACTCTACACCTCACCCTCAACACCTCACCCTCACCCCCTCAACCCCTCACCCTCACTCGCCCTCACCCTCAACCCCTCACCCTCAACCCCTCACCCTCACTCACTCTCAACCCCTCAACCTCACTCACTCACCCTCAACACCTCACCCTCACACTCACTCACCCTCAACCCCTCACCCTCAACCCCTCACCCTCAACCCCTCACCCTCAACCCCTCACCCTCAACCCCTCACCCTCAACCCCTCACCCTCAACCCCTCACCCTCAACCCCTCACCCTCAACCCCTCACCACCTCACCCTCAACACCTCACGCTCAACACCTCACCCTCAACACCTCACCCTCAACACCTCACCCTCAACACCTCACCCTCAACACCTCACCCTCAACACCTCACCCTCAACACCTCACCCTCACTCACCCTCACTCACCCTCACTCACCCTCAACCCCTCACTCACCCTCACTCATCATCACTCACCCTCAACCCCTCACCCTCACCCACCCTCAACACCTCACCCTAACTCACAATCACCCTCACTCACCCTCACCCTCACTCACTCTCACTCACCCTCAACCCCTCACTCACCCTCAACCCCTCACCCTCACTCACCCTCGACCCCTCCCCCTCGACCCCTCCCCCTCAACCCCTCACCCTCCCTCACTCACCCTCACCCCCTCACCCTCACTCACCCTCACTCACCCTCACCCTCACTCACCCTCAACACCTCACCCTCACACAGTGCAATAGGTCTCAGAGGATTTTTAGTTAAAGCTTTTACAATTGTTTATGGCTTTTTTGATTTGTAATTCTTTAGCATTGGCTACAAGAAATAAAAATGCTAAAGATTTACAACAAAAAACCCATAAACAATTCTAAAAGCACTAACTCTAATGCTGCGAGACCTATTGCATTTCCAATGCTTGTTCTGCTTTGCAGTCCCTCTGCGTGCCAGTAGGTGGCGACCAGCGGCTCCGCGTTGGTCACTGGCATCGTGTGCGCCAAGATGACGTCACGGATTGTACTTAGGCTGGACCAATATGGCAAGAGGTTGTTCCCCCTCAGCCAGTTTGGGGTGGAGGTCGGTTAATACCGCCTGCTTATTGGGCAGTTACTCTCACACAGTGTGGGATTCGGTGGCAGAGGTTCTGCCTCAGTGCTCTGACAAGGTCCAGGCTGTTCTTTCCCAATTGATTGCGGAGGGCAAGGATGTGGCGAAATTTGCCAGCAGGTGCGGTTTGGACACTGCCGATTCGTTGGGCAGGGCGATTTCCACGACAGTGGTGTTGCGACGCCACGCGTGGTTGCGCTCCACTCAGTTCTCACCCAATGTCCAGGGCTCGCTCATGGACATGCCCTTTGATGGCTCCAGTCTTAGGCGACAAGGCGGACAATGACCTGGAGTGCTTGAAGTACTTGCCCGCCACGGCCAAGTCTTTGGGTCTCTCCATGAAGGACACTGCCATGTCTGGTTTTATTCCTTTCGTGGCCAGGGTAAGGGCACCCTAGCACGCTCCTGCGACCACCCCCATCACCTTCGTGAACACTCGAGGGGCACTGGTAAGGCCGAAGGGGAGCTCGGTAAACTGAAAATGCTCCTAGTCTACCATGAACCGCAGGTAGCGCCGGTGGGCCGGCAGGACAGGGATGTGGAAATAGGCGTCCTGCAAGTCCAAAGCCACCATTCAGTCTCCAGGGCTGCCAGGACCTGAAACAGAGTTAGCATCTTGAACTTGTCTTTCCGGAGGAATCGATTGACGTCTCGGAGGTCTAAGATGGGGCGCAGGCCCCCCCTTTTCCTTCTTGGGGACCAGGCAGTAGTGGGAATAACAACCACTTCCTACTTCCTGACCAGGAACGCGCTCGATAGCCCCCTTGGCCAAGAGGGCAGTGACCTCCTGACGGAGAAGAGCCAAATGATCCCCCGACATGCGGTGGTACCGAGGTGGCATGACCGGAGGGGAGGACAGAAAGGGGAGCAAGTAACCGTGACAGATTATCTGCATCACTCACTTGTCCGAGGTAATTGCACGCCAGTGGTGGAGGTGGTGACATACCCTGCCACCCACTGGCGTGGGGTGCTCCCTGAAGCTTGGATTAGGAAGGCTTAGAGGCGAAAGCAGTGGGGGAAGAGGTGGACTGACCTGCACGCTAGTTACCAGACCCGCCCCAGCTGATGCCGCGGCCACGCTGGGGCTGGTTCTGCACAGGCCTAGCAGAGAAGCGTGCTTGGGTGCCCTTACCCTGGCCACGAAAGGAACGAAACCCAGACGTGGCAGGGGCCTTCGTGGAGAGACCCAAAGACTTAGTGTGGCGCGCGAGTCCTTAAAGCGCTAGATGGGCATTGTCCGCCTTGTCACCAAAGAGACGGGAGCCATCAAAGGGCATGTGCATGAGCAAGCCCTGGACATTGGGTGAGAACCCAGTGGAGCGCAACCAGGCGTGGCGTCGCATTGCCACCGTCGTGGAAATCGCCCTGCTCAATGAATCAGCAGTGTCCAAACCGCACCTGATGGCAAACTTCGCCGCATCCTTGCCCTCTGCAATCGCTTGGGAAAGGACAGCCTGAACCTCCTCAGAGCACTGAGGCAGAACCTCTGCCACCGAATCCCACACTGCGTAGTAGTAACGGCCCAATAAGCAGGCGGTATTAACCGACCCCAACCGCAAACTGGCTGAGGAGAACAATCTCTTGCCATATTGGTCCCGCCTCTTAGAGTCCTTATCCGGCAGGGCCGAGGGAAAGGCACTCTGCGATGTTGAGGCCTGAATGACCAGGCTCTCAGGCATGGGGTGAGTGGTCAAGAAGGCGGGATCACCACTTTCTTATCCACCGGTACCCCCGAGGCCAGCCGCAACCAAGTACCCAAGAGGACTTCGGTAAGGGCCTCATTGAACGGGAGCAGCGGCTCCGACGACGTAGACACCATCTGGAGCACCTCCGTAAGGAGGTTGGTCTTAAGGGTCACCTTAGGGGGGTCGAGAGCCTCCGCAGCTCGACGCAGCACCATGGTGTAGGAGGCGCCCTCCTCCATAGTAGGCGGAGAGGATGCAACCCCCGGGTCCGAAGACACGACAAGTTCACCCACATCTTGAAGGTCATCCACCCAATCCTGCTCAGAGTCACACTGCTGCGCAAGGGGGTCCTCGGAGCCGTCCCCGTCCGGCTCCGGGGTAGCAGGAGTCGGCCGCTGCGACAGGGCCGGAGCGGGGGTCAGAGGCGCCGGTAGCGGCCCCAGCTGGGGTCGCGCTGGAGCTGCATCCCAACGTGGATCCCAGGCCGGGACAAAATGGTCCAGTATCCGGGGTAGGGGCTGGATAAACGGCACCCAGTGCGCCGCCTGTGGCAGCGCTGGGGCCGGAGCCAGCGGTGCTGCACCTTGGGCGCAGGGGCCAGAGCGGAGGGTGCTGGATCTAGTGGCTCCGGGGCTGGCGCCAGAGGTGGTACCGCCGGGCAAACAGGAACTGGACACGGGAACGCGGGGCCCGCAGGCAGGAGCCCGAGGCCAAAACAGGCAGTCCATGGCAGCAAGAAATTCTTGCACCTGTTCGGGAGTCGCCGACGGACCCGGGTTGTTGGACAACAAGGCAGCATCTGTGAGGCCTGCACAAATAACATGACTACCTTTGTCCTTCACTGGGAACCAAAAACCCACTTGTAGCGCCTGACACTCAGAAGGTAGCGTTGCAGAGCAGTCTGAGGCTTACTCAAGGGAGATGGTGTGGGCTAGTAAACGCCATTTGCAGGTGCACAAAAACAACACTTAGTAACTGATTGTCCAGTCTGTACTTTGCTTTATAACAGAGTACATTTATTAAACACACACACTACTCAATACTATGCACCAATTTACAAATATACATAAGCTGATGGAATTACTTTGTGACATTGCATAACGTCTCCACCCCCAACGCAGGGGGGAAGGGTCTAGTACCACCACTCCAAAGTATGCACATAATTTTGCCCTCCAATGCAATTAGTTGAACATAACCTGGAGCGAGGGCCCTGCGCACTGGCACCATCCCAGTGGCGTCCCCCACCCATTACCTCAACAAGCATTAAACAGGGATACACCTGCCTTGGTGACACATGACCCTGACCAAGCATCTCCTACTGACCCTAAAGTATACACCTCTACATCTTAAGGGCTAACAGTCTGGGGTCTTCACCTAAGCGCAGCATCAAGAATACATGTTTACGCACACTTTAGAATGACAATACTCATAACATTTGGATATCATTAACAATGAATTGCAATTACAGCCCCAAAAGGCATCCCAGATGATCACAGGATTATGCATATAAAGCCAAACATCCTAGCAGGAATGTCTGATACATAACCCCACTTTGCCTATGCCATCACCTTGCATCACTACTTCACATTACACATGACCTTAAGTCCCTCTATAAGGAACAACATTTGTAAAAGCATTTGCGTTGCAATTACACCTCTTCACCTCCAGGGGACGCCATTCTCCAGACATCCCCAACTCAGCCCTTCACTCCATGATGCAGTTGTCAAAACGCCCTCAGCTGAAGAACAAAAGTTCCAGCCCCGAAGGTGATAATGGTTGGCTGAGCCCTTCTGGGATTGGTTCCTTTGAATCCCCAAGACACTTAGGGTGGGACTTTCCTCTTTATTGCTGAAGGAAGACTGCGCTTCTCCAGCAGCTTCCCCAGCACCTTAGCACATGTGTGGTGGTGAGCCCGCTCTCCTGGGGCCACCACAAGCTTTGAAAACGCTGAATTGCCCTTGCAGGCCGGTCCTGGCCTGCAAGGCATTATGGGTGTTGCCGCATAAGTGATGAGCGGTTCTCCCGCTGCTTCGGGGAGAGCCGCGCTGTGGCCTCCAGCTGAGTCTTTGGTGGGTTGGAGTGTCCAGTCCCACCCGGACCCCCAGGTAAGTGTGACAGCACGGAGAGCCCACCCCTGGATGTTCTGCCTGTGTTTCAGGGGCCCAGTCCGACCCAGGCACCTCACCGCTCCTCCGAAACTTGCGGGTTGCTCTGTCCCACCCGGGCACCCTGCGCAAACTGCTGGGCTGAGGGTAGCCCACCCCTGGATGCCCCATGCCGGCTCCCTTCCGGCCCGCACCCCTGTGTGCGGCCGCGGGAGCCAGCTGGGTACTTCGGGTCTGCCCGCTCCGGTCCTTCTGGACTGCGGGGGCACTCATCCGACCGGTCTTCGGGGCCCGGGGATGGGGGCCCTGGGATGGGGTCCCGGCCCCCTCCGTGACTTCTGGCCCAGGGATGGGGTCCCAGGCCCACGGACATCTTCGGGGGGCGCGACGGCACTTCCGCGCATTCCGCAACAGCGGGGGGCCAGGGTGAGCTCCTGGCGCCTTCTTGGGGTAATTTTCACCGGGGGGGGGGGGGGGCTTTGGGCGCTCCCCGGCTCTACTTCTCCTTGGGGGCAGTCCCCAGGACCTGACCCACCCCGGGTGCATCTCTGAGACCAGCGGCAGAGCCCCACGCGCTTCGTTGTCTGTCTTTTTAGGGGTCAAAGGTCGCCTACCTTCCGGGGGACATATCTCAGCCCCTTGGGGGTCCGATCTGCCCCATTTTCACGTCTTATTGCTCCTGGTGTCGTCCCCCAGGCACTGGGAGCACTCTCCTTTGTCCTCCGGGTCTCCAAGAGGGGGCATTCTGCAGGGAGTGGTCTTCACTGGCTCCCTGCACCGCTCTTTCTCAGTACTTTTTAAAAGTTGAGTAGGGGGCTGGCAGAAGTCTCAAAATGGAGTTGTCCAGTGTCTCTGGCCACATGGCCTCTGAAACCAAACTCCTTCCCCCCTTGGTGCAGCCTGGTGCCTGGCACCCAGCGACAGCAGTTGATGGATTGGCTTGTAGCTCCACCTATCTTTTCTCCTTGGAGGGAAGATCTTCACTCTGGGAGGAAAGGTCATTAATCTCACCTGCCAGGGCCTGACCCCAGCTAGGGGCTCGGAGAAATATGACATTTCTGGATGACCCAAAAGCAGTAAAAATATGACTTTGGACTCTGCAGAATACTTCTTTTCACATCTGCTACACTGGCCTTTAGTGTGTGTGTGTGTGTGTGGAATCTGCAGGCCTTGTGGAAGTCATTTTATCCATGGGCCCCACATCCCCATAAGGGAATAATGAAGTGAAAACACTGTAAAACACACTGAATTTCCCTGGCATGTTTCTTTCCAGTGTATAAAGCCTATTCCATGTCACCACCCAATTCTGCATAAGTCCTGCGACACCATTCACTCTGTAGCTGCTCCTGGACTGCGCACGCTAGGAATCTCCCCTGCGCAGCCCCCACCCGTGTGCACACGCATGTACACATGTGTCTGCATGTAACCAGCCCGGTGCCCCATACTCCAGCTGCTGCGCAGCGGCCTAGTCAAGCCAGGGGGACACCAGTAAAATGTCCATGCAGTCTCCTTCATTATGAGTTCACTGTGGAGGAGTCCCAGATTAAGAGGCTCCCCCACACTAAAAGCTCAACAATTAGGTGCTCAAAAAGCAAATAATCCGGGCGGCCCCTAGTGCCAGAACCACCTTCTAACACGTGTACAGCGGGTTGGGCGCGGGACTCCCAGGCTCCGGAGGAGCCGTAAGGGCGGAACCCCTGTCCCCCACATCCACCTCCGGGGAGCAACAGGGGGACGTCAGAGAGCGAACGCGCTTCTTCGACTTTTTATGGCGTCGCTTACCGGAATCTGAAGGTGAAGCCCTAGAGTCCGAGGAGCAAAAGATCCTGTCCCGCGAATGGCCCCTAGACCAGGAGCGGCAGTGAGAGGAGTGCCGGACCTCCAGCAACTTCCGTCGCCACTCCCGTAACGCCTTCGGGGCCATGGCACGGCAGTCCCGACAAACCCGGGAGTTATGATCATGCTCCAGGCAGTAGAGGCAGACATCATGGGGGTCCGCCACCGACATATTACGGTGGCACGATCCGCAAGACTTCAAGCCGGGCATCCCTACTTGCACCAAGAGACCAGAAAAGGAGACAAAAGTCTAAAGAAAGTGGACAAAAAATGACAGAGGTTTGGCGCGCATGGGTGGCGCCTAAGTTCTCTCCGTGACGTCATCTCGGCACCCACGACGCCAGTGACGGACGCGGAGCTGTCGTGGAAATCACCCTGCCCAACGAATCAGCAGTGTCCAAACCGCACCTGATGGCAAACTTAGCTGCATCCTTTCCCTCCGCAATCGATTGGGAAAGGACAGCCTGGACCTCCTCAGAGCTCTGAGGCAGAACCTCTGGCACCGAATCCCAATCTGCGTGGGAGTAAGGGCCCAATAAGCAGGCGGTATTAACCGACCTCAACCCCAAACTGGCTAAGGAGAACAATCTCTTGCCATATTGGTCCAGCCTAAGTACAATCCGTGATGTCATCTTGGCACCCACGATGCCAGTGACAGATGCAGAGCCGCAGGACACCACCTACTGGCAAGCAGAGCGACTGCCAAGCAGAAAAATCTTTCCAGATTCAGCCGGACGTCTGGGGATAATCTAAGGTAAGCAATCTATCACTAACATGTCTCTTTCAGATCATTTGCTTTATGCATTGTCAGCACTTCTTACGGGAAACTACTTGTATTGGACCATCATAGCTAATCAAACATTTCTGAAAATAAGCATGTCAGTAAATTGAAATGGATGTACAATTAGATACAGCATAGAGGAGAGTACTCTTGATGTAATGAATTATATTTATAAAGGGGAACATTACATACAGAAGTTCTCTAGGCGCTGGTCTTGCTAAATCTTTATAGTATATAAGTTGCTCACTTTGGTAACGCTCTTTCTGGTGGCCATTCCATGTACCTGCAGGCTCCTAATCTTAAAAATCCTACTAGACACCATTCTGCATCCGGAAAAGGCTTCCATGGCACTCACTCCAGACATCATAACGGGAACCTATACCACATTTAACGATATGGAGCCACACAAAAGCCACCCTTGGGAACTGACAGTGTTTTGATCATAAAGACTTAGTAATAGCGATTCATAGTGGAGAAGAACTCCCCCTCTTTTCTCATAAGGGAGTATTAGAACTGCTCTATTTAAGTGTACTGTCTCAATTTTTAAGACTAGCTTTTTTTCTATAAATGCTATTGGGATGCTGACTGCGGCAGATGTGGGATGGAAGACGCTTTGCCATTCACCAGCAACATGCTCCAAGGAGTCTAGTCCGTTGGTCTAATGGTGATATTGAAGAGAGTCTTCCACCCGCACTGATGTGGAGTGTGGCTCCAGATATGGTGGGGAGAAGACCACCAGATCAATAAAGTAGTCAGTGGTCCTTCAGGGCCTAGACTGAAATATATACAGCTTGTTTACCGGGCAGTGTTTCCTCTACAATCCTCTGGAGGATCCAGCTGAGGTCTTGGTCAAAAGTTCTTGGACGGTGGCAAGACTGTTAGGATGGTAATCTGGGAAATGTACTTGGCTTTGCAAGTTTGCTAGTGCCGCAGGACCTCAGTCATAGAGCAGATCAATTTCTTATCAACAAACAGGGATGTAGTGAATATGCTACTTACCAGTATGCATCTGTTCTTGGCATGTAGGGCTGCTAACATTCATATCTGTAGCATAGATCGCCGCCTAGTGTTGGGTCCGGATGATTGCACATTGTTGTCCTGGAAGAGTCTTCGAAGTATCACGAGATAGGTGGCTCCTCCCCTGGACTACAGTGCGCATGGGAATCGACTCCATCCCCAGATTGTTTTTAGCCATTGTGGCAAAGATGGAGTTTAACAGTGAAAGTGATGGCCATGCTAGAGATTAAATGCAAGAAAAGTCTGCAGCCGCTACGGGCGCCGGGGAGGAGGGCGGGCGATATGAATGTTAGCAGCCCTACATGCCAAGAACAGATGCATACTGGCAAGTAGCATATTCAGTTCGAGGCATGTGGGCTGCTAAATTCATATCTGTAGCATAGAATACATAGCAGTCCCTCCAATAACGGAGGCCGCCCGTGCCAGCTGCAGAAGTCTGAAAAAGTGTTTTAAGAACAGCCTGTCCTACAGCTGCCTGCTGTTTGGAATACACATCTACACAGTAATGTTTGGTAAATGTATGTGGTGTAGACCATGTGGCTGCCCTACAAATGTCTTCCAAAGGAATGTTACCCAGGAATGCCATGGAGGCCCCCAACTTGCGTGTGGAGTGTGCCCTGGCGGGGACCGTTAAAGTGCGCTTAGCCTTCTGATAGCAAATCTGAATACACTTAACGATCCACCTGGCTATTCCTGCTTTGGAAATGGGGTTGCCTTTATGCTGGGCTGCGAAGGCAACAAAGAGTTGCTGTGTCTTTCTAAAAGGTTGTGTTCTGTCAATGTAGTACATAAGCGCTCTTTTGACATCAAGTGTATGGAGCATCCTTTCTGCTACCGTTTCTGGGTTGGGAAAGAATGCGGGCAATTCGATAGTTTGATTGACATGAAACTGCGACACTACCTTAGGGAGAAATTTGGGGTTAGTGCACAGTACCACCCTGTTTGAATGAATTTGTATAAATGGCTCTTGAATGGTGAGCGCCTGTAGCTCACTAACACGTCGTAGAGACGTTATGGCAATGAGAAAAGCCACTTTCCATGTGAGGAACTGAATCTCACATGAATGCAGAGGTTCAAATGGGGGACCCATCAATCTGGTGAGCACCACATTGAGGTTCCACACAGGAGCTGGCGGGGTCCTGGGAGGGATGACCCGCTTCAGCCCTTCTAAGAATGCTTTAATGGCAGGCACCCTGAAGACAGAGAGATGCTGCCTGTTTTGGAGATAAGCCGCTATGGCGGATAAGTGTATCCTAATGGAAGCATATGCTAGATTGCATTTGTAAAGATGCAACAGATAGCAGATGATATTAGGGATGGATGCATCGAGCGGGTTGATAGCGTGCTCGGTACAGTAGATGACAAACCGCTTCCATTTTGCTGCATAGCAAGCTCTGGTAGTGGGCTTCCTTGCCTCCCGGATGATGTCCATGCATTCCGGGGGCAAATCAAGGTAGCCAAACTCTAAGACCTCAGGAGCCAGATCGCCAGATTGAGCTGCTGCGGATCTGGGTGCTGAATGTCGCCACGGTTCTGCGTTAAGAGCCGGGGTGTGAGGTGCAGTCTTTGATACGGTACCACGGAGAGTTCGAGGAACGTGGTGTACCACGGCTGTCGCGCCCACGTTGGAGCAACTAGGATGAGCGTCAGCGAGTGTTGCTTTAGCTTTTTTGCCACCAGCGGAATGAGAGGCGCTGGGGGAAAAGCGTACGCAAATCTGCCTGACCAGTTCATCCATATCGCATTGCCCTGCGATAGTGGGTGAGGGAACCTGGCGGCAAAGCTTTGGCATTTTGCGTTTTCCTCCGTGGCAAACAGGTCTATCTCTGGATGACCCCACTGCTGGAAGTACGGGCGGAGTACTGATGGATGTAACTCCCACTCGTGCATCTGGTGGCTGTGTCTGCTGAGCAGATCCGCCATCTGATTGTCTGTGCCCGGGAGGTGTTCCGCCATGAGGAAGATGTTCCTCTGAATGGCCCACTTCCACATGCTCTGAGCCAGATGAGACAACTGTGAAGAGTGCGTACCTCCCTGCTTTTGAATGTAGTACATGGCTGTCATGTTGTCCGTCCGGATCAACACGACTGTTGCACAGATGTACTTTGAAGGACTTGAGTGCCATGAAGATTGCCATCAGCTCCAAGTAGTTGATGTGCATCTTCCGTTGTTGCGTTGTCCATAGTCCCTGCACCGTATAGTGGAGCACATGAGCTCCCCATCCCTGGAGAGATGCGTCCGTAGTTAGGATAATCTGTGGCACAGGCTCCTGGAACGGTCGGCCCTTACAAAGGTTGTATGGATTCCACCAATGCAGAGAGCTGTATGCCCGACCCGTCACCAACACTAGGTCGTTCATCTGTCCCTGAGCCGGAGTCCACTGATGCGCTAAGCATTCTTGGAGCGGACGCATATGGAGCCTCGCGTGCGGGACTATGAAGATGCAGGAGGCCATCATGCCTATCAACTGCATGAACACTCTCGCTGGGAGTGAGTGGTGCGGTCTGAACTTTTGGATCAGCGCCTGGATGTTGTCGATCCTCGCTGGGTTTGGCTGAGCTGTGGCAGCCAGGGTATTGATAGTCGCGCCTAAATACTGCCGCACGTGGGCCGGCTGGAGGTGTGACTTCGGGTAGTTCAGTGTAAATCCTAGACTGTGAAGGAGGTGAATGGTGTGGGACATGTCCGCGGCGCACTGCTGGGCTGACTTTGCCTGCACGAGCCAGTCGTCCAGATAAGGGTAGACATGTATACCCTGTCGCCGGAGGTGTGCCGCCACTGTCGCCAGACATTTTGTGAACACTCTGGGAGCAGTGGTCACTCCGAAGGGGAGTACCTTGAACTGGTAATGCCTGTTTTGGATGGTGAACCTGAGGTACTTTCTGTGGGATGGGTGGAGTGGTATGTGAAAGTAAGCATCCTTGAGGTCCAAGGTTGCGAGGAAGTCTCCCTGTTGTAACAAGGGGAGAACCTGCTGCAGTGTCAACATGTGGAAGTGTTCTGAAAGAATGTACTGGTTCAAGGGGCGTAGGTCTAGAATCGGTCTGAGTGAGCCGTCCTTTTTTGGGATTAAGAAGTATAGGGAATAAACCCCTGTGCCTTCTTCCTCCACTGGCACGAGCTCTATTGCGCCTTTTTGCAGCATCACCAGAACCTCCTGCTGCAATAAGTGCAAGTGCTCTGCTGACATAGGACGGTGTTTTGGGGGTATGGGTGGTGGGGTGGATGTCAGTGCTAAACAATAGCCGAACTGGATAAGTTTCCTGACCCACCTGTCTGTGGTGATGGACTTCCAGACCGGCAGGAACTGTTGGAGTCTCCCCCCGACAGGTGTTGGATGGTCGGGGGCAGTGACAGGGAGTCACTGTTTGTTGGTGGCAGAGGAACGGGAACTGTTGTTGCCTCTGCCTCTACCCTTGGCACTGTTTCCTCTGTATCCACCTCTGCCCTGCTTGCTGTAGGAGGATTGCGCACCACCTTTAGTGAATGGCGTCTGCTGCGACATGTGCCCTCTATTAACACCTCGATTGCCTGAGCGACGAAAAGTGTTCCCTCGAAATTGTTGTGACTGGAGAGCTCCCATGGACTTGGCAGTCTCGGTATCTTTCTTGATCTTCTCTAGGGTGGTGTCTACCTCTGGACCAAATAACCTGTCCGGATTAACGGGCTGGTTGAGGATAGTAGTCTGTATCTCTGGCTTGAATCCCGAGACGCAGAGCCATGCCTGACGCCTCAACATTACACTAGTGTTGATCGCTCTTGCTGCTGTGTCCGCAACATCTAGCGCACACTTTATAGCAGCGTTGGAGATGAGCTTCCCCTCTTGAATAAGCATTTCAGCTCCCTCTTTAAACTGGTCTGGGAGGTGTTGTAACAGCTGCTCTAGGGTGTCGTAGTGCGCCCTATCGTATCTGGCCAACAGAGCTTGCGTGTTTGAGATGCGCCATATGTTGGCTGCCTGAGCTGCTACCCGCATCCCAGATGCCTCTAGCACTTTTGACTCTTTGTCTGGGGGAGGAGCTTCACCCGTTGTTTGGGAGTTTGCCCTCTTGCGGGCATTAGAGACCACCAAAGAGTCCAAAGGCAACTGGCCCCGTATGTAAGTGGGGTCGCCAGGTGCCGGTCTGTATTTCTTTTCAATGCGTGGGTTTACCACCCGGGATCTTGTGGGTTCCTTGAAAATGTCTGCCGCATGCTTAAGGACCCCTTTTAACATTGGGAGAGTCTTGACAGTTTTTTCAGCAGTAGAGAAAGTGTCAAAAAGGAAGTCCACTTCCACGGGGTCAGCATGCATCTCCACTTTATGGTTTGTAGCTGCCCTTTCGATTAAGGCATTAAATGCCGCAGAGTCCTCAGTGGGGGGCGGCTTTACGTTATAGACCTGGGGATCCTGGACAGTCTGCTGGTCCCCTTGATCACCAGTATCCATCCATGAGTCTTGCTGCTCATCAGGCTCTGTATGAGCAGGGAAGTTGTACTCCTCATCTTGCTCCCCTCCATCCCCATCTGAGTATGTGGGTGATGGTGTTGCACTCCGCCTATGCTGAGGAAGAATTTGCTCCACCAGAACTGGGGTGTCTGCTGCAGGCTTTTTACGTTTCAGAGGAATGGTAAAGGACTGCAAAGGTTGTGAAGTAATCTTCCTCTTGTATAGCGTGAGTTTCCCGGTGTCGGCATCGATGAAATGCTCCGACCGTTCTTCAACCAAAGGGTGTCGATGACCCACAGTCCCAGCCGGTGGAGTGGACGTCGACACGGTGTCCTTGGGCACCGACCGCGGTGCAAAGGCCTTCGGCGCCACCTTAGGCGGCAACGTGTAGACGAGCGGTGCCGATGTGGTCTTCGGTGCGTCTGTTAGCTTCGGTGCGGAAGGAGTCTTAGGTTCCGATGCCAAAGCCTTGTCCTTAAGGCGCTTGAGGGTGTCCGAGACCTGCTTCGTAAAGGAAGCGGACGGTTTCGTCGATCCGACTGATGCCGGTGGTCTGCCCCCTGGGGAAGACCCGAGCGTGGCTGACTTGTGTTTGTCCGGTCGAGGCGCAGGAGCACCCTTGACTGGTGCGCTTCGATCACTATCCACTACCGTAGACGTCGATGCCGATGCCTTCGGATCGATAGGTGTTCCTTTAGGGGTCACGGCCCCAGATTTCGGCTCTGCGGCCTTCACCGACTTCGCGTCAACGGGCCCCTTGGTCTTCGGCGCGACAGACTTTCCAGATGTAGGCTCGGCAGTCTTCTTGGGCATCGGCTTGTCCACCTTGGTTGACACCGGCTCGACGGCCTTCTTCGAGCTTGGCTCCTTAACCACCTTCGGCACCTTAGCTTGGTCGGCAGCTTGCGCCTGTTTAGGGGCCCCTGAAGACGACGGCGTCAGCACCGGAGCGGACGTCTTCGATGGCGTGTCGGCCATCTTTGTTTTCACCGGTACCGAGGGTTTCGGTTTCGTTTTCAGTAATGGCGGCTCCGCGGAGGTGTCCGTAGCCGAGCCGGAAGGCGGGGCCGTGGATCGAGGTGGAAGGTCGTGGGTAAGGCCGCGTGGCGATCTCGTGACCTGAGCCTTTGTAAGAGTACAAACGGGGCATAGCTCTTCCTCCGAGCTATCTTCCATGGCCCCATATGCTTCGTCGTCGTCCCCTACCTTCTGGACGATTTCTGCAATGTCGGGACTGTGGTCGTCTGCTCCGTCTTCGGACTCTACCTCCACCGGGGTAGGGGAATCTGCAGGTGACGCACTTGCTCGTCTTCCGCGGGGTCGTCAAAGATGTCCACCGGTGCTGGAGCCGATCGCTGGGCCTCAAGGCGCGCACGCGCCGAAGCTTGATTGTCTTCTTCGATCGAAATCTGGAACAGGCCATACAGTTGGCCTCGTCGTGGTCCGGCGACAGGCACTTGTTGCACACAGGATGGACGTCTATGTGTGGGTACTTGGATCCACACACGGGACATTTCTTGAATGGACTCCGCTCCATGCCGTCGAAGTCTTGCTGCGTCGACTAGGCCCCGATCACCGAAGAGTCTCACGACCCCCCGGATATCCGACTCCACGAGCTGGAAGAGAGACGGGACCGAACGCGAACAATACTGACGGTGCCAATAAGGCCTTTTGGCCTTGCTAAAGTTCTTTCACGATTCCGAACAGGAGACGTCGAAATCACATCCGAACCCAATGGCGGAAAAAAACAATCTGGTGGGGATGGAGTCGATGCCCATGCGCACTGTAGTCCAGGGGAGGAGCCACCTATCTTGTGATACTTCGAAGACTCTTCCAGGACAACAATGTGCAATCATCCGGACCCAACACTAGGCGGCGATCTATGCTACAGATATGAATTTAGCAGCCCACATGCCTCGAACACTACTTTACACTAAATCTCTGGCTTTGTGACAAAAGACTGGATTTGCATCTAGTATCTCCTCATTGTTTCTTTTAGTATTATCCTTTTTACATATGAAAGTTGGTGCAAACCCGAGATATCATACAAGTAAGAACTCTATCCTGTTTCGTTTACACTTCTTCATAACCATGTGTCTGACTAGTCTCTCCGTGTAACATTTCTAGTGAAAGAATTAGCAATGAGCATTTTTTCTTAAACTTTTTTCAGGCATTTCGATACAATATGTTTTACACCATTACAGGCATTATTGGTTAAGTGTTTTTACAAGCATGTTCAATTGTCACATTCCGTACACCAGTCAAAACGACAATGTGACCACAGAACACAGTAATTGTGTGTATCTATGATCTTTGGGCACAGTGGCTATATAGATTGTACACTAATAACTGGATGGGTCAGTGGCACATTTCAAACGATGCATGTGGTCATCACGATCTCCTTTGAATTAAAATGCATGTCAATCACAAAAACAATGTAAAAAGAGATTTGAATAGACAACGACAGAGACTGACTGTTTGTTTTCTTTTGAAAATTTTACAGATAATTTACGCCCCTTAAGAAGGGCAACGGGCCGAAATGCATTGGGCAATGCGATATATGATTATACACAGGAGATTTCAGTTACGTTTTCATAATCTACTGAATTGAAAGTACCAGCAAACTAAAAATGAACTTTCATGAAATGAAGAAGAATTAAGAATTAAAATTTGATTTCAAGTCACACTGCTTTGAATTTTTTTTTGTTTTACCTTTACTACATATGTTGATTAGAGTGCGAGTGGGGGACGCCCCTCTGTTGTGGAGGTCTGCGCATTCATGGTGCCCATGGCGGCATTCACAGCGGATGACGCATGGAAAGACGAGCAACCTTTAAGATGTTTTACTAGGAGTCTGATGCTTTGCATCGGCCCATGTGCAAAGACACTTTCACTCTTCAAGGAAGCAGACTACACCACCACAAAATGAGCTGGTTGATCGCTTAACACAGAAGGAAGAGTCTGTGGAGGCCCGGTATAGAGAGCCCACAAATTTGATAATTGCAGGCATTGAGAAAAGGTCCCAAATCACATGGGTGTGCCTAATGCGGTGATCTTGACAGAAGAGCTTATGCAGGCACCAAGGGATGAGTGGCATATTTGATTCAAGGGCAGCAAAATACAAAGACTCAAACACCATAGTCATGACTGGAGTCTGGTCGGATGCAGGTCCTTGTCTTAGTGCACTGGCTTGTGTCTGCCAGGAAGCTAGGTAGCAAGAATAGGGTCTAAAAAGCCTTCCCCAGAATAATCGTGGGTCCCTCAAGTAAAACCAGGTGAAGCCAGGAGAGAAACTGAGGTCAGTACCTGGATATGGACTGTAGGAAGCAGACTCTTTATATAGTGGACGAAAATGAGGCACACCGTGTAAAGAGTCAAGGCAACCTTTATTGGTTTACAGACAAAAAAACTAACACTAAAAGCTATTTTGTGATACTGTGAGCGAGCAGTTTAGGCTTATCAGAGGGTAGTGCTAAACCTTTATTATACTCCGAGGCAATAAATAAGACACATACTCAAGAATACATCTGAAACCAATTTAGAAAAAATTACTTATTTTTATATAAATGTTGATACTAAGAACTTAAGTGGTTTTCAAAATATTTAAATAGTTCACTTAAATGCTTCTTTAAGCAGAAATGGTTTCCTATGGGAAAAATGGCATATGTTGCATACAGTTATTTATGGTTGGATTCTGGGGATCTCCTTTGTGACTTAGGGACGCTCGGGTGCAGAGATGAAAGGTCGGCTGGGCGTGCTAAAGGCCCTCGCCATTGTCCTAGAGCACATGAACCCTTGAATTCAGCTAGACTTGCCTCCAAGTCCCCGCCTGCAGTGACTGACCAAACCGATCCCCATTAACTTACACAGGGCACCCAACGCTGTATAGCACCTCTGCAACAGGCTGCCCCAGTGCTGCCCAAGGTGACCTGCTGGTGCTGCCTTGGACAGTGCCCATAGTCACCTTAAGTCCTGGAAATTGGTCCTGTAAGTCGTGGTGAAGTACCTGTATGCAGTATATGACCTTCCTCGATAGGATAACATTAACGCTTCAGAAATGCAAAAAGGGGCACATTCCTACACAGGTACTCTGTGCACTACAGTCAAAACCACATCAAATACCGGGCAAAGAGTGGGGGCTAACCATGTCAAAAGAGTCTCTCACTATATCTATGTCAATCGAAGAACTTGATAATATCAGTTTCTAGAAAGGAAAGGTCTGATGACATCTGCGTTAAAAGGCAGACATGACAATGATTCAGCATAAATCATAAAAATGGTGGTGTCCATTGTCTAAGCTGAAGAAGATGGAGTTTAATGGACTAAGAGGAGTTGGACCTTAGGGACTTTACATCAGGGATGTCAAGAGGGAAGTGACAACATTCCTTAAAAGGGGGCCCTCACTTGTTAACTTAGCAATAACCATGCCATCAGAGGTGCTAAAATGCCAAACTGTTTGAAAGAAACTTACATCTTGTAATGTGATCATTGGGACTAGTTATTCCAAAAGCCTGGGCAGTGAAGTAGTATGGGCAGGTATCCTCCGTCGGAGCACCTAATAAGGCGCACCCAGGCACTGAGCACAGATGCTTCTCTATGAGATTGTTTCTCTGGAAAGGCATTGCAACGCCAAAGCCTTTGACTAACAAAACATAAAAGGGGAGGACAGTGGGCAATTAGTCACGCTGAAGAAAGTGCTGAATGCACTGCATGGTTGGGCTCATGCTGAACAGCCCAAAAACACACACATGGCCCAAGAGTGGCATTCCCTTTTACAATGTGCTCAAGTCAGAATGTCTAAATGCTGGATACCCCCCATTCCATAGATTTGAAAGTGAGATCTTAACCGACAATTCATATTGCAGAGTGCCCTTAATTTGAGTAATTCAAAGCGAAGCACTTTAAATAAAAAACACATTTGAAATTACAGGTTTATAAATGGTCGGACAATGTTACCTTCTCAGCCAATGCAGCAAAATTTTGCAGGGAGTGTTTCATGTGAGAATTCAGATCCAGCAGAGAGGTCACCATAGGTAACAGATTTCTTTTAAACGTTCTCTCCAAGTTAGTTTTATGATCCGCCTGAATAAAAAAAAATTATTAAAATCAATAACAATTTGCTTGAACAAAAACAAAAGAACATTTCTCTGCACAGTTAATGCCAGTCGTCCAAATGCAGAATTTTACTTCAAATCCTTAAGACTAGTCTCATAACTCACCCAATTGTTAAATTTTTCATCAAACATTAAAATAGTTGGATTGAGAAAGAGCACATGCTAAAATGATATGGGGTACACCAACAAGGAAACCAATGTAAAAGCCAGCGCTAGCTATGTAACCGTTTACTAGAGTGACCAGAAATGAGTGGCAGTTTGACAAACATTTTGTGCGATATTAGATCGTTTCACTAGATTTTATACACAGATATCTCAAGGTGCCGGACTGGATCAGAAAATCTTCAAACTCTCCAGCAACAAAGTGGTGCCTGCTGTCAACATGTTAAACTGGTATTTTCAAAGGGGTGCTTTCCACAGGAAAGACACCTGTTCCACTATAGTTTCCACAAATCATAGAGAAGGGTATGGAACAATCTGAAACTATCTTAATTCTAATCAAAATATCCAGGAGGCACAAGGGCAATGATTAGCCTTCCAACAGACACCAATAATTAGAATTAATGGCACAAAATGCTACGGTTTTCATATCTAGAAAGTCTTTCAAGAAATATCACAAAAGTGTTTAAGAAGAATGCCAAATGTTTAATTTCTATAATTTGCGAGGGGACCAGGTTTTATTGATGGAGATGGCCAAGAACACAAACCAACCCTAAAAATGTGGAATATAATCCAAACTTTGATACCACATAGAAATATAACCTCCTTCAGAATGGCAAGCCGCAATAAAACCTGTCCCTAACAAGAGAAGTGCAAGAATGCAGGGTGGGATCTTTGAGAACAGTACAAAATATGGCAATAAATAACATGTTGCTCACCTTCGACAAAGCATTATCTGGTAGCGACAATCTAGCCATAGATTCCTTAACTTTTGAGCAGACGGTTCCTCATGCCATTTTCGGGCCTACTTCAACAGTTTGTCAGTTGGAACAGTGTGCCTTTTTTCTTGTCTTCAGGCTTTAAGACTTGTGGGTCTTGTGCACGTCAGATGTTTGTTACAGACCCGCATTGTATGCAGTGTTTGGGGGAACACTTTGACTCTAGAGATTGTGGCTCCTGCCAGAAGCTGAAGCCGAAGGCGCTCAAGGAATGCCGAATGAAACTCTTGGCAGTGCGGCTGACGCAGTCTTCGGGCACTTCACACCAGCCTCTGTCTACTTCTCATTTGGAGGCACTGGGACGTTCCAGGTGCCGGAGATGTTCAAGGGGCCGCGGTTCTCCATCGACGTCTAAAGGGAAGCATAATCGGTTGAAGTTGTGGCAGCTCTTGACTTCACCATGTTATCCCTCACGGCTCCGCCCAATCGCAGGTTGAGTAGTCCTGTCACGACACCGTCACATGTGTCCTCGTCTTTCAGGGAGCCGGGGCGTTGATGGCCCAAATGAAAGAATACTATATAGTCCTCTGCATCTCATCTTTGAGCCGCCTCCTCCATCCCTTGGAGCGCCGTCGGCCCCATGTAGTAGAGAGAGGAGCCACTCCAGTGAGTTTGCCCTCTGTGTCAGTTGGTGTGGGGAAAAAAGAAATATATCCATGTGTATGCATCACATAGATATGGGAATCCACTCCAATTCTCTCCAGCACTATATCAGACCCATTGAGCTATCTATACCTGTCTGATGAAACTGCTTGCTCTGTCCTCTGCAGGGCTCCCCCTCCTTTACCAATCTATTCCAGCCTGACCATTGGCCCTTTACTCTCCTCTGACACCTCCTTGGTAACAGGTGCCAAAATAAACCACATCCAAGGCGTTCCTTCTCTTACAAGTTTTGCTTGACCTCCCTGGTGTCTGTTTGCGCCACTCTGAGGGGTGGAAGATTTATTTACCTAACAGTTGGGCCATCTGAGTTATTGGGTTGGCACCGGTCAGCGTCGGCCGACTTTGCTTTGCTTTGGTGCCGGTGCTCAGCCCTTCCGGGTTTCCGCCTTCAGCATATATTCTCTATCAACAGACTCGGACAATGACGTCTACTGCACCAATCCGAGCCATTTCTCCTCCCCTTGGCATCTGGTGCGAAGTTGATGGAGTCAACAGTAAGCAATGTTTTTCCACTTTCCTCTCATGGTGGGACTTCTGAAAGAGGTAATATGGAGGATTCTGGGCTATTACAGCCTATTGCTGACACCATTCCACCTCTTGTAGAGGAGAGTTGACTTTCTGCACTTGGTGAGGCTAGTGGGCTAGACTCTTCCCCAGCCTCAGTGTAGGAAGCTGGCTCTGTATATACTAAACCAAAATGAGGTATAGGATGCACAGAGTCCAGTGGAACCCCAAAGGTACGCAGAGGTAAAATTAGATAGCACCTTACTCTCTATTTTTGATAGTGTGGGCGAGCAGTAAGGCTTATCAGAGGGTAGTGTTAAGCATTTGTTGTACACACTCAGGCAAGAAGTGATGTCACACACTCAGACTGACCTGACCTGACTCTGGAAGGTGAAGGTCGCTCCACCCGCCGCGTGGCTCTCCTTGAGTGTGCCCAGTCCCCCTGCCTGCCTGTTCCTGCTCGCTAGCAGTGCTTGTTGCTCTTGTTCCTGCCCTGGTTGCGATATTCACCGTCTTCTCGCCCTGCCGCTGCTCCCCTGCGGCCCCGCCCCCCCTTCTGCCTTCTGTACCTGTTCCCCTCCCCGCGCCACCCCGCTCCCGCCTCCCAGCTGCTCCTCCCTCCCACTCCGCTCCTCCCACTACGCCATTTATGGCGGAGCCCGCATTCACGCGCAGCAGGCGCGCCAAAGGCAAGCCCGTCTGCGCCCGTCCGCGCCTGGACCGCGCCAGGACCCCTGGCCCACGTCGATGCAAGATGACCCGACAGACCTACGACGCCGCCGCCCTCAACGCACTCAATACCGGCCAGAACCCCGCCTGCTGCCGGGCCACCCCGAAACGCATCCACGGACCCTTCACCTGCAAAACCTGCAAGTTCACCTGCCTCCGAACCTACACCGCACCTGCGAAGCAAGCACCAGCAGCAACCACCTGAAGTGCATCCTGCTCAACACCCGCTCCGTCCACAGACACGCCGTGGAACTCTGGAACCTCCTTGACACAACATCACCAGACATCGCCTTCCTCACGGAAACCTGGATGAACGTCTCTTCAGCCCCCGACATCGCCATCGCCACCCCGGACGGGTACAAGATCATCAGGAAGGACCGCGTCAACCAGACCGGAGGAGGCATCGCCATCGTCCACAAGAAAACCATCCGCATCACGACCGACTCCAACGACACCTTCTCCGTCGCCGAGCACCTCCACTTCCAGATACACACCGACCCAAAGACGACCCTCAGAGGCACCCTCATCTTCAGACCCCCGGGACCACGCACACAATTCAGCGAAGACATCACGGACTTCATCAGCCCGCACGCCCTCCCCTCCGCCGACTACATCCTCCTAGGGGACCTCAACTTCCACCTGGGGAACAACAAGGACCGCAACACCGCCGCCCTGCTGGACAACCTCTCCAACCTCGGACTCAAGCAACTGGTCAACACCCCACCCACTACGCCGGCCACACGCTTGACCCCGTCTTCTCATCCAGCAAGCACATCACCTTCAGCCACTCCACCGGACTCCACTGGACCGACCACAGCTGCGTCCACTTCAGCTTCAGAAGAACCACGACCCACCACTACCCACAACAGGCTCCTCACAGGAGCTGGAGCAAGATCACAGCCAACCAGCTCACCACCTCCCTCAGCCAGAACCCACACGCCAGCACAACGGACCCCAACGAAGCAGCCCGCAACTTCACGCAGTGGCTGACCGCCTGCGCCGACGACCTCGCACCACTGAAGAACCCTCCCACAAGAGTAGCAGGCTAGGGGGTGTACCCACCCCAGGACAGGGACCTGCCCTTGCCCTACCTGTAACGCCCCTAAATTCAGTATTTAGGGGCTCCCTGAACCTTCCTTCCTCAGATCCTGATAAGAGAAGAAGAAAGAAGATCAAAAAGAAGACCCGCCGTGTAGCTGCTAACAACAAGACGACACCAACTGACTTGGCCCCAGCCCTACCGGCCTGTTGATCCTGGAACCTGCTCCTGCCTAATCCCAGCAACTCCTGCGGACAGCAACCTGGACAGCAACCTTGGGACACCCGGAGGACCTGCCTGCCTTGACCCTCTCGAAGATAGGGACTCCCATCAGCAGAGGCTCTGCTGTAACAACCCCCCCTGGTGCCAGCCAGGAAGCTCCAGACCAGCCCACTCTGCACCCGCCGAGTCCGGCCCGTGCCCGAGTGATCCAAGACCACGAGGATGTCCCCCCGGCGACTGGGACCCGAAGTCCAGTGCCCAGAGACCCTCCTCGACAAACCAGATGACGCCTGCAGACTCAGAACCAGGGCCTCCCCCCGCCCCCCAACCAGCTGAGGGTAAGCTTTTCCGACCCCCAAAGACATTCCTGCACCCAGCGCCCTGCAACCCCCTGCACCTTCCTTTGGGGTACCTACCTGTGCTCCAAGATCCCAACTTACCTCTCGAAGTGGTGGTCGCCCCTGAAGAGTCTCCGTCCCAGAGCCTGCAGCCTTTGTTAATCTTTTACCTTTCCCATTGAATAACATTGAGCGCCCGACGGCTCAAAAGCACCCTGCACCTAGCCGCCCGAGTGCCACTGGCCATGCCACCTTTGTCCGATCCTACTTCCCCCTTTGCCCTGAACAAGTGACCAGGAGCCCAGCTCCCACAGCCGCGTGGCCTGCTAGCCAGCAGCCACCAACTGGAGGCTCCCTGCCCCTCATTGGATAACATTGGGCCTAACTACCTCTGCACCCGGCCGCCCCTGTGCCGCTGAGGGTGAACCAACTGTACCTACCTGACCCTGGGGGACCCCGGAGTCTATGCCCAGAACCCTAACATCACCAGTCGAGTACTCACCTGGAAACCGGTAACTCACTTACCTGCCATTGGATAACATTGACTGGCTTGACTCGAAAAATCTTCTAAGTGTGAAGTTTTGGAAACTTAAAATATTCATATAAAATCACCTGAATCCCGAAGTACTCACCTATGATCAGGAGAGAAGCCAGTACTGTACCTTGTGGCCCAGTACTGAACCACAAAATGAATCCTTACCGGGTTTACTAGTAACTTGTATTTTCTCCATAGGAATTCATTGCCTGCTTTTCTATGAAATTTCTTCTGTCTACTTTTGAAAACTTGAAATATTCTTTAAAAATCATACGAAATACTGAAACATAATTATTTACCTGTTTTAAGTTGAGACCCCAGTGCTGGACTACAAAAGTAACAAGATCGTACTTTACCTGCAACCTGAATGTTCTCCCGTTGGATAACATTGCCAGATTTTCATTGAAAAGTTTCTAAGTGTGAACTTTTAAAACCGCTTTATATTCCTGAAAAATCACTACAATAACTAAAAAGTTTATAGCAAACTGTTTTCAGCTTAGACCCCAGGACTGAATCTAGGATCCAGTCTGGGAACTACCAAAGTAATCTACAAAGTAATCAACTGTACTTATATGACGAGAACCCATTGAGCTCAATGCTAAAGCGTGTTTAGAATTGTGTTGCCTACGGCAACCCCTTTACCTATTGTGTTCACAAAGTTTATTGCCTTTCTGCAAAGCACTCATCTGAGACCTCTCATATTGAGAGTAGTATATTTTGATACCTGTTGGTTCTAGAAATAAAACATCTATATCTTTGATATAAAAGCAATTGGCCTGGAGTTCAGTTCTTGTGTGTGAAACCTTTTGCTGACTGAGTGTACAACAAATGCTTTACACTGTCCTCTGGTACTGCCTTACTGCTCGACCAAGCTACCACTTTAGAGAGTAAGGTCACACTTGGCTTTAACCTCTGGGGTTTGTGGACTCTATTCACACTGTGCCTTATTCTGTGTGTATGTGTATATATATATATATATATATATATATATATATATATATATATATATATATATATATATATATATATTCACTGAAAAAACCATAGGTTATAGACCATATATAGTTATGAATTAGCATTTACAAAACCTTGAAAATTCACTGAAAAAACCATAGGTTATACACCATATATAGTTAGGAATTAGCATTTAAAAAACCTTATTTTACTCACACAAAACCAATGAAATTCCATATATAGTTAGTTGTACTAACTATATATCGCGCACCCGCAATCCACTGCTGATCATGTCACATATTACATCATTCATGACATGGTCAGTGACATCACTGATGACATCACTGATGACATCTCAAATGACATCACTGATGACATCACTGATGACATCTCATTTGACATTACTGATCACATCACTGATGACATCATTCATGTGATAATATGATGGACCTCTTCAGACTCTATTATAACCATAGATACACTCAGTGTAAACAGACACTCACAGACTGTCACTCATCCATGGAGTTACTTACACACCTAGTCAGTCATGCAAAGAATCAATCACACCTCCATTTTCACAACTATACAGTTATACACACCTTACTTATTCAAACATATACTAAAACATATTTACTCACTTATACAATCCTGGATACAAGTTCACAATGATCCATACAGCCACTCACACATTCACTGGCTCTTATGCACAGTTATTTATATATGTCAACTCTCACATGTACTGTATTTTACATATGTACTTACTTTGACATGTAGCACTGAGATATCCATTCACTCACCAATACACTCATGCACACAGTCAACCACCCATCCAGCTGTTTCCACATGCACTTTTGAACCCATACATCTATGCACAGAGTCATACACCTCCCAGCCACCCACACACACACTCAGTCAGTCTCCCATACAAATGCTTGGGCAACCAATCAATAACCCATATAGTTACTCATATAGCTACTGATCAACACATGCAGCAGTTTATAGAACAGACATAATGATGCACAAATTAAGACAGTTTAGTCACTAACCCATGCACTCAGTGAGACACATTTAACCACTCACTCATACAGTCAGTCATGCACCTACTAAATCCTTCATCCAGACACTTATACATCCACTCATTCTTAAATATGTAAGACATATTTTAACTTTACAGAAAAATACAGTCACTGGATGTTGTCATCAGTGATGTCATTTGAGATGTCATCAGTGATGTCATTTGAGATGTCATTTGAGATGTCATTTGAGATGTCATCAGTGATGTCATTTGAGATGTCATTTGAGATGTCATCAGTGATGTCATCAGTGATGTCATCAGTGACGTCATCAGTGATGTCATCAGTGATGTCATTTGAGATGTCATCAGTGATGTCATCAGTGATGTCATCAGTGATGTCACTGACCATGTCATGAATGATGTATAATGTGACATGATCAGCAGTGGATTGCGGGTGCGCGATATATAGTTAGTACAACTAACTATATATGGAATTTCATTGGTTTTGTGTGAGTAAAATAAGGTTTTTTAAATGCTAATTCCTAACTATATATGGTGTATAACCTATGGTTTTTTCAGTGAATTTTAAAGGTTTTGTAAATGCTAATTCCTAACTATATATGGTCTATAACCTATGGTTTTTTCAGTGAATTTCATTGGTTTTTTAAAAGCTAATATCTATAGCTGTAAAATGTATTCTTCTTTAAATCCAAAAATATATTTTATATGTTTATTAATAATTTTTTTAAAATATTTTTTTTGTTTCGCTCCCGGTCCGCGAACCGGAAAGCTTTCCGTTAGCTCAAATTGATGCCGCGACCCGGTCCGCGAACCGGTAAGAAATCAACATAGTGACGGTATCGCGTTGCCGCGTAATGCTTCTTGTGACGTACCGCGTTAGCGCACCCGGAAGTGCCCCGGGGCGCGGACCGAGGCGCGAAACGCAGCTCCCCGGAAGCGATCCGCGGCGCGAAAGCGGGACATATCGCGTTGCCGCGTAATGCGTCTTGTGACGTACCGCGTTAGCGCACCCGGAAGTGCCCCGGTTCGCGGACCGGGCGATACCCACGCAAAAAAACAAAAAAATTTTTTTTTTTTTTTGCCCCGCGGGGCCCTTTTAAAGCCTCCACTTTAAACCTAGGGGGTCAGGGAGGATCTACTATGCCCCCTTATGGTTATTTCCCCCTTTGTTTTGGCCTCCTCTTGTCTCTCAATCCTACCGAGAGACAAGATGGCGGCCGCTCCGGACTGTTTAGAATGTTGACAGACACCGGAGAGCCAATCAGCTTCGCTACGCGAAGTTCCGGTACGCGTAAGGTCCGCGAACCGGGGCGCTGCCCGGTCCGCTGTTACAGATATATATTTTTTTTAAACGTTAATTTCTCAAAATCCACTGGAGCACATATATTGAGACCTACAAAAGGCACATCGGGCTACCAGTCCCTACAATTTTGCCAAGTTTCGTGCAAATCCATTCAGCCGTTCGGGCTAAAAGTGAGGCCAACCGCCCTATGGAAAACTCAATGTTAAAAACACGTTTTGGAACCCCCCTTTTTTCTCGACCCCCCCTGGACGAACCCCCGCCCAATTTTTTAGGGGCTGCTCAGAAACAAAATGTGCCATTTTCCTGAAAGTTTCAGCCAATTCCGTCCACAAACGCCAAAGTTATTAGACATAGGATTTTTTTTTTTTTGCCCCGCGGGGCCCTTTTAAAGCCTCCACTTTAAACCTAGGGGGTCAGGGAGGATCTACTATGCCCCCTTATGGTTATTTCCCCCTTTGTTTTGGCCTCCTCTTGTCTCTCAATCCTACCGAGAGACAAGATGGCGGCCGCTCCGGACTGTTTAGAATGTTGACAGACACCGGAGAGCCAATCAGCTTCGCTACGCGAAGTTCCGGTACGCGTAAGGTCCGCGAACCGGGGCGCTGCCCGGTCCACTGTTACAGATATATATTTTTTTTAAACGTTAATTTCTCAAAATCCACTGGAGCACATATATTGAGACCTACAAAAGGCACATCGGGCTACCAGTCCCTACAATTTTGCCAAGTTTCGTGCAAATCCATTCAGCCGTTAGGGCTAAAAGTGAGGCCAACCGCCCTATGGAAAACTCAATGTTAAAAACACGTTTTGGAACCCCCCTTTTTTCTCGACCCCCCCTGGACGAACCCCCGCCCAATTTTTTAGGGGCTGCTCAGAAACAAAATGTGCCATTTTCCTGAAAGTTTCAGCCAATTCCGTCCACAAACGCCAAAGTTATTAGACATAGGATTTTTTCCCTATGGGATTTTTGAAAATTCTAACTATATATACCTACTGGCGACCGCCAGTAGGATATAGATAGATTATATATATATATAGATATATATATATATATATATATATATATATAGATATATATATATATATATAGATATAGATATATATATAGATATAGATATAGATATATATATATATATAGATATATATATATATAGATATATAGATATATAGATATATAGATATATAGATATATAGATATATAGATATATATATATATATATATATATATATATCCACTTTCACACAGTGGGGACCAGTTGCTGTAAGCAGCAAATGACTGGGGTAGCTCACAAAGGCGGCAAGCCTTTGAAGCTTCTCTCTTCATGGACCCTACCCACCCTGGGGGAGGAGGCTTGGCACCTCGTCCCAGGATGTGCATTGTTTCATATACCCCGAGAGCAGCAGACTCTCGATCCAGGGGACCAGAAACATGTGTGGTGGTGGTGGAAGCTGGTGAGCAGCCACTCTGGCAGGACACTAGAATTAGGTATTTTTTCAAGGGGTATCTCCCCTAGTGCATTTTTCATTAAATCCCATACTGACAGTGTGGGTTTAATGTGCTGAGAAGTTTCATACCAAACTTCCCAGTTTTCAGTAAAGCCATTATGCTGCTGTGGAATTTGTCATGACAAACTCCCAGCACCATATACTCTTAATGGCACTACTGCAATTACAATGTCTAAGAATTGGATCAAACATTGTAGGGGTACATGGTTCATGCACCTGTACCCTCACCACTGGTATAGTGCACCAAGCAAGAGGGATGGCTTACCTATGCATGGGCAGTGGTTTGTTGGCATGACACACAATGTGTGCCATGTCGAGTCTTCACTTTGTTCTGCACTGGCAGTGTGTGTGTGTGTGTGTGTGTAAAGAAACAGGGCCTCTAAGGGTGGCACAATAAATAAGTGCTGCAGCCCTTAGAGACCTTCCCTGGCCACAGTGCCCTTGGTACCATTTACAAAGGACTTGCATGTGGCGATTGGGGTTTGTCTCAATGTAATTTTAGGTAAAGAACATAGGCCCTGGGTACCTGGTTGGCAGAAACCCAAGGCACACTCAAAGTACAACAGTTCGGCAAAAAGTGGGGGCAACCATGCACAAAGAGGGCCCTTTCTTACACTCAGGACTACTGTCTCCAAGTCTTGTTACTAAGGCGAGTTCCTAATTTTCAGATAGGTTAAGAGTGGCTATGGTTTTTAAATGATCTCTTCCTACACTGGAGAAGTCCACTGATCCTCTGATTGATGTCCTTTATCAAGGTCAGACAGGGGTGGAGCATGTTCTCCAATGTAGTGAGGTCATGTATAAATAATCAAAAGAGGGGGGAGAATGGACCACTTATCCTCCGTACCAGGGTCATGTTTTTCGTTCTGTAAAAACCATCATTCACATACACAAGACAGGGGCGGTATATCTTGGTTCTCTGCCTTTGTTTAATGTGACAGCATCATCGGGTTTATTATGAGAATTTGCCGACCTCCACCCGAAGGAAGATCAACTGATGTTACAGTAGGGTCCAGAAATTAAGAGGGAAAGGAGGGAAGGTGTCCTTGTGAAGCGAGTTTAAAATGTACAACATATTGTTGGGTACTTGGGCTAAGTCTGATATGCGGTTCTCAGTGGATTGTGCTATATCTCACAGGCACTTGCCTGCTCATGGAGATCCAGCTTGTCTCCTCAAACATCCTACCTCTCATAGTTTGGTAGTTCAGGTGGCTTCAGCCTCACAGGATAGGGATTCTCTACCTAATGTTCCATAGAATAGTGACTATAGGAGGCATGATTCGTGTGATAGGCATATTTGTTTCCTCAACTAGTTCTGCTTTAAGGTCCACTAACATGTTTTGTCTTCTTGGGCATTTTTCTCAAGCTTTGTGGGATTCCTTGCAGACTATGTTACCATCATATCCAGATGGCCTCTGATCTAATATAGAACAGTTGATTCAGGATTGCCAACAGGCAGCTAGCTGATTATTAGATGTGGCATGGATACCACTGATTCAGTGGGTCGGTTCATGACATCCTCAGTGGTGCTACGTTGTCGTGCCTGGTTAAGTACCTCAGGCTTTTCAGAAGCTGTCCAAGCTACTTTGGTTGATATGACCTTTGATGGCTCCCATCTTTTTGGTGCCCAGGACGACGGCTTACCAGCGTTTCTGTAGTAGAAGAGGTGAAACCGAGGCCTAATGTCTCTTTTTCTTATTATATACTGGGATATTAATCTTTTGTTTCTTAAACAGCAGCCATTATGGTATAAGTTCCGCCTGTTGGCGAGAATGGGTCTATATAGGTACTAAAAGCACAGACTATATAGATTTTGGAATGGTTTAATAATTGGTTATGGCAGATTCAGATATTCTGTATGTTTGCCATCTTTCCGTCTCTACGGGTTCTATGCAGTGTGGGAATCTTGTGGTCATTTTATCGAATGACGTTCTCTTCAAGGATAGACTTTGATTTGCATCAGTTCTACTTGGTTTGGTGTTTCGGACTTTACGATGAATCCGTTTATTCATCTACGCTCGATTGTTGATGTGTTGGAAAATCTTTTTTCTGGATTTCTTGGGACAGGATCTTTTGAATACTTCCTTACTGGTGTAGGGAACTGCAGTTTACAGGGCATTCATTATTCCCTTTGGACCCTCAAGTCCATAGACTCATTTCACCCTTTAGGGGGTCATGTACAACTGCCATACTGTTGAGTGTTGTCTTCTGAGACAGTATTTTTCAGCTGCCCTCAGGGCATGTTTTTTCGTGCCTGTGGGGTTGTTTTTATGTACGTTGTCTGTGGTCCTTGCCACAGTTTTTTATAAGGAGCTCATGCTCTTATTCATCTAATTACTGCGTACGTCCGATCTGTTAATTTTGACCAGCTGGTTCTCTTTGAGGACTTTTGTAGGATTTGTTCGCCTTCAGGTGGGTATAGCTGTGGCATTTAATTCAAGAGATAAGGAATCTGCTGCTAGATGTCTCCATCAGGTGAACAAGTTACTTACCTTTGGTAATGCATTATCTGGTAGAGACAGTCTAACTGCAGATTCCTTAACACCATACCCATCCTCCTCCCCTCTCTGCAAACAATCAGTAATGTAAGAGGTATTTACTTTTACAAACCTGGTTTATACAACGCTGGTCAGTGTTTCAAGCAGCTAGGTGCTTCGACAAACCATTTGATCTTTCCTTATAGACCATGTCTGGGTGTAAGCTAATATCCTTTTTCAGCACTGGTTTAATACACCAGTGATCAATGTTTCACGTAGTTGTGTGATTCAACAAACCATTTGGTCTTACCTTGTAGATCTTGGCTTCATATTACCATACCATTCATTTCTGTTTTCTAGTTATTGTTTCAAAGATACATTGATCTTTTTTGGCACACTGTTTCCACAGCTAGCTTCTATAGTGGCTCCACATTGTGGCGCGGAAGGTCGAACAGAAGAACCCAACACCTGCAGGCTGGAGCGAACTTCTATGACTCCACTGACGTCACAACTGAAGTGGACGTCATCACAAGAGTTGTACGGCGCCCTCCCTCGGCACACAGAGGTAGTGAGAAAAATTCTGGATACTGTCTGGTGCCGGGGGAGAATTCAAAAGTTAAGGAATCTGCAAGAGGGGTCGCGATTTAAGCCGCCTGCACTTAACTTTAGATGCCGATGGAGACCAGCGTCCCCTTGAATGGCTCCGGCTCCTGGAATGACCCGGGCCTCCGAATGAGAAGTAGACAGAGTTCCAACTGACAAAAACCTGTTAAAGTATGACAGAAAAAGGCCTGAGGAACAGTCAGATCAAAAGTTAAAGAATCTGCAGATAGATATCTATAAGATGATATCTATAAATCTCATTGGTGCACAGCAGTGTCAGCAAACTGCTCGAAAACTTCAGCTTGGCATTAGCAAGAAAATAAATAGTCACTTTTGTGGTGTCTGTCTCGCCCACTCTACTGACCCCTAACTATAATGAACAAGTGGGGGCCTATGCAAACTGCCACGGTCTCAGCATGCCAAACTTATGGAAACATCTGTTTTGATTGGTGCTTCAGAATGGGTTTGATGGGCACAGATGGCTGTAAGAGAAGGGATTCCAGTATAAAGGGCTGTGAAATAAAGAATGCATTTTAAAAGGCTCTGAAGGTACATCAAATATGTTGACCCACAAAACCTTTATTAGAAGGGCATGGTGCAGGGCAGATAAAAGATAGGCTTGACACTCTCAGAACTGCAGGAAAAAGAAAGCAAAGATGCAAACCAAATGTAAAATGATTCTATGTAAATGAAGAAAAACACACAATTGTAAGTCTGCACAGTCAAGAGCAGTGCTCAATGCAAATTGGCACCATTTGAGGAGCCTGCCAACTTGAGAAAGGATTAGCTGCAATGTTTAGATAGTATGCTGCTTAAAGTTAATTTCCCATCCTCACTATCATGCTTCCAACCTGACGAACAAGTTACTTACCTTCGGTAACGCTTTTTCTGGTAGATACAGTATCTGCCTGTGGATTCCTCACCTTGTGATTTCTCACCTTGTGAATATCCCCCTTTGAGTCAGCAACGTTCGGAAAATTCTTTGTAGCACGCCGGCGTGGACGACGTCACAGGAGCATGGCTTCGCGCGCGACTCCGTCTGACGTCACCGACTCCTTATTAGACCCACGTCGGCGTGATGACGCAGTTCCGCCCTTTTTTCCGTGCCTTTGAGGCACCCGGACGGACCAACGACAGTAAATATACATATATACAGTGTACACAGTACATACAAATCAAAACTGCACACAAAGTGCGTAGCAAAGGTATCAAAAACCAGAAATATAAATACATAAACCCAGGTATAGCAGAGCGGACAACGGGGAGGCGGGTGGGTCAGTGAGGAATCCACAGGCAGATACTGTATCTACCAGAAAAAGCGTTACCGAAGGTAAGTAACTTGTTCTTCTGATGGTTACATCTGCCAGTGGATTCCTCACCTTGTGAATAGAGTCCCACAGCAGTCCCCACTACCAGAGGAGGGTGTCCACTCTGCTTTACCAGGAAATCTTGGAGGACAGAGCGCGCGAAGTGGCTGTCCCTCCTCACCTCGGTATCCAAGCAGTAGTGCTTCGCGAAAGTGTGGAGGGAGGCCCAAGTCGCAGCTCTGCAAATGTCCTCAACAGGAACACCTCTAGACAAAACGGATGTTGCAGACTCTAGTTGAATGTGCTCTAATACCCTCAGGAGGGTCCTTACCCGCCAGAGAGTAGCAAATCTTGATGCACAGGATTATCCATCTGGAAAGTGTGCGCTTGTGCACGGCTCTGCCCTTTTTGCAGCCAGCAAAACCCACGAAGAGCTGATCATCAACACGATAGTCTCTAGTCCTATCGAGATAGAAACTGACTGCTCTCTTTGGGTCCAAGCGATGAAGTTTCTCCTCCTCCTTGGAAGGGTGGGGGGGGGGGGGGAGGATAAAAGGTAGGAAGGGTAATAGATTGTCCTAGATGGAAGGGAGTTACCACCTTAGGAAGAAAAGCAGCCCTGGTCCTGAGAACCATTCTTTCAGCATGAATGGTCAAGAACGGGGGCTTGGAACTAAGAGCTTGAAGCTCACTTACCCTCCTTGCCGAGGTAATTGCAACCAAGAAGACCGTTTTAAAAGAAAGAAGCCTCATGGGACACTTGTGCAAGGGTTCGAAGGGAGAACCCATCAAATAGGTTAACACAAGATTCAAATCCCAATGAGGAACAACAAAAGGAGTAGGAGGGAACTTATTAGTGAGACCCTTCAAAAATCTTAAAACCACAGGAGACTTAAAAAGAGAAGGCTGATCCGGCAAACAGAGAAAAGCCGATAAGGCCAAAATATACCCCTTGACTGTGGCAACAGCAAATCCTTGCTGTGCCAGAGAAAGAGCAAACTGCAAAATGTCAGACAAATGAGCCTTCAAAGGGTCAACAGCCCTCTCCCCACACCAAGAGACAAATTTAGACCACCTATAAGAATAGATGGACTTAGTGGAGTCACGCCTGGCAGAAAGAGTGACATCCACCACATCGTGAGGGAGAGAAAAGGAATTCAAGTTGCCCTGTTCAATCTCCAGGCATGACGGTGTAATGTCTGGAGGTGGGGGTGTAGAACTTACCCCTCCATCTGAGAGAGGAGGTCTGCCCTGAGAGGGAGACGGAGCGGCGGGTGAGAGGAGAGGTGGAGAAGGTCCATATACCACACCCTTCTTGGCCAATCCGGGGCAACCAATATGACTTGGGCCCGGTCCTGGCGAATCTTCCTCAGAACCCGAGGAATCAAGGGTATGGGAGGAAACGCGTAAAGGAGATGATTTGCCCAACTCAACTGAAACGCGTCCCCCAAGGCTCCTTGCATCGGATACTGGAGACTGCAGAATGACGGGCAGTGAGCATTCTCGCGAGTGGCGAACAGGTCCACCCGAGGAGTCCCCCACATCTGAAAGATGTCGTGAACAACCTCCGGATGGAGCCTCCACTCGTGATCGGCAGAGAACTGCCGACTGAGAACGTCTGCACGAACGTTCAGAACTCCGGCCAGATGATTTGCCATCAAACAAATCTGATGGTCCTGAACCCAGGACCAGAGACGCAGAGCCTCTCTGCAGAGACACTGCGACCCCACTCCACCCTGCTTGTTGATATACCACATCGTGGTCGTCTTGTCCGTCAGGACTTGAACCGACTGACCGCAAAGGGAAGGGAGGAAGGCCTTGAGCGCCAGACGTATCGCCCGCAACTCTAGAAGGTTGATATGAAGCAACCTTTCCTCTGGAGACCAAAGACCTTTGATCTCCAGATCCCCCAGATGAGCACCCCACCCGAGAGTGGATGCATCCGTTATCACTATGGCAACCGATGGAGGTAGTTGGAAAGGCTTTCTTAGAGACAGATTGCCTTACACGCTCCACCATGACAGATCCGAGGCAGTTTCCCTGGAGATCCTCACAGACTCCCTGAGATCTCCGTTGTGCTGAAACCACTGCCTGCGGAGGCACCACTGGAGAGCCCTCATGTGCCAGCGTGCATGGTTGACCAACAGAATGCAAGAAGCCATCAGACCGAGCAGACGAAGGACCTTCAGGACTGGAACAACCGCTCCATTGTAGAATAAAGGAATCATTTCCTGTATATCGCGAATCCTTTGAAGAGGAGGGAATGCACGACATACAGAAGTGTCCAGTAACGCACCTATGAACAGGCTGCGCTGGGAGGGCACCAGGTGAGACTTGGGTACATTTATCGAAAAACCCAACCTGTGCAACAACTGAGTTGTCTCTTGCAGATGATGGAGCACCTTCTCTGGCGACCCTGCTTTGATCAGCCAGTCGTCCAGATAGGGGAACACAGGAACCCCCAACCTTCTGAGATGCGCAGCCACCACTGCCATCACCTTGGTGAAAACTCGAGGCGCAGTAGTAAGCCCAAACGGAAGGACCGCAAACTGGTAGTGCTGCGATCCCACCGTAAAACGGAGATACTTCCTGTGCGACTTCAGGATTGGGATGTGAAAATACGCATCCTGCAAGTCGATCGACACCATTCAGTCTTCTTCCATCAGCGCCTGAAGAAACTGTGCAAGCGTGAGCATTTTGAACTTCTCCTGCTTGAGATAGAGGTTCAAAATCCGGAGGTCCAGGATTGGACGTAACCTGCCATCTTTCTTGGGGATCAGGAAATACCGGGAGTAGCACCCCTGACCCCTTTCCTGCTCTGGAACCACCTCTATCGCACCTTTTCGGAACAGTGCCAGGACTTCTTCCTGAAGGAGAAGCAGGTGGTCCTCTGAACAATAACCTTGGCAAGGAGGGTAATTGGGAGGGAACTCCTGAAAAGGAAGTGCATACCCATTTTCTACGAGATTGAGAACCCAAAGATCTGATGTAACCGATTCCCAATCCCGTAGAAAATGAGTAAGCCGACCCCCTACCGGACCCGCATGATCCGGAATGGCGGATCTAGAGCTGCTTTGCTGCTGCGGGTGGGGGTTGATTGTTAGAGGAGGAAGTAGAGGAGGAGGAGGCTTGGCGTCCACGAGCACGACCCCTTTGTTTACCTCTGTATGATCTATACAAAGGGTTCTGCTGCTGCTGCTGCTGGCCTTGTTTATAGGAACGAAAAGTGGATCTACCAAATCTCCTAAACTTCCTAGTGGCAGAACCTCTAGCCTGCAGGCCCAAAGACCTCGCAGTTGCCCGGCGATCTTTGAACCTCTCCAAGGCTACATCCGCTTTTTTCCCCAAAGAGGCCTGTCCCGTCAAATGGCAAATCCATTAAAGTAGATTGTACATCTGCCGAAAATTCAGAAGATTTCAGCCATGCGGCCCTTCTCGTGGCAACAGAAGAGCCAATTATCCTGGCCACAGAGTCCGCCGTGTCCATGCCACTCTGAATTACTAAGCGGGCTGCAGCTTGAGTATCAGAGACTACCTCATTGAAGTTCTTTCCAACTTCCTCTGGAAGCTTTGTTGACAACTGTTTCACAGAGTCCATCAATGCATGAACATATCTCCCTAGCAGGCAAGTAGCATTGGTAAATTTTAGAGCCATGCTACTTGAGGAGAAAATCTTTTTTGCAGACTGGTCCAACTTTTTAGAGTCTTTATCTGCCGGCACCGGAGGAAAAGAACTTGCAGACCTGTTGGAACAAGCGGCCTGCACAACCATACTTTCCGGAGAAGGATGTAAAGAGAGAAACTCAGGGTCACCAGGTGCCACCCTATAACGTCTTGCCACCGACCTGGAAACCGCAGGAGCAGTCAAAGGTCTCTTCCAGACCTCCATTATTGGCTCAGTCAAAGCCTCAGTGAATGGGAGTGTAGGCTCTATTACAGAAGAAGGTGAATGCAAAACCTCCGTGGGGATGTTAGGCTTGTACTCAACAGTAGGTGGAGTCAGATTGAGCAGATCCGCAGCCTTCCTAATTACAACATGGTAGGGTGCCACGTCCTTAGATGGTGCATCAGAAACTGATGGCAAACTCCACTCAGGAGAGAGTTCCAGACCACTAGCACTATGCAGGTCCTCAAAACAGTCCCCTTGATCCAGAAGTTCTCCTTCCTCTACTTCAGGCTCTTCATACTCCTTTTCCTCCAAGAGGCGCTGAGCTCTGCGCCTCGACCACTCCAAACGAACCGAAGTCGACGGATCCGGTAAAGACTCAGACGGAGCCGGAACCGGCGTCGAACGAGGAGCCGGGACAGCTGGAGGTCGAGATTCTCGAACCAGCGTGGCACCTCAATCCAATTCACGAGGTCGTTCCGGAGCCAGCGAAGCCGTGTGCGGAGTCGATGACCTCGGAGGCACCGTACCGAGCCAAGGTGTAAAAGGCGTTGGCATAAACAGCGCCGGAGCGTAAGCTTGAGGGACGCCCAAGTTATAAGACAATGGACCCATGGGACCAGCCGGTGCACTAGTGGGGTACATTGCCCTCGCATAAACGCCAAACATAGCATTAAGGAAATGAGGGGTCCTGTCCAGGACCTGGAAGGGTACGAACCCATCGGCTGCTCCGGCATCGGTTCATCTTGGCCCTCTTGATTCTCAGGGTCTTCAACCGGAGTCGGAGCCCGAGGAATCTCCCCATCTCCTTCATGCTCCGAAGAATGGCGCAACTCCGGATCCAGTTCTTGCTCCGGAACCGGGGAACATCCACGAGATTGCATAGGAGAAGGAGACACGAAGTGTTTGTGATGTTTGAGACTTCCTCTTCGAATCTGAAGAATCTTTACCAGAGTGATGTCTTGAGCTGTTGTTCCTCTTCTTGTGCTTCTTCTTCGAGGAGCCCGAAGCATGACCCGAAGCCGACTTCGATCCGGACCTCGACCTCTCTCTGGACCACGACCTCACTCTGGATCTTGACCTCGAAGCCGATCTGGACCTCTACTTCGATCGCGACTTCTGCCTCGACCTCGAACGTCTAGACGTCGACCTCGAAGACCTTCCAGCCTCTCTTCCTTTCACCTTCGCAAGCAGAAGCTTAGCCTCCCGCTCTCCTAAAGACTTAGGGTTCATCTTGAAGCAGGATCGACAGTTCTTAACATCATGGTCCGATCCAAGGCACCACAAACAATCGTCATGCGGGTCGGTAATAGACATCATTCGGGCATACGATCCGCACTGCTTGAACCCCGTCTTCCTCGACGACATCAACGAAGAAGAGACACTCGACTGATAAACAGTAACACAAAATAGCAACAAGTAACTATCTGAATCACAGAAGATCCCAGAAACTGTTGGCGTCGACGACGCGGAAAAAAGGGAACTGACGTCATCACGCCGACGTGGGTCTAATAAGGAGTCGATGACGTCAGACGGAGTCGCGCGCGAAGCCGTGCTCCTGTGAAGTCGTCCACGCCGGCGTGCTACAAAGAATTTTCCGAACGTTGCTGACGCAAGGGGGATATTCACAAGGTGAGGAATCACAAGGTGAGGAATCCACAAGGCAGATGTATCTATCAGAAAGTGCACACAGGATCATTGTTTTAAAGAGTTTACTGCATTTATTTTTTTAAAAGTGACGACCAAGGTAAGAGTAAGAAGAATGTGGTGAATATAGAATAAGGAAATCAAACAGTTACTTGTTATAGCTTTTATTATGAATGTGTTGCTAAGGTCCAATGCCAAGCATCTATGCATTACACATGCTAAAATAAAAACATAAAAATTTTTTAGTACTCTTACCATTAACTTCTGCAAATTATCGTTGGTGTCCAAAGACAAAGATTCTTGATTCAGAGTAGCTTCAATGCAACGGGACACCTCTGCTGACACTTGCCCCTCAAAGGTGGAAAACGTTGTTGCTATGGTTGATGCAGTACCGTGAAATGCTGCCAAACTGGCAGAAAGGAGTTCACCTGTAAAAAGTGGAGGCATGATTTCTCATTAATATTGCAAAAGGAACAGTAAAGCAGTTTGAAACTACAGGCGTAGTCCTCAGATCAAAAAATTATATCTACGGATATTCATATAAAGGCTCTACCCACCACAATTAATAGAACTATTCTCAAAGCCTTCAATTATGGAAATAAATCGGTGCTGGAAAAAACGATTACATTTTCATTTCCACTGCTCTAATTTTACAGATTACAACTGTCTAAAGAAGTTTATTCCACATGGCACCTCCGTATCTTTTTCAGATAATCTCAATTTTGGGATTCTGTGCACACAACTGACAGAAGTTCCAAACAGAGACGTATACAGATGTACTAAGAACATTTTGGGTCAACGTGATGCCAGCGTGCCACGCACCAAAGGTCCCCCTGTATTTTGTCAGTCAGTTAGGAGGGAGGCCAGAGTTCCAGGATTAAAATTTACAGGGGTGCTGGCAGGACGCATAGTAAAGCAAAGTGACAACTTATTCTTAATTAAGATTTACATTTTTAAATTAAATCCATTTTAGGAAAGTAGATTTTTATGTGGTGTGGCTGTGAGACTGCACATCACCATCTCTATTAGGTCCAGGGAGGTTCTTTAATAAAATCCTTAGTCTTGGGTAGCTGTGGCACAGACCAGTCAGATTTAAAACAACAAGTGTAAAGCATTTGGAAGTACCAAAATAGTCAATGAGTAAGACACAACAACAAAAATCGGACCCCAATTTATAACAGTAGAGTATAATTTTATCTGCAATAGACACCAAAATGAAAACTATCTATTGAGGGAAAGCTAAGATATGATTTCTCCGGTTAGACCACCTACCAAAACTCTCTTGGATTAGTCACAATCATTTGAGCAACAGGGACAACCTAGGTCTGGGGAGACTGGTAGCAGTCAGGTCCAGCAGTCTCAGGGTCAACACTAGGTTTATCACGGTTGTAGGAAAGTGACCATTTTTGCATGGTAACCCTTTAACTCTTTGCCAGATAGCTGATGCCAACTTGACTGTGTGTTGGGATCCTGCTTAGCAGACCCCAGCACCTGTGTTCTTTCCTAAAACTGTAGCTTTGTACCCACAATGGGCACACCTTTGGGTCACATCTAAGTCCCTGGTAAAGGCTTACCCTGGTACCTAGGTCCTAATGACCAGAGAAGGCCTCTGAGGGCTGAAGCATACATTATGCCACCCTCAGAGACCTCTCACTTAATCACCCCTAACCTGCCAATGCAGACTGGGTGTTTTGCTGCAGACCAAACAAAAGTCGAAATGGCACACATCCCTGTGTGCCAAGCACACCAGACTCTGGCTGTGGCATGGGTAAGTCACCCCTCTAGCAGGCCTTACAGCCCTAAAGGCAGGGTGCACCATGTCCAGGTGCAAGCATAGCTGCAAGAACACTATGCCCCTACAGTGTCTGTGCCATTCGCAGACACCAAGTGCATTAAAGCCATTTTGAGTACTTGGGCTGGGAGTTTGGCAACACAAACTTCACAGCTCTATAATGGCTTTACTGAAGTAGAGGAAATCTGGTATCAAACTTCCCAGCACATTAAACATTGCACCCAGTGTTGGATTTAATGAAAAATGCACACAAAATGCCACCTGAAAAACAATCAACTCTGGTGTGGTTTTTGACTGACTCCCAGCCATCTGCCACCACCAAATAGGTGTCTGGACCCCTAGGTCTAGACCTCCACTCTCGGGGTCCGAGAAAAAAACACATCCTAGGCAGAGGTGCCATGCCTCCTCCCAGATGATGGGCAGGGTCCCTGAAGAGGGCGATTCAAAGGCCTGCTGCCTTCGTTAGCTACCCCCAGCCTTTTGCTGCTATCGGCAACTGTCTCCCACCGGTTCAGACTCCCATTTTGGCACGAGAACCAGCGGGAAAACCTAGCAAATTAGGGAGGTGTGCCCACCTTTTTCAACCCCACTATCTTGTAACTTAACCCCTCGTTTTTCCCATAGTACTGAGTGGTGTTTTCTCTCTCTAAAAAAATCTTCAAAGTGTTGAATTGTCTTGTACTGCACAAACTGTAATCTATTACATGCACAAGAGTTAACATGCTTAAAAGTGTCCTGTGTAGTGTAAACTGTGTTAGGAGTATGTATCATACCAAACCAGAACTGTAATCTAAAAGTAATCAAAAAGGACTTAAATGCATTTTTAACTGTCTTGCTGAAAGTAACATTATATGAAGAGTTTAACTTACCTGCTACTAAGTGAATCTTGGTTCTAGAAATAAAATAACATCTTTTTATACAAACAATTGGTCTGGATTCAGTCTTTGAGGGTGAAACATTTCTTGCTTGAATGTGTACAACAAATGCTTAACACTACCCTCCTGATAAGCCTGACTACTCAAATACATTACCACATAAGAGAGTAAGGTATCATCTACTTTACTCCCTGCAGGGTGTGAGGCAGTGGGGATTGCGCTGGGCCTCGATAGTGGTGTTCGCACGGACAGATTAAACATTGCACCCCTCTGATATTTGCTGCGGCCTATGGCTGACAAATGCTCCCACAAATATTCAGAGTTGACGGAGGGGACATCTGTGGCCCGCACTGTGCCCTACACGCGCCTGCTTTTATGTGCTGAAACAAAAAAGTGTGCAGGGGACCAACTCATCTATATCTTTGATCTAGGAGAGGCACTCCCATACGGGGCTTCACGGAGCATGGGAGTTGGACTGGGCAGAGGCACCCATTAGGGGGTGAGGAGGTGCCTGCGCGCGGAAGTGGCCGGACCAGGTCCGGTGCAGCCGGTGTGTGGGTCACCTTCACGCCTGCCTTTTTACCTGCCTAGAAGGCAAAAATTACCTGGATTGACTCCTGCGGTGTACCCCCCCCCCCCCATGTGACATTCCTACTACAGCAGAGGATTAAAGCGTAGTCACAGCCGCCTACCGACCTGCGGGGTGGCCGACATTCAACTACTACCATTGAAAATAACTCGAGACAAGCTACAGGGCACAAAACACAGCACATTGCCTCGCTATGTTGGGTCTGTGGCGCAGGCAGCAGAGTCAGCGAACCAGGCCTCTACCAGCCCAGACAATGTTATGTTACTGTGGATTTATAGAGCGGGTTATCACCCAGAGGTCTCTAAGCACCGTCAGCAGACGTCAGACTAGTTGAGAACGAAGTAAGCTGTTCAAAGAGATTCCCATGCCTCTAAGAACAGTACAGTTTACAAACTATTCCTAATGCTGCAATGATGGCGGCAATAATGCAGTCTCTGGAGGCCAAAAGCAGGGCCAGATGTCATGCTCACCCACCAAGATCTCCGCAAAGCGGTCGACAGAATAACAGAGCCCGAAGCCCGCATATCAACTACAGAAGATAGAGTCACATCCCTCCAAACGAGGGTGGCCTCTCTGGAACCTATCACGAAAGGTCTTGCAATCAGGGCAGAGGACACAGAAAGCATAGCTTGGAGGAACAAACTTCGCTTTGTGGGATTTCCGGAGAGATGTGAAGGCAACAACATGGAACAGTTTCTTATAACGTGGATATCGGGATGGATCACTCAAACCTCTCCATCTCAATGTTTCATTATTGAACGTGCACACCGCGCCCTGATCCAGAAGCCTCTGCCAGGGTCCAGACCACGGCCCATCATTGCTAGACTCTCGAACTTTCATGACAGCAACGCTATCCTTGCGCAAGCCAGACTGGCTAGTAAACTCCAATAGGATTCCAATCACATCTTAATTTTCCCAGACTATACAAGGCTGGTGCAACTGACAATCATTCGGGGCCCTCAAAGTATCAGTTGCGAGACTTTAAAATTCAGTGTGCCCCACTTTTCCTGGCCTGGCTGAGGGTTGTCTACAAGTCACGACCCATTTCTTCGACACTCATGGAGAGGTCTTTGCCCCGACAAACGAGAGGCAGCAGCTTAGTCCGCACACCCCGCCGTGTCGGGACTCAGAGTCATCCTCCGGAGAAGCTGCACAGCAGTTGATCAAACCTAAACGGAAGACAAATCGTAGATCACGATCAAGACGCTGCTCAAAATCACAGGGCGATTCCAGCTGGATCTAGATCATCGAGATTCGTCACTATCACGACATGGAGATTGAGAGCTGTAAGAATCGCGTCTATTCGGCTGATGACATAGTTTAAGGGCCTTCGAGGGACTTTTCCCCATAACTCTCTTCTCAACATCTGAGAACTTTATGACTGGGGATAGTTTAATGGGGATCCATTGATGTGGGGGTTACGCCCTGCCCCCGTTGGAACAGATGTAAGACACCCCCGTGACAGATGCTTCAGCTATTTTGAAGTATTTGGAGGGAATCGGATTGTTCAGTTTTGTGAATTTGCGGTGTCATACTTTTCTATACATATGGTTTACATGCCCTATGACAAGCCATGCCCTACATTCACTTCGTACACTCTGCCCTATGACAGACCCCTTTGGTAGGCTCCAGGTAGTCAGTTGGAATATACGGAGGGCACTAGATAAGATTAAGAGGGGCTGTCCTTCGGCAGGCCAAACGCGCCTCAGCAGATAGATGTCCTGCTACTGCAGGAAACGCATCGCATGGGTTCCAGGGTGCCATGTCTCTCCAGTATTGAATAAATACAGATCTTTCATGCAGGTTTCACCAGGGGCTCACTTGGGGTGGCGGTCTTAATTAATCGCAGAGACTCCTTTGTACACACTAAAACATGGTCCGATTCTCAGGGTAGATAGGTTATTGTGACTGGCACATTATATGGGGAAACAGTCATACAAGTCATTAACTACGCACCAACCCCCACTCCTCCTGTCGGAGTAATTTGTGGAACGCCTGACGAAGACAGTACTGGAGATGCCAACGGGCGCTTCTATAATAAGTGGAGACTCTAATGATGTCTAGATTGCGGCCCAGGGCAGATGGAGACCACATGGTGGCCCGGGGACACTCTGAGAAACAAGATTACAGACATTGGTGCGGGATACGGGATGGATAGACACATGGAGACATCTACACCCGATCACACAAAGCTTTACATATTACTCTACAGTTAACTCATTCTCCCGCTTGGACTATATATTTATACCGGCCACTAATTATTATTGAATCACGGCGTCGGATATACTGCCTAGTGGCTGTTGGATCACTCTCCAGTGGAGCTGACTGTGTTTGGGTGTAGTACACCCTTCTTTTCGATGGCACCTATTGACCTGGCATCTCCAAGACCCACAACATAAAAAACACATGTATCAGGTAATTACAGACTATTTCACTGATAACCTGGGTATGGTACACTCCGGAGGTCATCTGGGAGGTTATGAAGCCAACCCTAAGGGGTGCTAACATGTCCTATTGCGCCGCCCAACGGAAAAAGCGTTGGGAGGAATTTCTTCAGACCGAGACTCAGTTGTTAGACTTGGAGCGGCGGAGTAAGGGTATAGACGGCAGGCATACTCGCCGACAACTTCTTCTCATGCAACAAACACACTGCGTGACGAGGCTTGGCTGGCCTCGCGCAGCAGAATATACCTCTGGGGAGACAAGTCGAGCTCTCTCCTGCATCGTCTATGCCAACAGGCACTCCACCCACTAACACCACCTGGTATTCTAGGTGACAATGGCCAAACACTCGCTGACCCGGTAGAAATGGCATCCAGCTTTGCGACCTACTATGCGGATTTATATACCCCCAAAGACACGCTGCCAGAAACCCTGATCCACCGCTATCTTGACGATCTATCCCCATAGGCCTTATCGGATGTGGCACGGGCAGAATTAGACGCCCCCCTGACAGCCGAAGAGCTGAGCGCAGACCTTGCAGACTTATGCACAGTCAAAGCTCCAGGCCCTAACTGCTTCCCATGTGAGTTTTAGAAGCTTTTTCAATCCCAGTTCATTACTCACAATTTTGCGGCAGTACATGTGGCCCTAGAGGAGGGGAGACTACGCCAGACTGGCGACATGCAGAAATTGCGGTATTCCATAAGCGCGGCGACCACCAGATCAACACTCATCGTCCTATATCGCTGCTGAATGTGGAGGCCAAACTATTGGCCAAAGCCCTTGCTAACCGTAACCTTCCCTATATGCCCAAACTGGTTAATCCTGACCAGGCAGGCTTTATGCCTTATCGGGCGAATCGCCACAACATCCAACAGGCCCACAATGCAGTAGCAGCGATTGACCATCTTGAAGGCCCGGCAGCACTGCTGCTGGCCGACAGACAGGGCATATGATTCGCGGGGTGGACATACCCGTTTGCGCTCCTGTAGCACCTAAATATTGGGCCGCGTCTCGTGTCCTATATTCAACTGCTATATACAAACCTCACGGCCTCGGTTAGAGTGGCGGGTGCGTCTTTGACCCTTTCTCTATAGGGCGTAGTACTCAACAGGGTTGTCCCCTATTCCCTTATTTATTTGCGTTAACAATGGAACCGCTAGCCTCGTGAACCCGAATCACCACACAGGTCCTTTTCTTCTTATCGGAGCCGCATCGGACGGGACCTCTATTGCTCCACATAATGTAGATATTTAGACAGCCCTTGTGTTTGATTATGAATGCCAGGAAATCGATACTGTGGCCTCTCCGAGGAGGCTCGGAGAAGTAACACTAGCCACAACCGGGTTTAAGTCCCTTGCCACCTCTCGTCCTCCCAAAGAGTGTTGTGGAATATAAACATTGCCCCCATCTGGACACGCACTCAAGCTGAGATGGAGCCCTGGGCACGCATGCCCCTATCTATACTGTGAAAAACAGTGATGTTTAAGATAGTGTCACTCCCTCGCCTTCTTTATCAGCAGCAGAACCACCCCTTTCAGATACCGCCCACCCGGTTCCATCAGCTTAATTCAAGACTAAGCCGGTTCCTATGGAATGATCAGCCGCTGTAGTTTTGCTTAAAACATGCTTTCAATCTACATTCTGTGAGGGGATAGCGACCCCTGACATCCAATCATATCACGCAGCATCTCATCACTGGGTACGAACGATTGGTGGTGTGGGAATAGCAGGGCCCCGGCGCACCAAGTGGAGAAATGGATCAAGGGCGGCATGCTACCCCACATGCTCCTACATATCCCAAAAGAGCTATGACGATTCACGCCTTCCTCACGTATGGTTTTCGGAGTATGGAAGGAATCGATGCGCAGGATGGGATGGTGGTGAGGTCGGACGAGGGAGACGCCCCTTTGGCAGAGCGGCCCTATGCAGCGTGTCCACCTTATCTGGGTTTAGAGACTGGGACGCCATAGGTATCTCTACGTTGGGCGATGTAATGCGAGGCTCCACCTTGGGGTCCTTCCAGGAGCTCAGGAAGTAATTTGCTAGGCTGCAAACTGAATTCTACAAATACCTGCAACTACAGCATGCCCTAACACCATATGTTGCGTGTTTGGAATCTCACCGGAGTTCAATCCAACAGAAGCAAAGTTATTTATGGGGGACTACAATACTGCAAAGATATACCATACTCTGGTGTTTCATCGCTCTATGACCCTAGATTCACTCCGGGAAAAGTCAGACAGTCCTTGGTCCCCTTGACAGCGACGACTGACCGGAGGCATTAGAATTCCAGAGGGGCGCCACAATAGCTTCTCGCCTCAGACTAATCCAGTTTAAATATTTACACGGTGCTTATTTTACCAGATATAGGCTGTGGAGGGTATGACTGATAGGTTCCCCTACGTTTCTACAATGTGGCAGCTCGGAAGGCACGTTCATACACACCATCTGGGAATGCACTGCGCTTAGTAGATTTTGGAGTGGGGCTACGACCGGCTTATCAGAGGTGCTGGGATGTGAAATACCCTTGTCTCCTAAGCTTGCCTTATTACACGTCACTGAAGAAATTGGGAGAAACATTTATAAAAGGCACTTGCTATACTTGGGCCTTACCCTGGCTAGGGCATGGCACGACCTGGCCCAGCTTAAACTGAGAGCATGGAAGGCAGGCCTTGATTGATGCATTGGGTAAGGAACAACCTATTTTTAAAGTACAGGGCTGCCCGCAAAAGCACCCTAAAATCTGGAAACAATGGGCAGACCTCAGGGGTCTCATATTAGAACCCCCTGATGTGGGAGCCTTTTGAGCACAAATTGCAAGGGAAAGTGATAATACAAAGGACTATGCTATGTGTGAACTGGCTTTATGGGTGTAGGAAAGTGGGTTTCTGTTGCAGTAAACACACACACACTTTTTGCCAGACTACTGATGCACTTATTGTGGTACCCTTAGAGACCCAGTACCTTTACACACACACACACACACACTGCCTTTGCAGGCTGCATGTTTTGGTACAGAACAAAGTGAAGAGACAACATTGCACACATCTCTGTGTACCATGCCTACAACCCACTGCCCTGACATAGATCAGCCACCCCTCTAGCTAGGTGCACTATACCAGTGGTGAGGGCACAGGTGCATGAGCCCTGTACCCCTATAGTGTCTAAGTCCATTCTTAGACATTGTAAGGGTAGTGCTGGCATTAAGAGTATAAGATGCTGAGAGTGTGTCATTACGAACTCCAAAGCACCATAAATGGCTACACTGAAAACTGATAAGTTTGGTATCAAACTTCTCAGCACATTAAACCCACACTGATGCCAGTGTGGGGTTTAATGAAAAATGCACACAGAGGGCATCTTAGAGATGCCCCCTGAAAACTAACCCACCTCTAGTGTCCCGATTGAGTGGCTGCTTAGGCTGCCATCAACAGACATGTTTCTGGACCCCTGGGTTGAAAGTCTGCTGCTCTCGGGGGGGGGGGGCCTAAAACAATCCACATCCTGGGACGAGGTACCAAGCCTCCTTCCCCAGGATGGACAAGGTACACAAAGGGGAAAATTCTAAGGAATGTCGCCTTTGTGAGCTTCCTCAGACCACTTGCTGCTTTCAGCAACTGGCCCCACTGGTTCAATCCCCCACTTTGGGCGGGAGAACCGGCAGGAAAAAACAAGTTAGGGAGAGAGGTGTGCCCACCTCTGCCAACTCCACCCCTCAGGTAGGGGAGGCGAAGCACAACTCAGAGTCCCCGCCATCTTGAGGATGGGGGACCCAGCCAACCAGGGAAAGGCTCCTGCCCCCTCCCACTGGAGGGTGGCATAATAGGGGGTGTACTCACAACAGGGAACAGACCCATTGGTCCCTGCCCTTTACCTACCTTTAATGCCCCTTGATCTAGTATTTAGGGGGCACCCTGAACCTTGCTTCCTCAGAACCAGAAAAGAAAAGAAGGACCGAACAGCCGTGCAGCCAGGTAACAAGAACCAGACGCCCACTGACTTGGAAACAACAAAAATGTACAAGGTTCCCCAAGGGAAAGGAAGGGTTAGAAGAATAATAACTCTCTCACTGGGAATGGTGTAGAACCATGACAGGGAGTAACGTAATCCCTTATCGGAATTGAGGATGCATCACACAACTAAAAAGCTGGACGACCGTTGTCATCCTACCTGATTGGTTGTATTGTGTCATCATTGGCCTCCTGCTCCAGCGACAGGCTGGCGGTGCAATGCCTGACGGGTAGCAAAAATTGCTACTCTTTTGGTGGAGTTCTTTTGTTCCTGGCCAATGGGTGCATGTGTGTGAGGGACCTGGGAGGTAAAGAAGTGAGCGTGAAAGAAAGAGTTAAAAAAGGTCAGAGAAGTCCACTTCAATTGCTTTATTCATGTGGCTTACTGCCTTGTTAAAATAATGAAGGGAGGGGTACCGATGCCGAGAACTAGGTGGTTCGGCTTCGTTCAACCCTCACTTGTGATGTGGTCAACATGTTTCATGCCTCAACGGCAATTCATCAGGATCTAGGAGTGCTCATCAACTTGTAAAGGAATATCTCAAGTTTGAAGGAAGTTTTCAAATACGACCTGCGTGGTGAGAGTACCAGTGCAGTGGGGTGTCTGTGTCCCACGTGGGGTCCCGCCCCCTTGGTCTTGGTGGATGGTCCCCACGGACTGTCCTAGTGGGGCCTGAGCTGTAAGGTCAATACCTTGGATGCTCGATGTCGGGTCGCAGGACAGCCGCTCAGCGGCTGTCCTGCGACCCGACATCGCCGACGTGGTAGGGGTAGGTGCATACCGGCATTTGCCTCGAGCATCCGAGGTATTGACCTTACAGCTCAGGCCCCACTAGGACAGTCCGTGGGGACCATCCACCAAGACCAAGGGGGCGGGACCCCACGTGGGACACAGACACCCCACTGCACTGGTACTCTCACCACGCAGGTCGTATTTGAAAACTTCCTTCAAACTTGAGATATTCCTTTACAAGTTGATGAGCACTCCTAGGTCCTGATGAATTGCCGTTGAGGCATGAAACATGTTGACCACATCACAAGTGAGGGTTGAACGAAGCCGAACCACCTAGTTCTCGGCATCGGTACCCCTCCCTTCATTATTTTAACAAGGCAGTAAGCCACATGAATAAAGCAATTGAAGTGGACTTCTCTGACCTTTTTTAACTCTTTCTTTCACGCTCACTTCTTTACCTCCCAGGTCCCTCACACACATGCACCCATTGGCCAGGAACAAAAGAACTCCACCAAAAGAGTAGCAATTTTTGCTACCCGTCAGGCATTGCACCGCCAGCCTGTCGCTGGAGCAGGAGGCCAATGATGACACAATACAACCATCAGGTAGGATGACAACGGTCGTCCAGCTTTTTAGTTGTTTGAGGCATCCTCAGTTCCGATAAGGGATTACGTTACTCCCTGTCATGGTTCTACACCATTCCCAGTGAGAGAGTTATTATTCTTCTAACCCTTCCTTTCCCTTGGGGAACCTTGTACATTTTTGTTGTTTGCAGTCTCATAGGACACGTACATTGGACCCCTTTAAAGATTGTCCTCACCTTGTCCCTCCTTGTTGTTAATACTGCCCACTGACTTGGCCCCAGCCCTACAGGCATGTCTCCCCACGAAATCCTGGTGTGTCCTGCGGCCAGCAACGTCGAAAACTCCGGAGGACCTGCCTGCCTTCACTTCTCCCGTTAACACCAGATTTGTTCAACTGCAACCTCTGGTAGCAGACGGAAACCGCGAATCCAGCCCACTCTGCACCCGCCGAACCCAGCCCGAGTTCAAGTGGGAAAACACCACGAGGAGGTCACCCCGGTAATCCTGAACCGAGATCCGTCGACCCCTGACCTGCCTCAAGCCTCCAGTCTAAATACAGACGCCCCCCCTAACCGCGACCAGGAGGTGGTACGAAGGTCCAACCCCAAAAGGCACTCCTGCACCCAATGCCCACGGCCTTGTGTGCCCAAACCTTCGGTGTCTAACCAACCCTTAACTTCCCAACCTACCTCTCAAAGTGGTGGTTGCATCCAGAAGTCCATAGTCTCCCTGCTTGCAGTGCCTGTGCAAACCGGAGGTTCTCCATTGAAAACAAAAGGGCGCCAGACGTCGAAACAGCACTCTGCACCCGGCCGCCCCAGTGCAACTGACGGTGCACCTTTTGTGCTACTTTGTTTCCCCATTTGCCCTGACCTAAACCCTAGGAGCTCGGCTCCCCAAAATCCAGTGGCCAGCTTGCCAGCACCCACCAACCAGCGGCCCACTATGCCCCAGTGAATAATATTGGGCCTCAACACTCTGTACCTGGCCGCCCTAGTGCCGCTGAGGGTGTAACAAGAGTGCATCACTGACCCTGGGTGACCCCAGAATAACCCCAGAACCTTAACTCCCACAGTAGATAACTTACCTGTGAACCGATAACCTGTTTTTCCTTCATAGGATAACATTGACAATTTTCTTCCAAAAAGTTTCTAAGTGTGGAGTTTTGCAATCTAAAATTATTCTTTAAGAATCGCACGAATAACCAAAACGTATTTCCTTACCTGTTTACAGGAAATGTCCCAGTGCCGAATCTAGGTATCCAGCACGGAGTTAGAAAAGTAACGTAAAAAGTAACTTACTGAAAAAGCCTATTCATTTCAATGTACTCTATTTGCAAAGTATTGCAACTTACTGCATCCCCTGTAAATCAAACAAAGTACAATTTCTATTACATTTTCAAACTGTTCTACAAACAGCAACTTGTTACTGTAAAGTATGTAATGCTTACATGTGCCAAGCTTGCTTGGTTCTCAAAATATAACAGTATATGATTTTATACAAAAACAATTGGCCTACAGTTCAGTTCTTGAGTGTGTGAATTCGTTTGCTGACTGAGTGTGTACATCAAATGCTTAACACTGTCCTCTGATACTGCCTTACTGCTTGACCAAGCTACCACAAATAGAGCACAAGATTCTATCTAACTTCAACCCCTGCCTACCTCTGGGGTCAGCTGGACTCTGTACACACTATACCTAATTTTGGTGTAATATATATAGAGCCAGTTTCCTACAATGGGTATGATACATTGACTACTGTACAGCATATGGCAAAGTAGGTTGTAAAGTAAGGGGCTGATGTTCACACACCTGAAATGTTTATTTTTCTGTATTATAAATGTCACAAAGATGTCACCTGCTTGAATTCTATCAGATCGATCAGTCTGTATCCTATTTTTCCTGTCAGAAATGGGACTATTTTACCGGACGACTTAATAAAAAAGTGTTTTGAAAAAAAAAAAAAATCAGATGGCCACCACAAGACTACAGTTAAACCTCTTGACTGCCTTGTATATCACAAAAAGGTGACTCAAGTATGCTCCTGCAACATACACGTCATGAAAGAGAGGCACAGACTGGAGGTGCCCCAACTCCAACCTATACTTGCACAAGGTCAGGGAAGTGTCAGGGACAGGATGCGCAGTTGCTCTAATAATCAAAGGGTTACACCTACACTTTAATGGCTGGTATGAAACCCCAAACAGTGAAGTTACTAGTTTATGTAGCTTAGTTTTAAACGTGTCTACTGCTGCCGTACCAGAAATGCGATCAACAACAATATTTCAAAAGCATGTAAATCCATCAAACAGTCAATGCTGGAGAGCAGAGGCAGTGTTACATACAGAGCATAGTGCTCTATTCAGAGCATATGCAAGCTAAAAACTATTTGTGCAAACATGTAGCATTCGAATTGCTGCAGGCAAAAAAAAACACACAGTCTCCAAAGCATGAAGGGAACATTACAGCTCACTGTATAGTTTGCAGGTTTAATAACCTCTCTGAAGATCTGCTGCTGGCAGCACACCTCGCTAGTATGGATTCAGCACACCTCGCTAGTATGGATTCAGTCCCATAACAAGTCTCCCTCACAAAAGATGCAAAGGGCAAAGGTAAATTCTCTAAAAGCCCAGCAACTGAGACTAGGTATGGACGAGAGCAGCTCCAGCCACACATGAAGGAGATTATTTCCAGGAGCAACATTCCTGTGCAAATGAGGAAATCCCTTTTGAATGTGAAGACATTACATTTGCACTTGTACATTCATGTAAAAGTGGCCTGTGCACATACGAGAAATGTTTTTGTAATATTAAATTACACTGATAATGAGGACCTGCTTCCAGTCTACTTACTCCTGTGGAGTGGCTACCCCAGACGTCCACCGGTACTACATGGCCTCACACCTCCTCGCCCTTAACGACTGGTGGTACGGCAATCGCGGTGACCCGGCGTACGCCGTAGATTGTTGGCTGCTGGGAGACAATGCTCTTCACAAGGTTCTCTATTCATCGGTACTGCTTAAGGAGCTAACACCTGCCACAGTCACGATCTTTAGGATCTGGAAGTCGACGCTCTGCCAGATGAGTTGGTGGGGAAGATTCACCAGGGAAACTCCACTATGGAATAACAGACACTTGCCACCGCTGTTGCAATTGCCAGGCTTTCGGAGATGGAGAGCCATTGGGATCGACACAGTGGGAGCAGTCGTGCGTGGCTGCACCCTCAAGTCCTTTCTTGACATGCAAGAGGAGTATGCTATGCCCCGCACGCAATTCTATCACTATCTACAATTCAGACATACTTTTACCCCATACATATCCCACCTAACGGAGATACCCGAATTTAACACCGTTGAGGCCAAAGTCTTTATAGGTGAATTGAGAGACCATAAGATAACCAAAATATACCGTACAATTATCAATAACACACCTACCACTTACATAAAACTAGAGAGGTGTGGCAACATGATATGGGTCCCTTAGAGGAAGACGACTGGGTGGAGGCCCCGGAGTTTCCGTGTAGTGCAGGGATCGCTGTCTGCCAGCGTCTTATCCAGTATCTACATAGAGCTTATTATACCAGGTGCAGATTGTGGCGCGCTGGGCTCATTGCATCTCCGCATTGTTAACTGTGTGGGTCTATGGAGGGTACTTTCCGAGACACCGTGTGGTCCTGCCCTACACGGTCGAGGTTCTGGAGGGGGAGTCTTTATAGGTCTATCTGAAGTATTGGGGTGGGATGTTCCCGCTTCCCAGAGGCTGGCCATGCTACATATTGCAGAGGACCTGTGTGGCAAGCCTGGAAGGAGGAATCCCTGCAGTTGATTGGGGTATGGAAAAAGGGCTTGGAAGTCTGTACAGGCCTGGAAATCCCAGTCTTTGAAGCGAGGGGGTGCCCTCGGAAACATTACAAGATCTGGAAAAGGTGGGCTGACTGTAAGGGTCTATATCTGGAGCCACCTACCCCTGTCTGATATTGTAGAACCATTGTTGAAAATCCAGTGGACTGGACTATGCATAGTATACATGATGGATGCGACTACCGGTGGCAAAGACTTTCCTTGTATATGGGACATTTTGCCCTGTCTAGCAGAGGCAACCTGGCGCAATATCTGTTTTTCTGTTATCTTTCTTTGTAACTTATTGTAACTTATTCTTTGCATGACCAATATCATGTCCTTGTTGAAAATGTTGATAACCATATATAACCATACTTCTTCGTGTACTTTGGATGCAGTGTGCAACATTTTTTTCTGTCTTGGCGGTCAATAAAATCAAGTTGTGAAAAAAAAAATGACTGATAAAACAAGGGTTGAAATGGCTGTTTTAGTTGTCATATAATTTATTTAACAGTATAAGGAAGGGAAACCCAGTCTTCGAAATGCTTACTTCCATGAGAAGGCAGGATGGAACGCAAGAGATTTTCTGCGAAATCCATCAAAACGTGGATTTAGAATGATTTAAAGAAAAGTAAAAACTGAAATTTTCCATCCTTCACTAAGACATGGAGCATCAGCTTCATACAGCAGCATAAATAAACAGATCAAATAACTAAAAGCAACCTTACAAAACCCCTGTAATAAATAAATATCGGAGCTCCTAGTACATGTTTAAGTGTACATAAATCTGCTCCAGAAATGAACACTGCAAATACCACAATGCCTATTTTCTTAAAAACAGCGTACCATGTTGCAGCCGCCACTAAGCCGGTGTGTTTAAATTTAGCATTAAGGGTAGGTCCAGGACGGCAGTTAGGTACATACATTTTTTCCAGTTGAAGTTAGAGTGTGTAGTTAATTAAAACCTTTGCATTAACCATATTAAAAATGATGCATTCAGATAAAAACTTTCAAATGCTAAAATAAGCCGATTATTCAAGGTAAAAATTGGTTAATTATGCAATACACTATATGTAAAACAAAAAAGAAAAATCAGGAATTCTAGCTCAACGCCTAGTTTCTTCTCTTGTGGGCTGTTCAGCCGTAGGGTGTCTTACCCCTCGACCATACGAAAAGACTCAATTTAAAGTGCGTAATGGACAAGTACTTAGTTCAACTAAGGCTCGCATTAAGTTGGTTGCAAAGTCTGACGCAAAAGAGAGAATCAGAATGCAGTTTCGAGTCAGAGTATGTTATTGCCAGCTTGGTGGTAGACTTTCAGCACAAGTCTTCTCAACAATAAAGCAAACAAAAAAATTATTCTTCTCGGTGAAGCAAAGCAGTGGCTTATAAAGTCAGATGAAGAGAATGCTATGGTGCAGGTCAATAACTAGTACAAATGTGAGCACGGGAGTTGCAGCCTCAATTTTACAAAACGTTTGTACTTCAAGTCTACTCTTAGTAGAAGGCTGCCAGTTTGCTTCCGTTCCTTCGTGTGGTAAACTGCCAGAAGATCCCAAACCCAGTAACAAACGGAAAGGAGCAATACTTCTTAGTTAAGACGCACACTCATCCAAGGTTAATTTAGATTCGTATGGCTTAGTGGTATGACAACCGTGTTCAAATAATTGAAAATGTTATTGTGCAAAAGAAACCTGGGCCATAACAAATGTTCCATGCTGCATTACAAAGGTATCACTTCTATACCTACACCTTTTGATACAGTGTGTACTGACAAATGTCATGGATTGTCTCAAGGAAATACCAGATATCTTTTAGGTCTCAGTACAAAGAGAAATTTAAGTTTATAAGGCAGCCACCCGCAAGAAGCTTACAAATTGTGTGTTTGACAGTCTTCATAAGCAGGTACGGAACAGATACTAACCAATCGATGAGGTATAGAAATCAAGCATTCCTTGTTGCTTTACGCTGTACTCGTCCACTGATGTTTGAATGTTCTTAAAAAGTTTATCCATCTGATCTGCGAAGGACTCCTTTACATGGTCATTGTGTTGATCCACTGCTTTCCTACGATCCAGTTTTGCATGGAGTCCAGACACATCTTCCGTAGTTTGTTGGACAGTACTCAGAAGCTATAATCAGAACAGAAAGGACGACAAACTAAAATGGAAATGTAAACTACAAATTGTTTCTCAAATTATTTGTTGAGTGGAATTAACTAATACTATGAAGCAAACCGTTCACTGCACCACTCACATCAGATGGTAAAGAATGGGTTTGCAATGATTAGCACTAAAATGAATTAATACCCAAGAGTCTAGCACATGGGTGACTAAAGAACATTAACTATTTTATTCAGTAATGAAAGAAGGCTTTCATATAAAGTTGTAGATCAGACCAGTTTGCATTTGATGGGACACTAAGATTTTCTTCAATACATGAAAGCTAGAAGACAGTCTCTGGCAGTACGTTACGGACAATAGCGGCTCTAGTGCTATTCATCTTCCCATTAGTAATATGCTTGGAAAGTCCACTTGATGGCTACAATATGAATTACTTTATCACAAAAAATAAAAAATATTCATTCACTCAACTGCTATCCTTATAACATGCACCGCAACTCAATTGCCTACATGCCTACTTAAAGGAATGGTCCTTTCATGTAGAGCTGGTGCAAAAGCAGATGGCAGTATGTCTGAATGAAAAACTAATAGTATCCAAGTCACTGTACTATAGGTCTTTTAGTCTCTTTCGCCTTGCATGCAACAAAAAGGTCTTGTGGAGAGAGCAGGTGGGCAGTTGTAACAGTTCAGATTTAGGAGAAAGTTAAGTTCTAGTACCAATGTATGTACAGCACCTGCCGAGGGGAGGATGGCAGCATAGTGGTTCTGGAAGGTCAATGATTCTTAAAATTAACTGAGTGTGCCTCCTTCCTAAACAAAGAAAGCTAGGACACGTCCAGAGGCAATCAACTCACTGTCAAAGCAAATTCCAACTTGGAAATCCTATTCATAGCTTCCAAACTGGACCTCAGTTTTGCCTACTGGTTTGAAGACTACCAAATTAACTGGTAGGGAATCCCATTTAGCTGCAGACCTGGATTTGCAATCTTCTGGAATGTCCAGGTAAACAAAACCTCTGCAGATTAAAAACTAAGCCGATTGTGAAGTGGAACCGATCATTGATCCAAAATCAGGAAATATATCTTCATTCATGAAGACTCTCGGACAGACCTGGCAAAATTGTCAAGGAACATTTGCTTGACCCAAAATGGAGCTAAAGGGATCAGGTAACTACTACACCTACTCAACCTGTAGGCTGAGTCACAACAGATGAATGTGCAAGAGTTTGTCTTCGTATCGGATCTCCTACCGATCATTCTCCAGAGATATGCTAGACAGTGAATGTTACCTACACTGGGACCGTCAACTGCAGTTTTGGCTTTGAGAAGTAGGTCTGTATTTTAACTCTTCATATTACCATATGTCGAGGACAGGATAATATGCTGTTGTATGACCTCATCCTTCGGATATAAAAATTCAGTTCCCTGTTATTTAGTGCCACAAGGCATCCAATTGCTCTACAGATGTTCTCCTTTGCAGTTCACCATGCCGACTTGTAGGTATAAATAAGACATTGCTCCCAAGTATATCAATGCATATTGAACAGGTCAAAGTATGCCTCAAACTTCTCAAAAGGTTAACGAAAACTTAAATGATTGTACTTGTGTCAAAGTTCAGGAGAAATGCATCACTTTTCAAATATCAATAGACCGGAATAGAGTACCTGAATGATTCAAGATAAACTGAAATGGATGTTTCAGCAGCACAAGTGTGTTAGTCAGTCAACCAAATGTACCTGCTTAACCACTTCGACGCTAATGACAAAGCCAGCTCGTCATGGGCGTTACCTGCCCTGCGCTCATGACGAGCTGGCTTTGTCACAAACAAGCCATTTACTACTTTTTCAGCGCACAGCAGGTAAACGCGGTAGCGCTGAAGCAGTTAAACTGCAACGCGAGCCAGGAACTTTGCACAATTACATGGGTCTAAATTGAACATAAATTAAGTTAAGTACATGGCGCCGTTCATAATCAATAAAACTTTCGTTAGATGGATGGATGGAGAATTGATAAGGATTAAGCAGCATCTTTACAAAATGATCAAGTGAAATAAAATGAAGCAGAGAAAAGCCAATCTAAAATGGTGAGTTGCAAAGTCCAGGTCTCCATTACACCATAACAAAGTTGAAGTATGCAATTTGAACATTTGAAGGGATAGTGAACAGCTTCTCAACGTGAAATAGTAACATTAACAAACCAAGATACCTTGTTGGCAGTATTATGGAGTTTCTTTTCAGTTGTTTCCAAAGCAGACACCACAAATTCTTCCTCTGCAAGTTGTTGTTTGGACACATGCAAATTTCTTTGAGTGTCTTCAAGTTCTTTCTCCTTAATTTGCAGGACTTCGGAGCACTCTTCCAGCTCCCGTTTATTTTCTGTGAACAGCTCAGTAACCTAAAACGAGCCAAGTAAATGGTTACCTTAGCGATGTTTTTTTCTGTTGTGTTAAAGGCAAGGGCCTCATGAACGACTCTCTATTGTGTGTGAAAGGTTGCTTTTAAATTACCACGTTGCATATGCAGGTTCAAACTTATGCCTAGCAAATGAAAGTAAACGTGGCACAATAACAATCATTAAAGCCCAGGCTATATATTTCTCTATATCTCTACCAAACTATCTCCATGTATAGATTCAGACATACACACCTCCCTACAACAGTGTCAAAGACATCCTTATGACTAGTACAGCTACATTACTGGCACAAACAGAAATAATTTGCTCTTCCAATGATGGTCCAAAGACTGACCAAACATTGGAGAAAATATTTTCCACTGACGCACACACCCTGGTAGTCAAGGGATTAATAGACACCTTCACACATTACAATATTTCAAATTCCAGTTTAAACTATAAACAGTCCAACTGAAGCCACTTCTTACTGTTTCACAGGCTCAAAGGTTCATTTAAAATGTTTGCATCTGGCTGCACAAAAGTAACCAGTTGTACTATTAACTCCCGCACAAGAAAGGGCATCCCAAAAAAACAAATGTCTATCATGCATGTGGATGGCACTGCCAGGTGAGGCAGTGCGATGCAGGAATACCCTGTTGCTGACAATCCCCATGGCTCATCTGGGTGCATGGTCATGCCAGTCATTGAGAAGTACGGGGGCCCCAGGTGTGCTCAGTGTTTAGGCCCAGATCTCTGTACCAGGGTTATTGTTTGACATTGATCAGCGTTCGGCCTAATTGTTCTTTGTTCATTTGACCGCCCTGAGTGGGACAGGTATACCCAGACGTGGGTCCCCTGTTCTCCATACCACTGGAGTCAAGCTAGCCTGGCTGATGAGGGGTGATACCCCAAGACCGGGTACAGAATGCTGGTTTCCAATCCAGATAGGACCTGGCCTGGCAATTCGGGCTGGACTATTTCCATGAGGAACAGGGTCAAGACTGATTTGCATGACTGGTTTTAAACTGGAATGGCATGGGGAGCAAAAAACAATGGATTTAGGCCAAGATTGTCAGTACTGGGGTGAATGTTTGACATTTATTAGCATACCCTCCTTCAATTGTTCTTTATGCACCTTTAGAAAGTTGGCATGTTTATTCCTAAAGCCTCTAGTAGCCCTTTCAGAAAATCCCCAGCTGTCATTTCACAGCCTGCTGGGAGGTGTGAATTGCTATCAGGAAAGGGAACATAAGGCATTTTCACTTAAAAGCCTGACCTAATTGCACGGCCGATGTTTGAGCGAGTGATGGTTTTTGGTTTAGAGAATTTTTGGAAAACACGGCATCAAGTCTCAAACCATCCAAGTTGATTAACTTGAACCAGACACATTAAATAAGAGGTACACAGGTGACAAAGCTATATTGCAACATTCTATTCCTAAGTCTAGCACTTTCTACTCACCCCAGCCCCTCCCATTTGAGAGAACTATCATAGCAAACACCATTGACTCAAGTGAAATGCAGGCCCAGACGAGCAATCCTCAGACTGCACCATAAGATAATGGGCAGAGGGCTCAAGATTATTTAAAAGCCTCAAATAATTTTCAGTTGGTGTGCATTACTAATATGGCATTAATTGGCTACAATGGTTAGAAGAAAATTCAGAAACCAAAATGGCTGTGCTTTTCAACAAAAGCACTTGCTATTCCCGTATATCTAAAGGAGCATGACATAGAACACCTTAGGTAAAAAATCAAAATTAAATAAAGGACCACATTCTTGCAGACTACATAGACACTTAAGACCTTAGGAATGTGTGAGAAAAAAAGGAATAAAAATGTCCCCTTGTCCATTCCAGAGCAATGTGATTTACCATTCTGCACATGCAGAATGCGCTAGACCCAACAAAGAGGTAGTCTAGCATCTTTTATGTGACACAGACCTCCGAAAAAGGCATATTTCCCATGTGAGAATTAGGACATTCTATCTGGACAACCGCAACAAACAAACGTTTTGTTACCATTGTTTGATCAATGTACAAGCAATTCAAGGTCGCAGAATGCCTACTTACTCTTTTTATTTCTTCTTCCATGGCCGATATTTTCTCAACATATTCAGCAATTTGCTCCTCTTGACAGGAAAGTTTTCCAAACATTGCCCTGAAAAAGAGTATTAGTGTGTTAAACTCAAGTCTTCTACATTCCAGATTAAATCACGCCAAAATACAAAGAGGGTGCCAGTTTCAGTAGTTTGCTGAATGTACACAAGGAAGCAGGTTGACATAGGTTCATGTTGTGAGGAGTGGGGAGGTTGCAAGACACAAGCTAGAAAAACAAAAAAACAATAGGAGGTAAAGGCCAGGAGTTGTTTATAGAGCTAGACTGAGGAATTACGAGAAATCAGTAGTACTGCAAGCCCATAGGATGGTAGTTTTATTAGTAGCAGATCATGGTCATGTTTAAACTGCATGATACATATTCAAATATTTCCCAAGAGACTGGAGCAAACTAGCATGTTTTCAGACAGCTGGATAAAGAGCACAAAGCAATACTTTGAGGACCATACCCAGATCTGGAACCCAAAATGATGTTCATGTTACAGACTGGTACACAAATTCATTAGGTTACATATTTTAAGAACGTAAATGTAATAAGTGGGATGATAAAGAAACCAATGTCAAAAGGGATTACAAATTAAATAGAGGTTTAAAAAAAGCAATCTTAGCAAGATGAGCTTAGAATATTACAGGTTGCCCAGAAGGATATCCCAGCATAAGCACCCAATATACTAGGGAGCGTCATGTGTTCGATTAGCCTAGCAAATCAAATGAATCCCAAAGGAGCGGTATGGCAAGATAAGGGTCCTCCTAAAACTGGGGAATCCACAGTAAAACATCTTTACAAGTAGAATTCCCATGTCTGGGGGCGTGGCTTGGAGCTCGGCGAACATGACCGCACTGTAGTGCTGCTCCGCCAGCCATTGCTAAACATACGCTAATATCCTTGCCCTTACGCCCTTTGGAGTGAGGGTGCATCCATCAGAGAGCTTCGCTGAAGCCCAGAGATCGTGGGGACGACGTTCGGAGCAGTTGGCAGACACGCGTGGGCACTCACCGCTGGCCGGGATTGCAAGCACCTGGAGTGAGCCTAAAATGGCGGGGGACCCAGAGCGCCGTGCGACTGGCTCCAGAGGAGACAACTGGCGGAACTAACGATCCGGACTGACCGCACAACCGGAGGTAGCGATATTGTGTTCTTCTGCGACCGACAGCGCCGAACCGAAGACAGAAAAGCAACGGGGCTCGTGAGACGGTGTGGCGGAGCTCCGGTGGGCGCAGACAGAGCAGGCCTTCTGGACTCTGCACTACGCGAGGCCCCGGCTTGGCTGGTGGCGACAGGCCGAAATAGGACGTGCAGACCAAAGAAGTTACAGTGCCGACATACTGGGGGAGCCAGTCCACTATGCCGCTGGAGGTAGTCGATCGGACTACATGAAGGCTCTCCTCGGTACAGGGACGAACTGAGGCGCATGGGGACCACGGCACACTGGAGCTGGACTGGAAGATCGGGACCGTTGCACTAGCGGCGCCATTAACACCAGAGCCTGTCGACGGAAGAACTGCATGCCACGGGGGTCATAGAGATATCAGCGCTTGAGGCCCACACCGTCGCCCCTACGGTGAGGCATGGACACTGATAGTGGAGGCGACGCCAGCCCGGGCCGAACGGCATCTCCGGTTTCGTGACACGCGAGGCCCCGGCTTGGAAGACGGTTGCAGGCCGTGGCCGGCTGTGGAGACCTCAACACGCACAGGTACGCCGCATTGGCGGGATGGGATGCCGCTAACTACATAATTGTTATGTTATTTAAAATTTGTAAAGCGCACATACGCCCAAAAGCTTCTTGGCGCTGAAGAGAGGATAAAAAAACATAACAGAAAGATACCAAAAAGAGTCACTATTTCAAATAGGCCTGTGTAAAGAGAAAAGTCTTGAATGCCTTTCTAAAGACAAGGATGTCCTTACTCTGTCTCAAAGCATCATCAAGGAGTTCGCCCAACCCACCAGCGAGTCTACCGACATCCCTCCCTCACAAGACCTCTGCGACAAACTCAGCATCTTTTTCCACCACAAAATCAAGAGCATCTACGACAACTTCGACGAAGACAACCAACACACTGAACCCTCACCAACCACCCCCGACACCCGGAAACCAGCGATTGATGACTGCACAGCCCTCACCACCGAAGACACACTGAAGACAATGAAGTCAATCTACTCAGGGGCCCCCACGGACCCCTGCCCCCACCACATCTTCAACAGAGCCGCCAACACCATCGCACCCATGCTCCGCCAAACCATCAACCGCTCCCTGGCGACCGCCTCATTCCCCGACGACTGGAAACACGCCGAGGTCAACCCCCTCCTAAAGAAACCCTCAGCGGACCCCACCGACCTCAAAAACTACAGACCCATCTCCCTGCTCCCGTTCCCAGCGAAAGTCATCGAGAAAGCCATCAACAGCCAACTCGCCACATTCATTGAAGAACACAACATCCTAGACTCCTCCCAATCCGGCTTCAGAAAAAACCACAGTACGGAAACCGCCCTCCTCGCCGCAACAGACGACATCCGCACCTTACTGGACAAAGGAGAAACAGTAGCCCTCATCCTCCTCGACCTATCAGCGGCGTTCGACACAGTCTCCCACCGCACCCTAATACGCAGACTCTACGATGCAGGAATCCAGGACAAGGCCCTCGACTGGATCTGCTCCTTCCTCTCCAGCAGGACGCAGCGGGTCAGACTCCCCCCTTTCCTCTCGGACCCCACACCTATCACCTGCGGAGTCCCCCAGGGCTCCTCCCTCAGCCCGACGCTCTTCAACGTCTACATGGCTCCACTTGCCCCCATCGTCAGAACCTACGGACTCAACATCGTGTCATATGCAGACGACACTCAGCTCATCCTCTCCCTATCCAACGAGCCCAACACCGCCAGACGCAACTTTCGAGAAGGCATGGAAGCCGTCACCAAATGGATGAAAAACAGCTGCCTACAACTAAACACCAACAAAACAGAAGTACTCATCATGGGCCCAAACCCCGACGCCTGGAGTGACACCTGGTGGCCCACAGCCCTCGGAAACCCGCCAACCCCCACAGACCACGCACGCAACCTGGGAATCATCCTGGACTCCGAGCTCAAAATGGACCGCCAGATCAACTCTGTCTCATCTTCCTGCTTCCACACCCTCCGCCTCCTTCGTAAGACCTTCAAATGGATCCCCCTCGAACACCGAAAGACAGTCACTCACGCCCTGGTCACCAGCAGACTCGACTACGGCAACGCACTCTACGCCGGAATAAACAAAAACCTCATCCGCAAGCTACAGAACATCCAGAACGCCGCCGCAAGACTGGTCCTCAACCTGCCAAAACAATGCCACATCTCCCAGCACCTGCGCACACTCCACTGGCTCCCCGTCGAGGCGAGAATCACCTTTAAGATGCTCACCCACGCACACAAGGCCCTCCACGGCACCGGACCAGCATACCTGAACAGCCGACTCAAATTCCACGCACCCCAAAGGACCCTACGATCAGCCCAGCTTTCCTACGCTGTGGTCCCCCGCACCAGAAAGACCAGATCGGGAGGCCGCTCCTTCTCCTTCCTCGCGGCCAAGGCATGGAACGCCCTTCCGCTCCACCTCAGACAGACAACATCGCTCCCCATCTTCGCCAGAAACCTCAAAACCTGGCTCTTCGACAGACCCCCTCCTTGATGGAATGGAACCTGCACCCCCCCAACTCCCCCCCCCCCACCCCTAGCGCCTTGAGACCCTTACGGGTGAGTAGTCGCCCTTTAACAAACTCCTGATTGATTGATGGAAAGTCAGAGGGAGGGAGTTCCACAAAGAGGCAGCTAAAAAGTGAAAACAGCTACCTCCCTGTAGTTTTTTCTTGAATCGGGGTACCTCAAGTAGATCTTTATGAGCTGATCCCAAACTGCGTGAGGGACTATATCTCCCGATGAGTTGTCTGAAAAACATTGGGCCCTTGCCCTGCAAGGCCTTAAAGATAATACAACCCGCTTTGAATGTGGCTCTCTGGGCCATGGGCAGCCAGTGTAAATTCTCTAGTCCTGATTTAATTGATTCCCATTTAGGTACCTTGCAGATCAGTCTGGCAGCTTGATTCTGCAGGTATTGCAGTCTTCTAAGTTGACCAATCGGTAAACCCAGATAGAGACTGTTTGAAAAATCAATATGGGAAAGAACTAGGGCATTGACTACCTGAATTAAGGCCGAGTCGGTAAGAAAATGTGCGATTTTTCTTATTTTCCATAGTTGAAAAAATCCAGAAGAAACCACGGTTCCGATCTGAGATTTTAGGGCAAGGTCCTCGTTGATGGTCACTCCCAAACTCTTTACTGTTTGAGATTTTTTTGGGGGAAGACCAATGTTAGAAGGCCAAAAATGTGGGCTCCAACTAATCTCGCTCTTCCCAGGCAAGATCAGTTCGGTTTTCCCCGGATTTAATTTACGATGGTTTGAGGACATCCAATTATGAATGAAGGTCATGGTTGCCTAAAATTCTCTGCAGCATTGGTTGAGTTTAGTACAAAAACCAACTGCAGATCGTCTGCATAATTATATACAGTTACTTTATGCTCTCTTAAAGAGAACAAAAGAGGCCGCATATATAAATTAAATAATAAAGGGGACAAGGAGGATCCTTGAGGAACCCCACAGAGGGAATTATTTTTAGGGGCTGTAAAAGATCCTAGCCGAACCGACTGGGTGCGATCGGATATGAAAGATTTAAGCCAGGCCAAAGCCGAATCTCGGAGGCCAGCCTGTTCGACACGGTTGACCAGAATGGTATAGTCAACCGTGTCGAACGCTGCAGACAGATCCAAAAGCACCAAGGCTTGATGTAAATTTTTGTCGGCATTAGACCTTAAGGTGTTCTGAACGGCCAATATTACTGCCTCGGTGGAATGACCAGGCCGAAAACCTGCCTGGTTGGGTTGTAGATAACCAGAGTCTTCAACAAAATTTGAGAGGCTATTGGTGACATGAGCCTCCAAGATCTTAGATAGATATGGCAAAAGTGATATAGGCCGATAATTAGTAAGGTCTGAGGGATCAATACCTGATTTTTTTGTGAGGGGAATCAATAGGGCCTGCTTGAAACTGTTTGGGACTATCCCAGATGTAAGAGAGTTGTTAAGCAGTGGAATCATGCTGTCGGGAATTGCCCGACCAATTTCTCTCATTATTTGGGTGGGGGCAAACGTCCTCAGGAGATCCAGATTTGACTCTAGTCAGTAAATCTAAAAAAAAATGTTTATCAATTAAAGGAAAAGAGTGTAATGTTAGAGGATTAAAGAAAATATCATCCAAAGGGGCGCAAGTTGGAAGTTTGGATATATTTTGTTTAAATCAATAATATCTTTTCACTAAAGAAATCATTCAAAGAGTTACAGAGTATTTGTGAGGGAACTACAGGGGGAGAGGTTCTATCATCATTACATAATTCAGTCACAATCCTGAAAATTTCTTTCGACTTATTAGTAGAATTTATGATTTTTGTACAGAAATAAGCAGTCTTGTGATTATGTATAGTTTTTTGATAAGCTTTCCTAGTTAGGCAATAAGCGGCCCTTGCTTGAGGGCAATAGTTAGTTCGCCAAATTCTCTCTTGTTGCCTCACTTCCAGTTTTAATTTTTTTAGCTCCGGCGTAAACCATTTATGTGCGTCTACGCCACGCGAGTTGCAAAAGTGAGTGAGAGGAGCACAAATATTAATGGCAGTGGTTAGCCATTCTTTAAGCCGATGGTTGGCTAACTCCACATTAGAACTCTGTAAAGGTAAAGAGGTCATTAAGAATTTTTAAAAAGCTGACATATCCATAGAAGTCCACTTTCGAGTGGTATTACTGGTTTGCAGCTTAAATTGAATAATTTTATCGACACAAAAAGAGAAACTAATACTAAAATGGTCAGACCAGCTGCAAGGTTTAATATCAATAGAGTATTCTGGTAAATTCAAAGACCAGATTTGGTCGAGGCTATGGCCCCTCTGATGAGTTTTAGTATCAATGTGTTGTATCAAATTAATATCATTCAGAAGGTCCTTCATCTCGGCTGCTTGAGGGTCTAATGATATGTTGTCAAACCAAAAGTTTAAATCCCCTACCAAAAGTAGTTTAGAATTGTTTGTAGCCAGCATAGCCAGTTGCTCAGCTAAAATGGAAGGAAATGTGGCCATAGTTTGAGGTGGACGGTATAATAAGACCACTACCAATGTACCATTAGCAGTGTCTAATTTAGCAACTATATTTACTACATTGGATAAAAGTAAAGAGGATAATTGTCTAAGTTGATGTTTTTTGTTAACAATAATGGCTACTCCTCCCCCCACTTTACCTGCCGGACGAATTGCTGACAGAATGTAATAGTCAGCAGGTAGAGCTGCCGGGGATCCATTGCAATACTCGCTTGGCACAAGCACGGGCCAGGGACTGCGGAGTTCGAACAGCCCGACAGGTTGGGACTTTGCTGGACACAACGCTGAGCTGGTGCACATGTGGCCGAATATGCGCTGGGGCCAGAGTGGGTTGCTATACACACTGCACTATATATGCAGCAAGCACGGATACGGCTGGGACCCCCATATCAGAACTGCACACGCCACGCGGTAGGTGGAGGACGACTTTCAGGCGAGCTGCGGGGCTGGACACCAGATTTAGCCATCGGGGGAGGACTGCGGTGGTGAGAGCTGGCTGCACGGCGCAATCGAAGATAACTGCGGATACCCCCGGGTCGGAGAGTGCTAGCTGGTGGCAGCTGGGGGGTGCGGTAGGGCTGGTTGACGCGCAGCCTGCTACTCCTGGGGGCGAATTCTGAGGTTACGACGGACGTGCCACATCTGCGTGGCCCACCCCTCGATGAACATCAGTAAGACCTTTGGTGTGGCTGGAGCCCAGGGAGCGGGTGGTGCTGTGAGTGACTGCTGGTGCTGAATAAGGAGTGAAACCACATTCTCTTACAAGCGCACTGTTGACACTGGTTCATCATGGGGAAACCCGACAAGTCCCAGCCTAAACTCACCTTTGAGCTGCGGAAAGCGGGACGGACTTCGGCGTCAGACACGGACCACGATACTGACGCAGCACCCCCTTCTGCTCTTGAGCGGACCCTGGCAGCTATTCAAAACAGTTTGCAAACCATTGATGGCAAAATTGAAGTCCTCACTGGCAGAATGGACCAGTTCTCATCGAAACTTGATAAACATACGGCCCGGTTGAATGAGGCTGAGCAGCGCATATCTGATGTTGAGGATGGCATACAACAAATCGCCGACAAAACAGGGGAATTTGCCAAACTGCTGGAAGTCATACAGGCAGGGAGTGAGGACAGCAAAGCGAGATCCCGCAGGAATAACATCCGCCTACTAGGACTACCAGAATCCACAAACGTGGGAAAGATGAAGGATTACGTTGAGACCTTGCTTCTGGAAATATGCGGTAAAGATGTACTCTCCCCCTTGTTTGCTGTGGAACGAGCGCATAGATCGTTGGCGGCCGCCCAGACCTATAGTGGCCAGACTGCTGAATTTCCGTGACAGAGACACAGTACTGCGCATTGCTCGACAAAAGGAAACCATCAATCATCAAGGAAATACGCTGTCATTTTACCCAGACTTTACCCCCACGGTTCAGGCGGTGCGCAAGGAGTTTCAAAATGTCAAGAAGATCCTACAGAAAGAACATATCCCGTATGCAATGCTTTATCCTGCTAAACTGCGCATTGGAACGTATGAGAAGGGGTAAATCGGCACGACTCCCAAGCAAGCTATGGACCATACAAAAGTACTACTGCGCCAGCAAAAGGACTCCGCCACCTCCCCAACTTCAGACATTGACAAATGACAAGCCAAGAGAGCACGCTGGTTGGGTAAAATTTGAGGCTTCCGATGTGGAGCTCCGAACGGCTTAAACAGGTATGACCCCCGAGATATAATCAGGGGCGGGCACACAGCTGCAGAGGTGAATGCTGCCCGGCACGGATGAGGGGGTGCGGGGCTAGAAAACAGATGCAATGGCTCCCCTCCAAACAGATATCTGGGAGTGGTGGTAGCCGCCAGGCCCCCGATGGGTGATCCCTCAACCTGACTTTGGGAAAACGGGAATATTGGTAGACGGGATGTTTCATGGGGTATATGTCTTTGGCGATTGGGGCATGCTGAAGTGGGTGGTGGGAGGGGGGGGTGGGAGTTCTGTTGTCCTGTTGGACCAAGGGCAGATAGTCTTCGACTCTACCTATGTTGGAAACAGGTTGGATTTATGCACACACACACACGAACATTGAGTGCAGTCGTGATAACATACCGCTGATACCGCCGTGATGGGAACGCCTCATAAGGCCATCTCTTGGAATGTGCGAGGGCTTAATACACCACAGAAGATCAGACAGGTACTGGCGCACTTGGATCGACACAATGTCACACTAGCACCACTGCAGGAAACCCACCTCACTAGGACGTCTGAAGATAACGTAGCTAGGAAATGGGCGACATACAGGCTTGCCTCTTCTTATTCCTCATATGCACGTGGGGTGTTAAGAAAGGAGTAAACTTTACACTGCTAGACTCGGCCACAGATGAGGTTGGAAGATGGGCGATGGTATTGGGTAAATTGGGTCATGTACAATTAACGATTGTAAACTTTTATGGACCAGTAGTAGATGACACCACAGCTTACGAACAATTATACAAAACATTACGCACATGGCCTGATACAGCGATAATATGGGGGGGAGATTTGAACACACATTTAGACCCAAAAATGGACAAGTCCAATCCGCAGGGGGCCCGGATGGTCAAAGTAGCTACGAGTATCACAAATGCGATGTTGGAATTTGGATTGATAGATGCATGGAGACACAGACATACGCAGGCAGACACTAGCAGGCACGCACATCACACCAGCGACGAACGGATGGTCGCAGCTGGATTACTGGCTGATAAGTGATGTAGTTAACGGCTGGGTGACTGAGGTGCAGATACTACCGAGAACACTGTCGGATCACAATCCGATATTACTGGCATTCACACTTCCTATGAATCACAGACCGCCATTCACGTGGCGATTTCGAGCAGAGGCACTTTAGGACTCCACATATGCGGAGGCGATCAGGGTGGCTATAGAACAGTTTTTTTAGGGGGTTCTTTATTGGCACAGTGGCGGGCATATTAAAAGACATTCGGAATAGATTACACACATTAGAAGGCAAACTGAGAGGGCTTGAGACTCAATATGACTGGACACACGATAAGGAGTCGCTGGCGCACATACGCGAACTTGTGCATGAATATAATGAACTGGCTGACTCGGAAATTAAATATGTATCTAAAAGGCAGGTTGCTAGACGTTATGGAGAGGGGGGGAGGCCGAGTCGATCGCTAGCGGCTAAATTGACTTGCAGGGCTATGCAACCCCCCGTAGATAGTATAGTTGATAGTACGGATGGGGCACATCACACATCCAAGGAAATATTGGAGCAATTCCGTACATTCTACAGCACACTATACACCTCTGGGGGAGATACGGACAGCCAGGAGCTGAATAAGTATTTGGATGATATCGCATGTGCCTGGCTGTCTGACGCCCACAGGAAATATCTTAGCTTACCAATAGACATAGAAGACGTAGAGACGGCTATTAACTCACTTCCGAATGGGAAGGCACCAGGGCCTGACGGACTAACAGCAGAATTTTACAAGGCATTTGCTAAGATCCTTGCCCCCCACATATTAGAGATGTATGCAGAGGCGTATGAGACAGGCAAGCTCCCGCCGTCTTTGCGTCAGGCTATGATCATAACGCTACTAAAAAAGGACAAACCCCCGGAGGACTGTGAATCATGCCGCCCCCTGTCCCTCATTAACCTTGATGCGAAAATACTAGCAAAGATACTGGCTACTAGGCTACAGCCGTTAATGCCCCTCCTAGTGCTGCCGTATCAGTCCGGGTTTATCACGGATCAGTCCACGGCTATGAACTTGCGGACCATCTTTTCGATGTTACATGTCTTTCATCCGGATACACAGGCGATCGCGGTGTTACTTGACGCCACGTAGGCGTTCGACTCCATAGAGTGGAGTTATATGGTACAGATACTATTTAGAATGGGGTTCCCCACTATGTTTGTGAATTGGGTTAAACTGCTATACACTGAGCCCACTGCTAGAGTGCGCATAGGTGGGGACACATCGGACACATTGCGAATAGAACGGGGCACACGCCAGGGGTACCCGTTATCCCCGTTGCTGTTTGCCATTGTGCTGGAACCGCTAGCGTGCAAGATCCGGCAACTTCATAAAGCTGCGGCACTGAACTTTAGCAACAGGCCGGTAGTGATTTCGCTTTACGCGGATGATATGGTGCTGTACATCCGTGAGCCGAACTCAAATCTAGCTCCTCTACTGCGTGAATACGTGAAGTTTAGTCTATATTCTGGGCTTCACATAAACTGGAAGAAATCGGTGATGATTCCATTAACGGCAACCACCAAGGCTCCGACTATGGAGTACCCATTGTTCTGGTCTGCGGAGCCAGTTAAGTATCTGGGTGTATGGGTACACAGAGACCCGACAGTGGTCATTGCAGAAAACTATGGGACAGCATACGCAGCCTTGGTTGCTCAAGTGGACAAGTGGGTGAGTCTGCCATTATCTCTAGCGGACCGGATAGCTGTCATAAAGATGGTGATCCTGCCTAAATTTTTGTACTTGTTTAGCAATGTCCCGATATCCCCGACAATGCACTTTTTCAAAACAGTCCAAACACAACTATTAAGGCTGGTATGGGGCGCGAAACAACCAAGAATTAGCTGGCACACGCTCACACTTCCGTTCGAGAAAGGGGGTTTCAAGGCGCCCGACTTGTATATGTACTACTTATGCTGTCAAGCTCAATATGCCTATTACTGGTTTAAACATCATGCATTCATGCCACACGTAGCGGTGGAGCAAGGAGATACGGACCCGGTACCACTGAAGGGCATTATAACACATTTTAATAGACACACACCGAGAGAGGAGATTAACACAATTGATGTGACCACTGCGGCGTGGCAGGCGATTGGACGTAAGACTCAAAAACTGCCTCTAAACGCTCCTATGTTGCCTATAAGGGGTCCATCAAGGCTCTCAATGAAGTTGGGATAGTGAATATGGGAGATCTACATGTGTAAGGGACGTACATGTCTGGGGAGGAACTATCATATATCGTGAATCCGACACTGCTGTTCAATTTCACTTGTTATAGGTTGCGACGGGCAGTACGAGATCACTATACCACTATTCCGCTATAACCTGACATTTCTCTGCCACTCCAGTTGCTTATCACGGCCCCTACGAAAAAGAAAATGGTCACCAAACTGTACAAAGCGATACAAGCGGACATGACGCACACTGAGGACACTAGTTTGGTGAGATGGAACAAACTGTTAGGATTCTCCACTGGCGGCAGCAGAATGGGAGCAAATCTGCTAGATTACCGGGCGGTTGACTCCAAATAGCAATTTAAGGATCATACACTTAAAGTTTCTACACCAGACATACCAAACCCCCCACAGGCTTTGGAGAATGGGATTACGTGAGGAGGGCACGTGTAAAAGATGCGGACTAGGCCCTGCAGGCTTTCTGCACTTGGCTTGGGAGTGTGGACATGTACATTCATACTGGGAAGTTATTATGGCCTGCATAGCGAAGATGACGGGGATAGAACTGCCGAATACTCCGGAGCTGTGTCTACTGGGGCATGCCCCGAAACTGAAGGATATCACGGGTAGACTGATACAAGTGGCCCTACTGTTAGCGAAGAGGCGTACCTTGTTCACCTGGGATAGTAAACAACACCCTAAAGTCGAGGTGTGGCTGAAAGATATGGTTTACTGTAGGGACCAACTAGAAATTTATGCAGAAGAGCTACCTACTAAGTCTAAACCCAGAGACATTTGGGCCCCTTTGCGAGAATACCTGCTAGTCTGCAGTGAAGGCCAATCTGAGAGTGGTTGACGGGCTGGTGTGGGATAGAGGGAGGAAGACATTGTGACGTCCGTACGGGTGCTAGTGTAGAGTCGACTCCAACAGTACGATCAGCGAGAAGGTGTAAAAAAGTGTGAGCAAGTGTGAACTGTACTGCATTGGTCGTGTCGGACCTGATGTTGCCTATTAGTTTTTTTTGTGTTCGAGTTCTGGTTTACTATTGGTTATATTAGACATATGCTTAGTAACTTGCAATACAATTGCCATGAAACTGTTATATGATGCATATTCACTGCAGGTTTAGCCCGTACTAGTTCCTACTGCCAGCCTGCATACGGAAATTCTACACAGGGCGGGAGATACTAGATGAAGTGACTTTCCTTTGACTGAGGAGAATGACCCATGCATGGACTATCAATAAAAGCCTCTTGTGGGGTTCGCAGACTGTTAAATGTACAGCGGCCAGCCCAGAGTGGTTGTAGGCGGCTTGCTGTGTAAACTTTCAAGGTGGAACTAACTATGTTATGTTATACATTGCCTCTGACTGCATTCAATGATTGCCGGCCACTAGATGGTTGTAGGCGCCAAGATGTGATATATGCAAATATCAATAAAGGTGTTAAAAAAAGTAGAATTCCCATGTCTGCTCATGCCAATTTATTTACAACCAAATCCTTAATTAGTAGTGGGTTATGGAAGTCCTGAAAATTTGATGCTACACAGTAGCAGGATTTTGGTTCAAATTTCCTCGTATAATTCGGCTTAATTGGTAAGGGATTTTTTAGGTCTCGGCCTGCCAATGCGCTTGCGCATTGCTGGCGGAGATTATAGTAAGGGCAAAAGAACATTCTACCAACGGCGGATTTGCCACAGTTCATGTGTCTATGCGCGTGCACAAACCAGCTAAGTCACAAACCACCATTTGTCTGTGCCTCATCACACTTCAAAGGCTGCCGCTCCCAGCGTGCACATCGCACTCTCCTACTTCACCTCCCACCGCCGCTCTTCCCATTCACGCGCTCTGCAGGTCACTATTCGCCAGCATGCCGCCGTTAGCACTTTCATCCCTATCACTCCCCCCTCTCCTACTTCCCCTCCTACCTCCCAAACAGCATCGAGCCGCGAAGACTGTCACACGCTGCTACTACTATGTGCATTTTCTATCCTACTCCATTCCTTGTTTTCATTCATAGAAGCAGCATGAACCATGGGGCTGAAACACATGCAATGTTGTAAAAATAATTGTAATACTGCTTTGAAGTTTACATTTTTTACCACAGCCTTCTTCCTCCCTCTGTCTCTGCCGCCCTGTTTGCTGCCAACCTCGTCTCCTCTCTGTCGCTTTAGGTACTTCCTCCCTCCCCCTTTGCTGTCCGTTTTCTCTCGCTCCTATCTCTTCTCTCCCGGTCCTCTCCTCATTGTTTTAAAGCCCCCCTTTCCTGCACCCTTCTTATTCCTTACAAGTTCACCCGCACCCCCAACCTCTTCTGCAGCCTGTCCCACACTCCTATGCTGCGGTCTGCACCCCCCTTCAACCCTCTGCTGTTGCAGCCTGTGCCTTCTTTCTCTGTCGCCTGTTCCCCGCCCCCTTTTCAGCAGCCTGCACCACTCTGCACTCCTGTTTCTGCAGGTTGTACCCCCGTTGTACTCTTCCTGTGCCGCCCACGCCCTCCTTGTTTCCACAGTGGTTCTTTTCTTTCCTCGTTACATGCCAGCACCTTTTAATAAATCAGCTTGAGGTGTGCGCCGCACAAAAACAAAGGCCTATAAATTACTCCATTCACAGGGCTTTAAGTGGGATGAAAAAACTGGGGGGTGTCTCTCAATGTGGCGTGGTCTATATAATTAAAGGCGTGGCTTAAAACACCTAAGCTAAAACCCGTTCTTAGCATAGTGTGCTGCCCGACTTTTTTTGCTGTTTCTGTCATTGCACCCAGAAATGTAATACAGCAAGTAATATTATACCTAACAGCCAGGACTATTGGCTGTGTCAATGGTTGTTACGACGGCCCTGTGAACGCACGTGCCCTTGTGCCGCGATTGCTTTCCACCCTTGACATGGGCTCCCCTCCCCCAACGCTCACCGCCACAACCCCAGCCTGCTACTGCAATTGCATGCCCCGACACTAACGATCAGTGCGGCAGGGTAAAGCGCGCTATCGGTTTCCGTGACTTTGCTGCAGATTAGAGTATTCTTCATGAACAAAACATGCATTAAATAGATGCCATTGCCATCAAATAAACCATACATTTCTCAAACACACAGCAGAATTACTGGCCACTGGGTCATGAGGCACGGATCTTTGGAGAACTCAGTCTATGAAAGTGACATTCGTCGTAGTGCCCTTTTGTGTGTTTCTATCTGTATACCTGTGCTCTCTCCACAGTTGTCTTGTGTGGCTACTTCATATTCTCTTCTTACTTAATTCCCTCGTCTCCTAATGCTTTACATCAAACGCCATTTTGTACATGTATATTTTTTCCCACCAAGTCTATTCACAGTTTTGCCCTGTTCGGTTAGTGAGTCCGACACTAGCCAATCTTGTTTTTTGTTTTGTAGTTTTTATAAAGCACAAATGCGACCTACAGGTTTAGGATTGCTTTACATGAGCACCAGTTATATAAGAACAGATTCATATTTATGTAGGGAGCTCTGACCAGTCCGCCACATCCTCTCCAAATGAATCTTTTGTACCACTACTGCAATAGCGTGCTGCACACCTCCACGTTGGTATCTACTGCAGGTAAAAGTTGGACGGGGTCAGATTGGGCCCTTTAGTGAATTACATACCTAAAACAGTAGACTTTTCTTCAAACAACCGGGGGCAGTTTTGAACATGTTTGAGACTGCATGCATGTATGCTTGCTGCAGCCAATGATTGTGGTAATATCAGGGGAAACAGCCTTTATAACGAAGGGTGATCAACGAGATGCCTTTACAATGAAGGCATTACGACAATGTCTTCATGATACTTGTTTTTAACATGCTTTCAGTTTAGGCAGTTTCGGTGCTAAAATGTACTTTCAGCTGTGTACTTCTAGCAATGACCTACTTCATGATTTCGGACCAGTAATGTGAGTGAGACATCCTGTCCAAAATAAACATGCACACCCTCAGCGAATGACTGCAGCAGCAGTTGGATGGTGACGGCCGGTTTGGCTTGGAGGCGAGTGTAAAGTAGTAGCCCCACGCTACTTTCACCACTCTTATCCCCCTACTATCACTAGCCGCTCACAGCTCTTCCACACTAGCAGTTCCACAATACCCACAACAGCCATATACCTCACAAACTAGCAGTCTTACACTACCAACAACACTTCACTTGCACACTCCTCATAGAGATGCAGTCTCCCACAAACAGCACTCTCACACCTTCACACTACGTACAACACTTGCACACCCTTCATAGACAAACAGTCTCACACGCCTCCCAAACTGACAGTCCTGCACTACCGGAAGCACTCTCACACCACTAACATCCTCTCACTCCCCTCACATGCTGGAAGTCAGACAGAACTAGAAACACTGTCACACCCCTCGCAGACCAGCAGCGAAGCCAACAGGTCCGGCACAGGCACTGTATCTAAAGCGCCACCCTCAGGTCGGTATTCCTAATGCCTCAGTATGGTAAAGCACTGACACAAACTACGCAGAATGCACATTGGCGCAGTTTGTAAAGCGCTAATATTACCCACGAGCCAGAATGAAAACACACTCCCGTCTGACCCGTGGTCCCCAGCTTGTGGTTGCTGTGATACTTTTCAGTTTTTTGCACCGCACGGCGGATTGTCTTATGTCACGGGCTGGTTATACTTAATGCAATTTTATATAGCGCGAACATTACCTGAAGGCGTCAACACCACAGACAGACCACCACACCGTCAGTGCACTTTTTCACCAGGCACAGACACCATCAGTCGTCAGTGCGCGCTTTCATCGGGCACAAACACCACCAGCCGTCAGTGCAAGCTTCCACCAGGCACACACCACCAGCCGTCAGTGCACGCTTTCACCAGGCACACACACACCACCAGCCGTCAGTGCACGCTTCCACCAGGCTCACACACACCACCAGCTGTCAGTGCACGCTTCCAGCAGGCACACACACCACCAACCATCAGTGCACAATTTCTACAGGCACACACACCACCAGCCATCAGTGCACACATCATTTGTTATCGCATCCACAATTAACTATTGTAGTAATCACAGTATGGCGCACTTTACTTTTTAACATATTCATCTAAAGCGCAGCATACCACCATTGCTACAAAAAGACATACTTTTTTTTGGCCTAAAATTTATAGACTTTTGTTGCAGTTGCAGTTGGTGTTGCAATATTTAGCAATGCCAATAGCTCAAAAGTTATTATCCCGAGACCTATTGCATTGTAAATGCTTGTATTAAGAGTTTATTCAGGTTTTTGTTTCGCAGAGTTGTACAGAACAAATTATCAGTGTACCTCACACAAGGATGAAAAGCTTAACTGCCAATTAGCGAGTCCATGAGAAATTAAAGGAGGAGAGCTGATAGTAAACAAGTTAACAAATCCTGTCCTGGTATATGATACACTATTTAAAAGAATTCCTCTCAATCTGGACTTTGCAAAACATCTAAAACGCACACCGCACACACACAAGAACCACTGGTAGGAGATATTTTGATTAACCACCAAGCACACCACCCCAGCTTAGTATGGCGTATTTCATGCACACCCCCAACATCAAACCTAGTTCAAAATATGGTACACCGTTAACAAACTCCCAGGCCCTCTCGTTTATTGAATCTGCTGTTCGTCATTCCAAAAAGGAGATACATAAAAATAAGAAACGTATACTTACTCATAGTTCTCGGATGAAATGTACACTCCATTTTTCTCTCTTGCAGCAGCAAGGTCGCGTTTCAGACGTTCAATCTCTTCAGTGTATTCCTAAAACATTACATTAATGAGCCTGGGGATGTACAAAGTCATTCATAGTGCATTCGTGCAGCAAATTACATAGACATTTTAAAAGGCACTTGATGCAAAAGGAATTAAACTACAACAAGGAGCAAATAGGTTAAATAAAACACTAATCAAATTTAGCCGATTCAGTTGAAACATATACAAAGACTTCTACGGGAAGAGAGGGTTAAAGAAGCCAATCACTAGCTAAATTGGCTCCAACGCAAATCTAAGTAAGAACTTCTGCGCCCGTCACCCTCTAAAAAGGGCTCATAGCCAGCTGAAGTCACTACCTTAAATGGAAACTAATGGTACTTTGGCAGGGACATAGGCAATCAATCTAGTACAAAATCGTGTAATAATAAATAAAGTAAAAAATCCTTATGGGGGGAGGGGGTGGAACTATCTACTTAATAGTTTATTTTATCCCTGGAATAAACCTAATAAAAAATAGTTGTCATAACTCATTATCTACTTGAAGTCCCTTCTTAAGAGTCTGGTCATCTGTAAAGAAAAACGCTATACAATGCCCTCTTCTTACAGAGTCACCAAATTCGATCAGTGTATGCTCCATTATACATCAAGGAGGTAACTACTTGTGAAACACGCATCAGTATTGAGCTGCACACCTATGCACTAGTGTCCAGCATTGAGGATTTTATTCACATTACAGAAAACAGGCAAATTAGTTTTTGCAACAATCCTGTAACACAACAGAAAAGAGGGATATGACTGAAAACTGAAGACTTACCTTAATTAAAGCTCTCTTGGTAAGTTTCTGGTTGACTTCAGGTTTATTCATGATATTCTTTGCTCTGTAGGCATAGTCCAGGGTACTCAAAGTTTCCTGGTGAAAAAAGGAATATGGGCTATGTAAATTCAAGATTGTTCAACACATTTAATATGGATAATCATGAGAGTTTTTGGAAGTCAAAGATTGAAAGAGCCTAAAACCACTCTATAGATTTTCCAATGTAGTCAACTCAACATTTTCTGAATGTTCATCCCAGACTATTCCTCTTTTGCTGGGCCCTAATTTATTGCTGGTTTTTAG